>NC_090934.1:1399721030-1400360613 GCF_040938575.1 Ambystoma mexicanum | reverse complement strand
TCACTGATCAGGCTCTGCCCTGGCTGACCTCTTTTCTCTCTGATCGACTCTCCCAGGTACAAATTGGGTCCTTCCTATCCTCTATCTCCCTCCCTACCTGTGGTGTTCCCCAGGGGTCTAACCTCTCACCCTGGCTTTTCAATCAATATCTGGCAACTCTCGCCTACTGCATTTACATTTTCTGCTCAAATTTCCAGTGCTATGCTGACGACACCCAACTTATTTTCAGGCTTCCCTCAGCCACCTCCTCTCCTTCCCTCATCTCTGACTGCCTAATCACCATTCAAAATTGGTGTGCCGCCAATGATCTTTTTTTAAACACCAACAAGACTGAGATCCTCCTCGTTGGTACACCCCCTCCATCCCTTCCCCTCACTCTCTGGCTGGCCTCCTTTGGCCCTCCTCCTGCCCCTACCAGCGAAGCTAAGAACCTTTGGGTCATCTTTGACTCCACACTTTCCTTCTCTGCACACATCTCTGATGTCTCCAAAAAGTCTAACTTCTTACTGCACCTCCTTAAAGGCACTGTTCCTTTCCTCTCCTTCCCTCAGAAGCTCTTTGTCTCCCAAGCTCTGATTCTCTCTAGGTTGGACTACTGTAACAGCCTCTTTCTAAATCTACCTGCCACCACTCTCCGCCCTTTACAACTAATCCAGAACAGGACTGCGAGACTTTTCCTTGGACTCAAGCCCTGGGATTGTATCTCTCCAGCTCTGAAATCCCTTCATTGGCTCCCTGTGGTTGCAAGGATTACATTTTAAACCCTTTGCATTGTTCACAAGGCTTTCTGGGGCCTGGATCCAAATTACTTTCAACTATCCCTCTGTAAATACCTCAACTCTAGAGCCCTTCACTCCTCTACCTCCAACTCCCTCAGGGTCAGTCGTGTTTCTAAGAAACAAGCTGGTGGTAGATCTTTGTCTTCTGCGGGGCCGCCCTCTGGAACTGCCTACCTGCCACCTTGAAACTTGAGGAGAACCACCTACGGTACGGACACTCCTCAAGACCTTCCTCTTTGCCTCTGCCTTTCCCCCTCTTCTCCCCTGCTGATCTGCTTTCTCTCTCAGCAATACCGCACCTGGACACACTATGCCCATCGGGCCCAGGTACCTGCTCGCCCTGTTGCTCTCCTGCACTGCCCCCTGGCCACCGCTTGCACTGGGACCTGTTTCTGTACCCATACAGCCCCTCCCACTCTTTGTCTGCACTGATCAGATACTCCGTATCTGCCTAACCTTGCACTTGGCCCGCACAGGCTGCACTACCACTGTTTCTGATCACTGTATTTATTTATTTATTTATTTATTATCTTGTCCTCTCTAATGCTCTGCACTTTCCAATTTCTCCCCCCTCCCATGCACTTTCCCCCTTTTCCCTTCCCCATGCACTTGCGCGTTGTCAATGTCACTGGGCCTAGTAAGATCATTGTGTTTGTTCTCTCCACTGTTCCTTTCCCTTTGCCTGGTCGCGCTCTGAAATAAATAAATAAAATATCATATCATATCATAAGTAACAGGAAGTGGAAAATCAGCCATACAGATGCTTGCTGCCTATCTACTGGATGCTTCACCCATGGAAAGGTATGCATCATTATTTCAGTATTGGTACTGGCCAATGGAACCTGCACCAGCGTGCAGTCAGCGAGAGGTTTTAGTGTGGCTGGGGCTATTGCCTCCAGCAACAGGAGAAGTCTTGTAGTGTCACATGTTGAACAATTAAACTTTATTAAAATGAACAGCACCTAATTGTGGAAGACTAGGAAATGACATCTACCCATAGATAACATACTAGCTTGTCAGGCTCTGAAAGGTGGCGCAGGGTTGTTTTGTGATGCGGTGTGTTAGGAAACAGATAGCTGTAGTAGTGACTGTGAGGCCCGGTCTTACACATTCCATTGACTATAGTGCAAGTCATCTTTTGAGTCCTTGTTACTGCCTCATGATAACACCCCCTGTCAAAAGTTCTTGGGCAAAACTCCTTACTGAGGTTATTGGGCTGTTTCGATGGGCGCAGCTGCCCACTAAGTTTCTCAGGTCCTTTCAGATGATGCAGCCTTCCGCTTGGGTCCTTGGGCTGTCTCACAGGGTTCAACGACCCACTAAAGTCCTCAAGCTCTCCCACAGAGCATTTCCTAAGGTTCCCCAGCTCTCCCACAGAGCATTTCCTAAGGTTCCCCAGCTCTCCCACAGAGCATTTCCTAAGGTTCCCCAGCTCTCCCACAGAACATTGCCATTCTCGCGGGTGGGGAGTCCCTCCACATGACTGCCTCATTCCTTGTCCTCTGCAGAACATCCTGTAGTAGGGATGGGTGGTTGAGATCCATATGCCTCGTCAGGTTGCCCGCCCCATTCACCATTCAGTTCCCCCGGCCAACAGATTTGCTGAAATTGAGGCAGAAGGTGCATCCTTGCCTTGTATTCCTGGGGGTGCTGTCGTAAGACAGGCATTGATGGTGGCGCATCTCACCCAACCACTTGTTGGGGTGGCACCAGCAAATGGGACCTTTCACTGGTCCCAGTTGCCTGTACCACTGGCTCTGATTGAGTAGGCTGGACAAGCACAAGGGTTTGGGCATGTTGCACCCAATGTCATCACCACTCTGCATCCTGCTCCTAGGATGTGCTTGGACCCTCTTCTCCGGCTCATCTTTCTCACCACTGCTGGTAGGGTCAGTGGTGGTTGCATGGTCCTTAACAACCTCAATGGAAACAGAAGTCTTGTGCACCTGGTAAGTCTTTCTTTGCCACTGCTGCACATGGTTCCTCATGGCCATCCTCCCAAAGGCACAGCCCCTGCCCTTCCCTTTTGTTCTCACTTCACCAACTTCCAACTACCCTGCACATGCAGAAGACCTCAGGTTTCTATGCCATCTTCAGAGGTTGCAGAGCTAAAGAGCCACACACCAAGGACCATGTGGGATGTGTAGGTGGTACTGTGGTCCCTGCTTCTTGGAACTCCGCGTGTGCATGGCTTGCCTCCTCTGCCAACGCAGGAGCAGGAAGAGGCTGCTCCTCCACCATCTCCTCCACCTCAGATAGGTCCATCACCTGCTCCAGCAACTCCACAGACAGGTCCTCCCCCATAGCCCCTTCCTGACATGGCACCCCCTTATCTTCAGCAGCGTCCTCACCCTGCTGGGTGGTGACCACTTCCTCTGCCATTCCCCCAGACCCAGACAGGAGTTATCCCAAACTCCTCATTCAGGCTGGTTGCTGTGGCCACACGCTCCACCCACATGAGGAACACTCCCTCCTGCTCCTAGAATGCCTCCATTGACTCTGTTGGGGCCTCCACATGAGGATCTGGCATCCCTGACTCTTTGGATGCATCCACACAAAGCCCTCTCTCCCCTTTCTTTACAGGGTCGTCCACATAAGACCTTGCCTCCTCTCCCTCTGTGGAGGCATCTTCAGTAGGCCCTGCCTCCCTTGCTCTTATGCACTTCTCCCAGTGCCACAACCTTCCCCACAGACTTGGAAGATCTGCAATGCTGTGTGGCATTTGTGAACTGACATCCAGAAAGAGCACAGGGATCCCCACTCATCCACCATGGAGAATTCTCCTCTTCCTGCAGGGAAACATGCATCTCCTCCTCCAGAGCCTTCTTCTGGAAGACTCAAGGCCACGAAAGAATTTGCAGTGAGAGGTATTTGTTTCACAGCCAAACATTTCTGCTTTGAAATATGCTATTGAGCACCGTCAATGTATGCACATTTGACCTCCTAAATATTACTGAGGGATATCCTGAAAACCCGACATAGATCCTGCCCTCGAGGCCTGGAGTTGGACAACCCTGATTTATGTCCTTCAAAACTCCCCTTAAAAGCGTTGTCTCAATTCCTCCCTCCTCCCCCTCTTGTTCCCGGCTGCAACCTTGATGGACAAACAGTGACTCTAAGTCTCTGGTATTTACAGTGTCCCACATTTCCTCCTTGGTCTTTTTGGCTGTGGTTGGTGCTCCCTGTATCCAGCATTGGTGTTCCTGGACTCTCCTACTAGAATCTCCAGCCTAGTAACCAAGGTTTGGACAGGGAAGAGAAATTGCTGATTGTTACTGATACGGATGCTGTTATCTTACAACACTGATACTGACAAAAGTTGTTGATTTGGACGCTAGTAATCTGCCATCTACCCTTACTTGTTGGTTGCAGGCCTCCCGGATTTAAGGTAGGTCCTTGGTTGCTTCCTCCACCAGGCTAGAAACCTCTTTAGAATCTGGGGTCTTAAGGGTGCCCCTCTTGTTCTTTTCTCTTCTGCTCCCCTCTCCCAAATGCCAGCTCCTCTTATCCCTTGTTTCTCCTCCTGCTGTACACCAGCTACCTTCTACGCCCCCATTTCCCTTCTCTATGGTCAATCTCTTCCACCTGCCACCCCCTTCCACTCCTCCAGCTACCCTCTTCTCTCTCCTCTCCTCTTTCACTTCCCTGCACTCTCGCCTCTCTTTCACCCTCTTGTCATGCTCTAATCTTCGCCTGCCCAACCACAGCCCACCAAACTCTCACTCCACCTTGTTTTCTCCCGTCCCATTTTATTGCTTGTGGCTGGGATTGGGGTCAAGCAATTATCCAAATGCAAGCAGCTGCTTGAGCGGTATGAGTGTGTCCTGTGATTGGGTGTGATCCACATTGTCAGCGGATTCTCTAGCTGCTGCTTATTGGCTAGTGGACTAGCCTGATGCTCCGATAGCCGACGTCCCAAAATCTGTGCTTGCCATCCTAGAATTACTGGCCTCATGGTTGGCACTACAGCAATTTGCTCTGGACGTCAATGACCTCCTGTAGGGGTGTTGCTAGGTCTGGAAAAGATCCGGGGCTACGGCTATGTCGGCACTGTCAGAGCACTGGGCTAGCTAGCCTTTTGGTTGTAGCCCCTTAGTTTCCATCCCGGTCTACAACCAAAAGACCCAGGGTTATAGTCCCCCCAACCCCTGCCCAGTCCCCTCTAGCAACGCCTCTGGCCTCCTGTACACTGGATCTCCTCAATGCCTTACCTTAATCTCCACGTGTATATACGCGAGGCCCGGAAAGCATGTGTGTGCAGGACCTGCAGTCTTGTGAATGTTTGTCTCTCAGATAAACTTATTTCTCCAACTGCACCACCGGAAGTTCCTTAATATTCAAGTCCCTTCATCCTTGCTAGTTCACCGATGCTTCTCAGGGGGTCTTGATGTCTCCCGGTTAGGGGGGCTGGTTCCCACAGACGATGCTAGGGAGGCGGTGGAGTTCTTGGTGCATTGACCATATTACCTGATGCAGGGCCTGCTTCATGGGGCTGGTGGCATTCCCCAAGCCTCTGGGCTCTCCCCAGGACCACACAGTAGCCTCGAACATTGGTCTTTCCCACAGAGCACGTTTGTTTGATTGTGGTTACTGTGTATTTGAGTAAAATTGTTGTGTGTGTGTGTGTGTGTGTGTGTGTGTGTGTGTGTGTGTGTGTGTGTGTGCGTGCGTGCGTGTGTGTGTGTGTGAACCTTTGATTTTAAAGTGCCATATTTTTTTTTAAGGAAACAGAAATTTGAAGCCGTATTTTACGTGCTACATCCGAATTTCGAATTACATATGTACATTTCAAATTCCGCACTGTACATTTCAAATGTTTCAACAATCCTTTTAATCAACTTTGGATCTACTGGGCATCATGGAATATAGTTACCCACGTTAAGTGGTGTTTGACAACATTGGGGGCTCAGTTTTCATCAATTTAGCAATGTGCATTTTTTAGGGCAAGAAATTTGGTGAAAAACGCTGCAGCCGATTTTGAGAAATCTGTCCTGAACAACATTTCAGTGCATTTAATACAACACGATTTTTTTCATATTGTTAAAACTTTTGAATCTTTCACAATTATTTACTAAACTTCCCATGTCATACAAAATGTGTGATAACTTTAAGTATGGAACATTTCATGAACACAACATTTATAGGGACATTTTGCATTTCCTGGGGGAAGTTCAATGTATCCAGAGTGGCACTACCTTGGAAGTTCAATGTAGCTGTAGTGGCACTATATTGGAAGTTCAATGTAGCTATTGTGGCACTATCTTGGAAATTCAATGTTGCTAGAGCGGCACTATCTTGGAAGTTCAATGTAGCTATTGTGGCACTATCTTGGATGTTCAATGTAGCTAGAGCGGCACTGTCTTGGAAGTCCAATGTAGCTATTGTGGCACTATCTTGGAAAGTCATTCTAGCTATAGGGGCACTGTCTTGGAACTATAATTAAAGATTCCAGTTTTCTTTTTTTACTGATTTTTATACATAAATACAGACGGAAATCACTCTTTTCCTTTCAGTAGTTATTTGTTTTAAAAAAAAGCAGAAATTAAAGTCTCTTGCTTAGCTCTCTAGGTTGTCATGCCCTTCTTTTAGTCCAATGCCTGTGGAAGTAACACAATGAGGAGACCTTAAATGTTAATTTCTTTCCATTTCAAAACCCTGAAATGGCTGCACAGATCCTTCTCCAGTCAGCAGAAAAAGCAGGCCATTTGTTTCAAGGTGAAAACGGTTTGTGGCGTGATGTACATAACCAAGCAAGCATAGTTTTACAGGCATTTCATTTATTTTATTTTAATATGTGTACAAAAATACTAGTTGTGACTTTTTTTCCTACACAGCAAAACATAAATGTGGCTAAATACAGATAAAATTAGCGAAATATGTATTTGGATAACTAAAGGAGGACATGTTGAAAAAAGAAATACCATAAAACCCGGAGACTTGACTATAATATATATTTATATATAACACACACACACACACACACACACACACGTTTTCCATTGAGACACCTTGTTTATATACATTAGCTCAAACAGCACAAATATTTAGTTAGATAGCGGCAAAGAACATGAGTGTATGGCCCCGGCCACGTACATGCAATGTTGAGGTTCACAGACTGGTGGCGAGGTTTGGGCAAGTTGATGCCTTGATGTGAAATAATGCTACTATAGTTATAATGTTTGATATTGTCTATACAAAACCATTGGTTGTAAGTATGTTAATATAAAATAAATAAAAAATATGGTTATCGCAGTCGAATCTTTACACGATTCACACAGGAGAATATTGTGGATGTTCCATCGCGTTGAGATTTTGGCAGAAAGCAAAGGGCTTGTAAGGATTTGAGTGCTATTTGGATAAGTGTGGCTGTCCTCAAAAATGATACAAGGGAGACAAACGAGAGGCAGATGTCGGCGTGGAACCACTGGAAACGGACATACACTGAATATCTGTTCTGACGGGAGGAAGGATGCGTGACTACCTCTTTGTGTTATGGCACAGGCAGAGTTTTGTTGGACAGAATGGCACAAGCATTTGCTGAGTTGGTGAGCGGCCCAGTCCATGAACAGGTACAGATAATGGACAGTGCCCTCTTTCAGATATCGGAGTGTGCTGTTTTCAAGGTCCATGCCAGCCTTACCCGTGCCGCTACCAGCATCTAGTAGCAATTGGCTTGTTCTGGATCCCGCAGGCTTAAGAACACAACTGTCCAGTCCGCTGACCCATTGTTATGCAAGCTACAGTCACATGGAGGCGCGTGCTACTGCCAGGCTATCATGCAAGTCTAAGCAAAAAGGAGGAGCATACTCGTCCTTGGCACTTAAAGGTTAAATATCCCCTTTCTGGGGGTTTAGGAAGAATGCAACATGAAGGCCAGGTTCTCTGTAGGTTTTACATAGTCTAATGACTTCATGGGGAAGGAAACGGCACATCCCTGATGGACTGTAGAAGGATGCCTGCGTGCACAAGTTACTACACACAAATGGACCCACAACCTGCAGAATCCATTGTGCACGCCCATTTCTAACCGCTGTAGCTGCATTCCTTGTGCTCTCAGTTCAAGCGCTCGCCATTGAGGTCTCAATGGTAGGAGAGCAACGTAGAGTTCTGCCGCGTGTTGGGTTTAAGGCGAAGAACAAATTCCCAGAGAACATTGCCTGGTCTGCAGGTCCTCCTGCGGCACTCACAGTCAGCAAGAATCTGCCAGGAGTTTGGAACTTACTCTAATGACATTATTATTAGAGAAGCTTCTCTGTTATTTCTGCCGGATCAGTGATCTCTAGTTGAGGTTGTGGTAGCGGCAAGACATGCTCGGCTCGACACAGGACCAGCGAATGAAGACCAACTAAAGGAAAGTCAGGGGAGATTGGGAACACTATGAACCCCAAAGTTTCCCCCTCCATACTTGTTTAGGAGGCCTGAGTGTTTAAAGCCATTAGGAAGGGTCGTTGCTCAAATCTTGATGATAGTACATCAGTCCGTGATCCGGATAGTTGTACAGCCATGCCTTCAGCTTGAGGCTGTTATGTATTCATTAGACATGTACTCATTGTATCAGTCCACACCTACTGGGATGCCAACCTGTCATCTTTTTTTATCTACACCTGATTTTAGGATATTTCATCTCAGCAGATCTTACCAGCGAAAATATCTATCGTGCATAGAAAGCAAACAACTCTATCGATCTATCCAGGCTACACTACTTCCTGCCAACTAGGGAACACGACTAGGCACATTGCACTAATTTGAATCACACTTGCCCAAAAGGCTAGGAGGATAGCTCCGCCTCCGTGGCAACAGGTTTGACTTGGAAGCGAGGCGACACAGAGCAACACAGGTTGGAATCCTGGTCATGTGCTTAGATATGATATGATATGATATGGCATTTATAACGCGCCTATACACAGGTGTTTCAAGGCGCGACGAGGCAAAAGGGGGGAAACAGAGGGACGACAGACAATGATCTTACTAGGCCAGGTGTCAAACAGATCGCGCAAGTGCAGGGGAGGGGGAAGAAAAGTGCAGGGGGCAGGGGGAGGGTAAAGTGCAGTACATGGGATAATATAAACTAGATAAATAAACGAACGGAAAGAATGCAACATGAAGGCCAGGTTCTCTGTAGGTTTTACATAGTCTGATGACTTCATGGGGAAGGAAACGGCACATCCCCGATGGACTGTAGAAGGATGCCTGCGTACATGGGATAATAAATAAACCACATAATAAAAGAGCGGCCAGCAGGTGGGAATGCAGGTAGAGTGCTAAAGTAAGTGCTGGTGGGGGGACTGTAGGCATACAGAAAACAGTGCCCAGGAGCAGGGGTTGCCAGGGAGGCAGTGCAGGCGTGCAACTGGCTGAGCTAGGGCTCGAGATCAGAAGGGTCCAGATAACCAGTGCAATCTCAGTATCAGACAGGTATTCAGCAGGGGAGAGGGGGAGAGAAAGCAGAAGCAAAGAGGAAGGTTTTAAGGTGCTGCTGGAACCGAAAGGTGGTTCTTCTCAAGTTTCAGGAAGGTAGGGAGGCTGTTCCAGAGAGAGGCCCCAGCCGAAGAGAGTGATCTGCCACCAATTTGTTGCTTGTAGAAGCGACTGACCCTGAGGGAGTTGGAGGCGGATGAGCGAAGAACTCGAGAAGCAAGATATTTAGGAAGAGAGAGTTAAAAGGTATTAAGGCTACAGGCCCCATAAGACCTTGTGGATGACGAAGAGTGTTTTGAACTTAATCCTCTCAGCCACCGGGAGCCAGTGCAGAGACTTCAGTCCTGGAGAGATACGATCCCTGGGCTTGAGGCCAAGGACAAGTCTTGCAGTCCTGTTCTGGATGGGTTGCAGAGGGCAGAGGGTAGAAGCAGGCAGATTTAGAAAGAGGTTGTTGCAATAGTCCAACCTGGAGAGAACCAGAGCTCTGGAGACAGTGAGTTTCTGGGGGAAGGAGAGAAAAGGGAGAATACCTCTGAGGAGGTGCAGCTGGTAGTGTGACTTCTTAGAGATATCGGAGATGTGAGGAGAGAAAGAGAGTGTGGAGTTGAGGATGACGCCAAGGTCATTGGCCTTGCAGGTGGGAGCAGGAAGAGGGCCAAAAGAGGCCGGCCAGAGAGTTGCAGGAAAGGAGGGAGTGGGTGTGCCGATGAGGAGAATCTCAGTCTTACTGGCATTAAGGTAGAGGTCGTTGGCGGCACACAACTCCTGGGTAGCAGACTGGCAGTCAGAGATGAGGGACGGAGAAGAGGTGGCCGAAGGAAGCCTGAAAATGAGCTGAGTGTCATCCGCATAGCACTGACAGTTGAGGCCGAGAGCGGCAATGTGGTGGGCAAGGAGAGCCATGTATTGGTTGAACAGCCAGGGAGAGAGGTTAGACCCCTGGCGGACACCACAGGTAGAGAAAAAGATAGCAGAGAGGAAGGACCAAAGTTGGACCTGGGAGGGTCGGTCAGAGAGGAAGGAAGTCAGCCACGCAAGGGCCTGCCCAGTGATACCCATGTTATTACGGAGACAATTAAGCAGGATGGAATGGTTGACAGTGTCAAAGGCAGACAAGAGATGCAGGATGAGGACACAGGGGGTGTTAGAGTCAAGGTTGGAGAGTAGGTCTTCAAGGATGTTCAGGAGAGCAGTTTCTGTGCTTCTGGCACCTCTGACGCCAGACTGATGGTCATGAAGACAACCAACAGATTCAGAGTGGAGATTAGGCTGGGAGGTGGCCAGTTTCTCCAGGAGCTTGCCCAGGAAGGGAGTGATGGGGATTGGGTGATAGTTAGCCGGGCAGGAGTAATCGGCAGAGGATTTCTTAAGAAGAGGGTGCACAAGGGAGTGCTTCAGGTGGGATGGGAAGACTCCAGTGGCGAAGGAGTGTTTGCAGAAGTCAGCCAGGGCAGGTACCAGGGTGTCGATGTGGTCCTTGATGGTTTTGGAGGAACGAGGGTGAACCTGTTTTGATGATACTTTCATAGATCAGACTTGTCTAGAAACCTTGTTTGAGGAGAAAAGGGGAAAGGCAGAGAAGGAGGGAGGAGAGGTGGATGCAGAAGGGCCAGAGGAAGAGCAGGGAGTAGTGGGGGTGAGGGGAGAGGAGGAGAGTGAGGACAGGATGTCCTGAGTTTTAGAGATAAATTTAAAAGCCACTGACGTGC
The DNA here is from genome assembly GCF_040938575.1 of Ambystoma mexicanum. Lineage (NCBI taxonomy): Eukaryota > Metazoa > Chordata > Amphibia > Caudata > Ambystomatidae > Ambystoma > Ambystoma mexicanum. The sequence continues at coordinate 1,400,349,704 of NC_090934.1, read as the reverse complement.
AGAGGGCCTGGGAAGGGACAGGAGAGGCTGAGACTGCAGTAGGATTGGCCAGTTCCTTGCAGATTTTAAAGAGTTCAGCTGTGTTGTTAGATGATGCCGAGATGCGTGCTTGGATATGAGCTCTCTTCTTGGTGAGGACAGAGAGGCGGTACTGCCTTTGGAGCAGGCGGCAGGCCAGTTTGTCAGATGATGTACCGGAAGCACGCCATTTCCTCTCGGCCACCCTGCACTTGCGTTTGAGGGTGACGAGGTCTGAGTCATACCAGGAGTTGCACTTGGCTTTGGGCTTCTGGCAGATCCTCATGACAGGGGCAAGGATGTCAAGAGTATCAGATATAGCAGAGTGGAGCGTGGAGAGGGCTGTGTCAGGGTGAGTGTCAGCCAGAGGGGTGGGCGGAGTGAGAAAGTGGTGGCGAAAGCCTCAACTGATACGCACTTCATGGGTCGGATGACCAAGAAGGTGGGTGGCAGTGATGGAAGTGACTTGGCCTGTGGGGTAGAGAGGGTGAGATGGGAGGAAAGGAGAAAGTGATCACTCCAGGAGAGAGGAGTGGTGAGAGGGACAGAAAGGGGAAGGTCTGAGGAGATCAGAACACCCAGAGTGTGCCCGGCAGAATGAGTCGGGCCAGAGGGGAGAATAGTGAGAGAGAGAGAGTCGCAGAGGTAGCGAAAGAGTACATAGGGAGGACAGGAGGCATCCAGGTGGATGTTGAAGTCTCCAAGAAGGAGGAGTTGCGTGGTCGAGGCCAGGAGTGAGGAGGAGATGTCAGCCCACTCAGAGAGGAAGGAGGAAATCTGACCAGGTGGCCTTTAGATGGTAGCCACAGTAAGGGAATGGCAGGGGAGAGAGAGCCTGCAAAAGAGGCATTCAAAAGAGGAGTAGGCCTGCGTAGGAATGACAGAGGCAGGAATCCACTCGGGGAAGATCAGGGCTACACCCCCTCCGGAGCGGTTGGACCTGGGTGCAGAGAGGATCTTGTAGCCGTCAGGGAGAAGCGGGTCAAAGCTAGGGACAGAGCTGGCCATGAACCATGTCTCGGTGAGACCGAGGACATCGAGGTGAAGTTCTTGAGAGTCCAAGAGACTGGTTTCCACCATTAATCATGTTATAAAAGATGAATTAATTATCATACCCCAATCAGAATCCCCAGAGAAGTGCGTAATACTAGTTCTCAAGTTTGTTACAATCTTATACTTGCCCCTCCAAAGCAAACCTGCACTAGTGTTGCACCCTTTACAAACTGAACTCCCAACATACCTTCCAAAGTCTACAGATTGACTATGCCTCCTACTCCTACACAAACCGTACTGTTAGATTCCAAACTGTCTGATCACTGTGCGCCTCACAGAGCGATTATCCTGCACACAGCTCGGATGCCATTTTACACCCGACATATAACAGGGTTGCTCTACTGCAACAATCCACATCCCTAGCACATAGCCGAGTACTTTCATTATAATAGTCTTCACATTTAGAACATAGCTGGGCTCTCTCTACCACAATTGTCTGATCAACTAATAGATAGCCGGCCTGTATTTATTATAATTGTCAATATATCTTACACACTATTCTTCATTGCAACCATCTGCATACCTAACACATACCAGAGCAATCTTTATCATGACTTTTCTGCATGCCAAGCACTCAGCTGAGCTGTATTTACCATAACTGCCTGCATGTCTATCACTTAGCTAAGCTGTCTTTAGTATAACTATCTGCATACCCAGCACATATGGAACCTCTCTCATACCGACCAGAGCTGTCAATTCCAACTGTTTAATAATACCTAACTTCAGACTCACCACGATCGGTGGAAACAGCTTCCCTGTAAAGGCTGCAAAAACTTGGAACTCATTGCCACAAGACCTGAGAGGGATCTGCCTTACCTTCGCTTCAGAAAAAATGTCATTCAACTCCTTACCTCCACTGACCTTAGCTGACCTGTGTCACCTACCTCCCACCGTAACCATTCGCAGCAAGCCATACTGTATATTTCTGTAAATCTGATTGACCATACCTTGAATATTGTATATTTTGTAATTATCTGTGATCTAGAGGCTTTTATTGTACATTGCATAACATCCTATGTTGTAACCATGTAAGATTTGCATTTTCTTACTGCTGCGCCCTGCTACCCATGGGTCTGGTGCGCATAAAAAGTGAATAAAACAAACAAACAAATAAACAAACATAGCTAGGCTGCCTTTACTATGACTGCCTGAATATCTAGCACACATCGAAGCTGTCTTTAGTATAACTATGTTATGTTAAAGGTTCATATACTGCGCACTGTTGCCACCTGCGTGGTTTCTTGGCGCTCTGGAAGATCTGTAAAGCAATGGGGAAAGGGTGTAAGTTAGGATTGAGCGGAAGAAAAGAGCAAGAGAGCTGTGATGTGCTGTGGGCAGATTCAGTTTGGTTGACACCGTTCAATGAGCGTTGGTGTGATTTTTGGTTGGTAGCCGCCATGTGCTGTTGGGCGAGGCTATGTGTGGTTTGTTTCATTGTTGTGGTGTAGTGAAGTGCGTGTGGTTCGTTTTGCTGTAGATGTATGGTTGTGTTTAGTTCAGGGTTTGAGAGGTGTATGCAGAAGGGTGAGTGTTTTAGTAAGGGAGGTTAGTGGCAGTACACTTTCCTACGCCCGCTGTTCTGACTGACTTTGGCCCATATCCCTCCCCCTGTTGTACATTCTGGTGTACAGCAATTACCATGCCTATGGTGTATGCAAAAGTGAGGGTTTTTAGTGGGGTTATTTATTGGCAGTACCCTTTCTACCCCCAGTGTTCAGACTAAGTGCCGCCCATAACCCTTCCCGTTTAGTAAATTTCTGGGGGCAGCCATTACCAGCCGCAAGGCTTTCTCCAGTGGGAAGGTGTTCCCTGTGTCCTGTGGACCATCCATTCTGCATACTGAGCACATAGCTAGACTGCCTTTACTATACCTATACCTACCTATAGATATGCCTTTACTATGCATATCTAGCACATAGCTAGGTTGTCTTTAACATAACTATTTGCATAGCCAGCACATAGCAGTCTTTACTATAACTGTCGACAGCCCTACCCCACAGCTGTGTTGTCTTTAATACTGTGGCCTGCATACAAAGCACATAGCTGGGCTGTCTTTTAGTATAACTGCATTTCTAGCACACATTGAGCTATCTTTAATATGACTGTCTGCATACCCAGCATATATCTGAGCTGTTCTTTGTTAAAACTGCCTGCATACCAGCACATCGCTGGCTTGCCTTTACTGAGGGTGTCCGCATGTCTGGCCCACAACTGAGCTGTCTTTAATAGAACTGCTGCATACTGTGATCACTCTGAACTATTCGTCCATTCTCCCCAGAGGGGAGCCACCTCTTTCAGGCTACGAAGGTGAGCCCACTCAACAAGAGCCTCCTAAGTGGTCTGGACAAGTAGGACCATTCATGCAAGGAGTTCCCTGTCCAGAACACTTTGGCTGCCTACATGGGAATCGGGAAGATTGCTGTTACTTCTACTTTTGATTCTCCTGAGTGTGACATTTCTTCAATCTCTTTGGCTCCAGGTAATACTGGTTCTCGTTTGAACTTCACAGTCAAAGAGAAACAACACACCCCTTTTGTTTGTGATGATGTACATAAAACAACAAGGAACCACGCTAGACTGCAGAGCCGGAGGTGGCATGGAGGGTGAGTGAAACGCTAACCAGGAGCTGGAAGGCTGGCATCCTGATCGGCAAAAAAGACAAGGTCGAGAGCGAGAGAGGGAAATGGTAAGGAAACCGCCTGGCCTTGTTTTACGTCCTCAATGAATCAGTGGTGGGCTGGGGCCCATTAACTGACACCGAGACTGACCACAGTGGGGAGATTGAATCTCTGATCTACACATGAGAACTGCTTTAGCTGCCGAGCAGCAGAAGGGAAGTGAACGCTCCTGCAGAAGAGGTATCCCAGTTGAGGGAGGTGAACCCTAGTATCAGAAGCTGGGAAAGCTACACAGGTTACGGGAGCCTAGAAAGCTTTAACTGGCAGATGCCCTACCGAGAGCCTAATAAAGCAACCCGATCAGAGGCCAGAGGGCTTTGGAGAGCCCTGGAAAACTGAGAGACATTCATATTCGAGGCTGGAAGAGCCGCAAGGGTTACGGGAACCTGGAAAACCAAAACGGGCAGACGGCCCACCAAGGTCCCACTAAGGTAAGTCTATCAGAGGGCCAAAGTATTTTGGGGAGTCCTGGAAACACTACACAGAGTGAACAGAACTGGGAGGAGAGTGAACATAGAGGGTTCCAGTGCTTAAAAACAAAACAAGAACATTATCAATTACCAAGTTAGAAATGGTCGAATTGCTTAATGAAAACCATGTCTTCCTGGGAAAAGGATGGAATATATGTAAAGACTTAAAACTTGGCATACAGAACGTGCAGAGATGAAAACAAGCAAGTAATTGGGCCTGGCAAAGTCTGAGGACAGAGGCAACATACTCGCCTTGGAAGCAGGATGACGCGTAGCAATACAGGTTCGATCCCTGTGTCTGCGCTTAGAAACCTCTGGGTATTAAGCGTGTTATAAATAACCAATTATATCATTATAATTATGGTAATGGTGCTCCGGACTTCCTTTTGTTATATTTTTTCCTAGGTGGTAGGGCCAGTTAGCTAATAGGATTTGGACTAAGGACTATTTCTTTTGGACTTTGGCGAGCAGCCTTACTTTTAGATTTAATGGGCAGGGACCTTCCCCATAGCGATAGGGCAAGACAGGCATTTTTCTTATTATTTAAATAAACACCCTTGAAAATGTCGCAACTTACTCCGACTTCTTCTTCTGGTTCACCACATATGGTGTCAGAGTGGGATGTAGGCCAGCTGATATAAGCTGGGGACCCATGCTATTCACAAAGTTGACAGAGAAGACAAAAGCCCCTACTCTGGCAACTCCCCAATCCATCGTATTTGATGTATACAGCAAACAAATTCCTGTCCTGCCAAATCGGAGGTGCTTAATACCTACATCAGACTAGCAACTTAGTCTGGACTTTCCTGGAGACATGCATTAGAGGATGCAGCGGGCATGATAGATCGCAAGCATAGGGGGAGGTGAAGCTGATCCTCCATAACCATGGCACTACAGCCTATTTGGGGAAGTCGTAGCACAAGGGATCCTTGAAAAATCCCTCACCCAGTATCCCAAGAGGTAGACACCCTAGCAGAAACAGAATGAGGGTCACTGGAATTCAGAGAAGCCGACCTCCTTAGAGAGGAACCATGTAGAGGAGAGGCTGAGGATATTGCCCCATTGCCCGATCTTGCCTTTGCCAAAAGGAATGACCCAGCCCTAGTGGAGGTCTGTAGGAGGGTAACCTCTGAGTAACAAGGGTGTAGTCAAGCCAGTCCTTTCTTCTTTATAATGAAAGGGTTACTCTATTGACGGGGTGTTTGGAAAGATGCTCTTAACCAAACACAGTTGGTAATCCCTCACGGTCATCAGATGATAGTGCTGGAGCTGGCCCATCCCCATCTAATGGCCAAACATCAGGTAATAGAAAAAACTCAAAGCAAGGTAATACCCTGTTTCTACTGGCCGGAGTGTTCACAGATGTGATCGACATGGGTAGTATAGCTCAGTGGCAACGCGCTCGTTTTGGGAGCATGATAACGCAGAGCAACACAGGTTTGAATACCGGGTCAGCGCTTAGAAACGTCTTTGATATTAAGCGCATTCGGAAAAAAAACAATTATAATGATATATTATAACTATGTCACTACCTGTGGGATTTGTGAAAAACCCCTTCTCATCATCATAGTACCCTTCTCACTCACAGTGATGGACATAGTGGTCCCGCTAGAAAGGTCTACGTTGGGAAATAAATTCATATTTGTGATTGTTGAGTATGCTACTCAGTATCCCGAAGCACTTCCCCTTAGGAATGAAATGAGTCAACAAATACTGAAACATCTCCTTGATATGATATGATATTTTATTTATATCACGCTCATACACAAGTGTTTCAGAGCACAACAAGGCGAGGGAGGGGAAACAAATGAGAACAAAACAACAATCCTTCCCTTCATTTCATGAGTCAGATTCTCAAAGGAAATCATCACAAATCAGGTACCACTTTTATGTTTAAAATTATGCAGGGCGTAAAAGAAATATTGCACATTAAAATCCCACTTACCTGCATGTATCACCCACAGAGAGATGGCCTTGTGGAAAGGATTAACCAAGCCTTAAAAAAAAATCTTCACAAGCTGGTAGATGTTATGATTCCCTGGGCCCTCTTTGCAGTTAGAAAAATACCTCAGGCTATTCCTGAGGTATTCACCTTTTGAGTGAAATGAGCGAGAACCTTGAGGCGTACTGATATGCTAAAAGAGACATGGCAAAAGAGAGAAAAGGCCACCCTACTCCCTACACAGACAGCCCAGAAGCTAAAATCCCATATCGCTTCTGTCAGGGAAATTGTAAAATATTGTTTAGGTAGGGCCCAAGAACATCAAAAGAGCCTGCATGATAGACAAGTGTTAGCAAAATGTTTCTCTCGTGGGGAATTTGTCTTAGTTCTCGTTCCCACCTCAGAGAACAAAATGTTCCCTAAATGCTATGGTCCCTATCAATTTCTCTAGAGAAAATTATGTAGTGGCCCAACCAGATAGATGTCAGAAGATCCAAATATATCACAACATCTTGTTAAAGGAGTGGAGTCAATCCAGTAGAGAAAACTACTTTGCCCATGGTCTCTCCTCTTACATACCAAGACCTGGAACACCAGTTGGTCCCTACCATCTACCACTCTCTCAACAAGAAGACCTTCAATGTTTATGAGACTAGTTTCTAGCGGTCTTTGAAAAACCAGGTAGGGTGCAGAATTTCTTCCAGTTTATACAAACACCAGCCAGGCAATAAATCTAAATCCTTACCGCATCCCAGAGGCAAGGAGGAAAATTATTGAAACAGAGCTCTGCAAAATGCTCAAGGTCAACATCATTGAGCCCTTGGAGAACCCCTGGTCTTCCCCCATTGTTTTAGTGGCCAAACTGGACAAGACTTGGAGATTCTGTATAGATTTCAAGAAACTGTAATCCATTTCTACATTTCGATATTAACCCCATACCACGAATCGAAGAGCTCATTGAGAAGTTAGGGTCATCTAAATATATGTCCACTCTTGATCAAACCAAAGGATACTGACAGGTACCCCTAAAGCCCACCAGTAGGGAAAAGACAGCGTTTTTCACTCCATAAAGGCTCTTTCAATTTAAAGTACTCCCCTTTGGTTTGCACGATGCTCCTGCTAAATTCCAGAGGTTTATGGATATGTTTTTCAGACCGTACTGAAAACAGAGGTCCAGGTATGGCCCTCATTAACCCCATACGACTCTCAGCCCAAAGACTGAGACATGACAGATGCACCTCACTATCAGTCCCTTCACCGCCACCGTCGATGTATCACAGATGTGAGAAATGTTACTTTCTCAGGCAGCCATTCAGCCCATACCCAGTCGATGGTCTGGAAGAGATGGAGATGCCATCGATCGAACAAGTCGACTGACCGCAAATCAAGAAATCAATGACATCATCACTGACATCACAACCTTGACGCACTTAGGCATGAAGTACATAGCCATCCATTCACAAAGTTACACGAACATGCATTAGCCTAGTGCAGATAGACACGAAACACATGCTTATGACTCATGCAGGCAGATGACAGACACACATACATATCTCTTTATACAGTCACATTTGTTGCCAAAGCGGAACCGCAAGATGCCCAAATATACGTCCATCAAGCTTGCACATGCTTGACTGCCACTAACATGGAAAAACCATAATCACAAATATGGTGGCTATAGGCCCACTGAAATGAATGAGGAAGGGGAGACAGGCTCAGAGTACATGGAAGGGCCGACATGATCGCTGTAGTCAGAGACAAGCAGAAACGATGCAGCCAGCCAAGGTTGAGTGGAGAAGGAAAGTTCCTGGGTACCGAGGCGATAAGCCAACCGCGAGAAACTCAGACTAAAACCCTTATAATTACAGGCAAGAGAGCTCCATTTCGTGGTCTCAGCACATGTGACCCAGAAGAACAGGACAATGCCCATTCAATTGAAGTGGATGGAGAGAAGCTGTTCCCACCAAATCAGAGGTGGAAAGATACAAGTGTTGCTCACGAACTGCCAACTGAAGGCACTCTCCCAGGCTTAGGTGATCAGAGGGGACAACATTAGGGAACACACAGCCCCTCCATGTTCATTCTCATTACCTTGGGAAGGTACACTCAGCCTGGTAACAGTCCAGGGTTCCTGGGCTGGGAGGATCCAAATTGCCCAATCCAGAGGCGCCTTTCACGTGGAGATATAATATGTTGCAGGAGCCAATAGTCTCACTCTGACCCTGCAACATTGTAAATTGAAACATGCAGAGGTGGTCCCAGGAGGAAGCACCAGATATGGCTATCCAATAGTAGAACTAACCCCTATAGAACGTATATCTAGTTTGCCTAAACTGACCAATGTGAATGCCCAATAGGTTTTGTGTACAGTACTTTGTTTTGTGAGGTCACACCTGAATAAAATTGATTGACACACAATCAGAAGACGAGATTCCTAGAGAATTCATATTTTCTTATAGAGTGATCCCTGTTGTTTTGTTAGATAATAAAGACAGTAAACTTTGCCCCATGGATGAGCCTTCCGTTCTTGCTGTGGGGAGTTTTTTATGGGCCTGAATGTCTCTCTGCTGGTAATTGGGGTGACTGCTGTAGAGCCCTACCGCTACAACAGTGCTCCTATTTGGACGACATTATTATACAGACCTGGCCCGAACACATGCACCATCTTTATGTGATTGCGTGAGCCCTCGGGAGAGCAGATTTAACAGTGAACCAGATGAAATGCCATCTGGCCCAGGCAGCTGTAAAGATTCTGGGCTACTTCAGGGGCAATCGACTGATTAAACATCAGACTGAACAAGTTAAAGCGGTACACCAAACACCTGTACCTAAGACCAAGCACGAAATTCAAGCTTTTTGAGGATTGACATACTATTGTACTCATTGTATACCTTATTATTCTACCTTGGCCACCAATTTTACAGACAAGTTAAAGAACTCCCACACAAAGCGTGTCTGGGCAGATGAACATCAACGAAGCGTTGAAGGTTTGAAACAAAAATTATGCCAAGAACCTGTCTTGAAATTGCCCAATTTCAATTGGAAATTCAACCTTCAGACTGATGCCTCTAAGTTTGGGGTGCGAGCTGCAGTGTCACAATAGCACAATGAGTACCTGAAATACGCAGGGAAACTCTACACTCTGGAGCAGAGGATTACTATACCATGAGCTGCTGAAAGAATTGTCCAGAGGACATATTTAGTTTATAAACATTGTATAAAAATGATACATAATTACAGAAGAGTCAATTAATCACATATTACTAGCACTTCATATTTATATAACCTAGCAGGAAAGCATGAGACTACCAAATAAAAGCTAAAAAGTACATACCAATGTTTTCATTCAACATGCAACATTCAACCTTTATCTACAATCAGTGCCAATCATACTTATCAACAATTATTGCAAAAACACATACCAACAAGATGTGACATTAAGACATGGGACATACAACTTGTCACCACGAACAAGCGTATTGTTTTTGTATAAAACATAGCAATATAAATAATTCATATAATCTATTGCTGGGGTGGATCTAAACACAATGATTCTACCAAATCACATTCCCTTTCAGGTTTCTCAACCAGTTTTGATATCAAGGACTAGTTTTGTCCACGTCTTCATCAGGATATGAATCGAAATTTACTAAAAAAGGAGAAAAAGCAAAAAAAAAAGAAAAACAGTGCATAAATTGGATGCACTGACCTATCATAATTCTCAATTGAACAACAATTTGTGTCCTTGCCACATGCAACCCACATGATAAAATTGTTTAAAACACACTGGAATTTGGTGATGGCATGTCCGTCCCAAAATATACAGGTGTGCTCATCCCTAGAGAGTTGACCCAGAGCGGGAGGATAGTGAGACCTGAGGGGAAGAACCGTGCTTGGAGGTGAAGAGAATACATAACCATGGAAGAGACTAAAACATTGAGGACTCTGTCAGGATGGTTTGTAAAGTAAAGTGTCCACCGTCCTGTATCCAAACCTATTTCCGTCCCTTACACTAAACTAAGGAAATACTGTCCATCTTCTTGATCCAGAGGGAGGCCTTCTCTCCTTCTTGCCGTCTTCTTGATCCAGAGGGAGGCCTTCTCTCCTTCTTGCCGTCTTCTTGATCCAGAGGGAGGCCTTCTCTCCTTCTCGCCGTTTCTCCTTCTGGATACACATGTGATCAATTCTTGATGGGAAAACACAGTAGGTATCACCTAAAACACAGTTCCCAAATATGAAGGGGGAGTCACTTCCCCTTGTTCTTCTCTTCAGTTCACAAACTTAGTCTAAAGTCTGGTTCCCCATCCTGCCAGACTTCACTGTACACATTCTTATCACATAACACAGTTTCCAGGTCTCAAGGGGGGTAAATCCCTTCCCCTTGTTCTTTCTCCAACTCAAAGATAGTCTGGAACACTATCTTGCCAGGCTTGACTTTAGACCTTGGAGTCCCCAAAAATTTCTCTTCCATTATTAGTGGGTCCTCGACCCCTTGTTTCACTTTCTTGCACCTTTCATTCTTTCTTGCATCTGGCGCACGTCTTCCTGGGCTGTCTTGGGATCTCCCGCTACTTGTTCTGTTGCTTCTTTCTCTTTTGTGTGAGTCCCAGACCACTTTATATTCTCCTCGACTCTCTCTGACTTCCTCTGGGAGGCAGCCCCATGACTAAGTGGGTCTTTGGTCTTGTCTGGCCCCTTTACCCATGTGTTTTGCTTTGGTGAAGTTTGCATCTGTCATTCTTTCTTACATAAGTCCCAGGCCCTCTGGGTTGTTTTGGGGTGTCACTGACTACCTTGGATCAGTCCTTGACACGTGTGCTTTGCTTTTGTGGAGGTCGTCCCCAACCTCACATGTGCTCCAGACTCTGCAGTGCTGTTTTTTCCCCTTGCTTCACTCGATGTCCAACTGAACAGACCTGCTGTACTCTCCTGCTGGGTACTGTTCCACACAGGATATTTTGCAAAGTTTGTTCCAGCTTCTACAGTTTTTTCTTTATCCTTTTCTGCCACTCAGGATACTGACCTGTATCTTTTCATCTCATTTGATGCCCTCCATGTCCCACCAGCCAGCCCAACCCTTTCCCTACATTGCGGAAATGTTGTTGTGGTCTCCAGTCTGTCCTGGGAGTGGAGCGGGACTTCTGCACTGCTTCTGCATTCAGTGTTCTGCTCTCAGCGGCTCAGCAGCAGTACGCACCCTCTTGTGCCAATCGGCTGCGCGTCTTTCTCTTGCTTTGGCTTTTCTGGTCAGGTTTTCTCTCTCCCCGCCACCGGACACTTTCCAGCTCCACTGAGCTTATGGAAACATTTGTCCCTTCTGGGCAGTGTCTTGTTCTCTTTCCCTCGGGTCTGTCGCCACAGAACCGGCATCTGGTTCCACGCTCCTAAAGGGCTGGCTTGATCAGGTACACAGTCCTTCCTTGCTTTTATCATCGAGTGGTCTTGGGCAGATTGTACCGCGTATGTTGGTTCCGCTGTGAACTTTTTTCCTCCTTGTTTGATCTTCGTGTCAGTGATTTTAGGCACTCCAATTGGATAATCCTCCCTTTTCCTTGTCCAGGTAGAATCTTCATCTTTATCAATGGAATCTCTTTGTCTTCAGAGATATATAGAGGTGGGGGGAACCACAGGGAATTGAGTGGGGTTAACTAAGGAAGGAGGGGGCAGAATTGAAGGCGGTGAATACTGTGTTCTCCCAAGGCGATTGTCACCGGTTCCATGAAGGGTCATTCCCTCTCCATGAGATCCACCCATGAGTACCAGCTCCAGGGGAACTTTCAGGTAGCGGCTCACCTCCCCAGCCTTATGGAAAGGGGCTCCCCCATGGAAGCAGTGACAATACCATGTGTTTCGTCACAATTTGGATGGTACTTCTACGTTGGAAACTCCAACTGGGCTACTAATACCTTTGTTAAAAAGTCTCAGGTGCATAATCGGTGCCCAGATAATGTGTGGCTTGTATCCTGATCTAGAGTACAATGGCATGTGACCTCTTTATCTAATTATTGCAAGTTACGTCATGATTTCAGCCAGTCCAGGAATTCATTGTTGATTATGGATAATGTTAACGTCAAGCAAGTAATCACTTTCATTTTTCATATTGCCTGAAAGCTGAATTATTTTAAGCACTTTATCGACCATTTGCATCAAAGAATGAATAGCAATGAAGAAATAGTGAGACGACTTTCAGAAGCATATATAAGAGTGTAACCATATTGATTTCAGGGAAAACACTCAAAAGCAAAGTGAATGATTTACGGTATATTTAAGCAAGAGTGATATGGGCAACAAATGTGATTTAATAAGCTAGGACCCTCAAGGTTTGGGGCTATCTTATGGGACTCATTGTGAGTTTGTCAGAATTAGCCAGGAGGCAATTCCGCAAAACACGAACACTGTTACCAACGCTTGATTTGAAGTCAAAGCCTTCAACCTCTGCGTGGTGGTTGTTCCCATTCTTTGAGTCCAATAGGACAATATTGGGGAATGGAGGAACTACTGCTGGTGACAATTCTACCAGGGATATTTTCTCCAATTTTCTTCCAAACTCGGAATATGACAGAGCAGTAAACATGGTAGTAATTCAGTCATCACTTTATGTTACCTCTACGCTACTCTCTGAATGAGGCCTCATGTATTTATGTTGACTGAAGAAGAGGATAAAAGAATATCTGGAAATGTAGGGAGGTGCTGCAGGATCGCCCGCTCTCGGCGCAGTTCCTGGTGGAAAGGGCTCATAGATCATTGGGACCCACTCCAAAGCCCGGTCAAAACCCCAGGCTGGTTACTGGCCGCTGCAACGAATCCAGGGTATTCGTCCCTTCTCCCCAACAGGGAGCCAGCCCCTTTGCAGGCAAGGAACGAAACCCGCTCAGCAAAACCCTCCCAGGGGGTTTGGGAAAGTGGGACCTCACTGGGAGTGACTTTCCTCTGTGAGATAAGGACTCCCATTCCTTTAAGGAACTCCCTCCACAGAAAACTATTTCTGCCTACATGGGGGTAGAAGAAACGAATGCACCACTATATGGCCTACAACCAAGACTGACAGCACTTTTCTACTATTGGCTCCAGCTATTGTTGGAGGCCAGTTGAAGTCAGCTGTGGATGGACAGGAACACGTCCCTGTCATGTTCGCAAGCATGAATATACAGACGAAGAATCGTGAATGGAAATCAGAGAACCCTACGCAGAGGCGTGCCTAGCGTCCTGACGTCCTAGAGGAGCAAAGCCGTGCTAGACTGCGGAGCTTGTAGTAGCATGGAAGAGAGGCGAGGAAGCAAAGACGCTGCAATGCCGTCACTGAGACAAGTGATACCGCCAAGCAAGAGATAGCGGCAAGTGACCATTCAACTTGGTGGAGTGACCATGGTGACGCCCTGGTTAGTCAGGCACGCGAGATACATCACCAAGACCAATGAGAACAGAGGAAGGAATCCTCTGTTCTGGACATGAGATCGATCAGTCTGTCGTGCCAGACATTGGCTTTCAGAGTGTTGTCAACAGAGAGAAATGTACGAGGGCAGTAATGATATTGCTTCTCTCTTACCTTGTTAATGATAGGCATGGTCTATATTAAACTAATTTGTGCGCCTGTCGGTGGTTCACTTTTGACCCTGCTTTCGTTTAGGTTAGTCATGCTTGTTTTTGTTTTGTCTTACTTACCGTAGGAGACTGGTGAGGCCCTGAGGAAGGCGTTTTGATTCAACTGTTCACCAAAACCAGTCAGTGAACCATTGGCGCCCCCTGTCATTATTTCTTCTATTTAGCCCCTTGGTCAGCAAACAGCACCTGAGGAGTCATTTATGTCTGTATGACATTTATCGTGATTGATACATTTTTTGCTGTAGATATCCTCAGTCTCGTCCCAAAATAGGTAAAATACTCAGCTTTGCATAATATATGTGACTTTATAGTACACTAGTTGGCCTACCGGGTGCTCCATGGCTTGTCGGATAAATCCATACATTTTTTGTAAAAGAATCTTTGTTGGATTTTGTTATGCACTGTGTTGGTTATTTTATATGTACAGTTTGATTTTCTGCCTTGGGAACACCTTGAATACATATATTTGTGTTACATGTGACTACCTACACTGGCCCTTCTTTATCGGGTACTTATTTGCCGCCACACGTTCATTTAAAGCCACGTAAATCTTCTTCCTTGACCTGTGAAGTGTGTTGTGTATGTATAGCTTGGTTTGTCCTGAACTTCAGAGGAACCTCAGGACCCGTGGTGTTTTTGGCTGGACAGTGTCCGAGAAGCAGACACCTTCCGAGGTGACACAGCCGAATGAGAAAGGGAGACGGGAAAATTGCCTTCCTTAGTGGATCGACCATGGTGCAGCCGAGGTGGGTCAGGCACCTGAGAAACAGCACTGAGACCTGGAGGAAACAGAGGAAACAATCCTCTGGTAGGGCAGAGTACTCTGCCCTACCAGGTAGCATTCAAGAAGCAGACGCATAAGGGCCATGAACCTCGAGAAGGGAGGCGAACAGCCACAGCCCTGCTGGGATGCCAACCCCCGCCAAGAGGCACAGAAGGTACCCAGGTTTCCCTGGGCTGAGGGAGGCAAGCACAGCACCATGGACCGAGAGAAACGAGAGGTAATGGGATCCTTAAAAGCCAGAGAGACGAATATGCGATAGAAATATTGAAGCCAGCCCAATGCTCAAGAAGCACAGAAAGCAAAAGGGGTTCGAAAGGCCCAAGAGAGATAAGAGACATTTGGGGAAACCCTGTAGAAAAGAGAATCTGGAGGATTCAGCAAGGCACTTATGATATAAAGGCAAGAGACACTTAGGAAACCTCAAAGAGAAGAGAATTTAGAGGATTCAACCAATGGGATTCTAATATAACCCGAAAGAGACATATGGGAAATCCAAGGGAACCTGGAGGAGTCAAGCAAGTGAATCAGCGCATAAAGCCAGGAAAGAGAAAGTGGCTAAAGTGGTGCTTCAGGCTATATAAACAAGCTGGGCAAGGCCATCGACTCCTTCTTTGAAACAAATTTGGGACCGATCCCTAGTAAAGCAATGACATGAGAAGCTTTTAAAGTGCATGTTCGGGGAATCTACATTGGTCTGGAAGGGAGCGTCTTGAAGGTCATAAGAAAGGAACTGCGTCCCTGGAGCTTGAAATTAAGGGATTGAAAAACTCTTTGCTCCAATGACAATCAAATGAACTACTTTTCCCTCTAATTCTAAGCTGGATCAATTTAGGTCAGTCGCGGTCAGGGAGGTTAAGTTCCTCAGCGGCCTACTCCAGACATGTAGCTATGCAGATGGGGATCGTCCGGGACATGCACTGGCCTGGCTGATCAGGGGCGAAGGGGGAAGGTCTGATATTGTGGTCTTGAGAGACTCAACTGGCACGCTGCAGGTAAGAAAAGAAGATGGGGGAGATGCTACTCAATTATTACTCTGCACTGTACGGTGCCATCTCAATTAAGCAAGGCATGAAATCTCTGCTTAATTACGGAAGACATTCCTATTCCAAAGATGATTCGAGTAGCCCTCGAGGAAATGAATTCCCTTATAACCAGCAAGGACATCCCTCCGGCGGTTTCTGCACTGCCCTCCTCTGAAGCCGCCAGGTCGGAGGGACTGAGTGCAACATTTTATAAAAAGTTCAGCCAAAACTAGCCGTTTCTCTATCTAAAGTACGGGGGAGAAGCTATGGACACCGGTCGGCTCCCGAAAGCTATGAAGGAAGCCCTCATATTGTTGTTAAAGCCAGACTGAGACCACACATTATGGGGTTCCTATAGGCCCATCTCCCTTCTTTATTTGGACATGACGATCTTCGCTAAAATAATTCCCAACCGCCTCGTTCTGCCTGTACCTCCATTGATTTACAGGGACCGATCAGGCTTCGTCCCCGACAGATCCACTGCCCTGAACCTGCAAAGGATGTTGGTCTTCCTGGCCCAGGTTGACACGAAGGTGAATGCTGTGGCAGCCCTTTTTAGATGCCGAAAAGGCCTTTGACTCTTTGTCGTCAGACTTCCTGTTTGCAGTACTCAAGAGGATGAGGCTGTGGGGTCAGTGGAGTAACTTTGCTGGAAATGTTGGGGGGGGGACATGACATCTGAAGAAAAGGTGCCCCAGCCAAATGAATGGGGACAAAATGGTGTGCCATGAAAGTTGGGGGTCAAACACCCCTGCCTCCCCTAGAATTACACCCATGTGTGGGGTTGCCTTTGAGATTGTATTGTATTGTTTATTCATTTATAAAGCGCACCGGGCCCTTAGGCATCTTGGCGCATCCAAGTTTAAAGCAGTACATATTTTACATGTTACAGATTAGGTAGGTAAAGTACATTAGAATACATATATATATAATATACATTATATACATTAGTTATAATAGACTAGTAGTTCTGAACAATACAGGATTTGTTCATTAGGCAAGATGTATTAGACTGCTTTACTCTGCACGCGTGATTTCATCGGGGTGCTGCTCAGACAGATTCACCCTCAGCAGGGGTAAAAGGCAGAGCCGTCCCTTGTCGCTGCTACTCTTCACAATTGTGATGGAGCCTTTGGCCATCAGGATTAGGCAGCAGCGCATTCACAGGGGTCTAGCATTGGGGGACCAGAGGGAAATAATATCCATCTATGCTGATGATGTGCTCTTATATATCAAGGAGCCGCAGGAAAATGTCCCCTCTCTTCCTCAGGAGATATGTTACGGTCTCTACTCAAGGTTGCAAATCAACTGGACCAAGTCCATCCTCTTGTCCTCACGGATAGCGCCCTAGGCGGACATCCTGGGGATTATAGATGGGAAGCTCAACGGGTGAAATATTTTAGTATCAGAGTAATCAGGGACCATTCTTCACTGCTACTTCAAAACCACTTTTCCTTGCTAGAGCTAGTGGAAAGTAAACTTGCTAGATGGTGTCGATTCTCGTCTATCTGGGGTCAGGTCTCCCTGGCTTTACATAATAATACTTCCCAAATTCCTCTATTATTTTCTAAAGTATCCCATTTACCCAGGCAGAGTCTCCTTTGCTGGCTTGAGACCTCAACAGGCTTGGAGTCCCAGGGGACTGCAGTGAGGTGGGAGGTTATGACAGATCCCTTTGAACAAGGCGTGTTTAGGGCACCAGATGTGGGGCTGTATTATCTAGTAGCCGAGGCACACTCCGAGACTTACTGGATGCCGGACTCCCCACTGTATCAACATGCTAGGATTGAACGCGCCGCTGCAAAGCTGCACTCTCCTAAATCCCTATTGTTGTCCCCAAAGGAGACTGATCCCTGCAGGTTTGGCACAGTGAGATGCATGGTAGATGCATGTGTCAGGATCCATAAAAAGATAAACCTGGTCTTTCCCTATGCACTGGAAAGGAACCTCTGGGGTATAGTGGATTTTAAGTTCACATGTGACGGTTGGATTAAAAGAACCTGGGGGTGGTTCGGGATATGTCTCTCTTGGGCACATAAGTCTCCAGGAAGATAATTGTAGATAAAGTGGGGAAGGGCTTTCGTCTGCTGTTCCAGTACATCCGGAAGAGAGAGGTATTCCACAAGTGGAGCCCAGCGTTCCCGGCGGAACCAAAATGGTCCCCTTTACTTCAAATCATCTGCACCTTGGTTGGGCGCACAAAGGTAGTCTCCACTTTGTACCAAATATTCCAGGACGTAGGTGGGAGAAGGCTATTGAGGTTCCGATAGAGTACTGGGGCTGGAGCAGTATGTGTAGTGACACACGTAGGGTTTCAGTTAATGCGAAGCAGAAACGTATCCAATTTAAAATATTGCATCAAGCTTATATTTCACCAACCCGTCAGCTTAAATTTGACCTCTCGGGGGGTTGGAGGTGGTCCAGGTACTGGAAAGAACAGGCCGATTGGTCATTTCCATTGTCACAGCAGTTTTGGTCACAGGTGTTGTCATGCTCTATTGATATTCTTGGAACCGTGATCCGCAGCGACCGGTCGGCCTTCTGGGTAAATTATTTGATAATTCTGTTGACCCAAGGAAATTGCTATCTAGACTCCTCATTCTGGCGAAACGCTGAATCCTGATGTCCTGGAATAGTAACAGTGCACCCACTAAAGCAACCTTGTTAAGGGACTGGGGTGCGGTGCCAGGAAACGGAGCCATGCTATTGTAACCTTTTTTCCATCCAGCCGATGTCGCTGTGATATCTGGGCGTCTTTCCGACCGTAGATATCGCTGTTGATCTCTGACCAGCCAATGTCACCACATTCACTGTCGCCGAATTGAGTTGTTGGCTTTTTTTAGATTTTGAGGACTCCGGGGGGAGGGGAACCATGTTACACTTCTGCTATTGATGGGCGGTGTTGGGAAGGGGACTTATGGGGGTTCATTTATGTGGTAGGGCATATTGTCCACGAGTGGGTTGATTCGTATATGTGTACTGTATTGAGCAACGGCCTCAAAACATTTGATCGGTTACACTGCAGATGCGAGTGCGTTTAACTGTTCAATCGTATTGAAAAACTTTCTTAAGTAAAATATTTGTTTTAAATATCTGGAAATAGAAAGTATTTGTGAATCACCAGGCAAAGAGGTAAGTTCAGTTACACAATGAATTGAAAATATGAAAAGTAAATTCAAGTGGGTGTAAGCTTGGAGGTAGTTTGTATTGTCAGTAGTGACTTTTTATTTGAGTAGGCATAATTTTTGAGTTACCTGCTCTTCCCCCCCTCCATGCAGGCATGGTGTTCCCTTTTAGCGAAGACAACGCAGCGCTGTGAAGACTGGATGTTGTACCTAATGTCTTCATAAAAAAAGTACAAGAGACATGAATGGCCCTATTACATATGGGGGGCCTTAGATTTGGGGAAGACAAGGGGCCTGATTACGGGTCGGCCGGTAACCCTGCCGGTGATACCGGCTGGTTGCCGCTGGACCCATAAAGAATTACTGGCATACCAGGTGCCGTTCCACCCGACAGGCCTGACCCTGGCGGGCGGGACGGCACCTGCCACAGAGTTTTAGAGTGCCGGTCCGGAAACAACGGTGTCGGTAGGCTTACCGACACCATTGTTTCATACCGGCACAATTGTAATGAGGCCCATGAGGACTTTGAATCTCACTATGAGATATCTCAATCTCCTGCTGACCGTGGCTTGAGAATAATACTTAAAGACATGATGTGTCGGGCCGTGGGCGGCTGTGGCTTTCAAGACTCAGGCGGAGGATCCCTCTGAACAAACAGCGGGTGGCATCTGATAATCAGAGGCTGCTCCCACGGAATGCATTCGCATTTGAATGTGCAAACCAAACCTCTTCTTGAGCACTTCTGGGTCCACGCAACGTGATCCTGAGCCTGGCGCTGTCCCTGCTGTCACCATTTTGGGTAAAGGCACCATGTCTCAGAATGCATCTGGTGGAATCTAAGTTCGGCCATGGATCTGCGGCTTGGATGAACCCTGTTCCTAACACATTTGCCAGGCTGTACCTTCTTTCGTTATTGTGTCCTCAAATTAGGGTGGAGCAACAATAATGCCATTCTTGCTGGCTGCATGGTGGAGGACCACCAGGAGGTCCACCAAAGAATGTTATTTTGGGCAACACTTGGTCTGGGGCGTCAAAATTCTTTCCGCTCCGTAAATTTCTGATCATCAGTTCACTTGCCCTGGGGTACGTCGTGTTCATTGGAATTTGCCCCTTATTGCCCTTGTACATGGACTTAACAGAAAAGGGTTGTTTCAAAAAGCACCCCTTTCATTCACAATGCTCCCCAAAACCCAGTTGCACCCTACAAAAATACTGTCATTCAGTTATTATAAATGACCGACTAGGCACCCGGACAGACTGTCGTTCCAGCACGGAAGTCATTCTGCCAGCCGGCAACAGCGCAAAGAGCTTCGCCCCCAACTACACGTGCACAAATAGAACAGATGTGAACATTGAAACGCAATCTGTCTTGACGCTGGCGCGGAGTGTGGCCATTAACCCTACGGTCCTACCGATGTATTATGACGTGGCCATAAAATGGCCGCCAGCCAAGCAGCTAACACGGCTGGATTGGAGGAGTCATTCCTAGCCCCAATTCCTGGAAATTGCTGAGTCATCCGAGCCTCCATTTGTTTGCAGAGAGGGACGGCGGCGTGCATGGCCTTGTGATTCATTTTAACAGCGCTCAGTGACACCAGAAAGGAAGGAGGGGAGAGAGCCGATTTAGCTGCCCACATGTAGATGGAGTTGTGAATATTGGCCTGCGTTGCATCTGGATGGAACTTTGAATGTTGGCATGCCCGCACGTGGGTGAAACTTGAATGTTGGCATATGCCACACTTAGAATTGTGGATATTGGCTGGCCTGCGCTGCATTCGGATCGGACTTTGAATGTTGGCATGCTCACACCTAGATGGAATCCTAAACATTGGCCTGCGTCACATTCTGATAGAATTGTGCGGGTCAACAGGTGCCACACATGGACAACACTGAATGTTAGCATGCTAAAGGTCAGTTAACCCACTAACCAATATAAGTTCAAACTCTGCATACTTATCTCACTCAAAAGCTCACACAACCATCTCTCGCACAACAAGCCACACGCACTTCACAACACTGCAACACATAAGCCGGAGCAACAGCACAGGCGGACCGACACCGATCCAATACCCGCACCAAAGCTTAGTATCTGGTGTATACCGAGCTGAAGCTGCCAACAGAACACCACTCCTCTCACTATCCTACTCCCTCTTCACCTTACTAACCCTTCCCACCTTATCATTTGCAGATCCGCCAGAGCGCCTGGGGACCAATTCCGTTGGTGACGGTGCGCGGTACAAATACCTTTAACATTTAACATTTTAACATCATGGCGGCCCTGAGGCCTGCCGCACAGCGATAACCTGTGTCTTGTGCTCTGACTGGCTGCGCTCTCTCTCGGGCTCAGGGAAGGCCAACGGTTCCCAGAAAGGGGAGGTGACTCATCCCTCAGGAGGTTTGTGTGTAAGAGTCAGAAACACAGGTTTACTTGTGCTTCGAGTAGGCCTAAATGGGCGGAGAGGGCTTGGTGCGGCAAAGAAGCGCACACCGTAGAGGTGCAGTTTAGCAGATGGGCAGCATCCCTGGGGGGAGGGGGAGGTGAGGGGGGGGGCATTTTTCATCATTTGGGTACATTGCCTGAAAATGGCTGTGCATTCACAGAGAGTGCAAAGGGGAGGTTTGCTCTGGTCCAATCAGCGGGGGAGACACGGGTGCCAGAGTTGCATCTTGCTCCTGAGTGCCAGGGCCAGTTGTTCCTCTGCTTCTTGGATCCAACGAGGGATTAAGGACTCTTTTTATAGCGAGGGAATCAGGGGCGCACATAGTGGCTTACTGTGCAGAGGTAACGGCCCACTTTTTATCCACCTTGCGAAAGGTGAAGGGCTGTGCCACCGGTGCCAGGATTTGAGCGGTACCCACCGACCTCATCACAGATCAGGAGCCTGGGCCTTAATGGCCAGTGCGATACCATGAGTCCAGCCGCAATATGAATGTTTGCGCCAAGTGGCGACAGCGCGCGGTATATGAACCTTTAACATAACCTAACTTAACATTGCACTAACCTCCATGGTAAATACTGGCTCACTATCAGATTTTATGTAAATGTTTCTGTATCACATGACTGTGCCATATATTGTAAATGCTTCTGTATAATGACTATGCAAAGAACTGCCTGCTCTTCTGCTTCTATGCAACATGTCTGTATTCTTGTAACATGCAATGCGCCCAGCTACCCCAGGGTTCGCAGCGCTTTACAAATAAATAAACAAACAAACATAAGACATCTCAAGGGTTTGATGTTATCCACTGAATCCGCTGATGTACAAGGCCAGCTGATCAGCTCCCTCTCAGCGTTGGCAAGAGCCAGGCTTCGGATGGCCTATAGGGAAATAGGGCATTCCCTGAAGGGCATGCCCAACACAGTGGTGCCGGCCAGTTTTTCTTGTCACACACTTGGACAGGTTTTTGACCAAAGTGTCCCAGTTTGATGAGTCTTTTCCACTCTGCAGCTGCTACTTGCGACCATTGTTCATGAACAACATATTCTTTAAAATGGAACACTGCTTATCTTATCTTAACAATATGTATAAAGCGCATCGGACGCCCGAGGGCATCATGGCGCTAGTCAAACAGTCTGTCACAAAAGGAACGAACTGCAATTTTATTCTGTGTGGGGCACTTTTTTCATTGGTGCCCGAGCCACGCTTATGCCCCCGTAAGAGCTTCCATTGTTTGGTCCTCATTAAACAAGAACTTCCTTTCTTCCGTTGCACATTGACGCTTCAGCGACAATACTGTGCTGCCGGGCAGTAATTACGGCAGGATGCTACAATTGCAGCCAAGGATTATTACCGCCGGCGGTAGACATATTGCCAGCGAAAGACAAACATGCCAGGATTTCCAGCTGCTAAACAAAGAACACGAGGGGCGTCAATATTTACCACTGGCAGAAAAAATACACCACCAGCCATAATTTATGCCACATTGAGGGTGGGCGATAACTCTACAACATTACCCGATTCTTTAAAGTCGACCCACAACATTTGTGCCACAAATCTTCATTTCCAACATATCGTGGTGGTAATTTGTCCTGAAATGTCCACCTGGCATACCACCAGGAGGGTTTTTCATTAATGATAGTAAGTCACTGCCGCCCTAATTTGCAGGCAGTGTTTACTTCCAGAGGAATTGTCACCTCACCTCGATCGGATTTTTGATGCTTAACGCATGTGGAGGAGTGACATCAATTGAAATTGACGTGCTTAATACCCAGAGGTTTCTAAGCACGGACCCGGGTATTGAGCCCGTGTTGCTATGTCTCATCTTGCTGCTATAGGGAGCACGTTGCCCCTGAGCTATCCTCCCAAGACGAAAATGGCTGCTGACATCTTACTATAATAAACAGGCTTTCGGGTTTGTTCACAATGCATCAGCTCACGTCACAGAACTATGTTTTAGAGTTACAGGGGTAGTATAATATTAATGTGATGTCTTTATATCATGGCTAATACTGTTATTTAGCCTGTTTAGCGCATCCAATTTTAGGTCACTAGGAAATGGAGCTACTGAGAGCTAAAGTGATTTGTCCACTATCAAACAATGTTGCCAAGAAGGAAAGCCATCCCTAAGGACCACAGTCTGCCACTGATTTGCTAGACCCCCTTCAATTGGTAGCCGGTCCCATAGCACAGCGGCTAGAGCGCTCGCTTTGACATGTGTGCAGAACCTGCAGGTTTGAATCCCGGTATTGCCAAACTCAGCCTTTTATCCTTCCGAGCTTGATAAATGAGCACCACACACTGTGGGTAATAATAAGCAGCGCTCAGATACCTGAGGGTTTGTAGCGCTATATTAATGCTAAATTATTATTATTATCCACCAACGGGAATCCTGTAGTGCGAAGATAGCTTGCATGTATGTGGGAGTAGTGTTCGTACACCCATTCCTAATTAGCCAGTAAACAGAGTGCTCTACAAAATAAGGTGGAGAAGACAGAGAGATGGACCGGGAGGGTAGGAGAGGGTTGTGGGTGGTGGTTAAAGAGGGGTTCCTAAAAAAGCAGGGACTTCAGTTCCTCCACAAAATAAGGTGGAGAAGACAGAGAGATGGACCGGGAGGGTAGGAGAGGGTTGTGGTCAGTGGTTAAAGAGGGGTTCCTAAAAAAGCAGGGACTTCAGTTCCTCCACAAAATAAGGTGGAGAAGACAGAGAGATGGACCAGGAGGGTAGGAGAGGGTTGTGGGCGGTGGTTAAAGAGGGGTTCCTTAAAAAGTAGGGACTTCAATTCCTCCACAAAATAAGGTGGAGAAGACAGAGAGATGGACCGGGAGGGTAGGAGAGGGTTGTGGTCGGTGGTTAAAGAGGGGTTCCTAAAAAAGCAGGGACTTCAGTTCCTCCACAAAATAAGGTGGAGAAGACAGAGAGATGGACCGGGTTGTGGTTGGTGGTTAAAGAGGGGTTCCTAAAAAAGCAGGGACTTCAGTTCCTCCACAAAATAAGGTGGAGAAGACAGAGAGATGGACCTGGAGGGTAGGAGAGGGTTGTGGGCGGTGGTTAAAGAGGGGTTCCTTAAAAAGCAGGGACTTCAGTTCCTTCACAAAATAAGGTGGAGAAGACAGAGAGATGGTCCGGGAGGGTACGAGAGGGTTGTGGGCGGTGGTTGAAGAGGGGTTCCTTAAAAAGCAGGGACTTCAGTTCCTCCACAAAATAAGGTGGAGAAGACAGAGAGATGGACCGGGAGGGTAGGAGAGGGTTGTGGTCGGTGGTTAAAGAGGGGTTCCTAAAAAAGCAGGGACTTCAGTTCCTCCACAAAATAAGGTGGAGAAGACAGAGAGATGGACCGGGAGGGTAGGAGAGGGTTGTGGGCGGTGGTTAAAGAGGGGTTCCTTAAAAAGTAGGGACTTCAATTCCTCCACAAAATAAGGTGGAGAAGACAGAGAGATGGACCGGGAGGGTAGGAGAGGGTTGTGGTCGGTGGTTAAAGAGGGGTTCCTAAAAAAGCAGGGACTTCAGTTCCTCCACAAAATAAGGTGGAGAAGACAGAGAGATGGACCGGGTTGTGGTTGGTGGTTAAAGAGGGGTTCCTAAAAAAGCAGGGACTTCAGTTCCTCCACAAAATAAGGTGGAGAAGACAGAGAGATGGACCTGGAGGGTAGGAGAGGGTTGTGGGCGGTGGTTAAAGAGGGGTTCCTTAAAAAGCAGGGACTTCAGTTCCTTCACAAAATAAGGTGGAGAAGACAGAGAGATGGTCCGGGAGGGTACGAGAGGGTTGTGGGCGGTGGTTGAAGAGGGGTTCCTTAAAAAGCGGGGACTTCAGTTCCTTCCTGAAGTGCAGAAGAAAAGGTGCCAATCTGAAGTGCCTCTCCACGTGGATCCATCGTATGAGCCGTAGAGGCCACGCCGGTTCTTCGTTCCTTGCACCTCTCAGAGTCCGGTCTTTCAATCTTGTGGTAGCTGCTGTTACAGAGACCTTCAAAGATGGAGAGTGATTTAGCCTGGCATTGTTGAACTTTGTCATTCCCTTTTTTGTGTTGTGAGCCCTTTGCAGCTGATGCAGGATAAGAGGGGTAACCGTTGTCGCTTGCTGAGTGTGGGGGTGAGAAGGGTGCTCGGGAAGGCCTCAAACAAAGTCACACAGAGGTCGATGCTTAGGTGCTCCAGACGCCAAGTAGGGTCACACCCCACAGAACCAACGGGTGAAGCCTATTGAAGGGCCAGACCCACCAACAGGAACATCCCTGGAACAAGGGGAAGAGACAATACCAACTGGAGGGAGGAGTCAGGAGGACTGGAGCGATGTCGCCAAGTTAGTGGGGCTATGAACGCAATGGTTGGCTCAGGGTTGGCTTCTATGGAGTGGCACAACACCTCCTTCCTTTGTGGGCACAGGGAAACCCTTACATGCCAACTACCTGGCTAGGTGAACGATTATGACAGGAGGCACCACTAGCTTGGAAGTCAAGAAAGGTTTCGGGCTGACAAACAGTTCAGGTCTTGGGTGCAGCTCCTTCTAGGACAGAGCACATGGGATCAAAGGGGCAGGAGTAGAGAGGAAGCACAGACATCTTCCAGAGAAGGAAGGAAATAAGTTTGCTTGATCCTCTGTGGCCAATACATTTGCGCCCTGGTGCACACATGCAGCGTCCTAAGCTTATGAGATGGGTACGTTCTGAGGGACAGCCCCAAAGCACGTGCAGCAGTGAGAGGGGTCTACGACGAGCCGAGGCACAACACGAGAGGAGGAGGTTTTAGCATGGGGGGGACTGCATATGCCAGGAGCAGCCGCCGGCAGGGGGGAAAGCACAGGAAGGGCAGAGAAAAAACCTGTAAATGGCAACCGCATACGCCAGGAGTGGCCGCTTGCAAGGAGGTAGGAAGTAAGATGGAGCACCGATAGTGGAACCTCCCCATGAAAATGACTGCTAGTGTCCAGGCATGAGGCAGACAGGGTATGGAGATGGCTTCAGGCTGGAGACAGTGACCATGTATGCCAGAAGCCACTGTTGGAACTCTGGCGCAGGAAGCGGTTGTGCCGAGCAGCACAACAGCATGGCGGACCTAAGAGATGGGAACAGGCGCATTGAAAACCACATACGCTTACTTCCGGGGCCTCTTAATGGCTCCATGTTGCTTGCGTCAGTCTCTACCTATGCACAGAGCTGCTCACCAGCACATCTGCCGGGTACACCTGAGAATGGGCTGCGGCATGCTGGACAACTTCTAGAGGATCCTGTATTGAGGTTGCAACTCTGGGACCATGGTCTGAATGACAGTTCTGAGCTCTGAACTGTGTCTTGGTTTTCTTAGTGATGAGGGTCCAGGAAAGGTTGCTGTTGATGATGAAGCACAGGAACTCAACAGTGACTCTGTGGCGAGAAAGCATCAGGTATAATTTCCTTCAGCTAGTTCTGGATTTTGGTGTGTTTGGCTGAGGTTTAAATTCATGCGGTTTAGTTTCAGTTTCAGGGAGGGGTTTGACATTCAACTGTGAACTGTGAGGCCAGGATTTAGTTGATGGATGTCATTGACGCAACTGACCTTCAGCTAGAGCTGGCTCACGTCTCATATTGCTGGGTCTTTCTATTTCCAATACCCTGGACATTCTTGCCCCTGTCATGAGAATCCGGCTGAAGCCTACCCCCAAGTGCAACTCTTGATAGGATTTTGAGCTTGCGGTCCTGAAACGCAAGTGCAAGGTGGCTGAGAGGAAGTAGAGGGCTTCAACTGGTCTGCCGCCTGCTCCAAAGGCAACTCAGAGTCTCTGTCCTGTCCAAGAAGAGAGCCTACATTCAAGCCGCATCCCTGCGGCCTCTAACAACACGGCCAAACTCTTTCAAATCTACAAGGAGCTGCCCAATCCTGTTGCAGTCTCTACCTCTCCTGTTCCCTTGAAGGCCCTCTGTACGGCTCTGCCCTCTCACTTCTCTGCTAATAACTCAGGACATCCTGTCTCAACCTCTTGTTCCTCTCCCTCTTCATCTCTTGGCCCCCCTTTGGCCATCTTTCCCTCTCCTCCTCCTTTCTCCTCTTTCTCTGAGACAACACCTGACGCGGTTTCTAGACATGATCTATGAAAGTGTCATCCAGACAGGTGATCCCCTGCTCCTCCAGAACCATCATGGACCACATTGACACCCTCACATCAGCCTTGGCCAATTTCTGTAATCACTTTTTCACCACTGGAACTTTCCCTTCTCCCCTTAAGCACTCCCTTGTGCACCCCCTCCTCAAGAAGCCGTCTGCAGATCCTACCTTCCCGGCAAACTATCGCCCAATCTCTATCAGCCCTTTCCTGGGCAAACTCTTGGAAAAGCTAGCCTTCTCCCAGCTTACTCTCCACACTGAATCTGTTGGCTGTCTCCATGACCACCAGTCTGGCTTCAGAGGTACTGAAACTGCTCTCCTGAACACCCGTGAAGATCTGCTCTCTAACCTTGATTCGAACATTCCTTCTATCCTCATCCTCCTTGATCTTGCCTCTGCTTTCGACATGATCAACCACGTCATCCTGATCAATGGACTCTGTGAGAACCTGGGCATCTTGGATCAGGTCCTGGGGTGGATGAGGGCTTCTTGGACCGCCCCTCCCAGGTTCAACTTGGTCCATTTCTCTCTGCCACCTCTCTCTCTACCTGTGGAGTTCCCCAGGGCTCTATCCTCTTACCCTGGTTTTTCAACCTCTACTTGGCCCTTTTGGCCCACCTGATCGTTACCTTCTCCTCTAACTTTCAGTCTTATGCAGATGACACTTAGCTTTCCATCAGGCTCCTCAGCCTCCTCTCCCGCTCATTCCTGACTGTCTATCCGTGATTCAGGATTGGTGCGCCTCCAATGATCCCTGCCTTAATGTCAGTAAGACGTTGATCCTTCTCATTGGGACCTCTGCCCCTGCTTTCCCTCTCTCACTCTGGCCGCCTTTGGCCCGCTTCCTTCGACTTCCTGCAAGGCAAAAAACCATGGTGTCATCTTCGACTCCACCCTCTCCTTCTCTCCTCACATCTCTGATGTCTCTTAAGAAGTCACACTACCTGCTGCACTTCTTCAAGGGGACTCTTCCTTTTCTCACTTTCCCCCAGAAGCTCACTGTCTCCAGAGCCCTGGTTCTCTAGGCTGGGCTGCTGCAACAGCCTCTTTCTCAATCTGCCTTCCTCCACTCTCCGCCCTCTTCAACTAATCGAGAACAGGACAGCAAGACTTATCCTTGGCCTCAAGCCCAGGAACCGTATCTCTCCAGCCCTGAAATCTCTCCACTGGCTCCAGGTGGCTGCAAGGATCAAGTATGAGACCCTTTGCATTGTCCACAAGGCTTTCTAGGGCCGGGACCCGCACTACAACCCACGCTCTCTTGCAAAATACCTTCCTTCTTGAGTCCTTCGCTAATCTACCTCCAACTCGCTACGGGTTAGACGCTTCTCCAGGCAGAGAGTGGGGGTAGATCTCTCTCCTCTGAAGTTGCCTCCCTGCAGAATGGCCTCCCTGCCTATCTCAAACTTGAGCCAGACCACCTGAAGTTCCGGAAGCAGCTCAAATTTTTCCTCTTCTCCTCTGCTTTCTCCCTCTCTCTCCCTCCCATGCTGACCTACCTGACCTACCTGTTTGCTGTACCGACTGGTTGTTTGGTTACCCTCAGAGTCTCACTGGGTACCAGGCTCTTTCTTTATCAGTCACCCTTGCACTGTCTCCGGGACTACCACGCACTTATGGGTTGTAACTGTAACCCTACAGTCCCTTCTTCTCCTTGCACTTCCCAGAGCCACGCTGCCCTGGCTGCACTTACTCAGAGTATTGCTGCCCTGTTTTCCCCACCCCACTCCCTTGATCTTCCCCATGTCCCAAGATTTGAGGGATGGTGGGTGAATGTCCGTTTTTTTTATCGTAATCCTGAATAAATACCCTCCCCCTTCCTCCATGGCTTCTCACTTCCAATGAGCTTTTAATGAACACGTACTTTGTGTGGGAAAGGCAGCCAACATAGAAGTAGGACTATCGTTTCGTTGGAGTCCTATGTGTATTTTAGTCATTCTTTTGTGTTTATGTCCGCTGAAACTGTAGTTCTACTTCTATGTTAGTGGCCCATCCCGATTTTTATTAAAAAGGGTGGTCACCCCAGAAAAGTGCCTTTTGCGCTTGGTAGAGGTCTATGATCGGATCCAATCAAATAAAGGAAAGGAGAGTGCATCATATCTAGGAAATTATTGGTCATTCATAGCTTGCTCTCATAACTCCCAAATAAGCATGTTGCCCATGCTAAAACATGCATTTGAGTTTCATATATAGCACTTCTGTCTCATCAGGGCAAGTGTTTGAGTCCAGTGATGAGAAAAATAGCTTTCAAATGGGGGCAGATAAAAGCAGGAGGCTTTATAGGGCAAGAACATAATGGAATGTGTTATGGTCTTTGGCAGGGAAGGAATTGGGCTGGAAAAAGAAAAAGCTGCGCTCAGCCAAAAACTATCTTGCTCAAGCGCTTTTCCGTGAAGAAACGAGGCCCACACTCGCACCAAGTTGAGGAAGACCTCACGCAAGGGGTCACAGGAGGAAGTTACACTGACTGACAGAAGTGCCAGCCAGACACAGCTGTGGCTGGCTGGCACATCTGTCTGCTTGCCTGAATCAAAAATGGCAGAAGGATCTCCCGTCGCAGCTGCGGACGTGGCGGGATAATGTATCCAGCCGTGGTGTGGTGGGGGGAGCTCCTGCAGGGCCCCGGGTCAGCTACACTTTTTGGAGACTGCCGGGGCCAAGCCTCGGCTGGCCCCGGCCAACTTAAAGCACTGATCTCCATAGAAAAGGCTTGCTCCGGAATTAAATCTGTACAACCAACGCGTGTGTGTGTAAGAAGCAGAGATGCTGACTGGCACCTCCCTCTAGGTCCTGCCTGCATGTAGGGACAATCCTGCTCCCATCCTATCATGAGAGCTGTGGAGTCCTGAGGGAGCTTTGCAGGTATGTTTGGCAATAATTGCGTGTGTGTGTTTATATGCATCTGAACAGGCATGTGAGGTGTTGCCGCGTGGTTTGGTGTTGTGTGTCTGTACCCCCAAGTGTACATGTGTGCATGTGAATGTGTGCACAGGAGCAAGTGTAAATGTACATGTGTGTCTAGGTGTGTTTGCACTGGAGGAGAGGCGCCACTGGTTGTGGGAAATGGAAGTTTGAGGATTGTGTTAGCATGTATTGTCTAATGGCAATCCTGACATAAGGCCACAGGCTAAAGTGCCAAGGGACAGTGTGCCTGCACATATTGCCACATGCAGCATGGCAGAGTTCTCTTATAGTTCCAAAATGGCATTATTGAGCACAACAAACAGGATTGTGTTTTTACAGCAACTATAGTAGCATCATTAGCTTCCACCAGCATGAGTTTGTTCGTACATTGGTTATTTATAATGGCATATATGAGCACAGCTAGCTTGAAAATATCTTCTTACGGTGGAAATGCTATAATTATTGGGCACAGCACAATGAGTGTGTTCTGACAGTGACATGAGATCATTGTTGGATACAGCTAACACGATGAGCGCGTTCTTACAGTGACAGTTATGGCATTATTAAACACTGTCAACATGCATGTCGTCTTACAGTGCCAATGCTGGCATATGTTGGCTTTGCCAGATTACTCCATGCCATGAGAAATGCCCTACTCCACTGATGGGCTGTGCTTTGACTTTATTTTTACTTCTGTCTTTTTTGTTCATCTGAAGTGACCCAAGAATGCCAATCCATTAGGCAATTGATGGAGAAGTGCAGGCCCAGTAGTGGGTACTGTGTCCCACGCACCATGGAGTAAGTTGGCAACCCTAGTTGTGCACTTCCTGGTGGTTGTTGGTGATTTTGGAGTTGGCCTGCATGCCATCATGCTAATGATGGCCTGCAGACCAGAGAATAGGGAGTGCCTTTGTTTTGTCGTGCGTTTGTGGCGGACGGAGGTAGCTACTTTTTAACCCGGCAAGGTATTGCCTGTCCTCACCTGAATCTTGCTCCTAGCTTGTGAGCTGTTTCAGAGGGCAGAGGCAGAAAATCTAGGCTGCTTTGCCAGTGCAGGCTTTGCATGGTTAGTATTTCAGAAAATAGCATAATATTAGTTTTATAATTGGTTAAGTCCTAATTATACACTCCCAGCATTTGAAGGCTTAAAGGTAGTACACCCCCAGATGTGTGTGTCAGTTTATTTTATTTTATTGGATTGAGCATTTGTAAGGCGCTATATACAATAGAATTGTGTTTCAAAGCGCCAGAAGGCTAAATGGGAAGGGACCAGGGGAAATAAAATGGATAACAGTAATATACAATCACGGTCCTACTGGGCCTTGTGGCATTTGGACGTGCAAGTGCATTGACAAGAAGTGCAGAGGGAAGGGGAGGGGAGGGGGAGCAGAGGAGTGGAGGAGAGCTTGAAGAGGGTCTGGGAGGGAATTGCTAAGGGTAGCCGAGGAGAACCTCAGGCTAAGTGCTAGTCTAGGTGATGTAAGGGAGGAAGGGTTGTTTGGGCCCCCCTACATTCCAGGTGAAGTGTACGTTATGTTCATACAATGGTTGGAGACGTTCCCTTGTCGAAACCCCGGTGATGGGTGCGAGGAAGCCATTGAATGACACCTACCCAATGCACCTCGCACTACCCCAGAGACTGCATTTTGTATTAACCTAAACTCCATCTTTTGACTAGGTCGCGCATGAAACTCTCGGAGGCAAGCCTGCATCTCTCCTCTAACCAGCGCCGGGCACAGCCAGTCTGACTACCCCCCTGCCTCCTCCCCACTGTCTGCACTGCGGCTGTCCTGTTCTCACGGAAGCTTGGGCACGAATTGTTGCAAGATGACACTGTATCTCTCTCTTCTTCCTCTGAGATCACTGCCCTGTGTATGACCGGGTCAGAGCCTGGCTCATGGAAACCATTTGTCTTCGAAAACCTGCCCCTGCTGCAACAAACCCCCATAGTTAAGAGTTACTGTCTGCATGAACCTTAAATCCCTCATTCCTTTGATGTAGCAGGTGTGGGATCCCTGCCCATGGGCCACCCTCGGTTGTCCCATATAATTGACAACCATATAATGGTTTCCATACTAATCCTGAGCAAACATGCATTCTTCATGTGCTAACAAATTCTGACACCCTTGTTTGATCCTTGAGGCACCTGATAAATGTGCCCCAAAAGAACACGCCAAGAGAAGGCTCCTGGACCCCCGCACCTCTGCCCCACTCTGGTCCAGGTCAAGAAAGTATACCAATTGCTACAATTTATAGACGACATTGTATTGTTGGCCGAGCGCTCTCAGAGCCGCAGAGTCCTCTGCAGGCCTCATTTTATGTTTATATAAAAATATCCCTGACTCACTCGCAATCTCTCCTGGTCTCATTCCCTACTGGGGTGTGTCCATCAGTGTCTATTTATCAGATATATTATTTTATTTGTAATTTTGGGGAATGACCACTTTCCGTGACTCATAGGTGGTATGCGGAGCCGCCAAGCAGAGGCCAGTAGGGCAGTGCAGTGGGGGGAAGGGGAGGGGTTCTGGTATTTATCAGGGGGAAGGGCATGGGGTCCAGTAAGATTCATGAGGAACAGGCCACTGGTCACAGCGGCCGTGTGGTGATTACCAGGGGAGGGAAAGAGGTGAGAAGAGCAGAGTTATGAGCAATTTCCGGAACTTAAAGATGTCCGGCTGAAGTCTGAGAGGAGCAGGGAGGCTGTTCCAAAGGGAGGCACCAGCCGAGGAGAGAGATCTGCCCCCCACTCTCTGCTTGGAGAAGCATTTGACAGTCAGAGAGTTGGAATTAGAGGAGTGCAGATCTCTAGCAGAGGAGTATTTAGGGAGGGAAAGTTGGGGATAGCGTGACCCCAGGTGCCAGGCGGCCTTGTGGATGATGCAGAGGCTCTTGAATTTGATCCATGCAGCCACCGGGAGCCAGTGGGTAGATTTTAGGGCCGGAGAGATACAATCCCACATGACCATTTACCCCTGCAGATGTCTATTCCACTTTCCTTCTAGGATGTCTGACTCCTGATGGTGCACAACATAGGCACCCCCATTCATCTCTTAGGCCTTCGCGTGCACCTTACTAACCTCCTAGCCAGCCTTCATCTGCCCATCATGATCCAGTGTACACTTACCACACTGAGTCCCTTTTCCTCACTGGACCAGTCTCATCAAAGGCACTGATGTTCAAACTCTTGAAGCACATTCATTTGGTAGCCCCATTCAAAGGAATGTTGCCTACCCTCCTTCTTCACCCTCTCCAGCACGTGAATCTCATGCCCACCAAGCCTTTCAAGTAAGGTGAATTCCTAATTAAGCTCATCTTCCCGATCCTGCTGGACCAGGTATGCTGTATGTCTCAGAGGGATGCAGGAACAAGTGCTCAGGGGGAGTATGCTTGTCCTATTTGCATAGACATGCATAATAGCCCAGCAGTTAAGGGGCTGAAGAAGGAATGGTGAGCACCATAGTCCCTTACTTCCTGTCCTGCACAGACCCTTCCAAAGTAACTAGCTGGGATCATTGCACAGAGAG
Source organism: Ambystoma mexicanum (assembly GCF_040938575.1). Classification (NCBI taxonomy): domain Eukaryota; kingdom Metazoa; phylum Chordata; class Amphibia; order Caudata; family Ambystomatidae; genus Ambystoma; species Ambystoma mexicanum. The sequence continues at coordinate 1,400,316,060 of NC_090934.1, read as the reverse complement.
TGGGGATCTGCCCAGCCTCCATATGGCTCTCCTTCAAACAGCTGATGCAAAACAGCACTCAGCTGGAAACTACATTGCAAGACACCCAATACCTCCAAACCAAAATAGACCTGAAAGTAGCCTGTACCCTGTACAACAAGACAGTCTTCACCACAACAACATCCCACCCAGATCCCTAGGGAGCTTTTCAAGGAAGTACCACCCTTACTTGAAATATTGAGTGAACTACACGAAACATATTACAAAACCCAATGGCTAAGCAACAACCTAACCGCCTTCCTTGTAGATAAATTGTAGAAAATAACAATAGCGTCACACTAAACCTGACAAGGGAACACCCCCAACGTTGAGACCAAACCACAACACAGAAGGATATTTCCTCCTTAAGGCTAGTGAGTCCCAGGCAGACATAGACCTGCAGAAAAGCAGTGGGCCAGGAATGGAGCCAGGAAACCCCTGGCCTCGGCCATCGCCGCAGCACAGGAAGCAATGCTTGCCTGGCCTGTAGCAGAACTTATCAACAGATCACTCCAAATGTGCAGATCCGAACAACTATCGGTTAAGGCGAGCCTGACTGGGAACTCAGAACTACTGGCGAGAGTAAGTGCAACCCCTCTTCACAATGGCATAGAGGCGCATACGACCCAGACCACCTGCCAAACAGGCTTCAGCCCACGCCGCGGCATGGATTCCCACCGTTTGGTGGTAGTCTGGAGCACCTACTGGAGAAAGCAGTCATGGAATCGCTTTCACATTATGCAAATTCCCATTTTAGGGACCCGAGCATGCCAGTACACAGGGAGGATGTTTGCTGCTTGTAGTGGCAGCCTCCTGTTTGAGGTGCCCTGGGCCTAAACATACTCTTGCCTTGTCTAGCACCCACTCTGGCCGCGGCCGGCCACCGTACACAATCCACTGACCCGGTGCAGTGCCAGGGCTGCTGTGCCCCAGCTGGCCCTGATTCGCAATAAATCACGCGATGACTGGAGGTCCGCAGCTGGCAGTCGTCCGAGGTGTTTTGTGGTTGCAGCTGGACCTCTAGTTGTGAGGTGACGCACTGCTGGGGGATCTTGGCCAGTGTAGGTGCTTTGGTCAGGAGCCGGTCGCTTTCGAGATCAAAGCGGCTAAGTCCTGTTTTTGTTTTTAGCAAAGAAGTTATAATAGCAGTGAGATGGTGGCAGATGTGCTGGAGGTGGGGGGGCAAGAGTTCAGGAAGAGTTTGAACTCTGAGAGTGGCTTAAGTATGTGTTGTTTAATGCAGGAGGTAGGGACATGGGCTCAGTGTGATGCCGAGGGCTTGCTGGGTGTAAGTGTTTTGTTGGTGGTGCCTATTTGGGTGTGGGTCTCACCTGGACCTTAAATTGGCAGATGGAATTTGATACCGTGCTACGTTGTCCATTTGGACCACCAGTCCAAAGCTGTCTTGATGTGCTACGTTTTCATGTTCCGTCTGTATTATGACCCCATTTTCAAATTAAAAAAATGGGACGGCCACAAACATAAAAGTAGGACTAACCCCTACCTGTCCTCCATGTTTATTTGCTCTATACATAGTATGTTAAATTGTTCGAGGTCATCCTCACTTTCCCCAAAACAGGGACAAGGTTTTTAATTTAGGAAACTCTCGGGACAGGAAGCCTAAACTCTGGACACATGAAACTAATCAACCAATGCCTCTGGTCCATCAGACTAGAACACTACTGCGCGCCATCAGACTAACACAGTTGTCTTTCAGTTGGAAGCAAAGGGGGGGCGTTGCGATTAGCTGTCATTTTCCCAGTGCTTTAAGTGGGATATGAAATTGAGGGCGGTTATTAAATGGGGTCGCTGCCAAATTGTTCTGTTCGTGGCCGAATGGATTGGCAAGGTACTTGGGCAAGAGCCACCTGCCCCAAAGAAACAATACATCAGGAGTACCTGCCAGAGCCGGCCCGAGGCATGGTCAGTCTGTGCGTTGTCCCGGGCCCTGCGCTCTTTGGGGCCCCGCACCTGATGCCTTGAGTATAAGAACTAACGAGGGCTGGGCTGCTTCCAGCCACAGGGCTGGGCTGCTTCCAGCCACAGCGCTTTTCGTTGTGCCTGTTTTAGTGAGACTGTGCTGCCAGCTCCCATCCCCCTGTGACGCTCTTCTAGAGACAAATACCTCCCGCCCTCCTCCCCAGCAGCCCATCAGACCCCTGGGCCTCGCAGTTAGGGCTTATCACACTCTGTGTTTAAAGTAATGGTCCATGTATACCTCCCTCCCGCCTCCCCAGCAGCCCATCAGACCCCTGGGCCTCGCAGTTAGGGCTTATCACACCCTGTGTTTAAAGTAATGGTCCATGGAAGAACCTTAGTTTTGGACAAGGGGTTGGAAACTGGCTTTTTATTCTGAAAGCACATACAGGAAAATTAGTTGACTCCCAAATCTTCTTCGTAGACAATTAAAATATATTGGCCAAAAAAAGAGGTGTGCCTCAATAGTATTCATATGTCTGCATATTTTGGGGGAGAATGTCACATTTCACTTCCATCATACAAAGCATGCCTTTGTCAAACGAGCAAAAGGCTACCATTTCACATTATCTTTTGTTATGATTGAGTCTTGAAAGAAAGTCTACAAGCCATCTTTTTATAATTTTGTGGAATTGCATTCTTGTATTTACAGTCTTCAAGATGGGGTGAAAATAGAACAACATTTGTACTTTTTTTATTTGAAATATTTTAATTATGATGTGTGCACTTTTCAAGTCTGATTTATAGAACAGAGTATTGTTGGTCACCAAACGTCGTGGTGAGGAGGGGAAAGGATCTGAGGGCACATTTGTTGTGATGATTTACCAGGTCCGTGGGTGTGGGGAGAGAAGTTGCTGGACTGAAGATGTTATACATGGCCCTGTGCTGATTTTCAGGGTACAATTTCAGATTCCATATGCGTTGACAGCATCCACCCACTTTTTTCACAGGGCCGACTCCACCCCCCTTGAGTATTTTTGAGGCCACCAATGTAAAAAAGTTGATTTGCTCAAGTTTTCGCCTACCAGGATTTGAACCCACAAAACCACATGAAAGTGTCTTAAAAGCACACGTCTTTTATTGGCATTTTGCTTTCTATAAAATATTTTCATATAGATTTGTGGGTTTAAAGGTGCACACCTTTTATACCTTGCCAACAGTGTTCTAGGAACATCTCCTCTAGCTGTTGTTTTTTTCCTGGTATTGATGTTGCATTTTGTGAGAGTCAACACTCGTTTCTATTTAGAATTTTCTTCTGTTAGGAAAGGCCAGTTGAATTAAATGTGCATATTTCACTTTAGGATACGTTCAGTCCCTGTGCTGGTCCGCCACACTTTTTTCTGGACCTGAGCCCTATTGATGATATATGAAGACCTGCGGAATCGCTTACTCTGACTGTCGCAGTACCTTTCCGGTAGATAGGCTTTGTTACGATCGCACTATCCTGCACCAAAAAGCTCTTTGCCCTGTCTGGCCCTGGGCCAATCCCTGCCCTTACATCCATGGAATGTGCAGTCACATTAGGTATGTTTGGATAACTTACATGTGATCTTCCTTACTCTTTGTCCTGCTCTTCCTCGTCACAGTACTTTCTATTGAGGTACCATTTCTATTAATGGTTCAACTCACTCGGTCGGCTACTCCAAAATAATCCTCACTCCTAATATTGCTGCAACCATAATATTGACTATTAAAATTCAGATATTGCACGTCAGTTTATTTGATCTCCACGGATATTCATGACTAATTTTCTGACATCATTTTCTGCGATGCAAATAAAAGGGCCCCACACATCTTTTGCCATCCCGGGGACCCTGCAAATCCTAGGGCCAGCCTTGGTCCCTGCAAACATGTACTTTGGGTCCCCCGGCATGGTCTCAGGTGGCCTTGCTTGCATCCAGTCTGCACACGGTACTCCCTCCGTTTCTGTTTCTAATGAAACTGCTGTCAGTAAATGAAGCCATGTCTGATTCGGGAATCGGCATATTAGCAATTCACTCTGTGAGCAGATCACCCCATTCCATAAATGAATGACCTAGGTCCAGTGTGATTAATAGCACTTCTTAAGTGCGTGCTCATCTTGGGTTTCAGGTCCCCTGCTGTCTTCCTGCCCCATGATAATCTGTAGCTATTAACGCCCTGCAAGGAAAGGCTCATAACATGTACATATTCCCCAGGGAGGCCACCATCTTCTCAAACTAAAGGCTGTGTTGCTTTACTTGTGTTTTGCTGGAAAAAGTCAGAGCTCAAGGTGTTAACTTATCCCTAAAATCTACAGTAAGCTCTGAAATCACCCAAAGAGCACCCGTGAGAAAGGGGAGGAGGATAAACAGCACCAATGTTGACTACTTGATGCTTTGCATGCAATCAATCAGCATTTGGGGAACATAAGAAAGGACACAATGTTTATTTGTGGCATAGGTGACTACAATGCTTCTGAGCAAAACATAAACACGTGCTTTTCTGCTTATTTAATGTATGACAACAGCCTGCCAGCAAAGGGACAGCAAACTACGAGTCATAAATACATTTTTGTTGAGTCCTATCCTTTGGGAGTCAGGTGCTGGCCACCCTGATCTAGCAGGCAGATGGCTACTGTGCACGGTCCGCGTGTTAATTTTGCGGTGCTGGTGCTAGTCATGGGGGACTGAGGGACCCCCAGCAGTGCCCCCGCCCACTTAAAGCCTTTATTATTCCTTATGTAGGAGAGGGGGTCATTTTACTGTGCTGGAATCCTTTGCAATGGTTTTATACAATCAGTGTGTCCGTTACATTCAGGAAAAAGCCGGTCCACGGCACAGGCATCTCGTGTGCCTCCTGGGCTGCTGTGCGCTATATAAATGTTAGTAAATAAATAAATGTGGGTGTCGTCCAGAAAAGGATACAGTTGAGTATGTGTGGTGTAACATTGGGCCCGTCTGTGTCAATTTGGCCTCAGGCATCCCCTATATTGCATACTATAAACACCTCTATAGAATACTGCACACAGCAGTGATGTTATGGGGTGTGTTGGCTGACAAATGAACCACCGACTTAAAAATCTCATTATGCTGGTGTGCCATTGAAGCACCCACTGCGCTGTGACTGTAGCTGGCTGTAGTTACTATACACTCTGCCTTGGAAGCAACGTTCACCAGTAGGTGCTCAGGTCAGAGCAAGGGACTGGAAAAGGTGTTCACACCTGGAATTGGAAACCAAGTATCGTGCAAGGTGCCCAGCCCAGAGCAAGGCGCTGGACAAGTATTCAGAGCACTGCAGAAGATGCTTCCCTGGAAAGAGAGCACTGCAGAAGGTGTTCAGCTGGAAAGAGAGCACTGCAGAAAATGCTCCCCTGGAAACAGAGCACTCCAGAAGGTGTCCAGCTGAGAGCAAGGCACTGGAGAAGGTTCACCAGCGAGAAGGGCACTGCAGAAGCTGTTCAACTGGAAAGAGAGCACTGCAGGAGGTGCTCAGCTGAGAGCAGGGCACCGGGGAACGTTCAGCCGGGAGCAGGGCACTGCTGAATGTGCTCTCCTGGAAGGGAGAGCACTACAGAAGATGTTCAGCTGAGGGCGGGGCACTGGGGAAGGTTCACCAGCGAGCAGGGGACTGCAGAAGGTGTTCAGCTGAGGGCAGGGCACTGGGGAAGGTTCACAAGCGAGCAGGGCACTGCAGAAGGTGTTCAACTGGAAAGCGAACACCGCAGGAGGTGCTCGGTGGAGAGCAGGGCACTGGGGAAGGTTCAACCGGAAGCAGGGCACTACTGAATATGCTGGAAGGGGAGCACTGCAGAAGATGTTCAGCTGAGAGCAGGGCACTGCAGAAGATGCTTCCCTGGAAAGAGAGCACTGCAGAAGATGCTCCCCTGGAAACAGAGCACCCCAGAAGGTGTTCAGCTGAGAGCAAGGCACTGGGGAAAGTTCACCCGCGAGCAGGGCACTGCAGAAGGTGATCTCCGGGAAGGGGAGCACTGCAGAAAATGTTCAGCTGAGAGCAGGGCACCGGGGAAGGTTCAGCCGGGAGCAGGGCACTGCAGAAGGTGATCTCCTGGAAGGGGAGCACTGCAGAAGATGTTCAGCTGATAGTAGGGCACCGGGGAAGGTTCAGCCGGGAGCAGGGAACTGCAGAAGGTGATCTCCTGGAAGGGGAGCACTGCAGAAGATGTTCAGCTGAGAGCAGGGCACCGGGGAAGGTTCAGCCGGGAGCAGGTCACTGCAGAAGGTGATATCCTGGAAGGGGAGCACTGCAGAAAATGTTCAGCTGAGAGCAGGGCACCGGGGAAGGTTCAGCCGGGAGCAGGGCACTGCAGAAGGTGATCTCCTGGAAGGGGAGCACTGCAGAAAATGTTCAGCTGAGAGCAGGGCACCGGGGAAGGTTCAGCCGGGAGCAGGGCACTGCAGAAGGTGATCTCCTGGAAGGGGAGCACTGCGGAAGATGTTCAGCTGAGAGCAGGGCACTGCAGAAGATGCTTCCCTGGAAAGAGAGCACTGCAGAAGATGCTCCCCTGGAAACAGAGCACCCCAGAAGGTGTTCAGCTGAGAGCAAGGCACTGGGGAAAGTTCACCCGCGAGCAGGGCACTGCAGAAGGTGATCTCCGGGAAGGGGAGCACTGCAGAAAATGTTCAGCTGAGAGCAGGGCACCGGGGAAGGTTCAGCCGGGAGCAGGGCACTGCAGAAGGTGATCTCCTGGAAGGGGAGCACTGCAGAAGATGTTCAGCTGATAGTAGGGCACCGGGGAAGGTTCAGCCGGGAGCAGGGAACTGCAGAAGGTGATCTCCTGGAAGGGGAGCACTGCAGAAGATGTTCAGCTGAGAGCAGGGCACCGGGGAAGGTTCAGCCGGGAGCAGGTCACTGCAGAAGGTGATATCCTGGAAGGGGAGCACTGCAGAAAATGTTCAGCTGAGAGCAGGGCACCGGGGAAGGTTCAGCCGGGAGCAGGGCACTGCAGAAGGTGATCTCCTGGAAGGGGAGCACTGCAGAAAATGTTCAGCTGAGAGCAGGGCACCGGGGAAGGTTCAGCCGGGAGCAGGGCACTGCAGAAGGTGATCTCCTGGAAGGGGAGCACTGCGGAAGATGTTCAGCTGAGAGCAGGGCACCGGGGAAGGTTCAGCCGGGAGCAGGGCACCGCAGAAGGTGATATCCTGGAAGGGGAGCACTGCGGAAGATGTTCAGCTGAGAGCAGGGCACCGGGGAAGGTTCAGCCGGGAGCAGGGCACCGCAGAAGGTGATCTCCTGGAAGGGGAGCACTGCAGAAAATGTTCAGCTGAGAGCAGGGCACCGGGGAAGGTTCAGCCGGGAGCAGGGCACTGCAGAAGGTGATCTCCTGGAAAGGGAGCACTGCAGAAGATGTTCAGCTGATAGTAGGGCACTGGGGAAGGTTCAGCCGGGAGCAGGACAGTGCAGAAGGTGATATCCTGGAAGGGGAGCACTGCAGAAGATGTTCAGCTGATAGTAGGGAACTGGGGAAGGTTCACCCGAGAGCAGGGCACTGCAGAAGGTGTTCAACTGGTAAGAGAGCACTGCAGAAGATGTTCACGTGGAAAAAGAGCACTGCAGAAGATGCTCCCCTGGATATACAGCACTGCAGGAGGTGCTCAGCTGAGAGCAGGGCACTGGGGAAGGTTCAGCCGAGAGCAGGGCACTGCAGAAGGTGATCTCCTGGAAGGGGAGCACTGCAGAAAACGTTCAGCTGATAGTAGGGAACTGGGGAAGGTTCACCCGCGAGCAGGGCACTGCAGAAGGTGTTCAACTGGTAAGAGAGCACTGCAGAAGATGTTCACGTGGAAAAAGAGCACTGCAGAAGATGCTCCCCTAGATATACAGCACCCCAGAAGGTGTTCAGCTGAGAGCAAGTCACTGGGGAAAGTTCACCCGCGAGCAGGGCACTGCAGAAGGTGTTCAACTGGAAAGCGAACACTGCAGGAGGTGCTCGGTGGAGAGCAGGGCACTGGGGAAGGTCCAGCCGGGAGCAGGGCACTGCTGAATGTGCTCCCCCGGAAGGGGAGTACTGCAGAAGATGTTCAGCTGAGAGCAGGGCACTGGGGAAAGTTCACCCGCGAGCAGGGCACTGCAGAAGGTGTTCAACTGGTAAGAGAGCACTGCAGGAGATGTTCACGTGAAAAAAGAGCACTGCAGAAGATGCTCCCCTGGATATACAGCACTGCAGGAGGTGCTCAGCTGAGAGCAGGGCACTGGGGAAGGTTCAGCCGAGAGCAAGGCACTGCAGAAGGTGATCTCCTGGAAGGGGAGCACTGCAGAAGATGTTCAGCTGAGAGCAGGGCACCGGGGAAGGTTCAGCCGGGAGCAGGGCACTGCAGAAGGTGATCTCCTGGAAGGGGAGCACTCCAGAAGATGTTCAGCTGAGAGCAGGGCACCGGGGAAGGTTCACCCGCGAGCAGGGCACTGCAGAAGGTGTTCAACTTGTAAGAGAGCACTGCAGGAGATGTTCACGTGGAAAAAGAACATTGCAGAAGATGCTCCCCTGGTGTTCAACTGGAAAGAGAGCACTGCAGGAGGTGCTCAGCTGAGAGCAGGGCACCGGGGAAGGAGCAGCTGGGAGCAGGGCACTGCAGAATGTGGTCTCCTGGAAGGAGAGCACTGCAGGAGGTGCTCAGCTGAGAGTAGGGCATTGGGGAAGGTTCACCCAGGAGCCAGGCACTGCAGAAGGTGCTCACCTGGAAGCAGAGTGCTGCAGAAGGTGTTCAGCTGAGATCAGGACAGTGTGGATGGTTCTCCCTGGAGCAGGGCACTGCAGAAGGTGGTCAGCTGAGAGCAGGGCACTGGAGAAGGGTCACCCGGGAGCCGGGCACTGCAGAAGGTGCTCCCCTGGAAGCAGAGTGCTGCAGAAGGTGTTCAGCTGAGCTCAGGAGAGTGTGGATGGTTCACCCTGGAGCAGGGCACTGCAGAAGGTGGTCAGCTGAGAGCAGGGCAGTGGGGAAGGGTCACCCGGGAGCCGGGCACTGCAGAAGGTGCTCACCTGGAAGCAGGGCACTGCAGAAGGTGGTCAGCTAAAAACAAGACAGTGTGGATGGTTCACCCTGGAGCAGGGCACTGCAGAAGGTGTTCAGCTAAGAGAAGGGCACTGGGAAGGTTCACATGGAGCAGGGAACTGCAGAAGATATTCATCTGAGAGCTGGGCACAATAATTTTTGGTCGACTGGGGTAGGCAAAGTAGATGTTCATACCAGCAGCAAAGGTCTGCAGAAGGTGTTCACCCAGGTGCAGATCACCTAGACAAGGCTTCCCAGGAGGTAGCACTGCTGAGCGTGCTCTGTGAGGCACATGGTGCATTGCGTGTCCACAGCGTGGCAAGCATCTGCTGTGGACCCCCAGCCTGCCCCATCCACTTGCTCAATGCACTGCATCGTCCCTGGACAATATGTAAGATGGCCGCCGCCATCACTACATGCTCTGATTAGCCTGCATTTGCTATGTGTGTTTGAAGCATCCTGATTGGGTATCCAGCCATCTTACCAGAAGTCAGCATTTTGACGGGAGGCGGATCCTGCCTGCGACAATGGCCGGAGTTTAAGGCCTACAGTTTCAGTCTCTGCTGGCTCTCAGCATGGGAAGCTTCCGCTGTGGACCCCCAGCCAGCCTCTGTCCACTTCCTCAATACACTGCATGGTCCTTGGGCAATATGTAAGATGGCCGCCGCCATCACTACATGCTCTGATTAGCCTGCATTTGCTATGTGTGTTTGAAGCATCCTGATTGGGTATCCAGCCATCTTACCAGAAGTCAGCATTTTGACGGGAGGCGGATCCTGCCTGCGACAATGGCCGGAGTTTAAGGCCTACAGTTTCAGTCTCTGCTGGCTCTCAGCATGGGAAGCTTCCGCTGTGGACCCCCAGCCAGCCTCTGTCCACTTCCTCAATACACTGTATGGTCCTTGGGCAATATGTAAGATGGCCGCCGCCATCACTACATGCTCTGATTAGCCTGCATTTGCTATGTGTGTTTGAAGCATCCTGATTGAGTTTCCAGCCCATCTTACCAGAAGCCAGCATTGTGCTGATAGGCGGAGCTGGCCTGTGACAAAGGCAGCGTCTAAGGCTTTCAGTTTCAGTCTCTTCCGGTCTGTGCCGGCCAAGCCATGAAGCCGAAGTCCCTGCTCGGTGCGTTCACAAAGCCTCCTCGTGCCTTGAAGGTAAGCCGGGCCATCCTCTTTTTGGTTGCGTTCTGGTAAACCCATCTGTAGTCACAGCACCCTGCCCTGCAAGTGCCAAGCATACCGCTTACCGCTCTCCACCTACGCCCACCCCTTTCCGCCCGGCGACCCAACATGACTCCTCAGCGTCCTCCCTGCCTCCGCTGCTCTTAGCTATTGTTATACACTGTCCACATACACACCGCGCAGCCCTCGGCTCCTTTGTTCGACACGGCTGTAAAACTCACCCTTCGTTGGCTAAAACGCCTTGCTATTCTAAACCTTGCTGCCAATCCCCTCACAACTGATGTAGCCCCCATTTATGCTGGGTGTGGCCTCGCCAGCAGGCGCTTCTCTTTTGGTCGTCTTCACCATTTGACTGCCAATATCTTATACCATCTCTACTATGTTCCGTGCAGCAAGGGTTTTTGTCGGTCTGACTGAATGGTCAATATTGATCCCCTATGACTTTCCTTTTACTTGTGCAACTTGTGCTGCAATTGCAACTACCTATCTGACCCGTGAAGCCGTGTGCTGCAATTGATATGATAGTTTATTCATATAGCGCCTATACACAATGTGTTTCAAAGCGCTTCAAGGCCAGGGAGGGAACAGGGAAAATACAATGACATTCTTACAGGCCATGAACAGTAAGGATGTGAAATTAACTATCGTACTCGGCCTGACGTCATTTCAGATAGTGCAAGAGCTAAGACATAGATAAGAAAGGGAGGGGGAGAGTGGGAAGCAAATGGAAACAGACAGGCGACTATCGTACTAGGCCTGATGACATTTCAGATAGTGCTGGAGGGGGAGGGGAAACAAGGGGAGATGGGAGGAGACAGACGAGGTTGCTATCATACTAGGTCCAGGGACAATTCTGATAGAGTAAGTGCATAGAAGAAAGTAAGGGGAGGAGTGGAGGAGATAGGAAAAGGGAGAGGGGAGGGGAGGAAAGAACAGAGAGTAAGCCGTCAAAAAGAGTGGGGAAGCAAGAGGGATGAGCGAAAACAATTGCACAAGTCAGTAGTAATACATAATGATGCAAGCCTGGATAAACGATGAAGATGGGAACAGCATGATTCCAGGCCACCATGAGTACAGGATGCAAAGGAAGTCCAGCAAGAGAGTTGAGAAAGGGTGACGCACCGTGAAACAATGAAGTCCAAAAAGTCAAATCCAGCATTGGCCAGAAGATGGTGATGGTGAGACCAGAATGTATCAGGACAGATTCCTGCAGAAGTAAGCAAGATGGGGGAGAAGAATCAAGCAAAAGAGGCTTGGAACTAACTGTCTGACCCGTGCAGCCTTGTGCTGCACTTAGAACTACCTATCGCACCAGTGAATCCTTTTGCTGCAATTGGGACTAACTATCTGACCAGTCCATCCTTGTGCTTCAATTGGAACTACCTATCTGACCAGTCCATTCTTGTGCTGCAATTGGAACCACCTATCTGACCTGTGCAGCCTTGTGCTTCAATTGGAAATACTTTTCTGACCTGTGCAGCCTTGTGCTGCAGGTGGAACTACCTGTCTGACCTGTGCAGCCTTGTGCTGCAATTAGAACTTCCTTTCTGACCAGTCCATCCTCCTTGTGCTGCAATTGGAACTACCTATCCAACCAGTCCGTCCTTGTGCTGCAATTGGAATTATATCTATGTGACCTGTCCATCCTCGAGCTGCAACTGGATGGCTAAAATGGTGGAGAGGGCAGAGATGGCTAAGATGGTGGAGAGGGCAGAGATGGCTAAAATGGTGGGGATGGCAGACATGACCAAGATAATGGAGACAGCAGACATGGCAACGATGATGGAGAGGGCAGAGATGGCGAAGATGATGGAGGGGCAGAGACTTCCAAGATGGTGGAGGGGGTAGAGATGGCTAAGATGGTGGGGATGGTAGACATTGCAAAGATGATGCTGAGGGCAGAGATGGCGAAGATAATGGAGAGGGCAGAGATGGCGAAGTTGATGGAGCGGACAGACATGTAAACGATGACGGAGAGGGCAGAGATAGCGAAGATGATAGAGACCGCATAGATGGCCAAGATGGTGGGGAAGGCGGAGACGGCCATGATGGTGGAGAGGGCAGAGATAGCTAAAATGGTGGGGATGGCAGACATGGCCAAGATAATGGAGACGGCAGACATGGCAACAATGATGGAGAGGGCAGAGATGGCGCAGATGATAGAGAGGGCAGAGACGGCCAAGAAGATGGAGAAGGCAGAGACGGCCAAAATGGTGGAGAGAGCAGAGATGACTGAGATGGTGGGGATGGTAGACATAGCAAAGATGATGCTGAGGACAGAGATGGCCAAAATAATGAAGACGGCAGAGATGGCAACGATGATGGAGAGGGCAGAGGCAGACAAGATGAAAGAGAGGTCAGAGAAGGCCTAGATGATGGAGAGGGCAGAGACAGCCAAGATGATGGAGAGGGCAGAGATGGCTACGTTGATGGGGAGGGCAGACGTGGCCAAGATAATGGAGAGGGCAGACATGGCAACGATGATGGAGAGGGCAGAGATGGCGAAGATGATAGAGAGGGCATAGATGCAGCCCAGGAGGGGCTTTTGAACAAAGAGAAAGCCATGACATGTACCAATGGCCATCCTTTAAACTTCAGCAAATTCACCAGCCATGGTTTTGTGAAGTATGTACATGATTATTGTAACTAAGTGAAACATGCTTTTGACGCTAAACTTGTTAAATGGACGGTTCATTAAAGATTTCAAACTGTTGGTGGGGTAATGTTTACTTTTTTTGTCATTTGGAATCTTCTATTATCAACTCTTGCAAACATAAGGTGCTGTGTGTTATTTTATTTCCTCCTGGATATTTTCCATCTTTTTTCCAGTTTATTTCTCTTTTGTGCAAGCTTTTGAGCTCTTGGGTAAACCAATGATTTAATACTTTGTTTCTTTAAGGATTTGATTTTCCTTTGTTTTTGTGTACTTTGTACACAAAGTTTGGTACTTTGGTGAGGTGAGCAGAGAATTCAGTGAGGGGCGCGTCTGTATAGAGGCATTGCTGAAATGTTGGTGCAGCTGAAATCGACCTGTAAAAGATAGAGACCCTCGTCCATTCGTACCCAGCAGGGGGAGGGAGACTCCCAGCCAATCAGGAAGCTAAGAATGGGGGCTTTCCCACATGGTAAACCAACACTCCGAGCCGCCTCGGAAGCGGGAGGTCATGATCTTCCCTGCCGGGATTCAGTTAAGTGCACCACGTTCCCCTTCCCGTCCTTCCCCCAGTCCCCTAAACCAATTTCCACGTCCCTCAACCAGCTGGCGCCTGCACCACTTACCTTGCATTCCTTTGACCCTCACTGGCCAGGAACACTTGGTGTTCCCTGCACATTTCCACCGCGGCAATGGCCACCATAGAAAGGGAGACAGGACTATGTGGCCATCTTGGTTTGTAGTTTTTTTTCAAGTTGAGAACTAGCAAACACGCAAAAAACTATTAACCTCCCGGTACGCTAATTGCAATAAACACCTCCTGGCGGGGGCATTACTGGGACTGGTAATTCCCCATGGCTTACGTCTAACCCGGTGATGTCCCCGCCAATAAGGGTTTGTTGCTAAATGAAATTCCTTTGGTTACTGAGCTTTGTTTGTGGTATTTGCGGAAAGTTGAAGAATGAAAGCACAATGATGTCTACAGGATCTTTGTTTATATGCAATATAGATGCAAATGACTCGATGAAAGAAACCCGAGTCTACTGAGTGGCTTACACGATGAGTAGCATATTAGACTGCACGTTTATATTCCAAAACGTGCATATATTCAAGAAAGGCATGTACTGGTGTGCAATGGCGATCATCTTCTCATAGGCCAGAATGCCCAAAAACCATTATAATTTTGGTCAGGAACAGAAGTGAAAAAGCGAGCCAGAAAAGGTTCCAATGGAGCAAGGGTCATATCTGTGTAGTATGTAAATCAGGGATCTCCAAGTCCTTGCTCGAGAACCTCAGCCACACCAGCTTTTCAGGATAACCACTATGTCAGTGACCTCCATTTAGATCCACTGCATTCAAATGTATTTGGCGTGGATATCCTGGATATATGGAGTGGATTTATCTCTGGAGGACAGGACTTGGAGATGCCTGATGGAAATATGTTGAGGTCAGAGTTGGCATTGGGCCTTCATTTATTTGAGAAACATCGGCCCGGCCGGTGAAGAGATAGTTTTGCCGTCTGAAATGGATGACAACGCAGGCACCGTTCTTGTCATCTATTGTGATATTTGGCTGAAGGCATTTTGTCATAGATAAGTTGGGAGTCAGTGGTGAACCTAGTTTTGGAAGTGCATATAAATGTAAACACTTGTTTGAGAGGCGATCTTAGATCCCCGGTGCATGAAGAATGATAGATCTTGGCGTTATAAGACCTCAAGTGTCAGATGGGTTCAATGTTTTTATGGTGACCCCTATTATCGTGATGAGGCTCATGAGTGCCCTGCATGAGAGAAATGGGTGCAGCTTGGACCTTGAATGGTACATTGGCATCAGGTTTCCTTTCTGTAGGTCAGAGGGATTCCTCTGCCTTGTTGTTTGTAATGTGAGGGGTTTGAACATCTTCCGTCTGACAAGACTTTGACCATAATTGGGACGGGCAAAACTGATGAGTTGCTGTGTTCCCCTAGAAAGCAGCAGTCATGGCTTGGGATGCGGTGGGAGTTCTCTGAGCTTTGACAGAGTGTGTGGCATTTTGGAAGATCTTTTTGTGCCTAAAATTGGGGGCATTAATTGGCCGCATTATAGTGGCTGGGATCATGGAAGTGAAGCAGGTTCATCACAGTTAATGCATTTAGAGATGGGAATAAACTTTAGGATTCAGGCACCAGCTGCTATAGCAGAGGGGACCTTATTCTTTTTCAGTCCCCGTTCCAGGATGCACCGAAGACCTCAAATTTATTAAAGGCGATGACTTCAAGCCTCATTCCTGCTTGTAGATGTACATTATTGACTTAATTTGAAGCAGTATATGTAAGTGCTATCTATTGCAGTGGATATGAACGAACACAGTTATTGTATTATCTTGAATCCATTTGGTATGAGTTGGTAAAAGGAAATAGGAGGTTTATGACTTCCGAGATGAAATAGTCCCTGGTGTCACCCCAGATCTGACCTGTAAACCATGGCATGACTTACTTGAGTCAGTAATATGGTTTTCACGATCTTGGCGGGGTTGGGGGGGCGTTAGGGTGGGTCATGGCCAGTAACGGCCCGCCATATGAACGAAAGTACTCCAAACTGAAATCGTATATTGTCACTAAATCATACTGATTTGTATACTGCCCATCATTTAATTTAGGGAGTCAATCAATGTCTTTGTTAATATATGTGTTATTTTATTATTTCATTCATTTTATTGCTGAAAAACATACCATACAAAACATGTAAAAACTCAATTATTACTCAATGATGTTCTGTCATAATAGTGTGATAGTTTAGTCACGTGACACAGAAGACGAGTATATAATGAACAAGTTAGGGCTGAACATAAGAGACGTGAACGGCGGAGACACATTAAGCGAGAAGGAAGACTGGAGATCGTAGGTAAGGTACTTTAGGTACGATTAGACAAGATAGTCAATAATGGATTTTGACATACAAGACTTGTAAGGGGGAAGAGTTCTGAGAAGTAGATACAAGTTGTCCTTACTCCCTTTGTGGATTGTCTGCCATCTGTTTTGCAGTTAACGTGCATCTGGTGGATGGTGTACCAGTAGATGTTAAACACGCTGTTCCCAGGATATTCCGGGAACCGCCCATCTGAGTACTGCAGATCAATTTCATAAGCAGAAACAGGAAACTGTCTCATAGGGTAAGCCCCTCCCCGCTAAACTTGAGTTTTTAATCTATTCAGAGTAGTGTCATTAACAATAAAAGTAGTAGCAACAACTATATACATATATGAAAATAAGGAAAGATATATTTAACCTTTTGGCCTACTCACTTCATTTTTGTAGATCAAGGAAGACGGGGCCATTGGAAATAAACAGATGAAGGGGTGCTAATTCTGCAGTAGTCGGTAGAACCAGCAGAAAAATGACGAAAATTCTAAAATTATAATATAGGTAAGATTAGTTAGATGCAAACTCTAGGATGATAATAAGATCACTAAATCCTAAGTAAAACACTGTTTCTCTATCCTTAAATGATATAGGTGTACTTTTACTACTCTCTATAGATTTATGCGGTACTGATGCATCTGAATGGCTAGAACCATCGAGCAACTGCCGGGGACAATAGAAGCAGATGTCTAAAACGCCTGTGTACAAAAGAAAACTAGTACTCGTCACGGAGCCAAAGTGGGAAATTAAGGTAAAAAGAGACATGGCCAGAATAAGGGTGGTTGTGATAATGACAACATTAAGAACAGATAAAAAATAGGAGATTGGGGAAAGGACTGATCTCAGAAGGAAGCATGGTACTTAAAATGGCATGTAAAATTAGACATAGAGACAAGAGTGTGTCATGTGAATAGTCGATGTGAAACCTGATAATGCTACCAAGTGTGATGGCGTCACGAGATGACGATAAGGAGGAGGTACTAATTAAATTGCCCCTCCTGCTATGATGTTATGCAAAGCGAGTTGTATCTAATAATAAGTACAACTAGGATAGGTCGATTACTAAAAGTCGATTATCCTTTACTTGTTTTCCCACAGATTTCCACTCGGTGTCTGAGCTGGAAGTAAGGAACGAAGGGAGGGATAAGAAGTGGATCCCCTAATGATTCTGAGAAGATATCATTGTATTGTACATTGCAATTGAATGTGGCTCTACCCCTGATTAATTTCCTAATAATAGTTACAATAGTTGAAGGAAAGAAACATGTTGGGAGTGTATGTGGATGTAGCATGAAAGTGTTTGAATGGGTGAGCAAAAACTGATGGGTGTGAGTTAAAAAGGACTTGGGTGGACCAACTCAATTTGAGAAGGTTCTGACCATAGATCCAAACTGAAAATATATTTAAGGATACAATGAAAAAAACACTGATGAACTAATAGACCACAATATATTGCTGGAGTACAGTACTAATTGGTAGAAATTAGTTGAAATGTGTTTTATACTGAGGTATACATGTATGAGATATAACTGTATGCTTTGTTTTATATGAGGTTTGTTACATGATGTTTTATACAAAAAAAAAATAATAAATCGATATTTTTTGATACTAGAAATGAGTATGTGGAAATGTAATGGTGTATAACACATGCAGGAGACAGACACGGTTTGGAAGAATGGGAAAACAAGTGAGCCGGTGAATATAGTATATTGTATCAAATTGTAGAGGGCTGTTCACACGTGGTCTAGAGAAAAAAATCCTCTAGTCTCTCGGGTGTTTGTAGTGAGTCTGTCATAATAAATGCCATATAGTGATGGGGCCAACAATTGCCTCCTCACTCGGCCTTGAAATGGCCTCTGGTGCAATAAATATCAACAAAATCTATAAATACATATATACAGAATAAATTCTAAAGTGCAAGTGCTACAAAGTGCAAGTACATTTAAACTGCAAAATTAAAACAACTTTAAAGACAATATACCTGTTTTTCTTAAAAACTCAAATGAGAGATTTCAAATAAGACAATAAAAAATCAATTTCAAAACACACCATTAATTAGAAAAGGTCAAAACAGTATGTGGTCAAATTCTGAAATATTTCAGTTTCACAGTGAGTTAATAAAGTCCTAAGCACATTTGTTTCAATTTCTCTACTGTCTTACTGGACATCACCAAACCTTGACCAATCATATACTTCAGATTATAATGTGGGCTAGTTATAACCAGGGTCTACATCCATTTAGCATGCCGGCGCCACGATTAAAAGTTAAAAGTCTAGTGTAAAAACCCTCCACTGTGGCATGGTCTATGCAGAAAGTGGGGGGAGGAATGCTTTTTGAGGCGTTTCAGCGGATAGAGTTTTGAAACTGACTTCTTCAGGACATGACTTCAGAAAAGACTCTAAAATCAAGCCCATATATAGGCATAAGTGTCATGAAAACTACTAAAACTAACGAAATAATAATGTCATTACTTTAGACTGCATACTATAGTCACCCAAAGGGACTGACCTTATCTTGTACTCCACGGATCGTAACCGCATTGGCACGGGAACTGAGCACATGTCTTTCATTTCTTTGTTTCCATTTTTTTTACTTTGACTACAGATTCATCGAGCCACGACCTACAACAACAACATCATAACCCATTCTAAGAGATGTCACTTTAAAATAAAACATAAAAAGCTCAACACTACTTTGCTGTTAACCCTTGTAGCCACAGCAACCCTGATGCAGCTGGAACTCTTAAGTGTTCCTAGCTCACACACAATAAGCACAGAGTGTAATGATTCAACACTAACCTGACTCGTGCAGCAATCAATGAGGCAAATGGAGAGTCCCCTGAGGCCCCTAACGCCTCCCTCCTCCCTAATAGGGAAACGGAGGGTTGTGCGAGGGATCCCAGGGAAACCCTCCTGGGGAAAAAACCCTGCTGGAACGGATGTGGAGATGAACCGGTTGTTTATCCGCTGGACGTTTACAGGATTTACTGGATCTGGTCACAGAAACTCAGCGAAGTCCGGATTCTAGATAAGTAAACAAGAGATGAGAGAAGGAACTAGGTACGAGAGGAATCAATGTAATGGTTGGTGATGTACCTAACGTGTCTGGAAGGGAAGACTACCGGAGTTTCCTGTAGACTCGTGAACAGCGGAACGGGAAGGCTGGGCAGAAAGGCAAGGCTGTAGGAAAGAGCAGGAAGAAAAGGTAAGCATAGGAATAAGGTTTAGAATAATAATTTCCCTAGATGCGAACTCACGTAGCGTCTGTAGAGAGTAGCGACACACTGAGCTTCGGCTCTTGCTGGGCCATATCCGGAATCCATGAGAGAACGAGATGACGTCAGAGGACGTCTGCCATGCGAACGTGAAAACACTGCACCATAACCCAAAGGATGAGGAGCCATCTTGGAAGAGGGGGAAATGGAGAGTGCTCGCAATCTCCAGCGTTGCCACAGGGAACGCCGGTGCCAGTAAGTCGTGACAGTATGCCCTCTTCCGAGGGTAACACCCCCTGGTTTGCCCGGATGACACCTGTGAAAATGGCGAACAAGTACGGGGGCGTGGACCGCTGGAGATGGATCCCATGTACGGTCGGCCACAGAGTAACCCTTCCAATGGATCAAATACTGCAGTCGACCGCGATGATAACGGGAATCACAAATGCCCGAGACTTCGAACTCCGGACCCTCCGTAGTAGCTACTGGAGGCGGGCAGGCCTTAGTAGATCGACCAAAACGATCCGATACGTGAAGCTTGAGTTGTGAAACGTGAAAAACTGGGTAGATTCTGGACCAAGAAGGTGGAAGCCGTAACTCAAAAGCCAAGGAACCTTTTGCTCTCAATACCGTGAAAGGTCCAAAATATTTTGGTGACAATTTAGAAGGAACCAGATGTCTGGGCAGAAACTTTGCCGAGAGCCAGACCAAATCCCCCGGAACAATCACTGGAGATGGTGAACGATGTAAGTCAGCATAACGTTTAGCATGCTCTTGAGCTTCCATTAATGCGGTTCTGGCCAAAAGATGTCCCTGTTGAATGTCGCCCATTAGGGCGTCCACATCTGGAAAGGCCGAAGATCTGAGAAGGGAGGATGAATAGCAGGAAGGATCGTACCCATAGGTACAATGAAAGGGACTAGTTTTGATAGAAGCATGAGGAGCGTTATTGTAGGCAAACTCTGCCAAAGGTAACAAATCCTTCCAGTTGTCCTTTGCCGCTGATACAAAACAGCGTAAATACGTTTCCAGAGTCTGATTTAAACGTTCAGTTTGCCCATTCGTTTGAGGATGGTAACCCGTACTTAAGGCTCTCTTTATGCCTAAGGCAGAGCACACTTGTTGCCAATATCGGGAAATATATTGGGAACCCCGATCCGACACTATACTGTCAGGAAGACCATGCCGGGAAAGGATGGAGTCTATGAAGTGTCTGGCCATCTGTGGAGCTGTCGGTACTGAGGGCAAAGCCTGGAAATGAGCCAATTTGGTGAAATAATCTACCGTTACCATAATGGTGGTTTGATCTTTAGACTTAGGTAAGTCTACAATAAAATCTGTAGAAATCAATTGCCAAGGACGAGTAGGTATCTGGACTAGAGCCAGCTTTCCCAATGGTTTACTGCGAGGTACTTTGACTTGCAGACAGATCACACAGGAAGAGACGTATTCAGTCACGTCCCTTTTTAATGTTTCCCACCAGAAATGTCTCAGTATGAGCTCCTGGGTGCTGGCGATTCCACGATGACCTGCTACACTAGAATCGTGACACATGTGCATTACTTCGGTTCGAAGCTCGAGTGAGGGAATGTACACCTGATGACCCCGGTAGAAACATCCGTCTTCGAGACTTAGTCCCCATTTATCCGCCTGAAGTCTGATGGAGTCCATTAAGACATGAGTTCGGGCTGCTACAGAGTGAAGGAAGTCCTGTACAACAGATATAAATGTAGCATGAGGAAACAGTCTTTCGGTCTGAAAACCAGATTTGCAATCGGGATCTCTTCGAGATAGAGCATCTGCTTGGAGATTGATTTTACCTGGAATGATAGTGAAAGTGATATTGTAGGGAGAGAAAAAATGGGCCCATCTTGCTTGCCGGCTGTTGCGAGTTTCAGCGTATTGTAAACTCTTGAGATTCTGATGGTCGGTGCGGACCTCAATGGGATGTTGGGAGCCCAAAAGGAGATGTCTCCATTCTTGAAAGGCCCGTTTTATAGCCATCAACTCTTTCTCCAACACCGTGTAATTGATCTCAGAGGGAGAGAAAGTCTTGGACAGAAAGGCTACAGGGTATTCTGTTCCTTGGGCAAAAGCTTGTTTAAGTACAGCACCCAAAGCAAAATGGGAGGCATCAGTTTCAACAATAAACGGTAAACTCTGATCTGGGGTTCGCAAGAGTGGAGCGGAAGTAAAAAGAGTCTTCAAAGTATCAAAGGCTGACTGGGCGTCTTCTGTCCAGTTAAAAGGCTTTCCTTTCTTGAGTAAACTTGTAAGGGGCAGAGCTATTGAGGAAAATCCCGCTATAAATTTCCTATAGAAATTCGAAAATCCCAGAAATCTCTGTAGTTCCTTGATAGAACTAGGAGAGGACCAGTCCAGAATAGCGATCATCTTGCGGGGATCCATGGAAATTCCAGTAGGGGACAGAATGAACCCCAAGTACGTGACCGTAGTCTGATGGAAACTGCATTTTTCTGGTTTGCAATAGAGGTGGTTACTTCGTAATCGGTGTAATACCTGACACACGTGTTGGTGATGTTCTGTAGGATTGCTGGAAAACACCAAAATGTCGTCAAGATACACTACTACCGTATGAAGAAGGAGGTATGAGAATATATGGTCAATGAATCTTTGAAAAACTGCAGGTGCATTTGTGAGTCCGAAGGGCATCACCCGGTATTCGAAATGACCAAAGGGGGTACGAAAAGCGGTCTTCCATTCGTCCCCTTCTTTGATTCTGATGAGGTGATAAGCCCCTCTGAGGTCCAACTTTGTGTAAATCGTTGCCCCTTTTACTGCTTCTAGAATGTCTGGAATTAAGGGCATTGGGTATCGATCGGGAATTGTGATCTTGTTAAGACCCCTATAATCAATGCAGGGACGTAACTCGTCCGTGTCCTTCTTTGCTATGAAGAATAACGATGCGCCTGCAGGGGAAGTCGATTCCGCAATCAAACCATTTCTAAGGTGGGTGTCTAAATACTGTCGTAGGACTGATTTTTCCTTCTCTGAAAGGATGTACATCTTTCCAAAAGGGAGTGGCTGAGAGGAGTCTAGACGAAGACAACAATCGTCTCTACGATGAGGTGGAAGTTCAGAAAATCTGGAAGAGGAGAAAATGTCCAGAAACTCTTCGTACTCAGGAGGAACAAGACTAATCAAGTCTACTATCCTTTGAGGGGCAACAGGATTCGGAGAAGGAGGACAAAATTCGACCGATCCTTCAGCAAGACAGTGTTGGGTACAGTATTCTGATCCTAAAAAAATGGAACCGGCTGTCCAATTTATGTAAGGGTTATGTAGTCTTAACCATGGCAAGCCCAAAATGACAGGGTAGTGAGCTGCTTTTATAATATCAAATACGGCGTCCTCCCTGTGTGATCCAATGAACATCTTCAAAATGTGAGTCTGTTCTTGTATGGGACCCGATATTAGTGGGGTTCCGTCTACGCCTTCTACAGGTACAGCGATTGCTTTAGGAGATCGGGGAATATTCAGTTTTCTCGCCCAAACATCGTCCATGAACAAACCAGCTGCCCCACAGTCAACCAAGGCTGGGACAGTAACAATGTTTTCATCTGACAGAGAAAAAGTGACACGCAGGACTACCATGTCCAGCGAGGGAGACAAACGTGTAAGAGATTGGGAACCTGTATCTGTCACCCCGACCGTATGTCCCCTTACGGTTGAGGTCTGGCGTTTCCCGAACGAAATGGTTTTCTGAGAGGAGCGATTGGGCACTCGTGTACAGCATGGCCAGAAGAGCCGCAATACATGCATAGTCCCTGGTTTCTTCTGCGGGCGCGTTCCTCTTGAGTCAGAGGACCCCGTGTAGTACCCAACTGCATAGGTTCTTCCGGAGTAACTGTTTTAGGGAAGGATGCTAATTCTGGCGCAGAGCGATGACTTCTCCCTTTTCTCCTCTCCGTTTGCCTTTCTTGCAGCCGATAGTCCAGCTGCATGGTTAACGAAATTAGTTCAGCTAATGTGTTTGGTCTCGGAACTCGAGCTAGTTCATCTTTCAACTCCTCATTAACCCCTCTCCTAAACAACGTAATAAGCGCATCATCGGCCCATGATGTGCCTAGGGCCATTTGTTTAAAACGGGTAATGAATTCTAAAATTCCTAAAGACCCTTGCTTGAAATCTAGAAGTTTCTCTTGAGAGGAGACATTGTATTCCCTCCGAGAAAACATAGCTTTTAGGCTCGCCGTAAAAGCGGGCACAGAATCTAATATGGTTTGTTGGAAGTGACAATAGGCGTGGCCCAAGCTAACGCGGGACCTGTGAGATGAGTAATCATATATCCCACTCTATCTCTGTCCGAGGGAAAAAAGGATGTCTTAAAAGCAAATTGCACCGTACATGCATCCAAAAATTCCCTTAAAGAATGCGGGTTTCCGTCATATTTCCCGCCTGGTAGAGGGCCAGGAGGAATCTCTGAACTAGTGGGGGCCTTCATTAACATTTGCTGTTTGAGGATTGCATTTTCATGCTTTAAGGCCTGTACCTCATGGGACAATCCTTGTACTGCGGTCGTCAATTGCTGCACTTGGTCTAAGGCTGCCTGTAAAGTAGCCATAATGAAAATCTAAGCCTCTTTCTTTTTAGGGCGTCGCTAGCTGTAATGATTCAAATGGAGAGTCCCCTGAGGCCCCTAACGCCTCCCTCCTCCCTAATAGGGAAACGGAGGGTTGTGCGAGGGATCCCAGGGAAACCCTCCTGGGGGAAAAAACCCTGCTGGAACGGATGTGGAGATGAAACGGTTGTTTATCCGCTGGACGTTTACAGGATTTACTGGATCTGGTCACAGAAACTCGGCGAAGTCCGGATTCTAGATAAGTAAACAAGAGATGAGAGAAGGAACTAGGTACGAGAGGAATCAATGTAATGGTTGATGATGTACCTAACGTGTCTGGAAGGGAAGACTACCGGAGTTTCCTGTAGACTCGTGAACAGCGGAACGGGAAGGCTGGGCAGAAAGGCAAGGCTGTAGGAAAGAGCAGGAAGAAAAGGTAAGCATAGGAATAAGGTTTAGAATAATAATTTCCCTAGATGCGAACTCACATAGCGTCTGTAGAGAGTAGCGACGCACTGAGCTTCGGCTCTTGCTGGGCCATATCCGGAATCCATGAGAGAACGAGATGACGTCAGAGGACGTCTGCCATGCGAACGTGAAAACACTGCACCGTAACCCAAAAGATGAGGAGCCATCTTGGAAGAGGGGGAAATGGAGAGTGCTCGCAATCTCCAGCGTTGCCACAGGGAACGCCGGTGCCAGTAAGTCGTGACACAGAGTGAGAAGTGAGACTGTATCATAGACCTACAAAAGCAATGGAGAATGATCTGTCATTAATACCTCTGAATGGTACCATACAAGATCCTATCCCATAACATATCCAGAGCGATTTATTTCTCCAAAACGTTTACCTTCAAGGTTCTAAAACCCAAAGAAGGCTCATGCTACGGTAGGCGTTTTGCGTGTGTGCCTCTTTTCTGGAATGAATATAGAAGAGAGTTGGAGTGGTGAGCATTAGAAAGAAAGTTGGAGCCATGCATGAGTCCCGTCTCGGTGGAGTGTTTACCATGGGAGCCAGATCGAAGTGAATCTCCAAGGCCATTATCCTCAATGTAGTTAGTGATCAGTCTAAACCTGCCGCTCAAGGACCTTTGAATAATGAGGAAGGTGCGAAACTAGCGATAGTTTACTGGGACATGTGAGTCAGTGGGGGGATTCTTCCATAGGGGTAAGACAGTTGCAGATTTGAAGGAGGCAGGGGAAAGTGCAGTGGAGAGAGAGATTAAAGAGCTCAGAGAGATAACAGCAAGTCATTGAGACTAAGTCTTTGACCGTTTGCGGAACAAAAGGTTCGATTGGAGTGCAAGATGGGTTGGCACTGCGAAGGATGGGTTCTAATTCAATAGGAGAAGTAATCGAGCGTAGAAGAGTTGGAGGAGACGTGGTGGACAGAAGGAGGTTTGGAGATGGAGAGAGAATACACAAACTCATGGAGAGCAAATTACAGGTATACTGTGTGCTTGAGGAAGCTATGTTCTTACCTAACCCAGGGCTTATGCCGCCATTTTGCAGATTCCATGTGTCTTAAGCCATTCTCTTCCCTACAGAGAAAGCCATCTAGAGGAAAAGCAAACATGCAGACCCAGATAGTTTTCTCAAATACTCATGTGTGCAGGGAGGCCGGTTTTTTATGAAGATGTTGGGAATAAGGAGCGATGCAAAAGGATGCAAGTTTTCAGCCGCCTGGTCACACATAGAGCATATACTCTTTTTTGCTTGGTTCCAGTACCACAACTGGACAAAGAAAAGTAGCATGTGTGAATGCACAGCCCAACTAGTAGAGGCTGTCTACTGGCATGTGGAATGGTCATTGTATGCCAGCTCACCATTTGTAAGCAGACACATTTATAATTGCAATTGCCAAAATGAAATACATGTGGTCCAAATGTTTGATTCAGACATTCTGTTTGAGGTTCATTTTGGGAGGGTGTTAAGGGTATCTCTATTTCTAAAATGTGGAGTATTGCTACCAAAAGCAATGTGTGTATTGTTGCTTGCCCTTTGTGTAAAGCGATGAGTTCAGGTTTGCCGTGTAGCTATTGAGTGACAAATGGATTCGCCAATCCTACAAGAGGTGGAACTCCTAGCTTTACCAAACATAGCATCATGCAACAGTGTCCATCACGGGGCATTTATCCTCTCATTCATTCAGGTGGGATGGGCCACTAAGTGGATAGGATATCCACTCTTGCACAACAGCTTAGTGTAAAGGAAACCTCCAAAGCGCTATCATCAAGGTGCAAGAGAATGTTGGCGTAATCACCTGGCAGTCGACTAATATGGCTCCACCCTAATCGCAATCATAGTCATTCCTTTTTGGACGATAATGCTTGACCAGCATACCCCTAGCTCATCCAGGGAAATTCCTGCAGAAGATGACAATGCACGCCTTTTGCTCTATAAGTGAAAATCACCAGTGAAGCTGTCAGTCAGTAACACTCTGTAGAAAGATAAAACAACATGGCTCTATATCCCTTGACTTTACGCGGGATAAGATATGTATCTTTGCATTTGTAGCCCTTCCTCATCCTTGTGTCGTACAGATACCCATGGTGACATGTGGTGGGGGGCACAGTGTTTCAGGTTGCTGGAGGACTGTGGCAACTGTCCCGTTATTGGAACCCAAACAGGATACATCAGCATTCAAGAAAATGGGAGCACTATCTAGGCTAGGGCGTTGGTCTCCACGTATTGAGGCACTGGAAATGCGCCAAGAGAACCCACACAAAATGACCCATCGAAAAGTTTGGAGCGGTTCTTTCACCCTAGCAGTCCCTTGAGGGCCGTGCTTAATTTCTAAAAAAAAATACGTGCCAGCGCTCAAATATTTTCGAGCATGCCTGTGACACATCGAGACGGGCAACCCCCCACCCAATGTTGCCTCCACCCACGGCTGGTCCCCTCAGGTTGACATATAAGGGGTTAATGCTCAACTCCCACCGGCTCATTAGAATTGACGGCTGTAATGACGATGACTAACATTCTCGTTGTTTCTTGATATGAGACAAATGTTTAAGTGTGTCTCTAAACACAATCACCGTCTACATGTTGCTCTGATTCTATGGGTGTTTATTAGGTGGCTGACAGTTAAAATAATAATGTTGCCAAAACACCCCTTCACAATCAACCAGGGTCTGAGACAATAAGAGCTGGGGATCAGAAATAAGGGCCAGGGCTGAGCCCTGGAAAACACTCCCACAAATGAAACCCTGCTTAAGAGCCAGGTTTTTACAGAAGAATCGGCGCTGTTCACCGTAATGGCAGGCCTCTTCCTTACTACTTCCTTACTACTAGCAACGTATTCACCGGGCGTGGTAGAGGAGCGAGACCTGTTGATGACAGCCAGGGGTGTTGCTAGGTCTGGAAAAGACCCGGGGCTACGCTGATGTCAGGGGGCCAGCTAGCCTTTTGGCTGTAGCTCCTGAGATTCTATCCGGGCTACAACCAAAAGACCAGGGGCTATAGCTCCTTACCCCCTCACCCCCCTAGCAACGCCACACTCCAGAATAAAGGCTGATATCCAGGGAGCAGGTCTCACAGCGCTCCCTCTCCGCATTTCCCGAATCGTCGGCACAGCGCTTGTTTTTAACAGTTTGCGGAGGTTAATAGAATGACAGGGGAACTGGGAACCAGCTGGTCAGGAGGACACCTCCACGGTGCGACTTGAGGCCAAACAGAGGGCATGAGCGAGCCCTTTGTGGGGTTGCAACATACAGTGATCTAGTGCATTCGCAATGAGCGACGGCTGTGTACCGTGGCAGCATAGCCTCCTGTCATTCAGGAATCTGTTGCCCCGTGAGTGGCCCACCACTTTAACTCGGCCCCCTTTTCCAATCGTGATGGATTAATGCAATTTTGTTTGTCTGCACCACTAATTGATGACGTGCATGTAGTGGGATCGGCGAGCCGATGTATGTATATGGCATACATAGCCGACTTGCCCTGTGCCACACACACCCGGAAGTACATTTGAACACTCAACAGTTGAGCATGCGTATGCAATTCATGCGGGGGGGAGGGGAGGGGGAATAAATCGAGGGGTACCAGACATTTGAAAGGTTGCCGTTATAGTTTTACAGTAAGAACGCTGACAGCATAAAAGTCTCTGCACCGGAAGCCTGCTGGCGTTTATTTTGTGAAATGTTTTTTTTTATTCAGAAGATGAGTGAGAGACAGCACTGCTGCATTTATTGAAAGCTGCCCACTTTATTCGTGACAGCCAGGAAGCAGCAGCAAGCCACAGAGATCTCCTTTTTGGGTCAGCTCGGCCCCACGTGCGTCATGTCCACCAGCGGCGTCCTCGAACGCCGGGGCTCTCACAGCTCGCACGCCTTCCCAGATAAAACCAGGCTCTATTTAAAAAAAAAAACATGTTTAAAGGCCCTTGAGTGTCGGCTGTTTACAAAGATGCCGTGCCCCGCATCTGGCTTCGAGCAGAGCTGATAGCAAACAGGAAGGAGCCCCGGGAGGGAGAGCCAGGCAGAGTCCTGCCCGGGCCCCTGGAGAGGCAGCACAGCTGGTGGTGGCTGGTGTGTGTGTGCGTGTGACACATACCGCCCTCCGCATGGACTTGCAACACAAGTGGGGCCCTGGAACGCGAGGGCCATGTCCTTTATAAATCCCGCATTCTGGTTCCTACAGGGTGGTCTTATACTATGGTGTGGGTACAGTAAACTAAAAAGCATATATATATTTAGACTTAAATATCACCTTTCTTCCTTTACTGCTAACGAATGTACCTTACATTTCTCTATTGTTAAATGGCGTCTTTCTTTCTTTCTTTCTTTCTTTCTTTCTTTCTTTCTTTCTTTCTTTCTTTCTTTCTTTCTTTCTTTCTTTCTTTCTTTCTTTTTCTTCCTTCCTTCCTTTCTTTCTTTCTTTCTTTCTTCCTTTCTTTCTTTCTCTCTCTCTCCCACCCTCCCTACCTACCTTCCTTCCTTCCTTCCTTCCTTTCTCTCTTTCCCTTTTTCTTTCTTTCTTTCTTTCTTTCTTTCTTTCTTTCTTTCTTTCTTTCTTTCTTTCTTTCTTTCTTTCTTTCTTTCTTTCTTTCTTTCTTTCTTTCTTCCTTCCTTCCTTCCTTCCTTCCTTCCTTCCCTCTCTTTCTTTGTTTTCTCTATTTCTTACTCCATCTCTCCTTTTTCTACTACTATGCAAGTTATTTCTCTATGCTATATCACTTATATATGTATGTGCATGCCAGTGCCGCCTATGGCCCACATTGGGCCCGTTTAGGCAGCTACATGCTTGTCCCCTGTGGGAAGTGTAGAAATAAAGACCCAGACACCAGCGCGCGGGAAACAAGTAACTGTATTTAGTGTAGGTGTGTAGTGTTTGTGTGTAGTGCATTTGCCTAACTGGTCTGACCACCAGGGGGCCGGATGGAAAGTTGAAGGAGAAGGAAAAAAAAGACAGCTCTGCTGCCCAAGCATGGGCTGGGCAGGAGAGAGAGGATTCTAAGAAAAACCATCGGAGAACAGTTGGAAAAGGAGAGGCAGCCACAGCATTAGAGAATGGTGGCTATCTGGGGTGGGGGGCGTGGCCTCTGGCGGCCCCCCAGAGTAAAAAAGACTTTATTCATTGTGCAGCGTGTCTACCTCTACCTCTCTGATGCCCCCCTTTTGGGGTCGATTCCATAGATAATGCGCTGTTTGTTCCCTGTCGCTGTCCCTCCACCGGTCCCTGAAGACTTTACAACTGCTTCTCCCATTGTTTCCTTCTTAAGCTCCTGACAAGCGGTGCAATGATACGTGAGCACCACCAGGTCTGCTAACGGCTTGGTCTGCCAGCTTTGCACACGTTCTTAAGCTGCGTCTGTACCCGAAAACAAGCAAGTTCACCATAGCCTCCAGGGCTGATTCCTCCAACTTTATACCAGAGGGCTGAGTGGACCCCACCTTCAATCTATGCAAGCAATCAGCAGGAGTTGCACTCTTATTCTGTTTACTGTTTGATATTTTTGCCCAATCAGTTTTTCAGGGGCACACCTCCACCAGCACCGTCACCATCTTTTCCCCTATACCTTAGTTGGCGGCTGGCCAGGCTGCCCGCTCCACTAATCACTGCCTCACCTCCGGTGTCATCACTATTCTCATAAGTTTATTCATATCAGCCCACAACGGGTTATGGCACTGCATTACTGTTTACAGTTCCGCCACAAATCATTGTGGCTCTTCCCTTGTATAAGGGGACTTCTTCGCCAGTGTCCTAAGGTCTCGGTGGTAAATGGATTGCAACCAAACCCTGCTGTTGCTCTCCATCCTCATGACCAGATGGTACCTGTCTGAGGGGAGCCTGAAAGGGATGTGAATCACTCCCATATATAGCACCTCTACTCGTCAATGAGGGGCATACGAAGGTGGTGGCCTCCTGGATGCCGGTGCCCCAGCGGAACCCACCGCTCCCCACCCCTGCATCCCGGGGGCTGAGGGTATCAAAGGACACATCTCGCACAATTGCCTCTTGTTGTGCCTCTTCTGGTAGTGGCCCTGTAAGTGGTCATATACAAGTGAACAATTCAAGCATATGGTCTGGCGTCTCACTATCCTAATCTTCCTAGGCCTCCTTTCCATGTCCATCAGCCCTTCATTGTCCACTATCTGGGGGCACAGATAGCCTCTTCCATTCCTCTTTGACCTCTTTTTTTGTCCGTCAATCATTAATCTCCCTCAGTCCTCTGATTTTCCCGTCATTTCTTCTAGCTGTAGCCTCTTCCAGTCATGTAGTGGATGCTGCCATTGTACTGCTAGTACCTTAGTACATTCCACTTCAAGAGGCCTTCTAAGGGCTCCCAGTTTATCCAAATTAAACGTTCCCTCATTCGGAAACTAAGTCTGTCAGTTACGCCGAGCCAAATAGTGCCATGAGTTCAAGTAATCACAAGACGAAACTGTTAAACCACCGAAACATTTAATGGGCGGGTGCACCCTCTGAGGGTTTCTCCGCTTGTTTTGATTGTCTGCATTCACTCGTCACATGCCCCGTTACCCAGGCATCCCTGCTCCATGCGCTGATTTCACTCCTTTGCAGTTCTCAGAGCAAAGGGGCTTATGTTTAACAAGCAAGGGCTCCCAGTTTATCCAAATTAAACGTTCCCTCATTCGGAAACTATGTCTGTCAGTTACGCCGAGCCAAATAGTGCCATGAGTTCAAGTAATCACAAAACAAAACTGTTTAACTAACAAAACATATAATTGCCTAATGACCTCTTTGAATCTATCAATGCAAACCAGAAAAAAATTCCTCAGTAGTCGTGTTGAGAATGGACAAAGCAAGATATCATTTATTACTGGTTTGTAAACCGCATAAATGGACAGCACTCCATTCACCCCCGACCTAGGATAAAAAACCCGCCTCCAGTTCACCCTCCCTTTATATTTCCCCATGGTCTAGCCCATTACAATACATGTCCCTTCCATTTGACCACTCCCACCCCCGCCTCCAGCCCAAGATACAACAATAACCTTCTTGTATATCCCCATAGTCTGTCTTTTGTTTCCATCGAGCCTCTCGTTATCACGTGAGCCTCTGCTTCTGGGTTGGTCGCTCTGGTCTGACGATATGCGGTGTCCACCTTCTCAGGTGAGAGGCGTAGGGCCACTGCCTCTCTGACACTCTTCCAGCAAAGAATCCGGCTCCATTGTCAAAATCCAAGATCGAGGCACATTTGGCCTTCACCTAGTGCCATGAGATGATGTGAACGCGCTGCCTCGGCAGTCCTACAGCGCATTTCCATTCAAGGGAGTCTCCAGAGCAAGCATTGCCTAAAGCCAGTAAGTGGTGATTTGCTTAGCCAATGTCCACTAGGATTTTAAAAGAAAAATAAGTTTGCAGTATCAAGAATTTAACAAGTCATCAAGTAAACCTTAGAAATAGTTATCACAGTGCAGTAGGGGTATAGGGTGTGCACAGGATAGCCAAAATCTACATTACACCAAGGTGTTGTTGGAAAATTCGGTTCTTCAATTGTTTCCAAAACCGACAGAGACTTGGAGCAGGATAGATTGCCACTGAGATGGTGTTCCAGAGGAATGGAGTGTAACATGAGAACTATTTCATAGGGCCTCCTCCCCTTCCTAGCGTCACGCCTCACTGCTCGCTCCGCACCTCGAACTGACAGCTCCTTCCCTCAAACCTCGCCTGCTTGCTCAATGAAAGTCATTGATTGTCTCTATCTGTGTGCTGAGCAGTGCCCCAGCATACTAGCATCACTCACTGTAGAATCTTGCTGTTGCTGGGCAACTAATGTTTTATTCCCAGCCGCTACTGCCCTACACCTGGCCGGTCCCACATGTTCCACCAATCCTCATTCTGCTTCCTGCAACCCACTCATGATGAATCCCGTGTATGCACCATGTATCTCACTGACCTGCAGGAAGGTAAGTTGGCAAGTGTTTGTATGCATGCATGTTTTGCATGTTATGCAGTGTATGTTTGTGTGCGTGTGTGACTGTGCATGGAAGTATTTGAACGAGTGTTTGCACGCTGTGAGTGAGTGTATGTATGTCTATGTGTATATATAATAGATTTACTGTGACAATCTTTGCAGATAGTGTGGGCACAGTTTCGTGAAAGTGAGTTACAGTGGTAATATTGGGAAAAATGTGGTCACAAAGCATCATGAAATTGATTTACACAGGCAATTCTGGCATATGATATGATATGGCATTTATAACGTGCCTATACACAAGTGTTTCAAGGCGCGATGCGGCAAGGGAGGGGCAACAGAGGGAAGACAGACAGCGATCCTACTAGGCCAGGTCTCATTCAGATTGCAAAAGTGCATGGGAAAGGGGAGGAGGAAAGTGCAGTACAGGGGATGAAGAATAATAAACAATAAGTAACGTAAGGCCAGCTGGTGGCAAGTGCAAGGGTAGTGCAGACAGCAGGTGTCAAGTGCTGGTGGTGGAACGGTAGGGATACAGAAACAGTCCCCAAGTGCGGGGGTTGCCAGGAAGGCAATGCAGGAGTGCGAATGGTGGTGGGGGCACCCAGGCCCGCGATTAGGGTGTGGCCAGGTAACCAGTGCAGTTTCAGTATTGGCCCGGAAGTCAGCAGGGGAGAGGAGGAGAAAAAGCAGAAGCAAAGAGAAAGGTTTTGAGGTGCTCCCGGAACTGGTGATGATTCTCCTCAAGTTTCAGGGAGGCAGGTAGGTTGCTCCAGAGGGAGGCCCCAGCCGAGGAAAGAGATCTACCTCCAACTCGTTGCTTTGAGAAGCGACTGACCCTAAGGGAGTTGGAGGCGGATGAGCAAAGAGCTCGAGAAGGAAGATATTTTGGAAGAGAGAGATGAAGGTATTGAGGCCCAAGGGCCCAGAAGGCCTTGTGGACAATGCAGAGGGTTTTGAACTTAATCCTTGCAACCACTGGGAGCCGGTGCAGAGATTACAGTCCTGGAGACATACGATCCCTGGGCTTGAGGCCAAGGTCAAGTCTCGCAGTCCTGTTCTGGATGAGTTGCAGAGGGTGGAGAGTAGAAGCAGGCAGATTTAGAAAGAGGCTGTTGCAATAGTCCAGCCTAGAGAGAACCAGAGCTCTGGAGACGGTGTGTTTCTGGGGGAAGGAGAGGAAAGGAAGAATACCTCTGAGGAGGTGCAGCTGGTAGTGTGACTTCTTAGAGATGTGCGAGATGTGAGGAGAGAAGGAGAGTGGCGTTGAAGATGACCCCAAGGTTTTTTGCCTCACAGGTCGGAGCAGGAGGAGGGCCAAGGGAGGCCGGCCAGAGAGTGACAGGAAAGGAGGGAGCAGGTGTTCCAATGAGGAGAATCTCGGGCTTACTGGCATTAAGGCAGAGATAATTGGCGGCAAGCCAATCCTGGATGGCGGACAGGCAGTCAGAGATGAGAGAGGGAGAAGAGGTGGCAGAAGGTAGCCTGAAAATGAGCTGAGTGTCATCCGTATAGCACTGGAAGTTGGGACAGAGTGCAGCAATGCAGTGGGGAAGAAGTGCCAGGTATAGGTTGAACAGCCAGGGAGAGAGGTTAGACCCCTGGGGAACACCACAGGTAGAGATAGAGATGGAGGAGAGGAAAGACCCAAGTTGAACCTGAGAGGGTCGATCGGAGAGGAAAGAAGTCAGCCACGCCAGGGCCTGACCGGTGATACCCAGGTTATCACGGAGACAGATGAGCAGGAAGGCATGGTTGACCTTGTCAAAAGCAGAAGAGAGATCAAGTAGGATGAGGACACAAGGAGTGTTGCAATCAAGGTCGGAGAGCAGTTTCTGTGCTTCTGGCAGCTCTGAAGCCAGACTGATGATCACAGAAGGATCACAGCCGGTCAAGTGGCACAGCGAGTAGAGCGCTCGCTTTGACATCCGTGCAGAGCCTGCTAACGCAGGTTCGAATCCCGGCAGGGCCAAACTCAGCCTTTCATCCTTCCGAGGTCGATAAATGAGCACCGCACACCGTGGGTAATAATAAGCAGCGCTCAGATACCTGAGGGTTCGTAGCGCTATATAAGTGCCAAATTATTATTATTATTATTATTAGAGACAACCAACAAATTCAGTGTGAAGACTGAGCTGGGAGATGGCCAGCTTTTCCAAGAGTTTGCCCAGGAAGGGAGTGATGGAGATTGGGCGATAGCCTTGCAGGATGGGTGGGCAGAGGGTTTCTTAAGAAGAGGGTGCACAAGGGAGTGTTTCAGGGGGGAAGGGAAGACTCCACTGGAGAAAGAGTGGTTGCAGAAGTTGGCCAGAGCAGGAGCCAGGGAGTCAATGTGGTCCTTGATGGTTTTGGAGGAACAGGGATGTACCTCTTTTGACGAGACTTTCATAGATCGGACTTGTCTAGAAACATTGTCTGGGGAAAGGAGGGGAAAGGCAGAGAAGGAGGGAGGGTGGCCGAAGAAGGGCCGAAGGAAGAGCAGCGAGTAGAGGAAGGAAGGGTAGAAGAGGAAAGAGAGGACACGATATCCTGAGTTTTAGAGATGAAGTGAGAAGCCAGTGCCGTGCAGAGGGCCTGGGAAGGGACAGGAGAGGTAGAGACTGCGGCAGGATTGGCCAGTTCCTTGCAGATTTTAAAGAGTTCAGCCAAGTTTTGGGATGCTGCAAAGACGCGGGCATGGATGTGGGCTCTCTTCTCGGTGAGGACATAGAGCCGGTATGGCTTTTTGAGCAGGCAACAGGCCAGTTTGTCAGAGGATGTACATGAAGCGTGCCATTTCCTCTCAGCCACCCTGCACTTGCATTTAAGGGTGACGAGGTCTGAGTCGTACCAGGAGTTACACTTGGCTTTGGGCTTCA
Source organism: Ambystoma mexicanum (assembly GCF_040938575.1). Classification (NCBI taxonomy): domain Eukaryota; kingdom Metazoa; phylum Chordata; class Amphibia; order Caudata; family Ambystomatidae; genus Ambystoma; species Ambystoma mexicanum. The sequence goes on along the minus strand of NC_090934.1, from coordinate 1,400,281,319 downwards.
GGCGGCTCCTCATGACAGGGGCAGGAACATCAAGAGTTTCAGAGATAGCAGAGTGGAGCAAGGAGAGGGCTGTGTCAGGGTGTGAGTCAGCCAAAGGGGGGTGGGGAGGATGTGAAAGTGGTGGCGAAAGCCTCTACTGACACGGACTTCATGGGTCGGATGACCGAGAAGGTGGGTGGCAGTGAGGGAGTTGGCTTGGCCTGAGGGGTAGAGAGGCTGAGCTGGGAGGAAAGGAAACGTGGTCACTCCAGGAGAGAGGAGTGGTGAGAGGGATAGAAAGGGGAAGGTCTGAGGAGATCAGAACATCCAGAGTGGGCCCTGTAGAGTGAGTCAGGCCCAAGGGGAGAATAGAGAGTGAGAGAGAGTCGCAAAGGTCGAGAAAGAGTGCAGAGGAAGGACAGGAAGCATCCAGGTGGATGTTAAAGTCTCCAAGAAGGAGGAGTTGAGTGGTCGATACCAGGAGAGAAGAGGAGAGGACCGCCCACTCAGAGAGGAAGGAGGAGATCTGAGAAAGTGGCCGATGGATAGTAGCCACAGTTAGGGACTGGCTACGAGAGAGAGAGAGCAAAACACCAAAGTGATTTTCAGTATGAATGGTGGTATATATTGTGCACAAAGCATCATGATTTGCATTGGGCTTCTACCATATTTTGAAAGCTTCATCATGAAAATGATTTATAGTGGCATCACCAAAGAGATTCACTGTGGCAGTGCCTGCAAATATTGTCGGTGTGGCATCATGAAAGTGATTCACAGGGGGCAATGCTGGCAATATTGTGAGTGCAACATGATGATGATGTTCTATATTAGTTACACAGGTATCTCATACGTCTTGTGTTGTAACATATTCCTGTGTACTGTTGGTGACATGGCATCTATTGGAATTTGCCATGTTTAACCCTAGAGAACTGATTGTACACTGTGTGGCTTTTCCCCCAGTTGTCTCAAATTGTGCAGTGCAACAAATGCACCATTACATACCCATTATTTTAAACAATTTCTCAGGGGGATCCACCTTGAGGCCTCTACAATGTTCAGGGGTGCCTTGTTGAGCTTGATCCAGGGCACTATTCACTTGTAGTCACCAGCCATAAATTACCTTAAATCATTCAGAATGTTGACGCTCCCTCATGAGCCATCCACCCCTGTCACCAAAAGCTGCCTCTACCAATATGTGGGTAGGACACAACATTATCACCTGCCTACATCCTATTCCTAGGACAGGGCAGTTGTTTGGATGAGCAGCTGAAGGGCACCAGTCACCCCCTTACTCACACATTCAAATTGTAGAAAAAGGTATGATGGGCAGCTGCTGATATATGCGTCCAGCCATGCTCTTGGCATGTGTTTAGCTAGTGCCTGTAATGTTATGTTCACACTTTTGCACATTGCCACGCATGCACAAATGTCCTGCCCTCTGTGCGGTAAACATTGGTACCATGCAAAGCGGTCTTGCTGTGGGCTTCACACTGCTGTCCTCACACTCACCCATTCAGCCATCCTCCCATTCCCATTAATGTGCCCATCCTTGCACTAATGTACTCATCTCTACATGCTTATTTAGTAGTCCCTTCATCCATACCACATGTAGGCATCCATACATCCTCACACTATCATATGTCCTTACACCTGGATGTATTCATTCATTTTTTTAAAAAATCTTTCTTTCATCCATTCAGCACCAAACTCTTGCTTATAAATCTATCCTCATAATCATCAGAGTGGTTGTGATGGGTAGGAGAGTTGCGCTCCAGTTACAAGAGGAATCATTCAGTGACCAGTACTTATTGTCTCAATATGGATGTTTCCACAAGCAAAGATTTCTTGAATGACAATATTTATTCAGAAAGTTGGACAGCCGACATGTGTTTCGACCAGCGGGTCCTCATAATCATCCACTCAAACATCCTCCGGGGTATTCTTTCATGTTAAATGTTAAAGGTATTTGTATCGCGCACCATCACCAACGGAGTTGGTCCCCAGGCACACTGGCAGATCTGCAAATGAGAAGGTGGGGTGGGTTAGTAGGTGAAGCGGGAGTAGGATAGTGAGAGGAGTGCTGTTCTGTTGGCAGCTTCAACTCGGTATACCCCCGGTGCTGAGCTTCGGTGCGAGTATTGGATTGGTGTCAGTCCTCGTGTGCTGTTGTTGTTGCTTATGTGTTGTTGCGGTGTTGTGAAGTGCGTGCGGGTTGTTATGCGAGAGATGGTTGTTTGAGATTTCGAGTGAGATAAGTCTGCAGAAATGCTGAGTTTTTTGTTAGTCGGTTGTATGAAGATTAAGAGAAGTTCAGAAATCTGTCAGAGTGTGGCACTTGGCAAAACTCCCAATTTCATTGGGGTGGGCAAAAGGGCTACGTCTGGCAGGGTTTCGGTTTGTGTGGGGCGCTCTCTGTGCTGTTCTAACGCGCTTTGTAAGTGTTATGTATGCTCCTCGCCATTCTATTGTAGCCAGCTCTGTAGGTGTTCTAGTGCCGATGGATTGTTTAATGTGGGTTGGGTGTCTATTCTCCTCCTTGGGTGCTGGGCTGGTGTGGCGGACTACTCTCAAACTTTCTATCTAAATGCGTCTGCCGGTTTGGATATGGTACGTCCGGGGGGAGTGGGTGGGTCATTTAGGGTATTTGTCTGGGTATGTGATCAGTCTCCAGAGGTCTCCATTTGTGGCTATTTCCCATGATATCTTATGGGCTGTCGTGTGGTCGGTTCTTTGGGTTCAGTGTTTGTCCATTTGAGAGTGGCCGAGGTTGGTGTTATTTTCGTTGTTGTTTTAATGGGGTGGGCATTCTAGTGCGTCGCTGTTGTGGTTACGCTGTGAAGAGCCATGATTTGAGGAGTTTCCTGAATGCTAGGTGGTTTGTTGTGTTCTGTATATTCTTAGGTAGGGCATTCCAGGTTTTCGGTGTCTGGTGAGAGAAAGAGGATCCTCAGAGTTTTCTTCTGTTATGGGGTTTTGGTTCCAGGCAGATGTCGGTGCTTGATCTCAGTGTTCTTGTCGGTTGCTGTAGGCGTAGTTTATCGCTTAGGAATTCTGCGCCTTGTTTGTGTATTGCTCTGTGCGTGATGCACATGGACTTGAACTTTTTTGCTGTTTTAATGGTAGCCAGTGTAGTATTTTTAGCGCAGGTGTGATGTGTTCTCTTCTTGGTATATTCAGGAGGAGTTTGGCTGCTGCATGTTGTATGCGTTGTAGTTTTTTTAGAAGTCGTTTGGGCATGCCCAGGTATAGGCTATTGGCGTAGTTTACTCTGGACATGATCAGAGCGATGATGGTAAGTGTTTTGTTGACGAACGACAGGAACGGTAGGATCCTTTTTGCTGCTCGCAGGAGGAAGAAACATTTCTTGAGTAGAGGGTTTACTTGTGGCTCTAGAGTGAGGTTGTTATCCATCAGGACCCCTAGGTTTTTTACAATTGATGATGGTTCTGGTGTGGAGCCGAGCTCTCTTGGTCAGGGGATGTAGCTGATGTCTCCTCCCTTTTTTGAAACAATCATTATCTCTGTTTTGCCTGAGCTGATTTTGAGGTGGTTGAGGTTCATCCAGTTGAACATCTCACGAAGGCAATTCTCTAGTGTAGTGTTTTCTTCTCGGGTGTCTTGTATGTTGAAGATTATTTGAGTATCGTCGGCGTAGTTGTATGTGAGGCCGTGTTTTTTGATGAGTTTGATTAATAGGTATATGTAGATGTTGAATAGAAGCAGCGAGAAGGATGATCCTTGTGGTACTCTGCATGTGGAGTCTCTAGGTTTGGATTTAAAAGGTTTCATCCATACAGTTGTGGTTCTGTTTGTTAGGAAGGACTTGATCTATAGTAGGGCAGTGTCTGTTATCCCTAGTCCTTCTAATCTCTTTATGAGGATGTCGTGGTTGACAGTGTCGAAAGCTGCGGACAGATCAAGGAGAATCAGGGCGGTGCTGTTGTCCGAGTCTGCATTTGTTTTTAGGTCGTCTCATATTGAGAGGAGAGCTGATTCTGTTTCTCTCATTGGTCTGAAACCAACTTGAGCCTGGTCTAGTAGGCAGTGCTCTTCTATGAATTTTTGGGTTATTTTGTAGACGTACGTTTCTAGTAATTTGGCTATGTAGGGTATATTGGAGATGGGTCTGTAGTTGGATAAGTCCTCTACGTTTCCTGTTTTGTCTTTGAGTAGCGGCTTGATGTACGCTGATTTGAAGGCCTGTGATACTTTACCTGTTGAGATTGAGAGGTTGAGGAGATTCCTGTGGTATTCCATGGGGGTTCCTTGTTTGAGGATTGTTTTGTATATATCCGGGGGCAAGGGTCTTCAGGAAAGCCCAATTTGTTGCTTTGGTTTACCAGTTTGACGAAAACCTCAACTGATATTTCTGGAAAGCTTTGTAGCTTGTTTTTGTGTTCCTCGTCGGTATCGCTGGGGTTTGAGCTGTGATTGCTTGGTCTGTTTTGTATGGTGTGTTGGATGGAGGTTATTTTGTTTTTGATGAGGTCTCCTAGGTCATCGCAAAGTTTCATCAATGCAATTGGCGTGTTGTTGCAACCCGGTGGGTTTTTTATTTCGTTTATGATTTTGAAGAGTTCTTTTTGTGCGTTTGGTGCTCTGAAGATTTGGTTGTCGTAATGTTTCCTCTTTGCTTTTTGTATTTCCTTTTTATATGAGCGGATATGTTATAGGAATTTCAATTTGTTTGCAGTGGTGTTGTTGGTCCTCCATTCAGATTCTAGTTTTTATTTTTTTATTTTCATGGCGTTGAGTAGTGGGGTGAACCATTTTGCTGTTGTTTTCTTACGTGATGGGGTGAAGGGCTTTTCTTTGACGATGTTGTTTAGAGTTGTTGCGATCCAGGTGTGGAGCAGGGCAACTTTTTTCTCTAGGTCTGCTTCTTCCATGGTTGATGCTTGTGGTTTGCTGAGTTCTAGGAGCTCGGTTTGGTTGGAGTTTTTTTATGGTTCTCCAGTTTCTTTTCATCATGATCGGGGGTTTTTCTTGTTGCTTTTTTGTTGGTGCGGCCGTTGTGATTATGAATGGAATGATGAGGTGGTCGCTCCAGAGTATTTGAATTGGGGGTGTCGTGGTGATGAGATCCTTGTTGGCGAAGATTGCGTCAAGTGTGTGCCCTGCTGAGTGTGTTGCTCCTTTGACTAGTTGTTGCAGGTTCATGGCTGCTAGTTGGGCGGTTAAGGATTTTTGTGTGGTTGTGGTTTCTTCGTCGAACCAGATGTTGAAATCTCCGAGGATGATCAGATGATTGTACTTGATGGCTAGGATGGGGATTGCTTCCGTGAATGCGTCTATGAAGGTCGCATCGTAGGTTGGTGGTCTGTATATCAGTATGAATTTCAGGTTAGTTTTGGGGTTTACTGATAGCCATAGTATTAAGGATTCGCATTTATCGATGTTTAGTGGATCTTCCAATTTGATGGCCAGTTGTTCCTTGTGGATGATCGCTATTCCCCCCCTCTTTTGGATTTCCTGTTTGCTTGGATGCATTTGAAGTCTTCAGGCAAGCAGTTGTTGAGGGTGATCTTGTAGTTGTCGTCTAGCCATGTTTCAGTTACAAATAGGATGGCTATGCCTCCATCTGATAGGAGGTCGTATATTTCCGTTGAATATTTGGACATTGACCATGCGTTTATTAAGTTACAGTGGATTCTCTGGGTGTGGTTTTGTTTTGTGGTTAGTCGTTGTTCAGGTTTGTATTTGTCTGGTCGTGGTGTTTCCACATTGGTGTTGGTAGGATGAAGAATGGCGATGGCTGCTTCTTCATTGAAGCGGTCCAATAGGTCGATAACAGGGCTGATCAGTCGTGGTGTTTTTGCTGTGATGTTGCTCAGATGAAGATTGAAGAAATGCATTGTATGAAACCACCCCTCTTGCACCCTCACCCCACACTCTGCCTGCTCCCCCCTTGAAATAACACCCATTTTCTTTCATGTGCATGAGAGCAGAAGACATTTACAACAGGAAAAAAGTATTGATGTTGCCATTGCTGATTGATTTTGGAAGGATGCACTCCAGTGTCGACCATGCGTTGCATGATCAACCGACTGAGCTATCTGATATTTCTGTACCCACTTTTTGCATTGGCTCCATAACTAACCCAAGGCTTCATTATTTCCCAGTAGCTTCCCCTGTAGTATTCAGACCATTGCTCTGAATGTAAACCACACGTCAAGGCTCTTCCTGTGTCAGTTTATTTTTCCAAAGCATGCTGAGTTTTCTTTTGTTTTTACTTGCCACCATAACTCATTCTGCTTCATATTTTGATATGTTTTAGAATGAAGTAATGCATTATACTTTTGTTTGATTTTGTAAAAATGATTAACTAACCTGCATTCCTCCGCGTGTTTTAATTGCAGCATTTTGTCACTTTTTAAGACTTTGCATTTTTGCAAGAAATATATGTTATAAAAAACCAGTGTCTGTTCCACAAAGAAGTTACAGTGAGCTACACTTAAAGAAGTCAGAGCTATTCTTAGTCCGTTTTGGTTTCCATGAGTATCTCAGAATTGCACTGTAAGGTGTTTGTGAACTGAATAGCCCTCTCCTGGAGTAAAGCAAAGTAACACCCGAGTTACTAGTAACATCTCTGAGTTGCCTCACATCTTTCCAGCTGTTACAATCTGCGGTGTCCCTTTTGTTACCTCTTAGCGCTCACTGGTGACGTGCATTGTGTGCACCCTGGTGTGTCAGTCACAGGTGAGTGGTTGACTTACCTTGGTGGAGCGGCTCAGGCGCTGAGTGATATATAGCATGGTGTGGGTCCACATAGTCTCCAATCGAGGAGTGGACCCTGGCTATGTGTGACATGTGGTCTGCATTACATAATGTTTTCTTTCAGTGAGGCCTCATCAATCAGCACGAGTTTGATATTCACCAGTTCTGGGCGATTGTCCTCCTTCCTTTCCGAGGTCGTTTTTTGCCACTTGAGTGGAGACACGCATGCCTCTTTAACGGTCCAAGCTGTTTTCCTTTCATTTGTTTTCGCTGGAATTTTCGTTCAATGTTGACTTTTCGCCCCTGTCCTTGTTACCAGTGCATCAAGTGGGGTCTGGGAAGTGGGGGGTCTCCAAGTCGAGGACTAGGTTCAATGAGCGAATAAGGCAGCCCGCCCCTCCCCCTCTCCCTCTCTCTGTATATATTGAGGTACATTGCATACCGGGTTTGAAATTTCAGGGAGATGGGAGCATTCTAGCCTAGAAGAGCCTGGTTTGCTTGCCACCAACAGCAGCCTGGAGCTAATGTCCCATTAATGCCCCACCCTAACTATCTGATAGAATCACACTCAACTTCTCCAACAGACCACCTCTCCAATCAAATCTGTGTACCCACGCTCCAAAGATCGAAAGCGGGTTTGGGGGGTGGGGGGTGGGTCCAGTTATCAGCAACTCGCACCAAAAAATGTGAATCCTCTGCCCACCACACTAAGAAGCGAAAGGTCTTGCTCCACCTTCCGCAAAACGCTAAAAACCTTATTGTTCTGCTAATGTACCTAACTAACCGGCGTCTACATCTGTTTCTTTGTAACCCCATCAACAGCCTAATGTATGCCCTTTTTTTCTGAATTCAGCATCGTATATCTGTTTATTCTATGTCCTCACTATTGTTGTGTTACCTATGTAAGCTAAGCACTCCGTAACAGCGCCACAATGCCCCAGGGCCGCTTGTGCGCTTTATAAATGTAAATAAATAAAATAAATCAATAAATGCCGATTCCTTGTGCCAAACAAACGTACCTATGTGTCAGTGACGCTTGGTATTTGACAATGTGCACACATGAGCCTTAGGACTCGTGTAAAGCATACTGGGACATGTAGTGTGCATCGCATTAGGAAGTTGGATTTGTGGTCATGGCTCTTCATTACCCAGAGTCAGCGCCTGCTTAGTAGGTGATGCGCAATTACCTTGGAGCTGCTTTTAGCTCATCAAATCTTCATTTGGATCCATATATACGGATTTGGATGGAACCTTCCCCCAAACATTTTTGTCCCAGTCCCCCATAATGAAAATGGGGAAAATGTGTTAAAAGGTGGTAAAGTTCATAAGAAAACTAAAAGTGCTGTTTTCGTCCTAGCCCCATTCATTTTCCTGTAGAGAAAAGATGCTCTGATTGAACATCCATAGAGTGAAACCCACTGTATGGATTTGAACCAAATAAGAAACTATTTGGGCACAAAACACTGCAGATGTGCCTTTTGCTGGTTTGGGGTAAATCCGTCCAGTTGTTTTTAAAATATTTAATGGGCAGCTCCCAAAACATTTATATATCACCCATGGTGCTTTGCAGCAGAGAGGCTGAGAGACTTTTCAGTAATGAAAAGTTACCAATGTATTTATTTTTTGCTAGATGCGATTGATTCCTGGTGTAATACTGATGAATGCCAAAAATAAAATAAGTGCTCAAATGATATTTGGAGGCGGAATACGGGTGTATCAATATCAGGCTACAGGTGTGAAGGTGAAGAGGGTCAAATATGCAGTAAGGGAGTATGGAGTGGGCTGGGGAGCCCGTTTAGAGGGGAGAAGGTTTTCAGTTAATCGGGGGAAAACTGCAGTAATCTCATGAGATTACAGTTGTAATGCAGGAAGATGGAATAGGAAAAAACTATTTGGCACACAAACCGGAGAAAGGGGGTAAATGGAAGAGGGTAAGTGGGAAAATGCACATGCAAGGGGAGGAGGGAACTAGAAAAGATGAGGGGGACACATGGTGAATGTCAGTGAGGACAGGGAACACTTTTTCTTTTTTCGAGCATTTTCCCATTGCCACAGTAATCGCCAAACGTAACCTTATTGGAGGAATTGCACTGCGTTATCGCAGGAATGATTACTGGGAAGCGATTTATAGTTAGCGTGATTACTTATCGTGTGAATTAACAAAAGGGGGGAAAAATAAACAATAGACTGTGGATCACTGGGGCTTAGCCATAGTCTTTTAACCTTGCAGAGAGGTGTGATCCACCACATTGGCAGTGGTCATTGGCAGTGGCTGAAGGCTAGTGGAGCATGAGGCCACTGGCCATGGATGTAGGGCATGATTGGTGGGATCCAGTTAAGTACCAAATAGGGGGCTCTGCATCTCGTTCGAAGGCCATGGCTAGTGGCCTTACCTTTTTCTAAGTCATTGTTGCAGCATGGAGGTGGTCACTGCTGATGGCCATGGTCACTGGTCATGGGGGCCTGAAGACAAAATAACAGAACAAACCACTTTAAATTCACTGAAAAAGATAAGAGAGAGCTGATATATTGCAACAAAACCTTTGAAATTGAGCAGGTGTGGGAATTTCTGGCCTAACTCAGCTCCTCAGCCCACCAGTACAAAGCCAATGAGCACATATATGATGCCACTGAAGGCTCACCCCTCTTACCACTCTACACATATACAATGCCCCTCTCGACAACCTCATCAAGAGACATGGCCTCACCTGCTACAATTACGCAGCTAACACACAAATAATCTACAAAATCAACAATATTGAAGAACAAAACCCAACCCTTACCAACTGCCTGACATAAATAAACCATTGGATGAGTACCAACAACTTTAAACTCAACCTGAACAAAACAGAAATCATGATCACGCCCAATGACCCGCCAAAACATTGCCACATTCCATGGCCTACTGAATTGGGAAACCGGCCATAACCATCCAAAGTGGTCATAAATCGCTGAACCCTACATTGGCTACCAGTCAAAACACTATTTCTTTTCCAAATGTTCATCTTCAAACCAAACCAAACACTAAGGTCCACCAGCGACATTCGCCTCAAACCTAAACAATATTGAAAGCGGAAATTTGAGGGAACAGCGTTCTCCTGCATAGCAGTGAGACTTTGGAACTCATTCCCAAAGGAAATACGAACAACAGAAGATCACCTAAAGTTCAGAAAATTGTTAAACACATGCCTCTCACCAAAATTGGAAAAATCATTGAAGGGAAACTGCCAACACATCACAATAGAAACACCAAAAACAACTAAAATCTGATGTACCGAAACAGGGCCACCAAAGAAATAAATAATTCTACTGCAAATCACCACAGAATAATATTAGCTTGACAGATCTAAATAACCTTGCACAAAAGATGATCTTGTCAAACGTCCATGTAAAAACCACGCGCCACATCCTCCCTCCAGTAACTTTACTGGCTGCGCTACTGCACTATGGATCTCTGGAACCCACACCAGCCACAATGTTACGATTTGCAATATATTGTTTCGCACTACTGCACTACTGCCCGCACCCGTACTAGCCACGGTGTTGAGACTTGTATAGTATTGCTTGCCCTCTGCTAGCACCTAACCTGCCTGCTCCACCACTGCCCGCATCTGTACCAGCCACAATGTTATGATTTGCAGTATATTGCTTCATCCTACTGCCAGTATTGTAACCTGTTGCACACTACTGCTCGCACCTGATATTATATACTTGCTTACTGTACTCATGCTAATGCGCTCGCGCCATCTATACATTGACTTTCTCATGGTATATGTGATTAGTATCATTTGCTTACAGCATCTCCCGTTAGCTATCACAGCTGGTACACATGCCCATTCTCCAGCATCTGTTAACCTAGTAATTGTCAAATGTGACACACTATTTTCCAGTGCCCTTATCTGCCTTGATTTGGCGCATCGCACCTGATTTACTATGTACGGTGTAGCCTATGTTATATCATCTTTAACTTCACCTCACTTTGATGAAGTGTAAACTGCCCATTGTATCGTTTGCATGTTAGTGTACTTAAATGCATCTTTAGTGATTTCAAATACCCTACCTTACTGTTTTGGAAGCAAAGCTACCTCTACTAGCCCAGTGCATCTGTGTTTACTCTAGCATTAGCATCCTATTGGCTCAGCATTACTTTCATCTACTGTTGGCATTTACACCCTTTTGGTCTTGTATTACTATCGCCCATCATATTGCACCAACACCCCACTTGTACCACCCTGGCATAAAACATGCTGATACCTGTACCTAAACTACCTTAACCCAACTTTCCCGATAGTATTGTTAATATCCATCTAGCAATTGTAACATACTTAGAAGTGTTAGTCACTTTAGTGAACGACTCCTACCTACCCCAACATGCTGACTCCTAGTCATCTCATTTGCGCCCTTGGTCTCCAACTCTCATTCATGAACCTAATAGGCCTCACTTGGCTCTGCCCCCCTCGAGGCCAATCAAATCCAATGCATAAATTCTCCCGGGGTCGGCTGGGCCGTCCGCGGACCTCCGGGCAGGGAGGTCCCAACTCCTCCCGTATATCCCAAAAAATGAGTATGAGACACACGCAAGAAGCAAGGTGATTCTGCTGTTTATTAAACAAAACGGCAGGGATGGGTCAAGGATCGTACGCGTCCGTCCTGACACTCTCTCTTCAATCGTGGGGCTCGCAGGCCCTTTTTACCTTAGTATGACGCGCTACTTGCGTCACCTGGGAAAGTTAGCAAAAAACCTATCGCCACTCTGGATTGGTTCCTCGAGTGGTAAGGTTAGTATAGCATACGTATAGAGAGCGTTATTAGTGGTTGAGGGTCAGTCAGGTGGTATACTTGGGTTGTCCCTTCAATTTGATACATGAAAATTGTTACATGAAGACCCCTGAGGATTGGCTAATGTTAATGGCGTCAGTGATAAGAGCCCCATGTTCTGATTGGTCCACTCGCGAGCCCCCCAGTCTGGGACCATCGCTGTTCCCAGCTCGCGGTGCACCTGTCATTTGCAAGAATGTATCACTATGGGTATGTGCAGACAATGTGAGGATTTATTCATATGCTGGAAGGCAGACTACTCCCACCGCCGCAGATGTCCATTGACTCGCTTAATTGTATCTGCCTGTGTCTTGAAACATGGATCCAGACGCCTCCCTCCTTCTGGGCCTGGCACCCTGTCAGGTTCGGCTTGGTCACGTGAGGTGAGATCGTGGTAGAGGCAGAATTCTGCAGAATTAATATTGCATTTACCACTGTGTGCCTGGCTTAATTTGCAGGTGTGACCTTGGCGTCGGCTTGCGGCATGCGAGTTTGCAACATTGTGCCCTTGACTGTCTGCTCTCGCCGGGCTCATTCTGCAGGGTCAGCAACTGTACTCTTGCTCATTCAATGTTCATGGAAGCTCTTGCTTGCGGCCTACTTGGGCCTGGTGCATAGGTGGAAACGTTTGATACACAGCGCTTTAGGTTATGGTATCATATTGCTTTATCCCCAGTATCATGTCTTCGTTATATTTCTCATTGTAATGCATGGGTTTAGGAGAAGCGTGAGCAAGCATTTTAGATGAGTTCATTGTGCGTCTTGCGTTTCTGCATTTTGAAAAGCCTATGTGAAAAATAATAAAGATGCGCGTCAGTGGGTGTGTCCGTCACCTACGTCATAGCACTGAATATGTTCTTCGTGTGGATTGGTGTGGGAGTGTCCAGTGTGCATGTTTGCACAGGTGTGCTGACCGTTGGCTAGGTCGTCATGGCATCTCTAACGATGTGTTGATTTAGTGTTGGATGGTTCAGTCGAGTTCATCCATGCCGCAGGTGTCGGCATGGGCAGGGCAGGCTGGTGGGCAGGCGGGTGGGCACATCCGTATGTTCCTGTACCAGGGTATTTGGTCGTCTGGTAGATGGGCAAACTCCTCTCGTGGTGGGTGCCTGGGCCGTGATCCTCTAGGCCAGGGGTGTGAGGGGATTGGTGGGAGCCTTTTGTTCCATTCTCCCACTTCAGTCCCCCCTCTGGTCGACTTGTCGACCACAAACATATCCTTTTCCTTATCTCCTCTCACTCTCCATATTTTAGTTACTCCTCCCAAATGTCCATAGTGGTTGACATGGTCTTCAAATGACCAATACATATATACACAGGTTCCTCCAGGTGTGCAGTATACCCATTTCCCTATGTAGCTCCTTGGGTTTCTTGGGTTTTCGAGCTTCACAAATGGTGGGTCCAGGTGGTTGGTGATGATCTGGTTGCGCAATTTCTCCCTCTCTTTTATTATTGTGCCTGTGTGTTGGCCATCATCTGCCGGCATCAAGGGGTGCATACCAACCATTTCGATCATTTCGTCTGTGGTGCGTGCCTTCCGGGCCTTCCAAAATCTTATTATGATCAGTGCAGCTCCAGCCAAAATAATGCATCCAACTATAATTTTCAGCCCGTCCGACAGCCAAGATGGCATCCATGACCATAATAGCGAAAACCAGCTGTCATCCTTTTTCACACCTTTACTTTCATCCATCATTTTGGAGTGCATCTGGGCCAATTGTGATACTGCTTCTGTCAGTGTACCATTGTCAACATCGTTAGCAGGAATGAATGTGCAGCATGATTGTCCTATCTTTGCGCAAACTCCTCCTTCCATTGCTGTAAGGAGGTCCAGTACATATCTGTTCTGTAGTGCTACCATCCTTACTGCTCGCAGTTCCTCTTTTATTGCGTTGAATCCATTTACTGTAGAATTAATTGTCATCATTAGTTCCCATCGAGTTATCTGGAGCCATTTTGCGTTTGCGTAAGCTTGTAGTTCCGGATGTATTATTGAGGAGAAGAACATTGCTGCTCTGCTGAATAGTCTGTGTTCTGGTGGGATTGAAGTGAGTGCTGTTTCCGACCTTCCCCATAGGTAATTTCCTGTCAGAGGTTCTCCTTGTCTCTTCTTTCTATTCAGGACAGTGTTGTTGCTGTTGTTTTGGTTCTCTGGCCCCTTCTGAGGTTGTACAGATCTCTTCTTCCTCTTGTTTCCTTAATACATTTTAGGGAAGTTCGCCACGTTCACATGTTTTTGGGGCACCACTAGTGATGGTACATTAACGTGTACCATTGTGCATATACCATTCCACAGAGGGGCCAGTGTGTGGTATGCCTTGTCTCCGCAGGCCCAGTAATGGTCCATTAATACTGCTGTTCCTGCTCCCCCCTCAGGTAACTCCATCACGCTTGCACAGTTGGTGTTGTATCCCACGTCCACTTCTCCTCTATGTTGGTAGCATATTTTAGGTGCAGACAGCGGCAGTATGCTTATTGGGTCTTCATCCTTCTCTATCCACGTTAGCATGGGTACGTACTTGACCCAAGTCGTCCAACATCTGTCGTTGTGTTCAGCAATAGTTGTAGTATCCTCTCTCGTTACCATGTTGCTGCCAACCACTCCTATGTCCCATTTGTTGTCCAGGTACACCTTCCCTGTTATTATTATCAGTGGTCTTTCCCAACATCCTTGTTTACCAGGAACTTCAGTGGCGTACCAATCACATGGTAGGTATTGTAGTGTTACTTTCTTTGTTTCTCCTTTTTCAGGGCCACTTGTCATGTATCTGAATGCTTCAGCATGCAAACTTGTCTTGTGGTAACTCAAATAAGTCTTGAGGAAGTTGTTTTCGTATGGATATGTGTCTCGCGTTTTCCATACCAGGTGCACCGTCGTCCCTTGAAATCTCCCTTTCGTTTGGAACAGTGCCAAGTATACTATACATCGTGCTGTCTTTTCATCTATTTCCGTGGCAATGAAAGTTCGAGAAGCGCTCATGGCGTATGGGATCAATGAGCAAACGTAGCAGCTGTCTTCTGTTGTCTGCTTACCTATTTGGGTATTGTGTTGGTACCACATGTTGTTCGAGACGTGAGCTGAATCTTGTATGTAGTTGTCAATACCTTTATTATCTGAGTATGTGCTGCGTTTAACTCTATTTCCCTTGTGTGGAATTTTGCTAGTACCACCTGACGTAACACCTGTTGCAGCCGTGGGTGGGGGTATATTAGGTTTGGGTACAGCCAAAATATTGATAGCATAACTTTTCTGCCATACAGAGGCAGCCAAGAACCCGGTGATCATCAGAATCCCTATCATCTTTATTACAGAGGCTAGTCTGACCGGCATTTTGCTCTTACCTTGCTGCAGTCCGGCAGCTAATTCTTGCGACGTTAAAGTTGCCCGCCTGAAAATTCTCAATATGCTTGTTATTAGTGTTAGTTGTTGTTTTCAAGCTCTCCCTATCAAGTAGGCGTTCAGTGCCCAGGCAAAGAGCTGTTCCCACGCCAATCTAAGCGATCTATCTCTTAGGACAGGCAAGTATTGGTGAAGATGGGGCATTGATTGTTCTATGGCCAAGAGAAATGCTGTGTAGTAGACACGTACCCTCCTTCTTTTCAGGTACTTTGGCCTTTTTATGTGATAGACAAATTGGTGTGATAGCTCTTCAGGGTAGTTATCTTCTGAGGGTAGCATCTACTTCTGGGCAATGAACTTTGTTAGTTATCTGTTTTCTTAGCAGTACAATAATACGCGGTACCTGCATGTGTGAGAAAGAAAAAAGAGAACATTCAAGTGTTTACATGTGTATATGTGCAAGATAATGTCCTTCAGTCGGGTGATTACTGCAGTGGGTAGGAGGTCGATAGGCAGAGGGTTTAGAGCTCAACTGGCGGAAGTCTCTTAACTCTTTAATCGTGTGACCATGGGGTGGGCGGTATGAGAATTACCCTTCTCTATTTCAGTAGTTGTCTCTGGAGAATCTGGGGGGTGGTAGGGTATGGAGACACTTAGGTCGTCAGCTGTGGTAGAAGTCTCTTCCTCCGTGGGTGACGCTGTTGCTGTTCTTCCAATGGCCCTGTCGGTGACGCTAGGGCGGGTCTGGAGTTTGCAGATCTTTACGTCGTGTAGGTGATTCCAAGCACGTTTGTCCTGTAACTTTACTGCTCTCGTGGATACTTCCTCTACCAGGTGGGGGCCAGTGAAGCGTGGGCTGATCCACTCTCTGTTGAAATTGCGGAGTAGTACGTGGTCACCTTTAGCAATTTTGCACAGTTTTCCCTTTTCCAATTCTTTATCCGCGTCTTCTTGTTGATCACTCTTAGACCCGCCCCGCGTGCGCTCGAGCTGTTGAGACACAAACACTACACTAGTAATCAAAGAAGACACATATTGGTACATTTCATCACCAAGAACAGTTGCAGTGTTTTCATAATCTGTGAATACTCTTGATGTTGGCGTTAGAGGAAGGCGCATTTGACGTCCGGTCACCACTTCGTGAGGGGTGAGGTGGTGATCGGAGCCTGGTCTATTCCTTAGCTCAAATAGGGCTAGCGGAAGGCAATACAACCAACTCTTCTTTGTTGTTTGCTGTATTTTTGCAATTGCCTCTTTTAATAGGCCATTCAGGCATTCGCATATACCGTTGGCCTGCGGGTGATACGCACATGCAAATTTATGCTTGATGTTCAGTAAGGATGTGATGTGCTGGAACATTTCATTAGCGAAATGCGGGCCATTATCTGACCGCAGCACCTCGCACACTCCCCACCTGGGGAAAACCTCCCTCACTAGAAATTTAGCTGCTCTGAATGCATCTGGGTGTGAGCAGGGTCCTGCCTCAATCCACCTGGAGAATGGGCATACTACTACAATCATATATATATTTCCTTGACATACGTTGATCATATCAACATAGTCAATATGGATGTGCAGGAAGGGTCCCTCTGGCTGGGGTATAGTACCTTTTATCACCTTCAGCGTGTGACCGGCCGTGAACTGTTGACATGTGAGACAATTGCTGATAAAATTTGTCACATGGGAATTTAACTCGGGACAGAACCAATCTTCCCTAATTCGTGCTGCAATAACTTCCTTGCCTGTGTGGGCTGGGTGGTGGAGTTGGCTCAGGGCGGTGTTCAATAGTGCCAATGGCATTACCATCTTTCCAGTGTTACCCTGGCGCCATAGTGCGTCAGTTGGTGACATTGTACATCCTCTTTTTACCCATATTTCTTTTTCTGCCATTGGTGCAGCTGCTTGTAGCTCCATTATCTGTGTGGCTGGGAGATGGGTGTACCCTTCTCTTATCAATATCTCCTTAGCTATTCCCCTCCCTCTCCCTCTCTCTAACTCTGGGGGGTTCCATATCTCACCAAAATATGCAGCATACTTTGCATGTGCGTCTGCTGCTGCATTCCCTTTTGAGATATGATCTTCTCCATTAGTGTGTGCGGTACATTTGACCAAAGCTAATTCTTGGGGGTCATTTATTACTTCAATTAGTTCAGCTAACAAGAGAGCATGTTGTACTGGGGTGCCGTCAGCTCTCCTAAACCCTCCTCTCCCCCATTTGGACAATCCTGAGTGGACAGTAGACGTGACATATGCGTTGTCAGAATATATAGTCACTCTTTTGTCAAAGCTTTCCTTCAATGCCAAGATCAGTGCAACCAATTCAGCTGCTTGAGCAGAGTAATGCTGTGGTAATTGTACACATTTCATCGCCACACACACCGGTTCCTCTGTCATTTTTACCACTGCTGCCCCAGTTCTCCTTATCCCATCACTTTGGTCTATTGTTCATGACCCATCAATGAACAAGAGCTCACCTCCATCTAGTGCGTTCTCTTCAACTTTTCTAGTACATGAGTACATTACGGTAGTCTGCGTACAATCGTGTGCATAGTCTCCTTCCTCAATTACTTCTGCTATAAACCTTGCAGGGTTAACCGTGCTGCATCTAACAATTGATAGTTCTGGTCTAGATAAGATGATCTCATAACCTGACGCCCTCTGCGTGGTTAGTGTGGGCGTAGGTTTGTTCAATATTGCAAATAGTGCATGTTCCACAAATAGTGTGGTTGGGCACCCCATTGTTATTGATGATGCTTTCTCTACCGCAAAGGCAGCTGCGGCGAGACCTTGTTCGCAAGGGAAATGACCTAACATCACAGGATCCAAGTGGCCGCTGTAAAACGCTACTGGTTTGTAACCCATGCTTGTTTTTTGAGCCAACACTGCTTTCATTACTGCTGAGTCGCAATGTGAAAATATAAAGAATTGTCGTTCATAATCTGGGGTGGCCAGTACCGGAGCAGTTGATATTGCATCTTTCAGTTCATCAAAGGCCTCTTTCATTTCCATTGTCCACCCCAACTTTTTCTCCCCTTTGTTAGCTTCTTTTAACGCCTCAAGTAGGGGTCCTATGTATGAGCTGTAATCAAATACCCAGGCTCTACAGTAGTTGCACAGTCCCAGGAACTGCTGCAGTTCCCTCACTGTTTGGGGCAGCAGCGTTTTTGAAATGGCCTGTGCTCTTTGTGGTGCAATCTTTCTTCCGTATTGGGATATGAGCTGACCAATGTAAAGTGCCTGTTCCTGACAGTACTGTAACTTTTCCTTGTCTACCTTATAACCCTTTTCAGCCAATATTGTCAGCATCTTCAATGAGTCCTCTCTGCATCTTCTTTCGTTTGTGCTGCAAATTATTATGTCATTAACATACTGCAACACTGTGCTTTCCACTTCAATGTTACCCAAGTCCATCTGTATTACTCTGTTGAAGATTGAGGGTGACTCGCAGTACCCTTATCGCAATCTGGTGTGTTTCCATTTTGTGTTTCTGTACGTGAAGCTTGTCAGATCTTGTGAGTCTGGGTGCAGGGGTATTGAGAAAAAGGCATTTTTGAGGTCTATCACTGTAAATCGTGATGCCTCTGCTGGAATGCCGCACAATATTGTGGCCGGGTTTGCTGCTATGGGGTATTCTGCTTCCACTATGTTGTTCAAGGGCTTGAGGTCCTGTATGAAGCGCCAAGACCCCCCTTTAGCTTTGCGCACTGGGTATACAGCTGTGTTACATGGTGATTCTGATGGTACCAATATGCCATTATTTATAAGGGCCGTTATTGTTTCATATATGCCCTCATCTGCCTCTTTTGATAATTGGGTACTGCTTCACTCTGGGGAGTATTGCACCTTTTTTCAATTTTATTCTTACTCCCCCTATACTTTTTATACACCCCACGTCATAGGGACTAGTAGTCCATAATGATGTTGGTACCTTTGCCATATCCTCCTCAAAGAAGGGAACTGGGGTGGATGTGGGTGCTTCAAGTGCCATTGCAATTTTCTGTGCCACTTGTTTGTACGTCACTCTTAGCCATATTTCTACACTCATCATAAACACCATTTCACCTTCTTCCTTTTCTTCTGAGAAGAGCTCCTCATCTGACACCTGGGTGAGTCTACATCCCTCTGCTAGTGCTATCACTGCCCTCCATGCTCTTCCTTCTCTGACTTGAGCATGTACTGCGATGTAATCAGCAGTTGCTATAATGCTCTCTATGTTCACTGAAATCACCTTTCCTTCTGGTTCATTGGCTGGTGTTTCTGGTCTAAACAAATAGGCTGCTGGCCTCCTCCAGATCTTTCCTTCTATTCCTGGCATCCATGCAAATGCCATGTCTGTCCCGTACTGGAACAGTTCACCATCTACTGGCTCAGCCCTAATCACTGTCTGTCCACAGTATGCTTGCATAATTTGTCGTGCAGTGAGCATGTTAATTCCTGGAGTGGAGCAAATTATGCCGTCCTCCGTAAAGGAGATCGTCATATTCAACCTGCTCATTATGTCTCTCCCCAGTATATTTACTGGTGAGGCCCTAGAATATAAAAGCGGGACTGACATGTCATAATCCCCTATTGATAAGGGAATGTTATCAGTAAAGGGAACCAACCCCCTAGCCCCAGAGAATCCTTGGGTGTTCATGGCTTCACCTGACATCTTAAATTTACCTTCCCTTATGCAAGACCGGATCGCCCCGGTGTCAACAAGGAATGATAATTTTTTGTCACCTATCGTTACCTCTATGCGTGGTTCCTCCGCACTATTAGGTGTTACCGACAGGATGGGACACACCAAGGCCGTCTGTGGGCTGTCCTATTAAGGGTATAATGATTGACCACTTCCTGTGTAAGGGTTGTGTCCCAGGACCGTCACCCTTCCCAGTTGTGTTTGCTGTAGTTGTGTATTGGTAGAGGTTATGTTATGGTCTTGGATTTGGGCAGGTTGCTGTACTTGCTGTACTTGGGGTTGTTGTGTTATCGCTACCTGTTGTGGCAGTGAATATGTCTGTGGCTGTTGTTGTGTTACTAGTTGTTGCTGTCCATTTCCCTGTTGCAATGCCTGCTGTTGCTGGATGCCCTGCTGTTCCTGTGTGGGCCCTTGTTGTCCCTGTTCACCCCATGATGGTGTACCTGGTCTCACTCTACACGTGCGTGACATGTGCCCTACTAATCCACAAATCCAACACACCGGTGGTTCCCTGTTCTGCCATGGAAAGCTTCCTGGGTTGTCCTGGTATACTGGTTGCCCGGTGGGGTAGAAATTTCTAAATCCTCCCCCCTGCTGTTGTGTGTTATATCCGTATCCTCTCCCCCTCATCATTCCTTCTTTCCCCTGTTGTAATTATAATACCCAGCTCCTGGCGTTGAGTATCCTCCTCCCATGTTAGTCGTGTATGGTTGGAGTGGCGGCAGCTGTTGTGTTACAGTCTGTGATGATTGTATTTGGAAGGGATCTTGTGCAGCCACTACTTGTGTGGGGCTTTGAGTCATTGTTGCAGGTGTAGTTATTAGTGCACCTTCCATCGTGTATTTAGTAAGTTTTTTCTGTACTAATTTAGCCTCTTCCGTTTTTCTATCCTCTTCCTTTGGTTTCATTTTTTCTTGCCATGTCCTACAATGATGCACTATCGTCAGTTGTATTTCTGGCCATGCTTTTGCTTCCATCCCCACTACTTTCTTCAGTTGTTTCTGAACTGCTTCTGGGAACCCTTGTACTAGTATATGATAGAATATTGCTGGTGTTTTGTCCCATTGTTCTCTAGTTTCCATACACCACTTCTCTTGAATTTCCTGGATATAATCAACAGGATCTTCGTTCTCACGCATCTTGCGTGAGGTAATTGCTCCTATGTCTGATGTGTCTGGGTACTGTACCCTCAGCGCTTGCCATAATGCATGTCTGCAGTTTGCGAAGGGTGCCCCGTCGTGTGATGTGGTTGTTTTTGTGACCCCGGGGAAGCCTGCTCTCTTCCAGATGTCATCTGCTGCATCCCCCAATATTGATATTAGAAGGCTCTTTACATCCCCCACTGCCAGTTTCTGTCCTGCGGTGTGTTTTTCCATTTCGTATATCCATTTTCCCGCACCTCCACTTAATGATGTGAGCCTGCACTTTATATTTTCCTTGTCTGCATGCTTCCAGGGGACGTATTGTGGTCTGACCCCTCCCCTCTCCAGAAGTGGCATTAAGTTGTGTCCTGGTTGGCCCCCTGGGTTCCACATAATCGAATCCATACACCCCTCCTCTTCTTCCCTGTCTTCTACATCGTCAATGGGGTCCATATTTCCCCTGCTCGTAACTGTTTCTCCTCCATCTCTTCCCCTTCTTTTATCATTTCCTTTATTTAATGTGGGCATGTGTATTCGTTCTCCCTGCCTGCGTCCAGGGAGGTCTCTAAGCCTGCCTGCATAGGGTGTCAGTTCGTGGGGGAAGGGCGCGAGTTTAGATGGGCATGTTGCACGTAATGAGCGTGAGGTAGTGGAGCATGTGGGACGGGATGGTGAGGGTGTGGCTGCACGTGTCTGCCTTTCCGCTATTCCTTGCTCTTCCTCCTCACTTCCCTCCAGTTCTTCCTTTCTCCTGCAGATCCATGGTGATTCTCCATTTGTCCGGGTGATGTATAATTTATCTAAGCTTTCCCTTTCACTGTCTCTTCCTTCCTTCTCCATTCCTTCTCCTTCCTCACTACAAAAGTCCTCCATTAATGGCAACCCCCAATCTGTCTTTTTCCCCCTAATCGTTACTGTTTTTAAGTCTATTAGATCCGTTCCTCCCTTGTCTTCTTTGTCAATTGCTCCCCTTTGTTCTGATATTGTTGCTACTTCTGTGTCTCTGTATACATACCTCCTTACTTCGCTCCCCCCTCTCCTATCTTCTCTTTCCCCTTCATTTTTTTCCGCTATTTCTCTACCAATTTCCTCTCTTTTCTTTTTCAATTCCTCCATTACTTCAATACTCATCTTTTCCATTATCCTTTCTTCTTCTTTCTTCCTTTCCCATCTCGCTCTTTCCCGCTCTAATATGCCCTCTATCATCCTCCCGTCTTCGTATTTCCTTGTCGTTTCTGATAGTAATCTCCTTCTCCATATTTCCATTTCCTTTTCTTTCTCTTTTTCCTCCCTTTTCTTGTCACGCAGTGCTGCTCTGGATACCCTTTCTGCCACTGCCTTCACCCTTTCTGCTTCTCTCTTTTGCTCCTCAGTTCGTTCCCTCATTTTGTCCAACTCATTCTTGCTTTCTTTCCTTTCCCGTGCTCTCTCTCTTTCCACTCTCTCGAGCTGCTTGATCAGTGCATTCTGCTCATCCCTTAATTCTGCTAATCGTTCTTCCAAAATCTCTTCCTTCTGTCGTAACAGCTCTTCCCCTTTCCTTTCACTCTTCCTGGCGTTGTCCAAGTCCATTTTCCTTACTACCTCCTCCTCTTCTTCTGTTAATGAACCTCGTAATTTTAATAATACCTGCGCAGCTACCCACTCATCCTGTCCTATTCCTGCGATCTGCTCTTTGCCAATCCCCCCTTCCCCTGCGGGCATTTTCGTGCGAGCTGATCCCGTCATGCTACTCTGCTCCCTTCCTGTGTGGCTACCTGTGGCTGTATATGGTGGCGGGCTGTATGCCGGGTTCCAGTACCCCTCAGCCGCCCTTAATTGAACCATGTCTCGTAGTTCTGTTAAAGGATATAACCCCCCTTCCTCCTTTTTCACTACCTTCGCTAGGGGTATATCGTCGCTCTGTTCCTTTTTTATTTCTTTTTCGTTTATGTTGTTACTCTTCTCTCCTCCCTCTTCTCCGTTCCCCGTGTTCTGTGTGCCTTCACTCTCTTTTTCCCCATTCTCTCCTTCCTCCTTAACTTCTCCTCTTCTGTTGTTTCCCCCATAATGAACATTCCGTTTGGTCCTGGTCGGGACCCTTGGAACATCCTCCATAAGTTAAACACCTCCACGTGGTGCATCAACTTCTTCCCCTTGTATGTGTTATGCAGATGGGTTAATAGTGAATGTTGGGTATATGGATCGAAACAGCTATTAGGCGGCCATGGTGTTGTCATTTTGTTGTCCGTCCCCTGTGTCCATTCTATGCTATACTTGATCAGTGACAGTGTTTTACATATGTGCTGTAGCGGGGTAGTGAGGGTGTTCCCCCAACCTCCCGATCCTGCCCCGTATGACATAGTAGCGCTTCACTTGTTATCCTTCCCCTATTTGGTAGCGGTTATCTTACTAACAGTGTACACTATACAGCCTTAGATCTTTACCTGGCCCCGTAAGTTTGGGGACTTGCGATAGTCCGCTAAGGAAAATTAGTAAAATATAGCATTTGCATTTGTATATTCTTTTCTTTCTTTTCTTCCTTTACCGAACACCTTTACGGCCCCCTGCGGCCGAGGCGCACGTAGCCCCCTGCGGCTGCGTGCCCCTTGTGACCTTCTTATACAGCCGTCCCACTTTCTCTTACTCCTCCTCCCCTTTCTTCACTTGCCGTGGCCGGCGTTCTCAGTGCGCAGCCACGTCCCCCTTTTCACCTTCCCCCCGATCAACTCGTTACCGTTTACCTCCGTTTCCACTCCCTTACCATAATTCTCTTCTCCACCACTCTCAGAAAGAAAGATGCCTTGTGTTCGAGATATCCTATGAAAGCCCTACTGGTGACATCACCGATCTCTTCAAAACTACTGGTAAGTTCTTCATATGTTTTTAAAAGTTCAAAATACGCTTGCAATCTACCCCCGTTAACCCCACAGCTGTCTTCTTGTCACGCCTGGACAAGGTAATCAACAATATAATCGGACTGCGCACGCTGCGTCGCCTCGCGTGTGATACGCCCCTCGACAGGAGGGCTTAACCAGCCAATTATCTTCCGTATTAGGCAACCAGCTAGCTACCGCCTACAGGGAAACGTCATCTATCTATCGAGTTTCCTGCTAGATCAATAGGGATCCTCATCTACTCATTGATCAATAATTACCAAATCGTAGGAAACCGCACACACACACACACCCTTACACGTGGTCGCGACCTAGGCCAATCAGTGTCTACGAGCGGCCACACGTGATGTTTTCGTGCTCCGCCCCCTTCTCTTCCGTAACGTAGCGGACTGCTCTCGCACTTGTCCAGCTACCATTCATTGCACTGTCAACACTAATTTATCAAACCTTTGCTGCGCACCTGTGTAACACCTCCCGCCTCCCGTATTCAATTCCTCCCCCCTCCCTCACAATTTCACATTGCTTGTTGTGCGTGGCATACTCACCAAGTTCTCTTGATGCGGGGCCGCTCGACTGCGTGCACCCCTCCAAGCGGCTCGCCACCTCCCCTCGTCTGGACCACGTCTGGACACTCGCCAACCGCGGGCGGGATACTTCTCAACTGGCTCCTGAAGGCCAATATCCGGATTGCGCTGTCCGGTCTTCTCGCAGTTCCGCGATGGTCCTGTAGTCCTCAAAAGGGGGCAGCGGCAGAGGGGGCCGCGCCGCCGGGCCTCCTCGCAACGGGAGTACTCGGAAAAATAAAATAAAAGCAGACCTCAAACAGATCTCAGCAGTGCCTCCAACTTGTCGGGGGGAAGTTCTCCCGGGGTCGGCTGGGCCGTCCGCGGACCTCCGGGCATTGAGGCCCCAACTCCTCCCGTATATCCCAAAAAATTAGTATGAGACACACGCAAGAAGCAAGGTGATTCTGCTGTTTATTAAACAAAACGGCAGGGATGGGTCAAGGATCGTACGCGTCCGTCCTGACACTCTCTCTTCAATCGTGGGGCTCGCCGGCCCTTTTTACCTTAGTATGACGCGCTACTTGCGTCACCTGGGAAAGTTAGCAAAAAACCTATCGCCACTCTGGATTGGTTCCTCGAGTGGTATACTTGGGTTGTCCCTTCAATTTGATACATGAAAATTGTTACATGAAGACCCCTGAGGATTGGCTAATGTTAATGGCGTCAGTGATAAGAGCCCCATGTTCTGATTGGTCCACTCGCGAGCCCCCCAGTCTGGGACCATCGCTGTTCCCAGCTCGCGGTGCACCTGTAATTTGCAACAATGTATCACTATGGGTATGTGCAGACAATGTGAGGATTTATTCATATGCTGGAAGGCAGACTACTCCCACCGCCGCAGATGTCCATTGAGTCGCTTAATTGTATCTGCCTGTGTCTTGAAACGTGGGATCCAGGCGCCTCCCTCCTCCTGTGCCTGGCACCCTGTCAGGTTCGGCTTGGTCACGTGAGGTGAGACCGTGGTTGAGGCAGAATTCTGCACAATTAATATTGCATTTTCCACTGTGTGCCTGGCTTAATTTGCAGGTGTGACCTTGGCGTCGGCTTGCGGCATGCAAGTTTGCAACATTGTGCCCTTGACTGTCTGCTCTCGCCGGGCTCATTCTGCAGGGTCAGCAACTGTGCTCTTGCTCATTCAATGTTCATGGAAGCTCTTGCTTGCGGCCTACTTTGGCCTGGTGCATAGGTGGAAACGTTTGATACACAGCGCTTTAGGTTATGGTATCATATTGCTTTATCCCCAGTATCATGTCTTCGTTATATTTCTCATTGTGATGCATGGGTTTAGGAGAAGCGTGAGCAAGCATTTTAGATGAGTTCATTGTGCGTCTTGCGTTTCTGCATTTTGAAAAGCCTATGTGAAAAATAATAAAGATGCGCGTCAGTGGGTGTGTCCGTCACCTACGTCATAGCACTGAATATGTTCTTCGTGTGGATTGGTGTGGGAGTGTCCAGTGTGCATGTTTGCACGGGTGTGCTGACCGTTGGCTAGGTCGTCATGGCATCTCTAACGATGTGTTGATTTAGTGTTGGATGGTTCAGTCGAGTTCATCCATGCCGCAGGTGTCGGCATGGGCAGGCCAGGCTGGTGGGCAGGCGGGTGGGCACATTCGTATGTTCCTGTACCAGGGTATTTGGTCGTCTGGTAGATGGGCAAACTCCTCTCGTGGCGGGTGCCTGGGCCGTGATCCTCTAGGCCAGGGGTGTGAGGAGATTGGTGGGAGCCTTTTGTTCCATTCTCCCACTTCAATATATATGCAGGAAACTCACCCACTATGATATACTCAAGTATTCCTACCTCGGGACTTATCCCCAAGTAACCGTGCAACTTAGCTACTAGGAATACCAGACTACGGTCTAGACTAACGAGCCTCTATGAACCTAACAATAGATCTCTACACCTAGTCAATCAGAAAATTAACCACTAATTGAACCACAAAACTTCTAGCACTGACCCTGCATTTAATAGGCCCAGTACTCATACTACTACAACTAAGATCCAGCCCACAGGCACACTAAGCCCAAACCCTAACACGATCCCCAACTTCATAGGTGCCTTCATAAATGCCAGATCATTGGTCGCCCACGCTACCGAGATTTCAGACCTTATACAATCGTAAAACTACGACTTCCTGGCCATCACCAAATCCTGGCTTCACGCTGCCGCAGGTCCTGCTCTCATGATGGCTATCCCCAACGGATACACAATCTTAAGAGCTGATAGAAATGAAGCACGCGGAGGAGGCACAGCCCTCATTGCCAAAACTAATCTTGAGATATTGTTAGAACCTTCCATTGGCCTTAAATCATGTGAAAATCTCACGGCCAAACTATCCATCAACAAAACCCAGACCCTCACTATCCACCTAATTTACAGACCCCCAGGCCTTCTTGGAACATTCAAGGAGGATATCTATAACATCCACTCCAATGACTTAAAAAATTCTTCCCAAGTTATCCTACTAGGGGACCTCAACCTGGTCTTCGATGACCCTAAAGACCCACACGCGTCAAGCATTGCGAATATCCTAACAGACCTTGGCCTTACCCAGAGAGTGCTCCAACCCACTCATATCAAAGGGAGAACACTGGATTTGGTAGCTGACTAAAAACGTCAACATCCCCATCTCGTCCATTTCACCTCAAATTTGGACTGACCACCTGTTCTAACTTGATGGGTCCGACTTGATGGTCGTGCAGTTATGTAATGCCTCCGTCCCCAAGTACCGCTCGAGCAGAGAGTAATTACTGCTCAAGCAATCTTTGAGGCCACAGGTGGGAGTGTTGTCGTCAGCCTGGTATCGGGAACGCCGGAAGGACCCCTGAGTACTGTAAGGCAAAGGGTTATAATCAAGGAAACACTCAAAAGGCAATTGGCAATGGACAGAAGGAGTAAACAAGATGCAGTGACACCAGCTTACCTAAAAGGGGTGAAGTGTAGGTAAGGAACCTATGCAGGGGAACCCACAGCAGGCTGGAATGGTGTAGTTGACACTCCTGAAAGCACCTGGTGGAACAAGACTGGATCCGTGGAAAAGCGTGAAGCAATCCGAGGGTTGCAAAAACAGAGGGGGCAATCCAATAGCAAGGCCAGAGTACAAATAGGTGTCAGATGTCCGGGAAATCCGAGAGCGCGCCAGAGTCCAAGGGTAATCCAAGAGCAGTTCCAAGAAGCGTTACGAGGTCGAAGCAAGGAGAGAAAACAAGAAGCAAGGGTAACGCCTGGCAGTCCTCCGTAGAAGTAGCTGTGAAGCAAAGAGTCTTGTTTGCCGGCTTCTTTTGAAGAGGCGAGCGGTATCACGTGACGCATCACGTGACTGCTCGCGCACGTCGCGTGGAGCGCAACGTGGCCAGCGATTGGGGCTGTCGGTACGTCCTGGTATCCTGGCGTTGCCGGCTGTGCTGGAGGCGCCGTGGCAACCGCCAACGCGGAAAAGGGCGAAAAGAGGCAGGTCCGCCCAACATGGTATTCCGCCTGCCGTGTTTCCCCCGCTGGTGTGAATGGGAAATACGACGGCGAGAAGCGCCTGATGAAGGAGACAGGTGTGAGGGGGGAAGTGAGAGATGGGTTGCGTGAGAGGGCGTGACAGAGCCCCCCCTCAAAGGCCCACGACCGCGTGGGCTGTAAGGATGCTCCCGGTGAAACCGGGCCACCAGGCGAGGAGCGTGAACATCCCGGGAAGCAACCCAGGAGCGGTCCTCAGGGCCGTACCCCCTCCAGTCCACTAGATACTGTAATCTGCCCCTGTGCATACGGGAACCCAGAATAGCCCGCACCTCAAATACATCGGGGGACGAGACAGAGACCGGGGCAGGAGGGGCAACCAATCTGGTAGGGCCAGGGCACGGTTTAAGCAGGGAGACGTGAAAAACCGGGTGGATCCGCCAGGCGGGGGGCACCGCCAGGCGCATAGCCACTGGGTTCAGGACTTTGACCACCTCATATGGACCCACAAAGCGAGGGAGAAGTTTGCGACAGCCAGGGATGTGTAAATGGCGGGTAGAGAGCCAAACCCGGTCCCCCACCTTGTATGCAGGCGCAACCGCCCTCCTCCTGTCAGCAGCGGTTTTCATAGAGGATTGGGCCTCACGCAGGTGGACCAATGTTTGGGCATGGACCGAGACCAAATCCCGAGCGCAGGCCGAAGCGGCGGGGGTATCAGAAGAGGAGAAGTCCGGAATGGGAAGAGTACGGGGATGTTGGCCATAGAGGGCGAAGAAAGGAGAGAACCCAATAGCAGAGTGCAATGTATTGTTATAAGCAAACTCGGCGAGATGCAAGAGGTTAAGCCAAGTGTCCTGATACTGCAACGTTAGGCAGCGTAGATACTGCTCCAATGACTGATTGACCCTCTCGGTTTGCCCGTCGCTCTCTGGATGGTAAGCAGAGGAATAATGAGCATCAATACCCAACAGAGAGGTGAGGGCCCGCCAGAATCGAGAGGTGAACTGTGTACCTCGATCGGACACCAAAACATGGGCAGGCCAAAGAGACAGAAGACAGACTTAAAGAAAAGCTTGGCTAAGACCGGGGCTGAGGGTAACCCCTTGCATGGTACGAAACGGGCCAGTTTGGTATAGGAGTCGACAACGACCCAAATAGTATCGAAACCCTGTGTACGTGGCAGGTCGGTAATTAGGTCCATTGAGACCGTATGCCAGGGACGTGGAGGAACCGGGAGAGGAAGAAGAAGACCCAAAGGTCGGCCCCTGCGTGACTTGCCCTGGGCACAGACTGAGCAGGTATTGACGTAATTTTGTACGTCGCGTTTCATAGTCGGCCACCAACACCAGCGTTTGAGTAATTCCAGAGTACGATGCTGCCCGGGGTGACCATTAATGGCAGCATCATGAGACCACTCCAACGCCAGGTTCCTGGTTTCGCTTGTGGGAAGGAAGAGCTTCACGTGTACAAAGGGTAGCCCATCCTGCATGACCGGATCCCATTCTGTTAGTGACTGTGGATAGCGGGAGACCCACTGTCGTATGGTGGACTGTAATGAAGGTGATGGTGTGCAGACACAAACTACATGAGTCTCACTCAACAAGGTTTCAGGGAAGGATGGGAGGACCTCCCCCCCAGGGGAACGAGACAGAGCGTCTGCTTTCCCATGCCCGACACCAGGTCTATGTTTGACCACGAAGTCGAACGCGGCAAAGAAGAGATGCCAACGTACTTGTCGGCTGTTTGTGCATTTCAGGGAGGCAAGGTCTTGGAGATTTTTATGATCGGAGAACACCACCGTCTGGTGTTTTGCGCCCAGGAGGTGGTGTTTCC
The DNA here is from genome assembly GCF_040938575.1 of Ambystoma mexicanum. Classification (NCBI taxonomy): domain Eukaryota; kingdom Metazoa; phylum Chordata; class Amphibia; order Caudata; family Ambystomatidae; genus Ambystoma; species Ambystoma mexicanum. The sequence continues at coordinate 1,400,251,922 of NC_090934.1, read as the reverse complement.
AGGTCTGTAGGGCGTCCTTAATGGCCAATAGTTCTTTTTCTGTGACTGTGTAGTGCAATTCGCTTGCCGTGAACTTACGAGAGTGAAATGCAACCGGATGCAAACGACCAGTGGCAGGACATGGTTGGGACAGAACAGCTCCTAGTGCATAAGAGGATGCGTCTGCCTCGAGGACAAACGGGAGTTCAGGGTCAGGGTGTTGTAACACCAGAGCAGTGGTGAACATATTTTTCAGGGAGTCAAAGGCGTTTTGTTGTCTCTCAGACCAGACATAGGGGACTGAAGGGCTAGTGAGCGCAGTGAGTGGTGCTACAATAGAGGAGAACCCAGCTATGAATCGTCGGTAAAAGTTGGCGAAACCCAAAAATGATTGCAGTTGCTTGAGCGTGGTCGGAATTGGCCATTCGTTAATTGCCCGGACTTTGGACTGATTCATAGAGAGACCCCCAGGAGAGATATGGAACCCCAAGAACTCAACCTGACTGGTGTGGAAAATGCACTTCTCGGGTTTAGCAAATAGTGTGTTGGTTTGAAGACGCAACAACACTTCCTTGACATGCGTGATGTGTTCGTCGAGGGAGGAAGAGAAAACCAATATGTCATCCAAGTACACTACCACGTAAGCGTTCAGAATATCGCAAAATGCGTCATCCATGAAGCGCTGGAACGTAGCAGGAGCATTACAGAGGCCAAACGGCATAACTGTATACTCAAACAACCCCTGACGTGAGCAGAAGGCCGTCTTCCATTCATCTCCCTCCCGCATGCGTATGAGATTGTATGCTCCCCGCAGATCCAGTTTAGTGTAGATTGTGGCATGAGTGAGTTTGTCTAACAATGGGGTAATGAGAGGTATAGGATAGCGGTTTTTTACCGTGATGGCGTTCAAACGCCTGTAATCAATGCAAGGACGGAGATCCCCTTCCTTCTTTGGCACAAAGAAGATAGGACTTGCAGCTGGGGATGTTGATGGGCGAATGTGACCCAGATGCAGGGCCTGCTGTATGTATTCTTGCAGGACTCGCTCTTCTGTCTGGGTTAGTGAGTAGATCCGCCCCTTTGGGGTGGGGGCGTCCGGGACTAAATCAATGGGGCAGTCGTAGGATCTATGCGGAGGAAGACCTTCCGCAGAGCCTTTGTCAAACACAGCCCGGAATTCAGAATACTCAGGAGGTATATTGTACGTGACCGCCCCTATCATGTGAGTGTCCTGGGCGTCGGATCCTTCTTCTACGGTTAAAGAAGCGACTACCCTGAAAATGTCTGCGGGACTAGAAACCCGAGGTGTCTCGAGCAGACAGTAATATTGGCACATTTCTGATTCAAAGGAGACCTGACCCGTGCCCCAGTTTATCAGAGGATTGTGCCTCTTTAGCCAAGGAATGCCCAGAATAATACCAAACTGAGGTGTGGCTATGAGATCAAATGACATGGTCTCTCTATGAACGTCCTGTATGATCAATTCCATAGGGGCTGTCTGTTGTAAGATAGGTCCAGAGGCTAGGGACGTCCCGTCTACTGCATGAACCGGTTCGGGGTGTTTCTTTTTGATCAGAGGTAAGTTTAGCGAACTGGCTAGAGCTATATCTATAAAGCAGCCTGTGGCTCCAGAGTCGATCACTATTTGTACTGCATGGGAGACATCTGCGGCTGGGTTTAAGGTAGCTTGTACCACCACAGGTCGGACGGGACCAAAAGCTGGATCAGAGGTATTTTGTATAGGACTCGCCCCAACCCCTGATCTCAAGGGCGAGTCTTCGGAAAACCCGGAGCTTTGTTCCTTGGCCGGCGGGGACACTCCTTTACAAAGTGTCCGTTGAGACCGCAGTAGAAGCAAGCGTTGTCCGCCCTTCTGCGTTCTCGTTCGGCATGAGTAATAGGACTGCGTATCCCGCCGATCTGCATGGGTTCAGGTAGGGTGCCAGATGAGGTAGAAGGCGTGGTCTGGGATAACCCTGCTACCCCCTTACGTTCTGCCCGCCTAGCGTCAATTTGCAAGGTCAAATCGACTAGATCGATATAGAGTGAGGGAAGAGAAGGCACCACAGATAAAGCATCCTTCATGGAACCACACAATCCCCTATAATAGACCACTGCTTTCTTGCTCTCTGGCCATGAAGTCTCAGTAGCGAGTTGGTTGAACTTGGTGATATATTCAATGAGAGTGGATCGGCCTTGAGTAAGATCTAAGAGTTCCATGTCTCTGGATTGGGCTTTATATCTAGTGTCAAAAACCTTGGCCATTTCCTGGGTCAATAACTCAAAATCATACAGAGCAGGATGGTTGCCCTCCAACAATGGATTAGCCCATGTGGCTGCCACACCCGACAAATGGGATAAAAGAAAAGCCGCCTTAGAGACAGGATCAGAGAAGGCCTGGGGTCGGCATAAGAAATGCAGTTTGCACTGATTTATGAAGGTGCGATATTTCAAGGGATCCCCCTGATACCTCTCAGGGGCTGCTAGAGGAAATGGGGTCTGAACCACCACAGGCGGGGTTGGCAGAGTGGGTGGTGTGACGGGAATCGAGTTTTGGGATGGGGCAGCATCGCCGAACTCGGCATCAACAGGTAAGGGATGTCGTGTGCTTTGCATGGCGTCAAGACGGTGGTTCAGTGCGGTGGTGGCAGAGGCCAGGTCAATGCGGAGGGCAGTGGTAGCAGCTGCCATATCTGTCCTAAGCGATGTCACTGCTTGCATTAAAGCGGTCACAGGGTCCCCGGCTGAAACATCCATAACTGGACGACCATAAGGCTTCACAGTCTGTTCTAACTTGATGGGTCCGACTTGATGGTCGTGCAGTTATGTAATGCCTCCGTCCCCAACTACCGCTCGAGCAGAGAGTAATTACTGCCCAAGCAATCTTTGAGGCCACAGGTGGGAGTGTTGTCGTCAGCCTGGTATCGGGAACGCCGGAAGGACCCCTGAGTACTGTAAGGCAAAGGGTTATAATCAAGGAAACACTCAAAAGGCAATTGGCAATGGACAGAAGGAGTAAACAAGATGCAGTGACACCAGCTTACCTAAAAGGGGTGAAGTGTAGGTAAGGAACCTATGCAGGGGAACCCACAGCAGGCTGGAATGGTGTAGTTGACACTCCTGAAAGCACCTGGTGGAACAAGACTGGATCCGTGGAAAAGCGTGAAGCAATCCGAGGGTTGCAAAAACAGAGGGGGCAATCCAATAGCAAGTCCAGGGTACAAATAGGTGTCAGATGTCCGGGAAATCCGAGAGCGCGCCAGAGTCCAAGGGTAATCCAAGAGCAGTTCCAAGAAGCGTTCCGAGGTCGAAGCAAGGAGAGAAAACAAGAAGCAAGGGTAACGCCTGGCAGTCCTCCGTAGAAGTAGCTGTGAAGCAAAGAGTCTTGTTTGCCGGCTTCTTTTGAAGAGGCGAGCGGTATCACGTGACGCATCACGTGACTGCTCGCGCACGTCGCGTGGAGCGCAACGTGGCCAGCGATTGGGGCTGTCGGTACGTCCTGGTATCCTGGCGTTGCCGGCTGTGCAGGAGGCGCCGTGGCAACCGCCAACGCGGAAAAGGGCGAAAAGAGGCAGGTCCGCCCAACATGGTATTCCGCCTGCCGTGTTTCCCCCGCTGGTGTGAATGGGAAATACGACGGCGAGAAGCGCCTGATGAAGGAGACAGGTGTGAGGGGGGAAGTGAGAGATGGGTTGCGTGAGAGGGCGTGACACCACCACCTTGTGACATTCTCACTAGCAACCAAACGTCAAACTGCTTCCAAACCTCAGCTTGCCCCACCTATACCAACTAGGAACAAAAAGAACATTACCCCAGTCAACCTACTCCCTCTAATCCTTCCCACTCTTAACTCTTTACCTGAAATCTTAGGCCCCAAGACTATTGTACCTCTCAAAATGCGACTAAGCAAACCTAAAGCCCACCTCAACATTTGGTACAGAACACACCTGAAAACATTACGAGCCAAAGGAAGACAATGCGAGGTAGCCTGGAGACTACTACCCTCCGAGGAAAATAAAACTAACCTCCATAAGATATCTGCTTTATACAGAAATGAAATAATCGCAGCTAAACGGGAAACCTTGAACTCTAGAATTGCACAAGCCAACTCGAGTAAAAAGGAACTCTTCACTATTGTGAAGGAATTAGAAGCCCCCATCCCATTACCGGACAATTGTGTGAAAGACAAACTCCGGTACTCGAATATTCAGAGAGCATTATCGGACAAGGTTGCAACCTTACAAGCTAAAATTGCAATAAAAAAGCCTCACTAAATACAAACACATCACCCTTGAAGACCACCACACCACTCACAGACACAGTCTGCCCCCCCCCGTTTTAAATTCTCTAAAGTCTCAATCATCGAGACTGAAAAAAATATTCTCTCGCTCAAACCCTCTAATTGTCAGGGAGATCTATGCCCTACTCAAATGATAAAGGATGCTGCAGAGATCTGGCCCCCTTCATCACAAAACTCATCAATGCCTCATTCTCCTCTGGCACCATACCAAGTAACCATAAAGAATCCTGGGTGCTCCCTTTACTCAAAAAACAGACATTAGACCCCGCCATCCCTACCAACTACCGCCCTATCACAACAGTGCCCTTCCTTTTAAAAATGATAGATAAAATGGCCTGTATACAAATTCAGCAACACCTGGAATCTAACCACTTGCTGGGCGACCGCCAGTCAGGCTTCCTGCCCCAACACGGGACCGAAACAGCCTTAATAGACCTAAACGCACAAATCGATGAGCTCAGAGATAAAGGAAAGTCAGCCCTCCTCCTGCTCCTTGACCTATCGGTTGCATTTGACCTCATGGATCACGGGGTCCTTTGCAGACATCTGGACCCGGCAGCTCACTTTTCTAAAGAAGCCATAGTATGGATTGAATCCTTTCTTAACAATAGGACTATGAGAGTCTTCTCCCCCACTGCGGCCGCATACCCCATCCTGATCTCTTGCAGGTGCCTCAGGGTTCTTGTGTCTCTCCTACCTTGTATAATATCTTCACTAAGCCCTTGTTTAATAATCTGGACCTTCTTGGTATCACCTACACCAACTATGCAGATGATACACAGATTCTCCTACCTCTTACTGGTGATTATGACAAGGATTTGGCCTTGGTGAAGAGGGTATATCTCATCATCCAGGAATGGATGGCCACTCATAGACTAGGCCTGAATGATGACAAAACTGAGATCATTATTCTGGGCACCTCCTAAACCCTCAGAAAACTGGGATTCAAATACTCTATGTTGAACATTGACAGTAATCCCATCACGGTCGCTACTGAGGTTAAAACTCTGGGTTTCTACCTAATTCGACCCTCTCCTTTAAGAAACAGATCAATTCAATGGCCTCTGCCACAGCATATACTTGTAAGTTAATTAGAGCAGGTAAACCCTTCCTGTCCAACAATAGCTGCATCAGTTTGGCAAGAGCTCATGTTCTGTCGAAGCTGGATTACTGCAACGCCCTTTACTGCAGGGCCAATAAGGATGCTACCAAGAAAATCCAGCTCCTCCAGAACAACCTATTAAGAGGTGCCCTCGGAATCTCTAGGAGAGTTCATATCTCTTAAATAAGAAAACCAAACAACTGGCTATCTATGCAGGACAAAATCCAGTTGAAAGTCGCATCTCTCACATACAAATGCCTCAATAATGCATCTCCATGCTACCTTACTGAGAGATTCACTAGAAAAACAGCTATACAACCACCCAGATCTTCGTACGCCAATTGTCTCTTGGTCCCAAGATTCAAACCCTCTAGAGTGAGAGGATGTAGTTTCTCAGTAAAGGCAGCCCAAATGTGGAACTCCTTACCCCCACCTGTGCGAGAAGCTCAGCCTTACCTAAAATTTCAGCAAAACTTCATAAACTGGACCAAAGAATCAGGTAAGCAATCTGACCTATGCGCCTAGACCACCTTCCGCTCTACCTCTGCACATACAATATGTTGCCTAAATGTATATAGCACTCTACTCTGCTTCGTGATTAGGCAACGTCTCCCACTTTGGATTGTACTCTATGTAATATCTGATTGCACCGTTGTATGATAATATGCCACTTTAAATGTATATAGTATTCTATTCTTTGATAAGGCATCATCTTATTACTCCAGACTGTACTTTATGTAATATTTGATTGTACCTATATATGAATATGTACCTTATGTAACCAAGCAAGCTGTCTTATGCAATGTGCCCTGATGCCCCGGGTCTAATAAACTAAACTAAACAAAGTACTCATACGGCTCACCACTAACCCTATTAAAACTCTCTAATACTCGACATACTATCCTCAAGCACTCAAAAAATCCCACTCAGATCTCCTCCACAGAGAATAAAACGAAAACCACCACAAACTACACACACTGCACACAACCCAACAGGAACCTAAACCAATCACACACAAATAAACCCATACACACTCATGACTCATAACACTGACTGTTTATTCCGAACTGAAGCTACCAACAGCACATCATAGCTCTCTTGCGCTTTTCCTCCTCAATACCATTAACCAAGCCCTCCCAACCCGCCTTCCTTTTCAGATATGCCAGAGCCCTGGAGACCATGAAAATGGCAGCGATGCACGGAATAAATCACAATAACATAACATAAAATAATTATAGGAATTTGCAATGACGTACAAAATGAATTCACTGAATAAAAGCAGCATTGCTAAAATCTAAACTCTCCCTCTGTTTTGGATAGTTGTTAATGTTTGAATGTTATGCTATGTTAATAGTATTTTGTGTTTACTTTGTATTCTGACATTGTATCTGTGCTTGGTTTACACAGCAGCCTAATGTTAGTGTTTACTTAGCTTTACGAGTGATGTGAGGATGGTGGTAAAAGTATGTTGTTTTCAGGTCGTGCTTTCAGAAGTGGAGGATTCATGTTCTGAGGTCATTTATTGCAAGGGGTATGTTGTTTTTATGTATATGATTAACGTAGTGTGTTTTTAGAATGTATTCTGTTTTTGCTATTTATTTTGTTTTTATTTATTTATTTTTTTATTTATAAAGCGCTCACACAGCCCACAGGCATCGAGGGGCTGTTACAGGAATTTTGTTTTTCTTAGTTGCGTAATTGTGTTATTTTTTTGTGTGTCTTAGTTACGTATTTATAACGCGCTTAAACACCCAGAGGTTTCTAAGCGCGGACCCGGGGATCGAACCTGTTGTTGCTTCATGTCGTCTTGCTTCCAAGACGCGCACGCTGCCGCTGAGCCATCCTCCCGGATGGCTTTTTGTATTGTGTACTTTGTAAAGCTATATCTATGCATTGATTGAACCTTTTTATTTGTCATTTGTGAGTTTCAGCTAAGGTCCCAACAATGTGTGTTGCAAAGTTGAGTTGATTTTATGCTACATTTAGTTGGTTTTATATTATGTTAAGTTTAGTATTTACTAATACAGTAAAACTTAAGCAAGGCATTTCCAACATTTAAAGTCTTCAACTTTTTATGGATAATAACTTTAACCTTATCTACCTTACCCATGTGTTGATGGTACATTTTTGTTGCCCTTTGGGACAATGAGTTAACATTTCAAAAATGTTGATCTTAAAGCCAGTTTTATTTCATGATTTATTTTTGTGATAAGTTTGGTTTTATTTTGTGATGTTTAGCATTTTTTAACATGTTAAACCTTAACCGTGGCGTTGTCAATATTTAAAGGCTTCAACTCTTTGTTGACAGTATATTAGTGTTAGTGTTAATTATTTTTGTTTAATAATAGGTAAACCTTAATGTTGACATTAGAAATGTTTAAACAACTTTTAACATTTTTACAGATTCTAACCATAGCATTTCCTGAGTGGTTTCCTTAGAGAGTGTTCTCTTTTTTGTACGGGAGTTTTGATGACAGGTTTTGTCAGAGTTTTTGAGTCTTATGGTTTTAATGATGTTTGTATGTTTTTTGCTCTTTTCCTGTTTTGTAGGATTATGCACAGAGCATTTAATGAATAATCCACCCGCATACAGCGTTTCAATGTACAATGAAAGGGGATTGATGTTTGGTAATATATTGATATACTATTTTTTACCGTTGTGACCAATGAAGAGACTGGATGGCTTTTATTTGGCTCATGTTGTGTTTGTGTTTCTATTTCGGTGAGTTGTCCTAGAAGCATACATAAAGAAAATGAAACTATGTGGATTTTGGTTGGGCAGCAGTACTTTCTAGCGGTAGGACATTAATTAAGTTTATGAACCAAAATAGGGCCATTGCCTCTTAATAATAATGTTATGTGTGTTTTAAGTCTAATGTTGACTTTGCTGAGTTTGGTAAGAGCAGATCTGGCTGTTTGTTTGCAGCATGTTTTACATTAATGTAAACTAATGTCTTTGTTTAGTAGAGCATGCCCTTTCCTATTTTGAATTGTAGGCTGGTCTATTTTCTTCATAGGACCATAAAAGTGATGATTGGTAGGTTTTGAATACATCTGAATCACTGGTACGGCTCTGGGCAACCTTCCACACCAACGTTCTTCAGCCCATCTGCACCATTGTAAAAGGGGTGTAGCCATATGCAAATTAGTCAGGTACTGCCTCCAGTGGGAGCAGCACAGTCTGAATTGCTAGGCCAGGTGCCCAGATGTGGGTACCGTGCCTACTGGGCATAGAGACCTAAGCTACGCCTCACTGATGAGGCCCATTGAGGCAGTACCATGTCTTGGGTTGCTTGTTGTCTCGTGCAGATGGGATGTGACCTAGCCATTTGGGTTGGACTGTCCTTTTCGTGGTGGGACCAAGTCTGATTTGCATATTGTCTTTTCCATTTCTGTACTGATTTGGCAGGCGAAGAACAATGGTCTGGGGGGTTTCAGAGGGTAATTGCCAGAGGTTTGAGATTCATTTGAAACCTTCCAGTCGTCACCTCTTAGTTTTGCTAATTTCTCAGTAGAGGCATGGATGATGTAATGATCTATTTTGCAGTAGGATTTGCAAGCTCTATTTGATGTCAAGTTACTTAATAGGCATATTATATTGTCTGCCGTTTCCTATGTGTTTTATTTCTTTATTTGCTTTTTAGGTACAATGTTGTCTGTGGGTTTTAGCTTTGCTTTTGAAATTAGACCCTTTTCTAGAAATAACATATATGACAAAATGATGATTACAGTGGACTTGGAGTAGAACCACCAATATATGTTTACCCGTCTGCATTTGAGACACCTCTTGATTTGACATTCCCACTGGGAATTGTATCCCACTTTCAATCATTTTCTAATGCTTTCATTGTTGAGGGACAATGAAAGCATTTTTCATCATGTTCTCACATCTATTATTAATAGTGATCATTTGTTTTGTCATACCCCATTAATTATGTAGAGTTCAAATGCATATTATATCTTGTTTTTAATGTATCCTTTTAATTTGTGTTGCTGTATGTTTTGCCTTACCTCACAGTTGCTCTGAGCCACCGAACTGCTATTTGTGCACCTTAGGTGACTTACCTGTTATGGTAAAACTGATGGATGGTGGTGCCTTTGAGGAGAAAGAGGGACAATATTGTAAAAATATAAAGCAAATGAAACCGAGAAATGTAAGTGCATACATGAAAGCGTATACCCTTTATGGTTGTGTATGTCTGTCAGTGTGTATGTGTAAGTTTGTGTGTATGTGTGCATATGTTTGTCTGTATTTGTGATTGAGAGAGAGGTTCAAATTAAAAGAGGCACTTCCATGAATCACAAATGAACAACTAACTGCTGATGTGTAGTGGGATGAACTCACCCCGTAAACGCCTCAATCTTTCACTGCTGATAGTTGAACTCCCCACGTGCTATGTTGCTACCTCATGTGTACATTCATACACTCACACATGTGCACACTCACACATGGGCATTCACCCATTTGCACAATTGCATTATTGCACACTCATACACATGTGCACAGGTTTACACTAGCACATTTCCATGATTGCACACGTGAACATTCCCATGTGCACTTCACCACATGTTTGCACCCTCACAAACATACGCACACATGGGCACATGTTCACATTTGCACATTTTCCTATTTGCACACTCAAGCACTAACAAATGCACACAATGGCACACTTTTGCATTTCCACACTCTAACATTTGCACATTTGAACACAAAAATGTGCACACTCAGACACAAATATGTACACTTGCTCATTGGTAACCTCACGCAATTGCATATTTTCACACACACGTGTACACTTGCATATGTGCATAAGTGCACACTAGCACACTTCTACCTGTGCACTTGCATATTTGCACATTCTCATTGTTGAACATTGACACATTTGCACACATGCACACTCACAGACTCCCAGATGTGCACAGTATGACATATGAGCATCTGTGCATACACACACACCCAGTTGCACATTTGATCATCCACACAATCACACATTTTCAAAGTTGTACAATTTCACACATTCTTCAACATATACATACAAGCACAATTATGTGTTTACACTCTCTCATGTTTTCACACTCACACGTGTGCACACTGATACACTCACATTTGCACACATACACATATGCACACTCACACATGTACATATTTTCACATGTGCTGTAAGAAAGGCATGGTATCAAGAATAGACAGACACATAATCACAGTTTAAGTGTGTTTATTACACTGTATAGGTAGAATGGAAAAACGCCTAATCTAAACCTAAATCTAAGATGGGAGCATGCTATGACCATCAAATCAAAATAAGGAAGTCATAGTGGCATTTTGTCAAAATAAAAGGGCCTATACTAAAAAAACGATTGCAAATCCTTACAACTAAATACCAAAAAGAGTGTGGGATAGGATTCACAAGAAAGAAAGATGTGTTCACAAATGATAAGTCAGGATGAGGTAGCCGGGGGTCTCCCTTGGCCACGTTTTGAGCATGTGGCAAGGTGGCCCTCCTGAGCACAGCACACGCTCAAGCTTTCTCAGCATGAGACAACAGTTCCAGCTTTGGTTATCAGGACCTTTGGTGGTTACGTGTCTTTTCAACAAAAAAGTCTCTTGGTTCCTAGGAGCTGATAGCCTCCAAAAATAACAAGCAAAGAGTTCCATTCAAAAGTACTTTGGGTGATGGCTTTTCACCCTTAGGGCCCCTTCTTCTGGGCTTAGACCCACAAACAATTCATATCACTATCAGGACATTCAGTGGTTGACTTTATTGCTTTCGAGGGTCTCTTAGGTTCAATTATAACCAATGGTTCCTTTCGGATTTACACTTGAGATGATGATTCTTCACCCCTGGGTCCCCCTCTTCTGGATGAAGACCCATCTTGAATATCAGCCTCCCTCCCATTGGGTTCACTCCGACTTATATTCAAAATAACTTCTCAATTGCATTCACGTGTTTTTGGGGTGATGCCATCTCACCTCGGGATCTCCATCTTCTGGGCTCAGATCCTTTTCAAATGTTAGCCTCCCCCTGTCAGGTTCACTCTGGCTTTTGCAAATATATTTTTCTTTGGCATTCTCAAATCTTGATGTCTTTTTAAACAGTGCTCCGTGTACCTCCCTCTACCGGGTTCACTTTTGTCAACACACTGTTTCTTGAGACTTTAGACTTCGCCCCTCTTTATTGGCATCCCTCCGTCGGGTTTACTTGCCACTTTACATTTCCTTTTGCTTTCTCTTGATGCAACATTCAGTTCCCATGCATTCTCAAAGGTTTTTCGGTCAAAGACTTTCGACTGTACAGGGATTTTGTTAGACCCCTGTTTCACCACTTTGACCTTTCTTGGCAGCTCTCCTACGGCCTTCTGGTATCAGTAGTTTCAATCAACACGGGATCAACCAGAGTCTCTCGAGTGAGCACCCACGTGGTGCCGATCCCCTCTGCAGCTGATCTTCCCTTAACAATTTACAGTTCTTTGAACTTTCCTCAATGTGCCACTTGCGACTTTCGTTCAACACACTTCGGTCTCTTTTTGGTTCTCTCCTTGACTCACCGGCTGTGATGAACTGCTTGGCTTCCCTTGTATCTCGAGTCAAGGTCGGTACCATGATAGCAGACGTCTCCCTCGGTCCTGCTTATCAGCATAGGCATGCTTTGTGTACCGTTGACATCTGCTGCAACACACTTGAGCTATTTTTCGCGGTCTTACAATTCCTTCCACAAGGTCTTGCAGGTCTCGGTCAGAAAGGGCAGGTCGCTTCTCTCCTTGTCAGCCTTTCTTTTCTCGCCGCCTTTCTCCTCCTCTTGAACTGACGTGCCTGGATAGCTGTCTCATTGTGCGGTCTGCCTTGCTCGTATTGCACTCTCATGCTCCACCTTTTATCTCTGTGGGGAAGGGAAAGGGACATCAGGTGTGTGTAATCCTGGTCAATTGCCTGATCAATTGCCTGACTTTTCCTGACTCTGGTGGTGGGACATGTTAGGTAAACAGCTTTGGTGTTTGTCCATCGTCTTTCTTGATTTGCGAAAGTGTTAGCATAGGAAAGGGGGGTAAAGTGTTTGAGTATCTTACATGGTAGGTTGGCACACACAGCAACATTTATCATGTTTGCTTCATCATGTATGCCCGGTAAAAAATACTATGCCACTGTAAGATATTATTGCTATACTGGCTACACCAAAATGCCATTCTAGCCATATAATAAAATGTATAATGCTTGCATTATCATAAATGCCCAGTACAGCATTTAATGCCACAGTAAGAAATGGCTAGACTGGCTGCACCACAATGCCAGTCTAGCAACATAACACTTATCATGATTGCTTTATCATAGATGCCCATTAAAATGTCATGCCGCACTAAGAAATGGCTACACTAAATGCCAGTCTAGCTATGTAGTAACACTTATCATACTTGCTTTATCATAGATGCCCAGTAAAAAAATTTGTGTCACAGTAAAAAATGGCTACATTGATTGGATCAAAAGGCGGGTCTAGCCACATAAAAAACAGTTATGCTTGCTTTATCATACTTTTAAGGAAAACTTCATAAGGGTTTTTACATGGCTACGCTGGCATTTCGGTGTAGTATGTCAAGCCAGTTCCTACTGTGGCATGACATTTTTTACTGAGCATCTGTGATAGTTTACCACAGATGCCCAGTAAAAATGTCATGTCAAATGTCACAAAACTGCCTCTGTGACTGGATCTAACCAAACACAAGCACATCCACAGTTACTCACTCATTCAAATACACATTCAAGCACCATTCGCACAGCATTAATTTCTAAAAGCATTCACACAGCATTCACTCGTTCATTCAAACAAATTCACGTTCATTCGCTCATTCACACAACATTCATTTCAAACAGCATTCACTCATTCAAACACATAGTCACACTTTCAAACAGAATTCACACAGCATTTACTTGCTCATTAAAATATATATTCGTGCATTCAAACAGTATTAGCACAGCATTTACTAGTTCATTCGTACCCACCCAACAACCCATAGTCAACTACTCGCTCATTCACACACACATACACACATGCATGACAGCATACACACAGAAAATTACATTTTAAACTTACTTCAACCACGGTCCATACTGTGCTCCTCTCTGGTGCCGCCTTCAGTGACAAGAGCCCATCAGCTCCCACTCACAGGAACAGAAAGCAGGAAGCACAGAGCACTTCCTGGTTCCTGCAAATGCGTGCAGGAGCCGGAGCAGCAATGACCTGGAGCTTTGTACCGTTTAAATTAGGAGCGAACCTGGCACGAACCCTAGATCAGTAATGTATTTATGGAATAGTTAACCCGCAGTAGGGCTGGACAGCAGGCTGAAAATTGTATAAAAGCCTGACTGTTTCAATGAATATTCCCACTCACTGAGCACACCGAACCACGCTGGAGTTCGCTGTGTTGTACTGAGAGCCGATAGCTATCTGATTTGTCTTTGACTTTTTGTAACTGTTTAGCATAAAATAAAGACCTTTGTGTGTTTCTTTGTAACGTTTATTTGGTGTATTTCTTTTTGGGCTACCCAGCCTCATATTATTTCTTTGTTTTCACAGTTGCGCCCTGAATAGGGACCCTCAAGATTGATGCCGGATTGTTGAAGGTTGACACACACTATCGGCCCGGGATCGGATGGTGTGACATAAGGGGCCCCACTGAACGAGACGCGACACCTCAGCAGCGCTGCACAACCCGATCCCTGGACGATTAGCTTGTGGTCCGAGACGGGTAGATTTGCCGAAATCACCAAACACAAGGTGAAATTTGTCAGGTAAGTTCTTTGAAATCCGATCAGACCTCCTTAGGTTTGGTCAGGTGAGTCGTGACCCGATTCTTAATTTAATCCTGATCATTTGAATTTTGGCGCATTGTATCTGCAGACACAATTATTGACCAGGTAACACCAAGAATTTGAGATATGCCTGGGAAATTGTCTACCTGCTTTAGGGCATTATTCCGCAGCGATAGACAATCTTTGGAATTTAGCCGTCCCGCACCACAGGAGGGGTCGCCGGCATGTACTATGTACTGTAAGCATGGCATTGGAAGTATAGTATTTAATGATATTTGGCACAGACAACCCAGACATGCGTCCGAACTTCAGTGGCCAATCAATGGGAGTTTTGAGGTCCCTCGTATTGAATATTTGGAGTCAGTCTTGTTAAAGAAAAAGGCTAGACCTGCAGCATTTGATGTTTTGCAGAATTGGAAAAGAGAAGCGTTGCAACAGCTTAAAAGTAAGGAAAAACATGCGCGCCGGCATAAAACAAACACTGAAAAGGCGTTGTTATATGATCAGGACAAACAGTCTGAGGCGACTAAAAATATGGATAGGGCTTTCTCACTCGGTATTAAGAAAATCTATCCTTCTAAAAATCTTATTGTTTCTGATGAGTTTATTGACAAATTGCTAAATGAACGAAGGCCTGGTGCCTCTGCACCACCTCCGTATGTTCCTCTTCCCACTGCTCTTCCTCTTCCTGCTGTGATTCCTGCTCTTCCTGCTCAACCTGTTGTTCCTATTCCTCCGGTTGCTGTTCCTCCACCTGCTCCTCCGCCTCTTCCCATTGCACCGGTAATAGTACCTCCATTGAATTTGCCTGCACCCCCACTCCCAAGTAGTCCTGTACTGCTTGTAGTTGATCAGGGTGCGAGGTCGAGGGTTGTTACTCGTAATACTGTTCCTATAGAAAAGAAACAGGATTTGTTTGCATGGGCTAAGCATTGTATAGAGAGGGATGATCAATCTAATGTTTTTGCCACACTTTCTAATATGGATAATTTTCCTGAGAAAAATGTTTTCATTGAAGGTTTAGGGATTCAGTTGTGTGTAATGTGGGGAAGATTAAATAATGTAGATCTCCCACAAGGGTTAAGAGATTTAAACACTTTAGCATTTTCAAGAGACACTGTGGAGAAAGTAAATGAGCATGTTCAGAGGATATTTGAGTATAGAAAGATATGATATGATATGATATGGAATTTGTAACGCGCCTATACACAAGTGTTTCAAGGCGCGACGAGGCAGGGAGGGGGAAACAATGGGAAGACAGACAACGATCCTACTAGGCCAGGTGTCATTTAGATCGCGCAAGTGCAGGAAAGTTGGAAAGGAGTTGGAAAGGTTACAGAATGAGGATGACGAAGGGGAAAGTATGTATGTACAGAAACGGTTTCTTCCGTGTCGTAAATCGATATCTGAGGAAACGCGAATTTGTAAGAAAGACGCGATTAGATGGATTTCAGACATATCGATAACTCCAGTTGAGGTATATGACATATACAGTCAATATACGCTAGAAATGCAGAGGAAAGTGATACAGGTAATGGTAGAGTACCTGCAGGATGAATGTGTAAAAAGGAAGATTAGTTGTCCCACAGAGTTATTGAGCATTTATAAGAGAGCTTTTTCACTTGACACTTCTTTGACTGCTTTAGCGCTCGACTTGGCTTTGTTGCTTAGTAAGCGTTTGGAGTTGCCTACATCTCAGTTGCCTATGAGAGAGGTTCCTCCGACATTTGTCCCGAAGGTTGAGATTGCGGCTGATCCTGCACATAATATAGTCGCTGTGAACATCCCTGCACATTATGTATCACAGTTTGTTCACGTCCCGTTTTCACGGCAGGAAGTGAACACCATTAGACCGTCTATTCCTGACATTAGGAAAAATCCGACAGGGTTCTATAAAGAGATAGAGTCCGTTTTGCAGTCCTCAGTGTTCACCCTAGGTAACATTGATTTGTTGTTTCCTGTACTCCTGCCCGTAGATTTGTGGAAACAGGTTAGAACTATAGACGACGTACCTGGGTTGGGAGATACGTGGGCTAACATAACTTGGCTCGATGGAGAAAGGCCAGCTGGCAAGAAACCGCCTCAAGTGATACTAACTTTGCCTGACAGAATCATTGCGAAATTAAAAACCATAATTCCTGAAAAAAGAATTATTTGGGACAAGCTTATTGCCTGTGTCCTAGGGAAGTCTGAGGGTGCTACCGAGTTCTTTAATCGGTTCGAACAGATATTCTCGGATTTCAGTGGACAAGACTTAGGCACAGAGTCTGGGAAAAGATTCTTTGTGGACAAATTTGTACGTGGATTGCTGCCTGACATCCAGTCACAAATTATGTCTTCCGAGAGCGCCTGGCAGGCGAAATCCCAATCAGAAGTACTGCATATGGCTCAGTGCTACGAGAACCGTGTCAATAATGAAAAAGATAGAGTCGAGAAGAGAAAAGGTGATATAAAAACTAAAGTATTGTTACAACAAATTGTTAGAGGCTCCAGAGGGGGTTGTTCGCAGATTAGAGGTCAGTATGTTCCACAAGGGAATGTGCCCTTGAGTCCTGTGAACATTAACCAGTGTGCCTATTGTCGCCAGGAGGGTCATTGGCGTGCACAATGCCCCGTCCTTCGACAGAGGTCGAATAACAAATTTGGAAATATGGGTAGACGATCCAGAGGTCGCCCGGATGTAGGGAGCCCTGGTAGAGGTCAGTTTTCACAGGATGCCCAGCAACCTTTTTCACAGGACAATCAGACTTTGAGTGTGGATACTAGAAACATGTTTGATTATCCTTCTGCTGCATATCTATTTGAGGACCTTCCTTTTGATGATATTTTGTTTCGCTAGGATTGCCCGGAGCAGGGTTTGGAACCTACACCTATTCCCGTTAATCAGAAAGGTCCCTACGTTGAAATGGTAGTGGGAAATAGGAAACATCAGTTTTTGATAGAGACTGGAGCACAGAAGTGTTCCATTGATTATTCCCGGGTTCCAAACATTCCACTGTCAGGGCAAACCAACGTTTCTGTAGGGTTTTCTGGCACACCAGTTGTCTGTCCAGTTTCTTCGCTGGTACCTATCTTTTTGGGTCCCTTTACGGACCACTGTCCATTTCTTTTGACTTTGAATTGTGGAGAGAATTTGTTGGGGTTAAATCTGTTGAAGGAATTAAATGCGGTAATTCATTGTTCTTCTGATGGAGTGCATTTGACGATTTCACCACAGCAACTTTCTGTCTCTCAATTTTTGACTAAACCTTTACCGCCAGAATTCAGTAATGTACCGGAATGTTTATGGGCAGTTGACGACAATGATGTCGGAATCTTACAGATTGAGCCTGTTAAAATAGTCTTGAAACATGGGATAAAGCTGCCACGCATTCCACAGTATAAGATTTCAGTTGAGGGCGAGCAACCTTTGAAATGCATTGTTTCTGATTTTGTGCATCGCGGGGTGATTGAGGAAATTGCAGGTAGTTTGTGCAATAGTCCGATTTTACCCGTGTACAAGAAGGGTGATAATGCAATTCCATTCCGTTTCATAATTGATTTGCGTGCCATTAATAAAGTCGTTGCGCCGCAATTTCCAATTGTGCCTGATGTGACGACAATATTAACTATGATCCCAGCTACAGCTACTTACTTTAGTGTTGTGGACCTGAAGAATACTTTCTTCAGTATTCCTATACACAAGGACAGTAGATACTTGTTTGCGTTCACCTTAGGGGGACGCTCATTCACATTTACCTGTGCACCTCAAGGTTACACTGAGAGTCCTAGTGTTTATAGTAGGGCTTTGAAAGAACAGCTTGATACTCTTGAATTGCCCTCTACTTGTATGCTGCTTCAGTATGTTGATGATTCGCTTTTAGCTGCAGACTCTGAGAGCGCTTGTAAGGGGGGCACAGTGTTGTTGCTTATTCATCTAGCTAAACATGGTCACAAAGTTTCACTTAAAAAGTTTCAATATTGTTGCCAGGAGGTCGCCTGTTTAGGCTATCTCCTGTCAAAGGAGGGAAGAAGATTGACACCTGAAAGGATAAAGTTAATTTCCTGCATGTCTGTCCCAAATACACAGAAGGAAGTTAGATCCTTGATAGGTATGGCTTCTTACTGTAGGTTGTGGATCCCGAATTTCTCACTAGTGATAAAACCGATGTTGGCCTTGACAAAGAAGGGCATTTCTTCACCATTGCCATGGAA
Organism: Ambystoma mexicanum; assembly: GCF_040938575.1. Classification (NCBI taxonomy): domain Eukaryota; kingdom Metazoa; phylum Chordata; class Amphibia; order Caudata; family Ambystomatidae; genus Ambystoma; species Ambystoma mexicanum. Next base: position 1,400,233,544 of record NC_090934.1, on the reverse strand, counting down.
CACGGAACACCAGCAATCATTTGAGTTGCTCAAGACTGCATTATGCTCTGCACCAGTTTTGGGCACATCAAATTATGAAAAGGCCTTTGTGTTGTTTGTGCATGAATGTGATGGATGTGCTTTGGCTGTATTAACGCAGGAACATGGCGGGAAGAATAGGCCATGTGGTTACTTTTCTTCCGCCCTTGATCCTGTAGCATGCGCTTTGCCAAGATGTTTGTGAGCTGTTGCTGCTGCTGCTGCGTCTGTAAAGCAGTGTGAGGGAATGGTCCTAGGCCATGATCTAACCCTGATGGGGCCTCACTCTGTAGATGTTCTACTGAGCAAAACCCAAATGCAACACCTCACTTCCACACAGTTGACGAGATATGAATTGATCTTGTTTGCCCCTCACATTCAAATTAAGAGGTGTTGTGTTCTTAATCCGGCTGAACTCCTACCTTTCCCGCAAAATACTGTTTGCAGTGACGAAGAGTCACATGACTGTCTGTATGCTACCGAACAAGAAACAAAGAGTAGAATTGGTCTGAAAGACACTCCTTTGGATAATGCACAAGGGGAGCTGTTTTGTGATGGCTCCTGCTTCAAACTTCTGGATGGTACATCCACAGCTGCTTATGCAATCACTACATTGAGCATGGTTGTGGAGACCAAGAGAATTACGCATAACTCCGCGCAGGCTGCAGAGATTATAGCATTGACCCGAGCTTGTGAACTTTCCGAAGGGCTAACAGTAAACATATATACCGATAGTCAATATGCCTTTGGGGTGGTTCACAACTTTGGGAGACTTTGGTCAGAAAGAGGGTTTTTAACTTTGCATGGCACCAAGATTCAACATGGCTCCCTAATAGTTCAACTGCTCTCAGCGCTTGCACTCCCTACTCAGTTAGCAGTCGGAAAATGTGCAGCACATCGAAAGATTATAGATGATATAGGAAAGGAGAATGCTTTCGCTGATCAGATAGCTAGAGAAACTGCCACTGATCTCTTCACGGAGATGTATGTTTCAAGGGAGACTGTAGATGCCTATGCAATGGATGAGCGTGTTGGGTATGTATGGGATATCCAAGCTGATGCCACAGTAGAGGAATCTAAAAGGTGGGCTGAAGGCTTGGGAAAACTCGACGATGATGGGTGTTGAGTGGACATGGTTGAAGGGAAATGGCTACTCCCTGACGCTTACGTGATGATGATGATGGTCATCATGGCACATGGTCCTACGCATGTGTGTTCCCAACAGGTTACGAAAATGTTAGAGAAAGTTTGGGTAAATGACAAGATTTTGAAAATTGCTCAGCGTTACGTTCAGAACTGCATGGTTTGCCTACAACATAATGTGGGAAAGGGGACAGCAACTCCAAGGGGAAGTTTGGGCCACCTCCTGTCCCATTCGAAGTGATTTTATTGAAATGGAACGATGAAACAATCTAAAGTATGTCCTCGTGGTCATTTGTGCTTTCAGTAAATGGGTCTAGGCTTTCCCTGTCAAAGATGCTACAGCCATGACCACTGCGAAAACCATGTTAAAAGAGTACTTCCCGCGGTTCGGTTTCCCGAGAGTTATCTGGTTGGACAATGGTCCACATTTTATCGCTGCTGTAATTCTACAGATATGTGCGGCATTGCAAATTGACAAACAATTCCATTCGGCCAGACATGTTCAGAGCACCGGACTAGTGGAAAGCGCGGACAATGGTATCATCAAGAACAAGCTCGCTAAAATGTGTGCCGGCACTAAACTAAAATGGCCGGATGCCTTACCAATCGTGTTATTATCCATGCGTACAACCCCTCAAACTAAGACTGGGTTCTCTCCATTTGAGGTGGTAATGGGGAGACCTGCCAATATCTGGAACCTTCCAAAATGTCGTGCACTAAGAAATGTTGAAAATGTATTACTTTCAGACTATTGTAGCCAGTTGACTAAAAACCTGTATTTCATTTATCACCAGGTTCGTGAAGCTTTACCTGTGCAATACGAGGCCCCGGCCCACAGCATATGGCCAGGGGAGTGGGTGCTTGTGAAGTCCTTCGAGCGCTCCTCCTGCCTTGTACCTCGGTGGCGGGGCCCATTCCAGGTCCTGCTGGTCACCCAGACAGCAGAGCGCGACGCAGGCCAGAAGCATTGGATCCACGCGTCGCATGTCAAGAAACTTCCTAACCCAGTGCCACACGTTACAGAAGAAACAGAACCCCTTGCTAACGGTGAAACCAACGATCCCAAAGCAGTAAAAAGCGCTGAGAGTATGTTGGAGAATCTCTCTGAGCCCGTGAGGCTTGGGGAAGCCGCCATTTTGTCTCCACACTCTCCAAAAGTTTTGCATCCAGAAACCGCTGGCCCAAATTCGGCATCTGCACTTGTCTCTGATACGTTGCTTCCAACGGGAAGTGACGACACATTGTTTCCGGATCAATCAGTACAAGGAACAGCAAGGTACAATCTACGTCGAAGAAAATAGACATACGGCACGGTTTTGCTGTGCATCTGATAGACTTACGGCACGGTTCGGCTGTGCATTCGGAGAAGGAAAAGAGTCATCTCGGGCTTGCTTTTTGCCCAAATTTGAGAAAAGGGGATTCTGTTGGCCAGGGTTGTGGAAGGACTAAGAAGTCGCGCGGCCGGGAGGTCGCCAGCCAAAAACAATGGGGTCTTATCGTTTGAATATTGCAATGCCTGCTACCGCCACCGCTCGTATTGGACTTGTAAATGATCGTGTGACCAGCCAGGACAATGGACATAAAGTGTGGGCCCCGAAAATGTATTACTGTGTTTTTATGATAATATTTGGGTTTTTAATAGTCACTGTCTTAGGCCTGTGGTACTTCGAGGAAACTTATCCTTTAGAGTCCTTGTTACCGACTAAAAATGTACCTACTGTTTCCACTCCTTTTGTGCATTTGCATACTCTGTCCCCTAGGGACTCCCACCATAGACAAAGGTATCACAACAACACCTTGTTACTTATCATGGACGCTACGCATGCTATTTTTAATATGTCTAACTGCTGGGTCTGCTTGCATTTACCGCAACATGGGGATAAGGGGCTAGGTTGGTATATTCATCCTTTACCTTTGACAACTGCTTGTTATGCTTCTCTTAGAGCACTATTATTTGGCCGTTGGAACGATAGCATCTCGGGGAATTTGATGGCACTAATTTGAAAAGTTTTGAGAAACGTGTTTTGACTCCCCTGGGATGCTCGCTTTTCGCAAATAGGAGTAAGCTCAACATTGCTTCTATTAGGCCTTCTGATAGAATATCTCGTCCTTTCCAATCTTTGAATTCCTTTAAAATGGCTCTGATAGGCAATAAGGATGCCATGCCTCCTTCCTACACTGTTAACCATAGCCCCAATTCAGTTTCTTTCTGCATACATGGCAGTGGACAGCGGATGACTGTGGGGAGCGGATGAGTGTGGGGAACGGATAAGTATGTGGAGCGGATAAATACGTAGAGCGGATGAGTACGTAGAGCGGACAAGTACTTAGAGCGGACGAGTACGTAGAGCGGACGAGTACGTTGAGCGGACGAGTACGTAGAGCGGACAAGTGTGTGGTGCGGATGAGTATGTGGAGCGGATAAATACGTTGAGCGGATAAGTGTGTGGAATGGACGAGTACGTAGTGAAGACAAGTACGTAGAGTGGACGAATGTGTGGAGTGGATGAATGTATGGAAAGGATGAGTGTGTGGAGCGGATGAATGTGTGGAGTGGATGAGCGTGTTGAACAGATGACTACGTAGAGTGGATGAGTAGTATGTAGAGCGGTTGAGTAGTACGTAGAGCGGATGAGTAGTACGTAGAGCGGTTGAGTAATACGAAGAGTGGACGAGCAGCATGTTGAGCAGATGAATATGTGGACCAGATGAGTGTGTAGTACAGATGAGCGTACAGTGCGGATGAGCGGACAGAACGGATGAGTATACAGAGCGGACGAGTATACAGAGCGGATGAGTGCGTAGGCAGACAGGAGTACATGCGCGGGGTAGACCGCAGTGCATGCACGGAGAAGACAGGAGTGCATGCGTATGAAATACATGAGAGCATGCGTAGGGCACACTGGAGAATGAGGGATAGACTAGAGCACACAAGGCGGACTAGAGTGCGTGAGTGTGTCAAGCAGACAGGAGTGTGTAGGACAATCCTGAACGCCTGAAGTGAATAAAATGCATAGAACGGACCTGATTGCATGGAATTGCGTGACGTACATAATATGCTTTGGAATGCAGGGAACATTTGAAAGGGCATATATCATACCACACCCCACGCTTACTCTCTTCTTTACACCACCACTCAACTAGAACACAGAGATACTATGACACCATTCGGTATAACTGTTCTCATATCATCATCTACCGCTCACTCCCCATCAATCTAAGTAAACACTGCTGGTTTCACTCCCCCCAGCCAGGTGTTCTCCTCAGGCCTAACGCAGCCACACTCGGTCTGGATAAATCCTGCCAGAGCGAACAGATACTCCTGATCTCTCAACCACCACACCTACCGCTAAGAAGCAGCTACCACACGAATTCTGCACCAGCTGCACACATACCTGGTGCGCACACGCACCTTTGAACTCTCTCTACTCTCTCTACTGACCCAAACTTCGGTTCCCAAGGGCGTTCAACCTACGAGCGCCTTCAGACCATACCAATGGTATATAAGGCGCTATGTAAATGCAAAATAACAATAACAATAACAATACAGAGGAATGGCACTCGGTCAATGGGGGATTTTAAAGGTTGTGCCAATGTTGCTAATTTGACTGGGGAAGACAGACCTTTGTATGTAGGCGAGCCTGTCTATTTTGTTTGCGGTAATGTAGCATTTCCATGGTTACCCAGGGATTGGCAGGGAACCTGTTATCTAGGAATCCTATTACCTGGGGTGTTCATAGCAAGTACTGGAGAAGTTTCAAAGGCTCGTCCACGGCAGGCCGATAATGGTGACACTCCAGCACAGGTTTTGAGAGATGTAGCAAAATCATTCCTTCCATTCTTTGGACAGATAGCGAATTCAAAAGACATCAGGAGACTAGCTAGAGTACTGGAGAGAACCATCAACCGGACCACAGATATACTCTATACTCTATAACATGACATTAGAGAGAAAGCGATCAGATTAGTAGCACTTCAGAACCGAATGGCATTAGATGTCGTTCTGGCTGAACGTGGTGGAGTATGTAAATTAGTGGGGTCCGCTTGCTGTGTTTTCGCACCAGATTCCTCCCCCACTATCTTCAAGGCAATACAGAATCTGCACGTCCTTAGTTCAGAAGTGCATGTTCCCGTGGGAAACTGGGATCTTAGCGCTTGGTTCTGGGACTTCTTGCGATCTTGGGGTTGGAAAGTGCTTTCAGTCTTGCTGATCATTTTGGGAGTTCTGTTGTTCCTTTGTTGTTGTATCCAATGTCTACCTAGTATATATTCGATGCTAGGGGGATGTTGCGCTCAAGCGATAGGTACGATAGGACATAAAGTGTATGCCCCAGATAAAACCTCCAAAGAATATGTACTGAAAAAGATTTTAGTAAACGATCTGATGGCAATAGATATTTCCGACAGCGATTCAGGGTGTATGGACGATGATGCATGGAGTTATTTGCAAGGAGATCAGAAGTAGTTTAGCACTTGGCATAGGCCAAAAGGAGGGTTTGTCAAACTGGAAATGATATCATGCCTTCTATTGCTATGAATATATGTATATTGGCCTATGCCAAGCTGCTAACAAGCTACTTGTGAAGAAATTTGTGTTGCAAGGTCCTGACCCTAGAATCAATGTAAACCGCCATTTTAGGTTCTCTCTCCCTGTAAAGTCACCCTGTGAGTTAAAATGGTGGACAATGTCATTCAGAATAGACAACGCCGTCATGGCCCCTGTGTACAGCTAATATGTAACTTGCCTGCAGGCCACTTGCTAGGGTCATGAACTGAGACCTTGTCCTTTGCTGACCTGTGTGTAATGGATTACCTGTGTCAACGAAACTGATCTATGAACATATATTAACTGCAATGTCGTTTGAATAACTGAATGGGAACGCCTGTTTAACTACATTGTATAAACTATGTCCTAAGGCTTAATGTTAAGTTAAACCTAGAGAATACACTGTTGCCATTTTGACTTGTTGATGTGTAAACCAAAGATGAACTAGATACATATAGACAAACAAATTAGAAGCAAACCTGGCACGAACCCTAGATCAGTAATGTATTTATGGAGTAGTTAACCCGCAGTAGGGCTGGACAGCAGGCTGAAAATTGTATAAAAGCCTGACTGTTTCAATGAATATTCCCACTCACTGAGCACACCGAACCACGCTGGAGTTCGCTGTGTTGTACTGAGGGTCGATAGCTATCTGATTTGTCTTTGACTTTTTGTAACTGTTTAGCATAAAATAAAGACCTTTGTGTGTTTCTTTGTAACCTGTATTTGGTGTATTTCTTTTTGGGCTACCCACCCTCATATTATTTATTTGTTTTCACAGTGCGGCAACGCCACCTCACATATACAAACATGCAGTTCCCCAGCATGTATTCCCAATGGAAATTGCAAGGCTGGGGAAGCAAAATGTCCCCTGTGCTTGCATGGCTCATGAAGCAGGAGTGCTGGGAAACTAAACTGTCAAAGGAAACCACTTTTCCCTTTGTTTCCCTTTGACAGTTTCAGCCAGAAACCACTTTTCCCTTTGTTTCCCTTTGACAGTTTCAGCCACCATAGAAGTGCTTCCTCAGCTGCGGCAGAGGAAGCACTCAGTGATTATAGTGGGTGGATGCAGCTCATCCATAATGGGCGAGGGTTCCTGTGGGCCGGTAGCCCTTGCCCATTATGGCCGAGCCGTCCCTGGCATTAAGAAATATTCCCTATACTGCTCCAATAGTGCACACATATCGATTCAAACGTGAATCACAACCTCCTATACAGCTGAAAAGGACAAGGTCTTGGTTAATAATCACCTAGATAAGAGAGTCTGGCTGTTGAGTGCTCATCCTCTCACTATATAGTTTGTCACTGGCCTATTCCTTTTGCCTTGCATCCGCCATCTCACACAGCCAGCTAGTGCCATAGTTGTTTAAGATGGCGGCATTAGCCTCAACAGCCCCAGGACCTTTCCACCGAGAGAATTTGGGGGAGTGAGTTCATTCTTTTTTTTCAGGCTACCAAACGTGACACCAATTATCGGGCACTTCTTTATTTAATTTATTTATTTATTTGAATCCATCCTGCAACTATACTCTCCCAAGGCTACAGTTTAAGGAGGTTCAAAATGCCCAGTTCTTTACAACACCCAACCCATGATTCATTTCCCACCTCCTATTGTGGCAGTCATAACGGTCATGAATCCAAGCTTAGAACATCGCTGCCCTTGCTATCCTTTTCACTGGTTACATATTGTATCTGCTTCTGCTCCTGGTTTTCCTCGCCTCCTTTACTGTGATGCCATGCTTTTTCTCCCACAAACTCAGGCCTGGACATCCCAGTCGTGAGCCTAGTTATGCATGCACTGGGGCAATTAAAGTGCTAATGCGCACAGTATTACTGAACATGAGCAAATTCATTTATGCTATGTTATGTTATCGGTTTTTATAAAGCGCACGTATATACCAGAGGCATCTTGGCACTGAAGGATACAACAAAGGCACTGAGCAACCTAAACCGGATAAGTATTCAGGGCACGACAGAAGAAAGGATGGTCTTGCTTGGCTAGAAGAACAAGTTACTTACCCCTGGTAATGGTCTTTCGACTGGATGTTCCTCCCACGTATTCCTCATCTTTGATATACGTATCTCGCCAGCTTTGCTGCTTCAGAATTTTTGATTTTGCAGCAGCGGGGGTGCTGTGTGCGATGTTGTGACGTCGATGTCCCTCGAGGGCCACTGTGGAGCGTCAATGTCATCAGCAGTACAAATAGCTCATGCAGCGCCCATTGGCTTCAGTTCTGTTTCTTAATTCCATCAATTGAGGAACTAACCAGGCGTACCCCAAACCATAAGCTCTCAGGAAACGCAGAGTGTAAATCACGTAAATTGTACGGTGGGGTAGGCTGGAAGGGGCAATGAGGAATACTTCGGAGGAACATCCAGTCGAAAGAACATTATCAGGGGTAAGTAACTTGTTCTTTGAATGGATTGTGTCCTCCCACGTATTCCTCATATTTGATAGACTCCCAAAGCAGTGACAATTTGGAGGAGGGAGTATTATTTAAATTAATCGTGAATGGAATGAAGGACTGCCTTAGCAAAATACCTCCTTGAGTGGAAGAGAAGTCCAAGCAATAATGCTTAACAAATGTATGAATGGACGACCAAGTCCAGGCAGAGCAGATGTCAATCATAGGGATTCCCCTTTGGAGAGCCGCGGAAGTTGCCATGCCCCTCATGGAATGAGCTTGAAGCCCTTACAGTGGGTCGTTGCCCACTAATCTGTAGCATTCGCCAATAGCCACTGTAATCCACCAGGATATGATTTGTTTAGTTACTGCAAGTCCCAATTTAGGGCCAGTATATTCCACAAATAGTTGATCATCATGACGAAATTCTGCCATTTTTGCAATAAAAAAGCTTAGAGCCCTTTTTGGGTCCAGCCTATGCAGCCTCTCCTCCTCCTTGCCCAGATGAGGGGGGGGGGGGGTAGAAAGATGGAAGTGTTATCTTCTGTGACAAATGGAAGTCAGAGACTACTTTCGGCAGGAATTATGGTTTTACTCTGAGGATTACCATATCCTAATGAAATGTAATATAAGGAGGTTTGCATATGAGAGCCTGCAACTCACTTACCCTGTGGGCTGTTGTTAATGTGACAAGAAGTGCAGTTTTATTTCAGAGTTAAGAGCCTTAACGGGCAGGAATGTAAAGGCTCGAAAGGGGTACAAGTTAGAAATGTTAACACAAGGTTTCAATCCCAAGCAGGGTCATGAAATGGGACTGGAGAGTACACATTAGTGAGTCCATTCCGAAATTGAACAATTAACAGGTTTTTGAAATAGGAGACCTCTTCAGAGGAGTGCTTAAAAAAGGAGAGCGCTGCCACGTATCCTTTTATGGTAACAATCTGGAGCCCCAGATTAGCCAAATGCAACAGGAAAAAAAGCACCATAGGTGTGCCACACTGAAATGGGTCCGCATTCTTGTCCTTGCACCAGTTATTGAATTTATTCCAACCACACCGGTACAAGGATTTGGTTGCTGGGCTTCTGGCCGAAAGCAAAATCTCCATTATGTCAGCCTCTCAGAAACCATGCGTGAAGGCTGAGTGTTTTGACCTGTGGATGGAGAACCTGACCTTCCTCTTGCGAGAGAAGATCCTCTCTTTGTGGAAGACGTATTGGAGGGCAGATGGACATGCCCAGAAGGTCCAGGTACCACGTCCTCCTGGCCCAATCCAGAGAAATTAGGATAATGGATTTCCCAAACTTTCTCAACCTCCTGATTACATGAGGAATCATGGGGACTAGAGGAAACGCGTACAGGAGTGGAAATTCCCAGGCCATTATAAACGCGTCCCCTAGTTGGAGAGAATTCCCTTGAGCAGTACTGTTCGCACTTCCGATTGACATTGGTCGTGAACAGATCCACCTGGGGGGTTCCCCAAAGGGTGACGATCTCTTGAAGGATTTCCTGAGCTAGTTCCTACTCGTGGGATACTGTGCTCTGCCTGCTCAGATCGTCTGCAGCCGTGTTCTGCTCTCCGGCTAGGTGAACTGGCGACAGAGAGATTACTTCTTGTATTGCCCACAAACAGAGCTGCATTGCCTCTCTGCACACTGATAGTGACCCTACACCTCCTCTCTTGTTGAGGTAGTACATGGCCACTGTGTTGTCCGTCATTATCAGGACATTTCTTCCCCGTACAGAGGGCAGAAAGGCCTTCAGCGCTAGTCCGATTGCCCTCAGCTCCAACAGGTAGATGTACAGTTTGGACTTTGATGGAGACCGACGGCTGCTGATTGTCAGCTCGTTGGTGTGGGCACCCACCTTGTGAGTGAGGCGTCCGTCACTACTGTTATCTCCGGCCATGGTTGCGAAAAAGATTCTCCTTTGAGAATGTTGTCCTTGCAAGCCCACCGAAGAAGGTCTTGAGCAACTCTGCTCGGAACTTGCAGTTGATCTGACATATTCCCTGAAAATTGAGAGCACTAAGTCCTGAGAGCCCATTGAAGAGATCCCATTCTCAATTGGGCCTCTGGCATCACGAAAATGGAGGATTCCATGAGACCAAGCAACCTCAGAAAATCGAAGGCTGGAAGATGCTGGGCATTCTGCAACTTTGCTACCATCTGCTGAATGTGTTGAGCTCTCACCTCAGGAGGAGAGGCTTTCCCTGAGGAAGTATCCAAGACCACTCCGATGAATTGGAGTCTTTGGAATGGTATCATATGGGACTTTTTGTAATTGAGGGAGAAGCCCAGTCTGTATGGGTAGTGGCAGGTGATACTGAGATGTTCCTGGGCTTGCTCGGGTGAACGAGCCCTGATCAATTTATGGTCTAGGTAGGGGTATACATGAAACCCCCCTCTCCTGAGACTCACTGCCACTACCGCCATCAGTTTGGTGAAAACCCTCGGACGGAGGTAGGTCTGAATGCCAGAACGTGAAACTGATAATGAGATCCACAAACCGCAAACCACAGGTACTTCCTTTGCTTGAGATGGATTGGCACATGAAAGTAAGCATCCTGAAGGTCCAATGATACCCACCAGTCTTGGAGTTGGAGAGCCTGAAGGATCCGAGAAAGGGTAACCATCTTGAACTTGTCCTTCCTGAGGAACTTGTTTAAGTTTCTTAAGTCCAAGATGGGCCTCAACCCGCCGTCCTTCTTAGGAATGAGAAAGTAGGGGGAATACCAAACCTTGTCCCTCTCCGCGACAGGTACATGTTCTATTGCACCCTTCTCTAGCAGGGTTAAAACTTCCTGCACAAGGAACGGGTCTGGAATTTTTACAGAGTTGATTCCCTGTGGATGATCTTGAGGCCTTTTTTTTAAAAGGAAGGCAGTAACTTTGGGCTACTGTTTCCAGTGCCCAAGCATCTGAAGTAATGCACTGCAATTGGTTCAGATGCTGAGAGATTCTTCCTCCCACCGGGGTCTTGTGGGTCAAGGCCTCAGAGTGTCTTAGAGGCGGCTGCAGCAGCGGCTGAGGGTAAAGATGCCACTGCTGGGGCTGATTTAGCACCCATTCCTCGACCACCACGAGGGAATCTTTTTTGCCCCCTTTGTACAGCATGTCCTCTTCCCCTACCAATTGAGGAATATAAACGAAAAGAACTACCCCTCCAGGAAGATGAGCCTGAATATGGGTGTTGAGGTTGTCAAATGGAGGCACTAAGGGATTTAGCCGCCGCCTTGGAGTTCTGCAGCTTCTCCAGACTCTCATTCACCTTGCTGCCGAACAACCTCGAGCCATCGAAGGGCATATTGAGCAGTTTGGTTTGCATGTCCGGTGAAAACCCCGACTTTCTCAACCACGCAAACCTGCGCAGTACGGGGCTTGCAATCATGGATCTGCTGATGCTGTCAGCGGTATCCAGTCCTGATTGGAGACACTCTCCCATTGCCTCCTTCCCATCCTTAACTCTTTTCAGGAAGTCGTCTCTTTCCTCACCTTCCGGGATGTGATCAGCCACCATGGCAACACAGTCCCACAGGGTATAAGAAATTCTAGTCAAGGTACAGGTAACGTTAGTAGACTTCAAGGCCATGCTGCCTGATGTGAAGACCTTGCAAGTCCATGCATCAACCTTCTTGTCGTCTCTATCCAGGGGGATAGAGGGATAGGCAAATTGTTTGGTTGAAGTAGCAGCCTGGACTTCTACACTCTCAGGCGTAGGATGTTTGGTGAGATAGTCTGGATCGCTGCTAGAGGGTCTATACTTCTTGGAGAAGTTCCTGTTCACAGCAGGCCCAGATTCTGGAGATTCCCAATTGGCCACAACCTTCCTCTGAAGGGCCTTATGAAAGGGTAAATTTGGGTCCTTCTGAGGTCCCTGGTCCAGGATGTCCGTCATGTCATCCTGCTCATATGCTGGGGAAGCCGTACTCCACCCCATATACTCAGGGACTCTTTTTTTAAGTTTTCTGTAACCTGAATTAGAATTCTCTGACGGGTCAGGCCTGCCAAACTCCAGCTCTGGTTAAGTATCAAGTCCACTACAGACTGTATGGAGTATTTTTTCGGTACCGGCTTAAAGGTCTTTTCCTGAACCGGTATGGGCTTTGATGGGATGGAAGATTCTGTCGACGGTGTCAAGACGGCTTCGAAAAAGGGGTTGATTTGCTAGGTATCGCCCTCCATTTTGGCATCGAAGCGCTCGGCGACGATGGCGTCAACACAATCGTCAAAGGCCTTGACGATTTAAGCTTTTTCAACAGTATCAGAGATGGACTCGATTCTCGAGTCGATACCTTCAATGCCTTTTCGTGAGGTCGAGTACCTCGACGAATAGCCGGCTTACTCGGCTTTGATGAAGTAGCCATTGACTTCCCTGAGTCATCCGAAAGGAGCGACGGGGGCATGGCTTTTGCATGAATCTTTTGAGGGGGTCGAGGCAGCATTCTCAAAAATCTGCATCATTTCCACTCTAAAGCCATCCCATTTACGTGGGGAACCCGACCTAGTTGGGCACCTGATTACCTCAGTAGAGGAATCCGATGAAGAAGAGGGAGACCTATGGCATCTCTTCTTTGCCTTCTTCGAAGAAGAAGACGAAGACTGGCTCGATCAAACTCCTTGACTGAACTCCTCGACCGGGACCTCTTCGATTGTTTAAGCAGAGTGGAGTCTCTAGACTCCCCGGACTTGTTTTCCTTCTTCGAAGTAGACTTTGAAGCCTCCCCCCCACCTCCAGTTTACCTCCCTGTTCCCAGGGGGCTTTTTCTGTCATGGACTGACAGAATCCACAGTCATCGGTACGGTGCCTGGAACCCTGACACCACAGGCAGGCACAGCGAGGATGGGTTATTGACATCTTCGACCCACAGTCGTAACATTTTTTAAATCCCAAATTTAGGGTCAAAGGGATTGAAGATGAAGACATTTTTCAATAGAAAAATGAAGCGCGCCCTTAGTACTCGAAGCAAAAGCTTTTGGAAAAACGGAACTGAAGCCAACAGGCGCTGCACAAGCTATTTATACTGCTGATGACGTCTACACTCCACAGCGGCCCTCGAGGGACATCGACGCCACGACATCGTGCACAGCGCCACCTGCTGTTCAATTTTTTTCCAGAAGCAGCAAAGCTGGCGAGATACGTATATCAAAGATGGGGAATATGTAGGAGGACAATCCATTTGAAGGGCGGATTTACTATTGAAATATTGAAAATGTACTTATGTGGTTACTTCTGAGAGCAGGTGGATGAATCACTTTGCTGTGATGCTGAGTGAGGGTTGCGCCCCGAGGTTAGTGATCAAAAGACTGACTGCCATGTGATGAATACTTCAGGAACTGGTTGCAGGGCGCGCAATTCCAAGCACAACAGAGTGCAAATGAGAGTGCAATTGAGACCTTATAATGCTTAGCAAGCATTGAAAACAGCACTTGCCCAACCCATAGTTAGCGTACACAGCCAGGTGAAGGGCATAGGTTTACATGGGAGCATGATTACATCATATGTGACAATTTGGTGTCTCCTAAAAGGGCCCTTGACGTGTATTCATGGTTGTTCTGCAACTCAAAGCACGCAGTGCTTTACCCATTGCACCCTCAGCGAATCCACCCGAAGCCCGGGGGATTCTTTTTTAAAGAGGCATTTGCTTGCTTGCTGGCACAGCTGTGTGGCCTTTAGGTCCAACCCAGAACAACTGCTTAGCTCTGGCTGATTCTACTAGCTAAAGGCAAGTCTGTGGCACAGAGGGCTAATGCATCCACTAGAGGTGCCTATGTTCGATCTCATGGTCACAAGTTCGAATCCCAGCAGGTGCACTCAGCCCTTCATCCTTCTGAGGTCGATACAATGAGTACTATTAATTTGGGTAACAATAAACATCTATTATTTATCAATAGCGCCAAGATGCCTGTGAAGGTGTGTGCTAGCAATACACCTGTTAGGGTAATTCTCTGGCTCCCCCACCTCTGCTTATAACCAGATCAGCCCTGAAAAGAGTTCGCTCTTCATAACCCATGACCTTTGTGTTGTTATTTTAGCCACTCTAAACCCATTGAATCGAAGAGGCTAAAACCATAGCAAATGTGCATGGCTGCTAGAAGCAGTATGAAGCCATCAATAACGCAGGCAAAACAGAAGCGGTCAACCAGCTGGCTTCCTCCCACCCACCAGTCCATTTATAGGGTCACTTCTCCTGACTAGCAGAAGCATGAGGCGAAGCAAGGCCTGGGTGGCAAGTAGCTCCTCCAGCAAAGCGCCCAGCGTGTACCAAGTGGCACTCTCCCTGCCTCCCCACTGAGCCTGGTGCAGATCTTGCCCTTCTGGTTCCTGTCTACTTCCCTATGGGCTGGGCTCCCCCAGACCCCTTTATGGCGACTTACCTGTGTGTTGATCTTTGGGATTATGGGTCTGTGGCCTGCATGGGTATTTGTCTGTTCCCTTTGTGAGGCTTAATTACTTGACATGTGTAATCCATACGTGTTCTGCATTGGTTAATCACGGGACACATTTCACGGTAACTGAACTCTAATGAAGTCAGTTTCTCATTTCCTGGATCCCTGAATATACTGGGTCGCCGCAGAGCGGGGAAACCCCTTTCCAGGGAGCACCATGTGTGTTCTAGTCTCTAGCATGCACGGGGTAGTATTATTTTGGTGGTGTGAATGTAGCAGAACCTCCTCCCTCTGCAGCCCTAATAATGACCCTGCGGGGTGAGACATGCAGGGCTTAAGTCGAGGGTGCACGTGGGTGGATGGAGTCCCCTTACTTTTTGCAGGAGTCGTCCTACTCTTTTCAGAGGGCACCTTGATATGCTAATTTCTGGTGACACCACTTTCAATTGGTATGTTCATGAGTCCCCCACTTTTTGTTTCAGGACTTGACCCCTGGAGATATGTCGTAGCAAAATGCCTCGCAGGAGGTGGGGGTCCTGTGAACATTTCAGTTGGCAGACCACGAGAGGAATAGTGCCTCTTGCAAGTGGATTAGTGATCTCAAACTTGGAGCTTCCCATAAAAGGGTGAGGGTCATGTCTAGGATCAATGAGACGAGCCCCTGCCAAGCAGCCCAGCATGGTGGGGCAGGTCAAAAAACGGAAGGAAGGAAGGAAGGAAGGAAGGAAGGAAGGAAGGAAGGAAGGAAGGAAGGAAGGAAGGAAGGAAGGAAGGAAGGAAGGAAGGAAGGAAGGAAGGAAGGAAGGAAGGAAGGAAGGAAGGAAGGAAGGAAGGAAGGAAGGAAGGAAGGAAGGAAGGAAGGAAGGAAGGAAGGAAGGAAGGAAGGAAGGAAGGAAGGAAGGAAGGAAGGAAGGAAGGAAGGAAGGAAGGAAGGAAGGAAGGAAGACAGACCTACTCCCGCTATTCCCTTTTTTTCCCTTTTCCGCGGTGAAGTCTCATTCTCAAACAATTCTTGGAGCATTAGTATTGTGTTAATGCTGGGATATCTGGACATCTGTCCCCGGTAGCGATTATGTTCCCTGTGGGTACGAGGAGGTTGAGAAAAATCTTCTTCTAGCAGAAATAACTCTCTTACTTTTAGAGATCAAACTCCAAGAACACGATAGGTCCGTCTACAGATCACACGTGGATTTCATGAGTTGATGAGTCCCTGGCTGAAGGGAGCTGTCTTGTGGTGCTCGAGCACGTTTGCTCAAAGCACCCTCCATGCAAAGCAAAAATAACAAAAACAGTCTAGTCACTAATCACAGCATTGCATGAATCGTTCAAAGAGCAGTGTGATGCCATCGCAGATTGACATCTATGTAACTGGAGCTGGCAGATAACCGGACCCCTTAGCTGGCAATCACTAGAAAATCCATCCATACCAAGTGCATTCTCTGCTTCATTTTTCTGGCAAAGTTGGGGTGTAAGAGTTGTCTGATGGACTATATGAGGCCGCAACATCACCCAACACTAAAGCGTCCAGAAACTTGAAAAGGCCCATTGCATCATTGTTTATAAATGCATCTGGAATTCAAAGAGATGCATGTTTTATTTCTTAGCAAAGTAGTCATCCCACATTTGGGAAATGTCCCAAAGATCATAGGAACTTTGTAGAATTCTCCTAACTAACTGTGTAGCAGAAACCTTTTCAGGTGGACTGTCATTGGTGCAATGCAAATACCGGCCATGCCAATCACCTACAGTACTAAGTGGCATAATCCTCGGATGGAGAGGGAGCTGGACACAGTGGAGCTGGGCTGGTTGGCGGGGAATGTTTGATAGGCCGGATTTCCCTACATGTCAAATTTGTTGCATCTTCTCCAGAATTGATGCAATGAATGACATTGTATTTCTGAAGAGTTTCAGCCCAAAGAAAAACCCCCTGCAAAGGAATAAAAATGTGTGATATTGAAAGAGAATGGTAAATGCCTTGTGCTGGTCTTTGGGGGGCACAGCACACAGAGGCATTGGGTTTAAATTATTTTAATTCCAATCTATTTAAGAGAAGGAAGAGGAGAAGAGGAAGGTCTTGTGGGGTTTCCGGAACTTAAGGATATCAGGCTCAAGACGGAGGGTGGCAGGGAAGCTATTCCAGAGGGAGGCACCTGCTGAGGAAAGGGATCGCCCTCCAAAGCTCTGCTTGGCGAACTGGCTCACTCGCAGAAGCTTGGAGGTGGATGAGTGGAGGGCTCGTGATGGACAGTATTTAGGAAGGCATCGTTGAAGGTAAGTAGGTCCCAGGCCCCAGAAAACCTTGTGTGCAATGAAGAGGGTCTTGAATTTGATCCTTGCAGCAACGTGGAGCCAGTGAAGGGATTTCAGGGCTGGAGAGATGCAGTCCCTGGGCTTCAGGCCAAGGATAAGTCTTGCAGTTCTGTTCTGGATGAGTTGCTGCAGAAGCAGAAGAAGGGAGGTGAGGAAGAGGCTGTTTAAGTAGTCCAGTCTGGAGAGAACCAGGGCTCTGGAGTGAGCCGCTGGGGGAAATTGAGAAAAGGTATAGTGCCTCTGAGGAGGTGTAGTTGATAGACTTTTTTGAGATGTCAGAAATGTGGGAGGAGGAGAGAGTGGAGTTGAAGATGACTCCAAGGTTTTTGGTCTCACAGGTGGGGGTCGGAGCCGGTCCAAGGGAGGGCAGCCAGAGTGAGAGGTGGAAAGCGGGAGCAGGTGTTAGAACCTAACAACCAGTGACATTGAAGTTTAAAGATGATCACGTCTCATTGGAAGGATGATAGGAATCCAGGAGGTTGAATCAGAGTACCACATATGCATTTGGAGGCAGTCAAATGGATCCTACGTGTCTGTGTGAGCAATCGTCCAGCACCACACATGAACTAAGAATCTGCTAATGTCAGAATTAATTTAATGGGGCATGTTGATCTGGAGATTATTGTGGATCTGGGGCCCAAAGAGATGGTGGCTCAGGGGCATGGGTGCCACCCTAAGCGAGTGGATGTTTTGCCTGGGGACGGCATGTGGAGAATTCCTTGATCAGCCCACCTTGGACTTCGGGACAGTAACGGTGCAACAGCACACGTTAGCCTTAGAAGTTCAGATTTTCCCCATACCCCTGGTGCTATACTCGTGGCCAGTCCTGAGAGATTTAGCCCTGCCCAAATCCTTTTGGAAACCTGGTGAGATGACTTTGGGGCACACCCTCACCAACTAAGAGAGCCTGAAGCGCTCCCTGGGCAGACCTAAAACTATAATATGGAAAAAGAAACCTCTCCCTTTCTGGGAACAGGCCTGACTACACTAAGCAATGGTTGTGTTTGGATGTCCTTCGCGGCATCATACAGCACATCAGAGAACTCTGCAGCGATTTGTGGAACCTGCGGCGAACTCCGAGGTGCCAGTTCGTCTCTTCCCAAATGCTGAAGGTTCAGTGCAGAATTAAGTATATTAAGTATTTGGCGTCACTAGGCCTCATTATAAGGGTGGCAGTAGCCATGCCGGTAAATACTGGCACGGCTGCCGCTGGAGTCCGTTTATTACCAGCACCCGGCAATGGGGATGTACCGGGGCATTCCAGCCCCACAGGAATCGGTAATTCCCCTTTGCCGGGTGCCGGTAAAAATTACTCCCCATCCCATTTGAGTCCCATAGGATTCAATAGGAATGGGGAGGCCGGTAGTGCCGGAACTGTTAATAATGGTGCCGGCGCTACACCCACGAACAGCTCTCGTAGTTTGCCGCTCCAGCAACAAGGTACTGGCAAGCTTACCGGTACCATTGTTACCGGACCGGCAACATTGTAATGAGGCCCATTGTTTCTTGGCAAACATGGATTCTATTGCAGGGATACAACGTTGCCACTTCCCCTGGTGCTCAGCGGTCGAAGTGGGTGGGAGTGGATGGGAGTGGTGCTCCTCTACTTTAAAAAAAGCCTGAATGTTCCTATACTTTTAGTGGGAACCATTCCGGAATGGTTTAGTTTTAAAATAAAATGTAAGAAGAAGTTGAAACTTGCACTTCCGTGCACTGCACTGAACACCTCCTTAAACAACAGGTGTGTTTGTTTAGGGGGTTGGATTGCGCTTGTGAGGGGGCGGGGGCAGGCCGGCAGGGAACATAGTTCTACTACTTCTTTTCATACACGTCGACCACTGCTGGTGCTCAGTGAAACACATTGCTCTAAAAGCTTGCCCAGTGTTTTCCCAGCCTTAAAACCACACATTGGAAACACTGAAGAGCTCAGCTGCACACCACAGGAAGTACATGAGAGGGTCCAGGAAGAAATACTAAACACCATGGTCAGGAGAAGCCTTTCATAGACTTGGCCCAGGCCCTGAGGCCCCAAACAGCCTCCTCAGGTGCACACAGGGAGAAAAGCCATCCACTCGTCTCCATTAAAGCAACTCACCATGACTACTTTCATTGTTTCTAAATACCATTGGAATGCAAGGTAAGGGAGAGGAACTATTTGATTATGCAATGAGCCTCCCAGATAGTGCGGTAGAATGACAAAGGATTTATTTAAATGACTTTGCCACTTCCCATATGCAGGTGAAATGCCACTCGCCTGAAGTTTGCATCACAGGCTGACTAAAGCATTGGCAGGCCGCCTGGAGGACAAGGCATCGGTTTCATCTTCATTAGTTCCAAATAGCCAAAGTCAGTCTCATACTTCTTTAGCTCACTCAAGCGTTTAATTATCGCTTGGGTAGTTCTCTGTTTCTTTTAATAACTGGATACAATTGAAAGCTCCAGCAAGCGAGGAAGCATTTGGCCAGGAGAACCAGGAGAACTGGTTTACAATTGCAACAAGTCAAATGAAGTTGTAATCTAAGAGACATGTTTAGAAAGTGCACGTGCTGACTATAGCCACATCCAGCTTACTAGGTGGGATGACTTTTTCTCATGTTTCTAACATATTTGGACGTGAGGTTGGAAATACATTTAGGGCGATACACTGTTTAAATAACTGAGAACCAATCCCCCAAGGGACATCAAAGCAAGAATCCCATACAACCTGCAAAGGAAGTGCGGCACATTGAAAAAGAGAAATGTTTCGCACTTTTTTTTTTTGCTGAAATTTTACATCGTGAAAATGAATGGAGAATACTTTATATTGGGGAGAGTTACGCTTTGCTGTTAAGCAGTATTATTAACAGTAAGACTCAGTTGCTTTGTCTCAAATTGTTGATCTTTATTATTCTATAAGACAACGACTCTCAGAATAAAGTTAGTTTTCTTCACCCCCTTCCATGATTACTTAGTTTTGTAGAGTCTGCTCTACCTCCTCCTTTTTCCTTCCTTGATGTTATTTATTTAATTGTTTTTTGTTATACCATACCTAAGTTCGGTTTGTAAGTGCAGATCCAGGATTTGAACCTCCGTTGCTCTGCGTGGTCTTGCTACCAAGACCAGCGCCTTGCCCCGGTAATATCCTCCGTTCGCTGTTGCCATTCTCTAGTCGGTTTCTCCAAGTCCATGAAACCCTGTCACGACCCTCAGCCCTTCGGAGTAACAGGTTTCTCAGCACTTCTCTTAGGTTTGTCACGTTTGTAACTGGGATCCAAGGACCAGAAACACTCAGTAACTTAGAAGTGCTTTGTTTGGGAATGTGTACAGGGAGTGGGAGAAATACAAAATGGCGTAGACATAGAGTGTAAGGATAAGTGTCAGGATATGACCCGTGGTCTAGAACTAAATAGCAGCACTTGGAAACTTAAATACTTAAAAATGGCTTCTCTCCAGCTTCATAAAGTTCCAGGGCCAAAAGTTCAACATGTGTAATGGTATCTAGTGACTGGGACGTACCTTCAGCCACGTCCTGGATAGCCCTCAGCTGCACTGGGTGCACAGAGATGTCTCCCCCTCCCCTTTTGTTACTGCCTGTTTTGGTCGTCTAGTTCTTCTGTCCACCCAGAGCCTTGCTGGGGTTCCCCAGTTGTCCCCCAAGGCAGGCCTCTGTGAGGTATTTGTAACTAGGTGGAACAGGATAAATGCTTTTGGTAGATAGTTTAGTACATTCCAGAGGCTTTGTCAGGAAGGGACATGGGTGGCCAACTATTATTATGTCCCTTTCTGGTTCAAAGCTCTTGAAACCTGTATTCCCAGTGAGCAGGCCTCCCTTCTGCTCTGCTCAATTTCTTTACGCCACTGTTATACCCGGGCTTCCTCTTCTCTCCCCCAGTCAGTTATTCTCTTTCTTGTTGCTCTTCCTCCCCCTCTCTACTTCTTCTCGCCACTATCAACTCGCAGTCTCTTTCCTACTCTTCAATAGAGCACTCGTCTGTTAAGTTTTCAATAATCTTCTTGTTCCTCCTCTCCGAGGGTTTCTCCTTCTGTGACCTCTTCTGGACACCATTAGCACTGTTCTCACTTTTCTCAGCCCTCAAGAACTCATCTTCTTCAACCTTTGGGCACTGTAGTCACTTTCCCCACCTGCCCTCCCCCTTTCTAGTGCAACCCTCTTTAGCCACCACTCTCCTGCTTCTTGCCCACAGCTTTAGCTCGCTTGAATCCTCTGCCTGGTCTCCTGGGTCTCTCCACCATCTCCAAAGCTCCAGGGTATCCAGGCCTTCTGGAGCTCTCCTCCAACCCCTTGAGCTTTGCTCCACTCCACACCCTCCTGCTCCCACTCCAACCTTCTGCAAAACAGCTGAGACTGAGCGCTTTAATACTGCTGTTTCCCGGACCTTGCAGCCTCTCTTTGTTGAAAGGGGATTCAGGTGTGTTAGCTAGGAGGGGATATGGCTGTCAGGCTGCACCCCCTGGGATGGTTTTACAGTCTAGATATAGGACCTAAGATTGGCTTGTCCCTCATATTGGCTGGTCCTCACTCTGCCTGCCAAACTCTGGTGTTGCCTTCAGAGGTGTGTCTCTTTGGCAGATGGTGTAGAGTTTGGCTAGTGACCTCCCTCCCATCCCCCCATCCCCTGAGCATGGCTTCAGATTCCACTGTGAGACTTGGGGCTGGCTACCACCTCCTCTTGGGTGGCCCACTCTCTGTTGCCCTGACCTTGCTCTCGGGGTATATTTCCTTGGTCTATCTAAGCTGTGTGAGCGTGAAGGTCTTGCGCAATGGATGGCTGGCTCACTGTTTAGTCTTCCTTCCTACTTCCGGCCCCTCTTCTACCCTCTGTAAATGTGAATGGGATTCCTGCACAAGGGGAGCCGAGGGTAGCGGTGCTGACAGGTCTGTTTGACTGCCAATCCTTCTTTCCCTTAAAGAGGCAGTGGCCAAAGAGTCACCACTTTCAGTGGAATCAAAGGCCCTGCGCTTTAAGGAAAGTTTAACTTAATTTCTCCATCATGATCATACTTCCCAGGTGTATTCCTCCACGTTTGGTCCAAGTCCCCTGAGCAAGTGCCAAGGAAGCTCTGTAGGCCCACAGGGCCCTTAACTTCCCTGATGCCAGGTCCCATTAAGGCCCCCTCGGTAATAGCCCTCCCCAAAGAGGAGGCCAATCTGCCAGGCATCCTTTGAATGTCCTATGCTTTCGGATAGGGGTTGCAGTTAGGGTGACCAGGGACCCCAAGCCTATCATGCTCTAGCATGAGAAGATATCCAGACACCTCATTCACCACACTAGGAACACCCAGAAATAGCTGGCTTTGTCACAGTCACTGGGCACTTTGAGGATTCTTTCCTTCCCTCTCAGCCTCTAGGCACTTTCTCAAAGTTCTCAACATCCCTCTCACATTCTAGACATCTTTCAGACTTCTCAGTGCCCATCCCAGGCTCCACGAAGTCACCAGCTTTTGCTCAGATTGTATCTGCTTATTATTTTCCGGTTCTTTCTTAATGATCTGTTCTTCTCTGGGGATGATATCTTGGTTTTTGGTTCCACCTTCCTGTTTGTATGTTGATGGAGGATGATGTTTCTTATTGCCGCAGAATTAACAGTGGATTACATATTTCTTCCAGTCAACATGGAAGTGGATGTGCAGGACTTTGGCTGCCAAATATTCTATGGTCTTGGTATGTTCTTTAAGCACCTATCTTACATTTTTCAGCTGTTTGTTCCTGCACAGCTTTACGCGCACCTGCATACAGATTTTTGAAGTTTAGCAGTTCCTTGTGGTCATTGCTTGGTCTCCTAGGAAATAATATTAACTACCAAATATCTTATGGTAGTATTTTGAAGCTGGTTTTCCAGGTTGAGAACAACTACTTGTTGTTCCTGTTGTTTCTCGTTGTCCTTTAAGGTCTGTATTTAGGCTGTATTCGGAACTGATATTTCCAAGGAGTTTGGGCTGTTCAACATTTCCAGACTCAAGGATGACTTCTCCTTTAGGCCATGAATCTCTTTTACTTTCACAGTAGCTGCTGCAGAAAATGGTATCAATTATAGTTATCAGCTTCTATCCTTCTAGGGAAAGTTTTTCATTCTGGATGGTTGATGGGACTGTTCAATTACTTTCAGCCAAGCAACTAACTTTTATACAGATGTATGTACTTGAACTAAAGTTTCTCTGTAAGCGGGGTCAGGACTTTCTGTCAGGTCCTATGAAAACCCCTTCTGACACCATACGTCATAAGTGATATGAAGAAAACATGGACATAGTTACTGTGTCTCAAAATGTCTTTCTTTATCATTCTATAAGACAACATTTCTTGCAAAAGGTTAGGTTTCTCCTCTCTGTGACAGGATTACCTAATGTCCTAGAATGTTCTTTTTGGCCTATTTACCCAACATCCCTCAATGTATTTCCAAGTCTTTCTAAATTCTCAGTCCTCCTCAGATTCACATACTTAGAGTATTTTCAGCGCTTCTCTCAGTCTCTATTCAAACTTCTCAGTACCCCTCTTAGGCTCAAGACTCTTAATGAAACTTCTCAGTACCCCTGTAAGGATCTGGGTGTTTTCTAAAATTTCAACAACCTTCTGCGGTACGACGCATCTTACTGACTTCTTAGTGCCTACCTGAGACAAATAACACTTTTTTAAAACATGAATGCCTCTTTCAGGCTCTATGCCTCTTCCGCGGTTCTCACATGCTCCTTCCAGTGTAAGCCTCTGCAGCTAGCATCCAGGTAAGGGCAGTCAGAAGCTGTCTCCATCAGCCTGTAAATAGAGCTGCTCAAGCTTCCTCCACAAGCTCCAGGTAATGACCCCTCAGCCTTCTCTCAATCTTGCGCACTTGAGTACTTATTTGTAAATCCCTTCCTTTTCCATTGAGTTCCATTGGTCTGAGTTTCAGCTCTGCCACTTGTCTCGTCATGCTCTGCTTTCTGTCTGCTGTCGCATGGGAGGAGAAGTATTGGAACATGAGGGTGGCGTCCTGCCACACAAGTTTTTTTTTATATTACTCTGCATTCACACTTACTGCAAAGATTGTACCATTTGACATGCCAAGTATCAATAAAGCTACATACTTATGCTCAATGGAAATGGGAGCCAGAAAAACACATATACAGTGACTATTAGCTTGTTTATTTAGCTAAAATCAAGTGAACATGGGTTTAATTTCCCATAGTATTTTTTAGTTTTTTGAACAACACCTGCCTATTATTCGGCAGACATATTGGAAAAACAAGAGAACAGAAAAAAACAAACATAGAAAAGGGTTCAAACTGCTCATAAATGAACATAACAATGCCAATACATATACATGAATGCAAGAAAGTTATTCAGCAATAAATGCTTCCGGGGTCAACCTCTATACATATCACATTTAAATAATGTTTCTATAGAGCAACCCCCATATGATCACATAACACTTAAGAAGTGAATTTGTAAGCAGTGAGCTGAAGCTAGTCTTCACTAGTACATCCTAGTTGTTGTTTCCGAGGTGTACTGGATATTGGGAGGTAACCAAGTCATGGCAGGAGAAGATCGAGAGTTATAAACGGGTTGACCATCTTGGATTTGATCACTTACTCTTTATTTGTGGACGATTTGTTCAAAGTTAATGAAAGGGGTTTCCTAGGTAACAACCCATTGTCATGTTCTGGGCTTAAGGGTGCTTCATCACAGCATCTAAGCACAATAATATTTGGAGACTACATATGTCGTTTTTTAGGCGCTGGAAATACTTCATGCATTTTATAAAGTTTTCCCATCGGAGAGTTTGTGCTATTTTGCAAGTTTCAACCGACATGTTTTGATTTAAAATGGAGGACACAATGCACTTTTTATTTTTTTTGCCCAATGTATAATAAAATCAGAAGGAAGAATGATAATACTGTTGCCTCGCAAAATGGGCTTGAGACAACGGACCTCATTAAAAGTTTGGCGGTAGCCTTGCCGGTGAAACCGGCAGGCTGATGCCAAACTTTCAAATATTTCCCGCCCCAGGGAATGGGGAAATAAAGGGCCATTACAACCCTGGTGGACCCTGTAATTTCCCCATTGCCAGGGGCCGGAAAATATTCTTCCCCATTCCCATTTGAGCCCCATAGGGGGAAGCCGACATGCTCAATGGGGAAGCCGACATGCTTTGCTTGTGGGTGCCGGTACGCCCGCCAGGTCAGACCTGGCGGGCGCAAAGGCATAGGCAAGCAGAACTCATTGTTTGCCAGTCCGGTAACTAAGGCACCAGCAAGCTTGCCTGTACTGTAGTTACCGGACCGGCAAACTTGTAATGAGGCCCAATGTACGTTACTTTCTTACTTGCCATTTCTTTTGAAACAAAGGAATATACTAATTAAATATATTCCGTAAATCTTGTATTTTAATTTGTATGCTAATGAGAAGTTCTTAAGTGGTTGTGTAGCTCAGTGGCAATGCGCTTGTCTTGGAAGCAAGATGACGCAGGTCAACACAGGTTCAAATCCCGGGCTGTGCTTAGAAGCCTCTTCAGTATTAAGTGTTATACATAACCAATAATAATTATTGTATTTAAACCTGTGGGAATATTATTGCTACAGATGTTTTTATACTTTGATGGGTTATTTTTATCAGAATACATTTATTTTGACTGACTGACTAACATGAAATGAGGATTAAAACACCAAAGATATCCTTTTTAGTGTCTTGGAATTTCAGAGCAGGTTATTTATATTTTTAGTCACTTTTCTAAAGATAAAAGCCCTGCAACATTCCCTGACTGCAGCCAGACTCCCAGAGTGTTGGTAAGTGTAGATGACATCTGTAAATCCACAGGAGAGGACATCTCTTCAATGTCCCTTGTGCAAGCGGGTGCTTCTTGAGGGTGGCAGACTTTAATTGCACACTATTCACATATGTATTGACAACCCTTTGCTTTCAGTTTATTAGTTGAAGTGCAAAATCAGAGGTGTTTTTGCGATTCTATTTGTTATCTACTTTGTGAAAAGCCCCTTGTATTTAATTGTATTCATAGTTTTATTAGTCATATTGTATTATATAATGTCATGTTATGTGTGGAATTGGATTGTATACTGTGCAATGCTGCCACTTGCGTAGCTTCTTGGCGGCGTTTGATCAGCAAGAAAAGTGTGTTGGGTTTGGTGAGTAGGGGCAGACGGGAAATACAAGCTTTCCTGTTTTGTTGATGCTTGCAGATTAGAATTTGCCAGGTTCTGCGTGCAGTTCTGTATCGAAGTGATTTGTTTCAAGGACTCTTGTGCTGGCTGTATGCACCATTCGTTTTTTATTTATTTATTTTTACATTTTTATTATTTACATTTTTACATTTGTATTTTTACATTTATTTATTTTACATCACCCGTTAGTGTGGTGATGTGTGGTACTGGGACTGTGTTGTACACAGGGAGACGGAGACAAAGAGAGAGGAAAAGTTCTGCTGGGTTGAGTGCCAATTGTGTTTGCCGGTGTGAGCGGCTTGGCCAATGTGTGTAATATGTGGTGAAAAGTAGATTCGAGCAGGTTTGTTAGGGGTGCAGGCAGTCGAGACCACAACAGGTACTCAACGTATTATAGCCAATATAACCATGCAAACCACCCATTTGGAAGAACCAGGAGCAGAATAACAGCGGGGAACAACCAGGGGCAACATATCAGTGTGGGAGGGAGGGGATACAGGGGAGCACAATTATAGCTTGGGAACACCTAGGAACAAAACTATTTGAAGGAAGCACATAGAAGACAAAACTACAGCGCAGAAACACAAGAAGTTGAATTGCAAAAAGGAGAGACATAGGAACAGCATTACAGTGCAGAACACCTAGAAGTAGCATTACAGCAAAGAGGCATCTATGAATACAATTTCCTTGGTGGAGCAGCTAGAAACAAATAACAGTGTGGGAACCCCTAGGAGTACATTTTCAGCAGGGAATATTTAAGTGCTAAGTTACAGTGGGGAAAACACGTTAGGAGCACAATTACAGGGCGGGACACCTAGGAACAAAATCATCGGCTGGAAGCAAATAGAGGACAAAAATACAGTGTGGGACACCTAGGAACAGAATTACAGCAGGGAATATCTAATTGCTAAGTTACAGTAGGGAAACAGATAGGCGCACAATTAAAGAGGGGGCCACCTAGGAGCAACATGAAAGACAAAACTACTACGGCAAAAATAATACTTAGAAGAGCAAAGAGACCACTAGGAACAGTATTGCAGTGGGGCAGTAGCTAGAAACAAATAACTGTGTGGGAACACGTAGGAGCAAAATTTCAGCAGGGAGTATTTAAGCGCTAAATTACAGTGGGGAAAACACAAAGGAGCACAATTACAGGGCAGGACACCTAGGAACAAAATGATAGGAATGAAGCAAAGAGAAGAAACAAAAAGAGTGTGGGACACCTAGGAGCAGAATTACAGCAGGAAATATTTCAGCGCTGAGTTACAATAAGGAAACAATTAAAGAGGGAGACACCTAGCATCAACATTAGAGGAAGGAGGCACATGAAAGAGCAAAACTACAGTGGGGAACACCTAGAAGAGCAAAGAGACAACTAGAGGAGTAACATGTCAGTGGAGGAGCAGCTGGAAACAGATAACAGTGTGGGAACACCTAGGAGAAGAATTACAGAAGGAAACACCTGAGCTCTAAGTTACAGAAGGGAAAACAGTATACAGTGTTAATAACAAAAATTAAATAATGTCTGACATTTATAACGAAACATAAATAACGAAAAACACCAAGCTTTTTAAAGAATATATATGTGGGGGTGTGGTAAAGGGTTAAATCTTGTGTGGGAGGGTTTTGGGGTGGGTTTTTAGCAAGAGGAAACAGGATTTTGGGCACCCCAAAAAAGAAAAAGAAAAATAAATCGCAATTTATTTTGTTATTTTTCTTTCGTTATAAATTAATTAGTTATTTAGTTAGTAGGTTATAAGACATGGAACTGGGGAAACACGTAGGAGCCCACTTACCGAGGGGGACGCCCAGGAGCAACATTAGAGAAAGGAAGCCAGGCTCGGACTGGTCTGTAGGGAAATAGGGCAATGCCCAAACCAAAAACGCAAAATGATAGTGTGGGTCAGTTTTTTCGGTCAAAGTTGGCCACTTTGTTGGTCAAAGCCATCGGCAAAAGCTGTTTTCCCAGCGGCACATGCTTTACCACATCTTACCTTACTTACCGTACGCCCACTGTGCCATGGGCCTAATTTCGCTAATAACATCCAAACTAGACAAAGAAAATACCCTCTATTTTGGACTCCCAGATTATCTAATGAGGAAACTTCAAAGAGTTCAAAATAAAGCGGCAAGACTATCTCTCAGAAGAGATTTGAACATATCACGACAGCATTATGTACTCTCTACTGGTTCTCCAAAAAAAGGGTTCATTTCAAAACCTTGTGCATTGCCCATCGTTCATACCATGGAGGGGGCCGGTCTTCCTTCAGAAATAAGTTTCAACACTACACTCCTTCCAGAACACTTGTGTTGTGCAACGCGGCACAAGTACTAGTCCCCAACTTCAACAAGAAATGGAAAGGAGGATCCTCTTTTTCAGGTCTGGCTACGAAACTGTGGAACACCCCACCCAAACCTCTCCAACTGGAGGAGAACCACCTGAATTAAGGAAACAGATCAATACTTGGCTTTTCAACCAACTACTTTGAAAGAAATGTAAAATAATAGCAACCGACTAAAAACTGTGCACCAGAAACCTGGGCTAACGTACGACAAGCATTTTCCAAAACTCTTGAAACTACCATCTGCTGGGAAACCAATATGACTCGTGGAACCTCTCCCACAAGGTACTGGTCTACACCTTTAATCTCAGTGAAATTTACCACCAAGAGCCAGGAAGTGACAACACGGTCACACCCCCTCCCCCTACCCCTCATCCCCCAACAAGCTCCTCACTACTGAAATCTGGCATCCTAGCACCTCTCACACTCCTACAGATGACCCAAGGGTCTCACGTTCTTTTACAGATTCAGGCCCTATCCATCTTCTTTCGACAGCCATGCTGTTAATTTTGGCACACCACCATCAGGGGGCTGACCATATGTCTCACCTGTCCGCTCGGTACCAATGACAAACAACATAGAGATTTTCTTATCGACACACAGGTAGCAGTTACTTCCGATCTGCATCCATCAACACTAAAGGATTCCACATCTGCCTCCCCGCTCTCCGACTAACACACCGTGCCATCTTTTTTTACAGAACCATAAACAGCGAGGCCAACATTAATGGCGGACGGGTGCTATATAAAACCAGATTACATTATGTTACACATACCACTAATGCACATAATGGGGGTAATTCATAGAATTTAGTGCACAAGTGGCGCACACGGCTGGCGCACAGTGTGCGCGTGTGAATCTCTGCGCCAGCCGCGTGCGCTAAAATCCATTTCCGTGCACAGCGTATTCATGGATTTTAGCTACCAAAACCAGCCGTGGCGCACAGTGGCGCAGCGACCCTGCAGCAGCGCCAGTTACGCCCCCAAGAACGCCCCTCGCGCAGGTAAAAACCATCAAAATCCCCAATCCAGCGCAAAGGGCTGTGCTAACCCTGTACCAGCACGGCAAGCGGGGAACGTGTATTACTGGGGTTCGCGGGAAGTTTCACACGCGATTGGCCCTGTGCGAGTGGGGTACGTGTATTTCGGGGGTGCGCGGGAAGTTTCACACGCGATTGGCCCTGTGCGAGTGGGGTACGTGTATTACTGGGGTTCGTGGGAAGTTTCACATGCGATTGGCCCTGTGCGAGTGGGGTATGTGTATTACTGGGGTTCGCGGGAAGTGTCACACGTGAAATGGCCTGTGCGAGTGGGGTACGTGTATTACAGGGGTTCGCGAGAAGTTTCGCATGCGAAAGGGCCTGTGCGAGTGGGGTACGTGTATTACTGGGGTTCGCGGGAAGTTTCACACGCGATTGGCCCTGTGCGAGCGGGGTACGTGTATAACTGGGGTTCGTGTGAAGTCTCACATGCGATATGAGCAGGGTACGTGTATTTCGGGGGTGCGCGGGGAGTCCTACACGTGAATTGGAAGTGTGGGTCCTCCCAGGTGGTCCCTCTACACCCTCCACGGACCCTGCAGGCAGCCCACACCACAGGGGACTAGCCTGCACCCCTGGTCATGTCCCGCAGGCAGCCCATCCACCATGGGCATGCCCCCCAGCCAAACCACGTGTCAGCTTGCACTTCTGATCACCAACTCATGTCCCCCTGCACTCCCACCCCCCAGCAGTGCGGGGCACCTGCCAGCAGTCCCCCACTCATGTCCCACTCATGCGCCTTGCACCCCCACCCCCAGCAGTGCGGGGCACCTGCCAGCAGGCCGCCACTCATGTCCCACTCATGTCCCCCTGCAACCACACCCCCCAGCAGTGCGGGGCACCTGCCAGCAGGCCCCCACTCATGTCCCCCTGCACCCCCACCCCCCAGCAGTGCGGGGCACCTGCCAGCAGGCCCCCACTCATGTCCCCCTGACCCCACGTCATGACGATCCTCAATCATGGCCCTTATGGCCAGCCTCCCCAGCCCAAAGACCCAACCAAGTATTGCATCCACCCACATAGAAAAGGCTGATACAACCCCAAAGGCAAGTATGTAAATAAACACATGTCCGTCACACACACACAATGGGTGCAAGTGAATGTGAAAACCCATATCATGACATGCATGAAACCAATGAGATAATACCACACATCGAAGTATGAAGAAAAAAATGTATTAAACACAACAGGAATGTAATTAAAAAAGACACACAACAATGGGAATAATTAAAGAAATGCTGCATGTCCGTAAAAGAATAAAAAACAAAAAATCATAATCCAAAGAAATCCAAAAGAAATGGTGTCCAAAGTCACAGTCCAACAAAGCAAATCCAAGGGAAAAAAGAAAGTGAAATCCATTGCTCCATGGTGAAAAAAAAAATAAAGTGAATAATCCAATGGTGAACTATGTACAAATGAACAATCCAGGGCCATGAGCCCAACTGATGAATACGACCTAATAAAAAACTATATACAAAAATGTGGTGCATTGTCCAAGCGCAACCAAAATAAAAAAGAATAGGAAAGGAAACCTAACACTATCTAACTATATACAACGGCGGCGGGCAAGTCCTGCGGCTCACTCTGTGGTGTCCCGGGCCAGGGCATCATCGAACTCCATGTCGATGTCCCGGAGGCGGGCCTCTGCCCTGGCCCGAGGTCTCACAGGGAGGCACTCATGGCCTGTTCCAACTCACTGCGAGTCGCCTCGAGGCACCCTGCCCGCCTCAACGCCCGACGCATGGAGAACTCCGTCCTGACCATGGTGAGCCGTGCCTCTTCCGCCCGCTGCCGCTCCACATCTATGCGCTGGCCCAACCGCAGCCACACGGAAGACACATCCATTCCAGGGTCCTCCTGCCTTCTGGCCGATGCCTGCCCCCCTGATGTCGATGGCCCGAGCCATCATTGCTCCCACCTAGAGCCTGCTGCTGCTGCTGTCCATGTGCCCAGTCCGATGATGCCTGCACATCCTCCATCAGCTGGTCTGCAGTTGTGGTGTCCACTCCTGCTGGACCGCCGACTCCCGACAGTGGCAGGGATGCGATCTCCACCAAGCTGGCTGTGTTGGTCAGGCCAGGTCCACAGGGGGCCCTGATGGAATCTGCGCCGGAAGACGGCAGTGAGAACGACTGGCGCATAGTCTCCACATAGGAGGAGAGGTCCGCCAGAGTGCGCGTCACATGTAGGAACCCACCAACCAGGGCCCCTCCCAACAGTGCCACGTCGCAATGCTGCTCTTCTTGATGGCGTGCGTTCTCTGCCCAGGAAGAACGCACGTCATCACGAATGTCACGCGTGTGCAACGCAACACCAATCAGGACGGAGCTCATACGTTCATGGGACCCCTCGTCCGCAGGTAGTGGAGAGGCAGATGACATGGCACTCTCCCCTACCTGCGGACGGGCCTGGGACGGGGCCTCCCTGCTGATGCATGGTGGGGCAGTCACAGGGTCAAGGACAGGGACATGCACAGGCCCCTCCGCGGTGACCTGTGCTGCCCCCTGACTCTGGTCCTGGACTGCACCACTTGCACCAGTGGTACTACCCCTACCAGGCCCCATGTGCGGCTCAGTAGCGGGCTCCTCCTCCTCTGTGGAGACCACCAACCTGGATGTCTCCATACCGTCTTCCGCCATTGCAAGCCCCTGTGCAGGCTCACCCGGCCCTTCCGCCACAGCCGTAGTGGCAGATGCGGCACCAGCCCCCTCGCTCCTGGATGATGGCAAGTCCTGGGAGGGTGGCTGGGCCTTGCGTCGCCGCCCAGTGGAGGCATCCCCGCCGCTTGGCTCCACAGCGCCCTCTCCGCCCTCTTCTTCACTTGACGCTGCATAGAGGGAGACATAGAACACAAGCATCAGGGTACAGTACAATATTCCCCTAGACAGGAAGCAATAACACATGAGTGGCAGTGTCTAACGTCACTTCCATCCTGTCCCTCCACAACACATGGGTGAATTCACGCAACACACATGCATGAACAGGCATGGCGCCTGCAATCAACATCAGCATCCATGTACAAGGGCCTCTATTGATCAAAATGTTGCCTTCAAACTCACATGCATCCTGGCTCACACTGATCCCATGCACACACATCACCGGAGGGTCATGCATCATGCCTTGTACACCACAGACACAGTAAATAGACACAGTGCATACAATGGTGACTGCACTGCATGAGTGAATCTACACATCATCATGGACATGTGTCATGACTCCATGGCGTATCGAAGTCACAGACACACTTCTCAGACACACACACACGTGCACCATACATGTACCTGACAGCAGCACCCATCCCTAACCCCCCCACCGTGTGCAAGAACAGACACTGGCATGCTTTCATGTGTGCATTTGCCATACAGCTCCCCATGTAGCATTGGAACTCATGCACCAACCATGTGGTTCGCACATTACTGTTCTCACATGCATGACCATGATGTCCCTGCACACACACATCCACACATGGCCCATGTCACACATACAGGCAAGTATCAGACTACCAGCACACTGCAACATGCCCTGTCTCGCACACCAATTCTTGGCCACTTACCGCTCAACTCCAGGCAGATCTTCCTCTGAAGGATCTGGGCGTGGAGCGCTGGGCATACGTGTTCCAGGACCCTCATCTGGATGTCACTCATGCTGAGCTGGCCCCCCTCTGCGAGGCGCTGGGCCTTGTGGAGGGTGCTGGACCTGAAGTCCTCCCAGCGCTTCTTGACGTGCTTGATGTCGCGGGTTGCCACCCCCTCCGCGTTGCTGGCAACCACTACGTCGTCCCAGATCCTCTCCTGTCCTTCCTTGTTGGCGCGTGATGTTCTGAAGAGGGCATCATAATGCCCCAGGACATGCTCCACCAGGACACCATCTTCCTTCACACTGAAGCTGGTGGCCCTCTGCCTCTCTGGCTGGGGGTCGCCAGTGGTCTCAGATGGTGTTTGCCCCGACATGGCGACCCCCGAGGCAGGCGTGGGTGGGCAACTGGGTCCTGGGGCTGGGCTGTGGAGCGATGGTATCTCAGTCGGGAGTCTTCTGTTCCAGCAGGGGTGGACACAGCAACTGGAACCCTGGCTGACGTGCAGGCACTAAATAGCAGGGCACATGGGCAGCAGGCAGTCAGGCAGCAGCAGATGGCAGGAGGGAGCGTGCTCGGGGCTCTGGGGGGGCAGTAAAATGGCCTTCAGGGCAGGAGCATGGTCTTCCGTGTGTGTACGCTTGGCCAGCTTGATACGGAGTGAATTGGCACGTGAAAAAAGTGCACGTCAGTGTGAAATCCGAGGAAAGGCCCTTAGCGCGTAAGCACATCAGCACTTGTTCGCGATGTCATTGGACCAAAGGCCCTTAGCGCGTAAGCGCACCTGTGACATATCACGCACGGGCGTTGCCCTTTCGCATGTAAAACTTCCCGCGAACCCCAGTAATACACGTACCCCACTCGCACAGGGCCAATCGCGTGTGAAACTACCCGCGAACCCCAGTAATACATGTACCCCACTCGCACAGGGCCCTTTCGCGTGTAAAACTTCCCACGAACCCCAGTAATACACGTACCCCACTCGCACAGGGCCCTTTCGCGTGTAAAACTTCCCGCGAACCCCAGTAATACACGTACCCCACTCAGTATATACGTGCTTTTTATTTGTGCACACTTCTGTAGTGCGCAGGGACGCTACCGCCTGCCTTCGTGTGGCAGACGTGTTTAGGCCTGTGCGTGTCTCTGCTTGTGCACGGGTTTGCCCTATTCGATTCCATGAATACGTGTGGTTCACGTGCGTGTGGGCGTTCCCTGTACTTCCCAGCAGTACTTCCCCAGTTACGCCTTCTTTTTCACGCATTATTCCCCATTCCGCGTGTTACGCCCCCTGTTCCGCCTACTTTTGTTGTGTGCGCTGCACTATGTGCGCTTTTGCTGTGCGCTTAGCGCACGCTGTTTGGAGACGTGTGCACCAGCGTGCGGCATGCAAGGATTTGGCGCACAACCAGTGGGAAAGTAGCGCAGCGCCTTCCTTGAATCGCACGCCTGCGCGTGCACTCGCTTTCTCACACTTGCGCCTCCTTGCGCCTGCTTGCACTGGGATTTTCGGCGCACGTTTGTTCCATGAATCAGCCCCTTAGTGTCTTCTCGTCACTATATTCTTCTTCAAATCAGCCTCACATACATAAACTTCCTGGAACTGGCACCCAGGTAGAGGGTAGCGATTAAAAAACTTTGAGACATAAAGAGCTTCGTCTGCTGTTTTCACCAAGACCTCTTTTCAGAGTTCTAGGTCATATTTTTGCTTTTTGCATGTCGCCTAACAAAAACACGTATTTTTTTCAACTGATTTTAGGCAGCCTGCAAAACAAAAATATCCCCTTGCCTTGCCCCCCACCCACTCTGGCTGGATGACTTCCAAATCGGGGATTCCAACCCCCAAATCGCTGTTTGTCATCCGCCACTGCGTCCCTCCCCACCCCAGAAATCCCTCTTCCCTTAACACACAAACACACACACATCCATACTTACATGTTTTCCTGTTCCTGTCAGACCCTGTCCGCACTTGTGTGTTTATTGTTGAAATACTTTTAGAGATCCACATGGGTTTCATGACTTTGAGCATGGGAGGGCCTGCTTTTGTTGTGGACAGAGGAACTGAGGTATGAGGTGTGAGGACCACTACCCATGACTGAGGGGGAAGAAGGAGGAATTAGGAGGACCTGTGAAGAGGACAAATGATATTGTCCTAAAATGCAGAGTGTGTGATGCGCGAGGGGGAGGGTTGGCGGAGGAGTAGTGAGATGTGAGAAGAGGATTGAAGAGTGAGGATTGATGGGTGGGAAGAGTAAAGATAGGGGGGGGCAAAGAGGACATGTCCTGACATAGATGCCATACGGTCGTCTGAACCTAGACCTAGGCACAGATTCAATCCTAATCAGCGATTGCAGTCAGACCTAAATTTAACCTATGACCAGAGCATTGCAGACCTTGGCCACGCCATATTCAGGCCGGCACAGAGCTTAGCCGCACAATAATCGGACTGACCCGGACTGTAGCCAACTCTCTGATCAGACTGGCCCTCATCATAACCAGTCTGCCATAGTCCATGCATTCTACCATAACCAGATCTGGCCCAGGCCAGAGCCCATACCGTACTCAGACTATCCCGGGTCATAGCCTCAATCATAATTGGATTGGTCCGGCACATACCATGATCAGAAAAGCCTTGGTCTGCCTCGCTCACTAGGCCTCGCTAGACGTTTCCCTGTGGTGCAAATAGAGAGCGACAGCCCTCTGCAGCACTTATTAACAGCCTGAAGCAAGAGGATGCAAGAACACTATCTAGGAGGACAGGTATTTGAATATTTAGCAGTTTAAAGTCACTTTTTGAAACTATTGTATAGGCTATGGGTGAAGTGGGGGTTTAGCCAGCTTTCATTTCTAAGAATCTGAAGATTGTGAGGCGTGCTAGAACCACAGCAGCTCACTTAGAACGCCAAGATGAGTCTCGAAGTGTCGTGCTGCTTGATGCGGGGTACTTCCTGTGCTGTGTACTCGTTTTACCGCTAGGAGCTTTGATGTGTTTTCGTGCTACCTCACACCAGAAACCTTCTAGACAGACAACGATCAACAGCGGAGCTTACATTTTGAGCAGCTACAAGAAGACCTGGGGAGCGTGTATGCCGACATGTTGCCTTGGTGCGGTGTGAGCAGGCTGACATATAAGGGGCGTACTGGCCTCTTTTACTCCCTAAAAATAAGCAAATACTGCCAAAAAATTTCAAATAGGGAGTAACACATAACAAAAAGACACCTAGAACATTCTGCCCCTTCTTTCACCCTCACTGCTCCATGGATGTGTCTGGACCAGCAGTGCTTGTAGTACCACAGGAACAAACTACTGTTATCACTGCCTGATTGGAAGAAGTAAACAAATATCTTTTAATGGGCATGAATTACAAGGTGCAAAAAGATAATTACAGCAAAAACATTTCCGTTTTCCCGTTAAAACATTTGTACTTGCTTATAAAATACTCTCATTGGGAATTGGACTAACAATTTTACTCCCTAGAAAATCATTTTACTCCCAACTTAAAAAAAATACTCCCACTTCAAAATCATATCTGTGCACTGGGTGTAACCCATAGGTCAATGCGGTATTGGCCATGTAGGGTGGTACTGCGGTCTGCTTGCTTCGCCGCCTCCACGGGTTGCGGATAGGCGGTGCCCACCTCCACGGGTTGTGGAGAGGGTGCAGCCTGCGGCCGCTGCCTCTGCATTGCCACTGACAGCGGTGAGGGCCTTTGCATCTCCACAGCCCTCCGAGAGAGTGAGCCGCTCTGGCCAAGATGGCAGGGCGCCAGCACATATCTAATAAGAACCTGATGTCGGCGGCCATCAATGGGCGCGTATTGTTGCCAGCAGAGTGTGACTCTACTGTATATTTACAAGGATAAATTAACAGCCCAGCTCCCGACCCAAAGTTATTACTTCTCCTGGGCTTGCAATAAATCGCCTTCTCCTCTCATTAGTCACTTTGCTTGCACGTGGGCCTACCCTCTCTTTAAAACACCCTTTCACATATTATTCTGATTTGTGGATTTTTGGGGACCTCGCCGGCTTTTTCCCCCCAAAAGCCTATTTTATGGTCCATTGCCTCTTAGAAAGCTATACACCTGAGCCAGTACTGGTGGCCTAAAGGTATTCCCAGCCTCTGCCACTTGCCATTGCTGAAATTGTCTTCTGTTCCTGTGTGTGCGGCAACGTGTGGGGCATCCATCTTTGCCGGCGTGTTTCCCCGCCACACCGCCACACAATCTGTACATCTATGCAGCCATTTCCTTGTAGGAAAATAAAGAGACCTCAGCCCCGGTTTCCCATCCCATCCCTGATGAATAGGAATGATTGTATTCCCCAGATGTACACCCCTCAGCAGATCGCCCCCCTGTGGACGGTAGGAAATGGATTACTTGTCAGAGGGCCTGTTTTTTCAATTGTTTTCACTCATACCCAGGCCTGCCCTCGAGGCCCAGATTCCAG
This sequence comes from Ambystoma mexicanum, assembly GCF_040938575.1. Taxonomy (NCBI): domain Eukaryota; kingdom Metazoa; phylum Chordata; class Amphibia; order Caudata; family Ambystomatidae; genus Ambystoma; species Ambystoma mexicanum. The sequence goes on along the minus strand of NC_090934.1, from coordinate 1,400,196,187 downwards.
TAATTCTTGTTTTGTTAACCACATCTAGGGGCACAGGCAGGAAACTTTTAAAAGGTCCTTAAATTCAAAGGCTGCAACCCAGCACCCAAAGGAGGGTCAGGGAGCAGTGGTATTTGTATGTTACTGCATGGTATTAATGTAGCATGGACCGCGCTGAACCGCCAGTCAAGCGCTTGACTTATTGGCATTCGAAAGCAGCACTCAGTGCAACACCGGGAGGAAATATCCATAACTGTAAACATTGCATGTTGAATCAACTGTAACGGTGTAACATCATATAATCTACATATGTTATGTTTTGTTTTGATAAACACAATTTGTAGAGTGCACTTTCATCCCAGGGGCAACTTGGCGCTACGATATTGACAGCGGGCTACATTAGCATCCAATCTAAAATAGAAGAGTTTTGAGAGTACGTCGGAATTGAAGATGGCTGTTCCGATTCTGCATTGGTATCACCCAGATTGGCCGGTCAGTGTTTCAGGATGATGACTAGGTTGGCTGACTCAGAGTGAAGAGCTCGAGCCAGAATATAAGGCAAACATGGGTCCTGCAAAAACAGCACCAAGATGGCAACAGGCGCGGTGGATTAGACAGAAGGCATTGAATGCATTCCTCTCTGCCACCGGAAGCCAATGAAGAGAATGAATCACTGGATTGGTGGGTGCTCCATAAGGGGAGCCCGTGGCAACCCTTGCCGCCATGTTCTGCAGGCGTTGCAGCCGCTGAATCAAACCCTTCGGCTGAAATAGGTAATTAATCAATGCAGCTGGTAATCAGGCAAGCAACTACCCGCGGATGTAAGGCCTCTAGTAGGAATGGAAGCGTCTTACACAAAAAGCCTTAGAGACAAAACCCAGCCTAAAAACAGCACTCACCTGCATGGCCATAGAGACTGTTGATGAGACACAGACAAAAAGGTTCTTAACTGATGCCACCGGGGAAAGGGATCCCCCAGAGCAGATGGCCAAAAAAAGGTGTCCAAAGAGAAGAAGTAGAAGAAGAACCCGCCACTGTCACCTCTGTCTTGCCCAGTTCAGCTTGAGCCAGTTGCTATCCATCCAGTCCTTAATTGCTGTCTGGCACTTGCATAGCCCCGTTGACACCCTAGATTGGTTTCCCCCAGAAGCTCACTGTCTCTAGAGCCCTGGTTCTCTCTAAGCTGGACTACTGTAGCAGCCTCTATCTAAATCTGCCCGCCTCTACTCTCCGCCCTTTGCATCTCATCCAGAACAGGACTGCGAGACTTGTCCTTGGCCTCAAGCCCAGGGACCGTATCTCTCCAGGACTGAAATCACTACACTGGCTCCCAGTATCTGCGAGGATCAAGTTCAAAACCTTCTGCATTGTCCACAAGGCCTTCTGGGGCCTTGGGCCAAAATACCTTCAACTCTCTCTTCCTAAATATCTTCCTTCTCGAGCTCTTCGCTCATCCTCCTCCAACTCCCTCAGGGTCAGCCGCTTCTCCAAACAACGAGTTGGGGGCATATCTCTCTCCACTGCAGGGGCCTTTCTCTGGAACAGCCTTCCTGGCTCTCTGAAACTCGAGGAGAACCATCTCCGGTTCCGGAAGCACCTCAAAACCTTCCTCTTTGCCTCCGCCTTCTCTCCCCCTCTCCCCTGCTAAACTTACTGAAACTGCACTGAATCTGCAACTGGGCCACTCACCGCTCTCGGCCCTTGGCCCAGCCACTCTCCCCTGCACTGCCTCCCTGGCAACCCCCTGCACCGCGGGACTGTCTCTGTATCCCTACAGCCCCCCTTCCCAGCAGTTTCTGCACTTATCTCGCACCGCGGGACTGGGTCTGTATCCCTACAGCCCCCCTTCCCAGCACTTTTCTGCACTTATCTTGCACTTGCCACTAGCTGGCCCTTGTTATTTATCCTGTATGCTCTTAACCCTGTACTGCACTCTCCCCTTTCCACCTCCCCTTTGCACTTTTCCCCTCCCCTCTACCCTTGCGCGATCTGAATGACACCTGGCCTAGTAGGATCGTTGCCTGTCTCCCCGTGTTCCCCCCGCCTCGTCACGCCTTGAAACACTTGTGTATAGGCTCGTTACAAATGCCATATCATATCATATCATATCATATCATAAGATCCAAAATCTGGGTGTCGTGCACTTAGGCTTAGCACCTGAAGCTGCGAGAGTGGATGAGAGCAAGCAGTGGCTCAACATAGATATTAAATATCAACAGGGACAAGGCGGACCCTTGTGGGATACCACAGTAAAGGGCATGAAACAATGAGAGGAAAGGGGAAAGAGTGATTGACTGACTCCGGTCAGATAGAAAGGAAGGAAACCATGCCAAGACGGTTCCTGAGAGCCCTGCTGTGGCTAGACGAGACAACAGGATGCAGTGGTCGACAGTGTCGAAGACCGCTGACAGATCTAACAATATCAGGGCACCCACCACACCCTGATCTGCCAACGGGGTAAGATCATCCATTACCACTAGCAGGACACTCTCAGTACCCCGCCCCGTCGAAACCCAGACTGAGAGGGATCAAGAGAATTTGAGTGTTCAAGAAAGGCAGAAAGAAGAGGAACCACTAGAGATTCGATCAGCTTCATGAGAAAGGGAAGGAGTGAAATAGGCCGATCGATAGTTAGCTGGAACCACGGTGGGGGCTTTTTTGTAAAGTGGAAGAACAGTGGCCTGTTTAAGCTCTGGGGGAATAGTGCCTTGCTGAAAAGAGTCATTTACACTGGATGTTACCCGGGTGATCATCTCAAGGAGAATTTTCTTCAGAACAGTGACCGGAAAGGGGTCAGACGGGCCGCAGATTTCAGTTTAGAGATTGCATTAAGCATATCCTCCACAGAAACCTCTGGAAACACAGACCAAGAGTGCCGCAGTGACATTCCTGTCTTACCTAGACTAATGCATACAGTCTTAGATGAGTTCATGTAAATCTGGTCATGAATACCCATGACCTTAATGATAAAGAGGTCTGCTGAGGAATCACACAAACTTTGTGAGGGGGCTATTTTAGGCAAAATTAGATTGGTGGAAGTAAAAGATTTTACCACTGAGAACAACTCCTTAGATTGATTAAGGGCAGACATAACTCTGCCCGTAGAAAAAGTTTGTTTGTCCAACTTAATAGCCATATGATAGCTATAGGCTCGTTTCTGAAAGCAATTCTTCTCCCTGCACCATAGGACCTACGCCATTTCCCCTCCACCTGTCTTAGCTCCAGGCGGGCTGCTTTTAGTTCCAGCGAGAACAAATACGCATATGGGCGCTTAGGTGGGTAGAAGGGCTTAAGGGGAGCAACTGCATCTGCTACTTGCTGGAGACTCTGAGTCCAAAGAGGTAGATTGAGCACAGGAGTTGAAAGACACTTTCTTCGGCAATAGATGTCACAATCATCTTCCGATCAGCTCCACGCCAGTTACGGTGCAAGATGGCAGTTGGGCAAGGTGACTCAAGACATATGGCATCCATAATACGAAAGGGTATAAGACAGTGATCGGACCGGATCCCTGGACTAGGGGGATCAGTGAGAAGACTGGAGTCACCACTAGTGAATATGAGATCAAGAATGCCACCGTGTACATGAGTGGGCTGCGAAATGCGCTGATTCAGTCCCAAGTCAGACATAGCGTCAAGGATCTGGGCAGGACCCGCCGCTAGAGGATGGTTAAGCCTGATGTTAAAGTCCCACATAATCAATAAGTTAGAAAACTTCAATTGAAGAGCCGCAGTACAGTCCAAAAACCGGTCCATAAAAGCAGAGCGGGTGCCTGGAGGGCGTTACACTATGAGAAGATGGAGAGCCTTGGTGTTAGGACCTTTAAATCGTACCAAAAGCACTTCCATCTTAATATGATGCAATGTGGGAATTTGAGTGAGAGTCAGAGGTGCTTTCTCAATGGTAGCAACACCCCTTCCAGGATGCGGTACTACCCTATCTAAGTGGACAATGCTGTAGTCTCCATGAAGAGCATCATTAAGAGTGAAGGCCGAGGCATCGGTGAGCCACGTGTCTGTTAAACCCAAAACATTGGGTGCTCGCTCAGATTGTAATTCGTGAATAGACGATGCATGAGCAGTCAGCGATTGGGTATTAAATAGATCAAAAGTTGCATAAAAGTTGCCTGTGAAATTCACCACAGCTCATGGCACATGACAGCAGGGGCCTGCCCGTGTTCAACTTTCTTGAGTGCATCATTCCGACCATCAGGAGGTACGAGCCTCACACTATTCATCCAGATCAGAGCCATGTGGCAGGTACTGGGTGATAGTTTATGTTGTTTACTCTGATTTAGCTCTCGTTGTCTTTGTCTTCAATATAAGGACTGGAAGAAACAAAAACAAAAAACAGCCTTTTTAAATGCATCTACAAGTGACCACAACATGTCAAAAATGATGTAGCTCCATTTGCTTAAATTGCAAGTGTGTGGGTTTGAAATGTAAAGATGTCAACTCCAACAATGGAGTGTGGTGTCTAGCACCCCATCAGATCCCCGTTTGTGGAAGCTGGTCGCTACTGCTCCTCATAAACATTACCTTGCCATACTGAGCACATAATATTGCAGATGTTCCTATGAGATAATTAAACATCTGGGTGAAGTGTTGCACTGCTTCTTGGACCCAGCGTCGGGCTATATCAAATTTCTATGAATAACCCATTGATTTTCAAACACGCTTTATTGAAACACTTCAGCTGCAATTCAGAGATATTACGCGTTAAGTGATGGGTTGTCTGGTTGTTTGTTGTGTTCTTAGTTCAGCGCCTCACACCACTGTCAGCAGCTTCAGGGTGCTTAACATGACACATGTAAAGCAACCCTTCACCCTAATTCACACAGAGTACATTAATGAAGAGCAAACTTTCGTCGTTATTAACATGCGTCCTTCAACCCCTTCTGACATAAACCATTAAACTCCCTTCCGCTATTTACAGATTCCTTTACCTGCCAACATGTTTACTCTAAGATTGACCTCTAAGTATGATATTATTCCATAGGTGCATCCCCTTATGATGGAGGGTCTCACGACTCAAAGCCTTTGGCTTGGCCATTAAAGGCACTGGCAGAGATGATGGCTATTCAATGAGGGCCTACTTTACGCAGCTACATTGAGCTACTGTTGGCAAGAGTTCTCCATATGATGCAAAGATGCGCTACATTGAGCAACTGTTGGCAAGAGTTCTCCATATGATGCAAAGATGCGCTACATTGAGCTACTGTTGGCAAGAGTTCTCCATATGATGCAAAGACGTGCTACATTGAGCTACTGTTGGCAAGAGTTCTCCATATGATGCAAAGATGCGCTACATTGAGCTACTGTTGGCAAGAGTTCTCCATATGATGCAAAGATGCGCTACATTGAGCTACTGTTGGCAAGAGTTCTCCATATGATGCAAAGACGTGCTATATAGAGCTACTGTTGGCAAGAGTTCTCCATATGATGCAAAGACACTCTGCATTGGCTCTTCAATTTTTGACCCGCGTCTTGTCTCTGATACAAGGTCAGGCATTCTTTTTAAACAAAGCCCTCTTCAGAATCCAAAGATTCTGGACCACATCCTGCTTCAGCTGAGACGAGTTTGCCGAGGCAGAGTGCTTAAAGAGTAACAAGCAGTCTACCAACTGTGCGTCAACTTTTTAGAAATTTTAACGTGGAAACCCTTGAACTTTATTTTTATCTATTTATTTATTTATTTCGCATTTTTAAAGCACTCACACAGCCCCCGGGCATCGAGGCACTGTTACAGGAATTGTTTTATTTTTGTTTTATTTTGTTGCGTAATTGTTTTTGTCTCATTTGCGTATTTATTACGCGCTTAAACACGCAGAGGTTTCTAAGCTTGGACCTGGGGATCGAATCTGTGTTGCTTCGTGTCCTCTTGCTTCCAAGTTGAGCAGGTTGCCGCTGAGCTATCCTCCCGGGATATGCATAAATAATGGGCAGTTGTAATTGTGCCTAGCTCTGAGCTTTTGCCCAGCATTTTTTTGGTGTCTGGGCTGGGCTTATTACTGTTGGACAGTTAAAAGGTGTGCTTGCCAGGGTATTGCCTGGTATAAGGAGGATCGCTGATGTGTCAGAGTTCAAGCCTAATTGGTTCACTTGGACCCATTTTTGAACCACCCAGTGCGGCGATTTCTCGGCTTTGGCGTAAGGTTTGATAATATCTTATTATCTTACATCGTCAACATACATATGATGGTAAAGACAGCGCTGTACATTCATACTGGTCCAAAATTAGACATACACAGTAAACAGGAGCAGGGAAAGAGCAAACCCCTTTGGCAATCCACAATGAATTGCACATTCTTTTGACAGAATGCTCCCTATCTTGATTCTGACTGTTAAGAGGTATCTAGGCCGACCCAAAAAAGCTCCTGTGGGAACTTTGCCCAGATCCAATGTAGACCAACACAGCAGAGTGGCCATCATCCCAAAGCATTACTGCTTGCTCCTTGACACTGTAGCACAGAGAAAGTCCCTAATATTTTAAAACTGATATTTGCCTAGCGCTTCAATCAAAAAGTCCAAATAACCATATTAATTTACCACATTTAGGCAAATAATTTAGCACAATAAACTCTTTTTTAATATGTATGTTTCTATATAAACATAAAAAGTGCATACAATTAGCTAGAGAACAAATATTTAAGTTATTAGATTGGGGAAAGGTCTTCGAAAGGTGTGTAGCCATTCATCACATTACTTTTACATTCAATTTGGAAACTCCGTCGCTCGGGGCTCTACTAATTTGTCAATAATCGTTACAGATTTCTGGGAAAAAAAGGAAACAAGAAATGAAGAAAAGGAACAGGTCTAATAGTTCTAGCTGGTGAGCTCAGGATGAAAAGATCAGAACCTTCATCAGAGCCTGGATTAAGTCAAAGGACACTGAATAGCAGTTTCAAACAGACCAACCCTATCTCAATATGAATACTTATATCATGAAAGAGGTTATTGTCATAGCCTTAATCCAAGGGATCAACAGCCCAATTGTGTTCAGTGAGACCTCTGCGGAGGGCAAGAACGTTCTCCCCCGCAAGAAATATGGATGATTTGTTTCATCATCCAAAGATTCTATGGGGCAATTACCTTTCAACATTGCAAATATGATCTGGATAATCATCTTTCAGAATTGATAATTTATCATATGCAGTAAGAATGTCTGTGGAAGACGGGTATTGGCAATTGAAATAATGCTGTAGTGTGCCTTGTATGACGCGCAGAAACATATGCGTCCATGTTTGCAACTCCTGAAACATCTTAGACAGTGTGGCCAACACTTGTGGGACAACCACCTCTTGTTACAATGACGGCGTTGCAAGCAGTCGAATAGCTATAGCCCTGATTAGCCCAGTACAGTTGTCTCTGATACGGATCATGGCAATTGCTTTGCCTCCTTTTAGTCGAAAGCCGGGTGGAAAGACAACCAAAAGTAAGTGTTGTTCCAGATACTCCTGCACGTTTCACCAAATCCCCTCTGCCAGCTTGAGACCACATGAAGCCCATTTGGCTCACCTCAATAGTTTGACAGATCCATAAATGTGCTGCTGGCACTTGTATGGATCTCATATCCTAGAACCACAACCAATGAAGGGATGGCTTTGCAGCCATCCACCAGATTCTCTGGGGATTATGAAGTTAATGCAATGAACATATCTTGGGAGGCGTCCAAAAAGGAGGAAGATTGTTCCTCTCTTTGAATTTGAATTGATTTTGATTTTGATTTTGATTTGAGTCAATTGATTTATAGTATGACAAACCACAAGGGTACTGGCCCAAGTTCACTACACCTAGGAGCAGATGGAATAGAAAACATTTGATATAGATAGAGAAAATGATTGTGAATTGGGAGACAAGAAAGGTTTTCTGGTTCCGTCGGAATACCAGCGATGATGAATTAGTGCGCAAATAAATCGGAAGCTTATTCCAAAAGGCAGGGTCTGATTACAGAGAATCGTCGTTTTCCTTTGGAAATGCAGCGTGAGGAAGGAATTGTTCAGAAATATAAATGTGCTGAACTTTGTGGAATGCAGGGGTTGATAACATGAAATTGTTTGGGTGAGATATTGTGGTGCTAGACCATGTATGCATCTAAAAACTAGGTTAAGTATCTTGAAGATTATGCACTGATGGACAGGTAACCAAAGTAAGGAGCATCTGAGAACTGAAACACAAGAAAACCTAGGGTGGTGAAAAATAAGACAAACAGCCACATTTTACGCTGCTTCGAGTCGAGACAGGAAGTGATCGGGGAGACATACATAGTGGGCATTGGCATGGTCTAGACAAGAGTGACCTTTAACACACAAAGAGGTAGGGGCACAGCTGATATCCTGCAAAACCAGCAACGAGCCCCACAATAGGTAAAACCTATAAAAAACCACAAAAAGTGCTGGTGTGCAGTGTTCTGGTCCAGGGGGAATAAACACGTGTTGTCTCTAAATCATACCAAGAGAGACGGTGAACCACTGTGCAACTTAGTGCTAAGTGGTAACCATCAATCAATCAAATTCGGAATATTCAACCACATTTTGAACTACTCAAAATGACAGAACATTTTCTTTTATAGAAAAATAGTCAATGTATTCATAAACATCGATTAAAATTCAGAAACACGAACAATAGGCAGCTCTGTACACAGTGTATATTCTGTGAAATTGACAGACAGTAACAAAAAATAATAATGGTAACAGGCAAAATAGAATGCAACAGGGGAAAACGAAAACAAGACTAATAGGTTTTCTGGCTAGACACTATGATTAATCTAACCTATCAGCTAGTAACAAAAAATACAGTTATTGACCGAAGATGTGTTAAAAAATCAATAGTTCATTCACTAACACTACACTCCATTTCCATTCAACCCAACATGTTTCATTCCTCGTGCAATACACTCACAATAAAATCAGGGGAATTCTTCAGGGGTGCTAATTTGCCTGTGTACAATCCACAATGTTTTTTGTAAATAGAAGGACTGAACTGGTCTTCAACAGTGATCCTGATAAATGGGTCAACAATTTGATCGTCCACAATCTGGTCCGTTAGTTCACACTGTGGTAGATTTAATAACTTGGTTGGTTCGAGAGACAATTGTGTTCCCACCTGGAAGAGAGATAGGACAGAGATCTATAAATAATCTTAAATCGTGGATGGCCTGCAATTAAGCCAATACAATGTGGATCATCGTTAAACACCTCGGGAAAAGCATCTTAAGTGCTTTATTACCACAAACAAGAATCCTAGTGCTGTAACATCATACAGAAACAGAATTATTTTTGTAGGAGTAGATCATTCAACCACTGCGTCATGCCTACCTCTCCTTCCTCTCCACCCGACTCCGCTGCAAGACCCAAACAACCCTGCTTTCCGGCTTCTTCGGCTTTGAGAACGGCTAGACCATTTTACACGAAGTGGAAGTTGTCCGGGAAATGCTAAATCAATGCACGGACCACATGATCAACGCGATGACGTGTACGTTACTCCACGCACGTCAGCTGACTCCATTTAACAAAGCGGAAGCCTTTCCACAGTGCTTCTGATCGTTGTTACTATTCCGCGTCACGGAGCTTCTTCTGTTTTGACAGACGCTTTTCTGTTCATTAACTGCTGCCTTTCTGCGTTCTTCGCTACTCCCGGCAGCTTCCAGTTTCTTCCCACGTCCCGACACAGCTCCCGGAAGTTTCCAGCCTCCTAACTGCATCCCGACAAACTCCAGGTCGCTTCTCCCGGCAGCTTCCAAACTTCCTTCCTGAGACCCAGATTCCAGCTTTCTACCCGCGTCCCGACGCGGCTCCTGGTATTCTCCAATCTCCCTTGAGCTGTCTGTCACTTCCGCGCTCTCTCGCGGTTCTACTCTCCCCATTCATACGGAGTTTCTCCATTCACACGTGACATCTTCCAATTGAGTTTGCCACAGTCACTGCTTCCACCACAGTTCTCATTGAACCACTGGACACCGGCTGTCTTCTAGGTCTTACAACTACCGACACCCTGCAGAGCCCTGCTCTATCTCCATCTATCAAGACTGAAGAGTTCTGCAACTACCAAGATCCTACAGAGTCTTATTCTGCTCCTTCTTCACGTGCACTGGACTCTGGACACTTTCCTGTGTGTGCACCAACCCGTCTCTAGTGCGGCCCTCGTTCCGCTCGGTTTAGATTCCTCACTACCCTCTCCTTGCCGTTGTTTCCTTGGAATCCTCGGACTTCTTGAGACTTCTTTGGCTACACATCCAGGTTAGTGTGTTCAACATAGGATACTTTTGTCTTTCAACATAGGATAGATTGTCTTTTTCATATCATCAGTATTCTAATTAACTCCCTCTCTATTAACAGCCTGGTGAATCCTGGGCCACACATGCCCTTCTCACTAATAGCTCTATCTGACTGTGGGTTCATTAGTCAGAGAGTGACATTAGTTAGAAGGTTCCCTTTTGACACTCTACGCCACACCTCAGGCATTGCTGTTGGAAGAAGACTTCCAGTGGATCCTTTGTTGTTTACCATCTGTATCCTTTTACGTGAATCTTGAGTCGTTCTCCTGTATCCATTGTGTTTCAGTTTTATAACAGAATCAGAAGCCATGATGGAGGAGTCCGACCCTCTCTCTGTCCTCACCCAATTGGTGGCGGATTTGAGACAGGAAATGATTACTGCTCAAGACACCATGCGTCATCGTATGGACGTGATGCAGGACGCCATACATGCCTCCTCCCAAGGAAGGACGGCTGCGGTTCCCATTGCCTCCACTTCAGGGGAACCGGCACCATCAAGAGAATCTGTCCAGGTGTTGATGCCGACCCAATTTCCTTTGGCTCCACCCGAAAGGTTTACCGGAGACCCAAAGACTTACCGCACTTTCGTTAATCAGTGTCGTCTACACTTCTTATGTAGACCCGGTTCGTTTCCGGATTTGACAACCAAAGCTGCTTTTGTGTTGTCGCATTTGGGGGGCACTGCTGCAGCCTGGGCAAACCCGTTGTTGGAGACCAATAGTCCTTTGTTATACGACTGTGATGAACTGCTGCCAGCTATGAGCAGCATGTTCGACATGAGATATTCCACTCAGGCAACCGATTTGGAATTGTTGAATTTACAACAGGGTAGCCAATTTCAATCAGTTGACAGCAGAAACACAGTGGCCCGAAGACAAGAAGACTTCAGTCTTTTATAAAGGACTGTCTGAGGAACTGAAAGACTCTTTGTCAACAGTTCCTTTTGTCCCATCGGAATATATGCAGCTGGTCGATCTTGTTTTACAGATCGATGCTCGAAGAGCTGCTAGAAAGGGCGAAAAGAAACCCTTTTTGTCCATGCCCAGTCCTCCGGGGGTTTCTCAGTCTTCCTCTAATGATCCTGAGCCCATGCAAATAGGTGCCATTCGGGGCCGTTTATCCGCCGCTGAGCGAGAAAACTGCCGTAAGAACAACCTATGCATGTACTGCGGTTCAGCGGAGCATTTACTGGTTACTTGCCCTAAAAAACCGGCAAAGAAGCCGGGAAATGCCAGAGCTCGGCAGTAGTGGGAGTTCCTATGCCGAGTACCAAGACGGACTCTGCTTTGTCACTGAATGCTTCCATTACGGTTACGGTGTCTCTTCGTTTCGATAAAACCACCGTTCAAACCCAAGCAATGATAGACTCTGGTGCAACAAACAGCTACATGGATATTGCTTTCGCCAGACAGTCGACCATTCCCATGATCACTAAAAAAGTACCCGAGTCAGTCAAGACAGTCGATGGTTCTGCACTGTCTTCTGGTTTGGTAACAGAAGAAACATTGCCTATAACTGTGTCATTACCTGACGGCCACACAGAAGATATGGTTTTTGACATAATCACGGCACCTCAATATCCAGTGATTCTGGGTTTGTCTTGGCTTAAATTACACAATCCTGTGATTGATTGGGTCACTGGTCATGTCCAATATCCTTCAGATCATTGCAATGAACACTGCTTCTTGAATTCCGGCAGGGTTCATGATACGCCTGTCCTGGCTTTTCTCGAAGGGCTGTCAAGAATAAACACGCTGGCATCACCTAAATCACAGGTACCTCAGGAATATCAACGGTTTGCTGATGTGTTTGACAAAGGAAAGGCCGAGGAATTGCCACCACATCGTCAGTACAATTGTCCAATCGAACTAATACCCGGAGCCAAAACACCTACTGGTCGGGTTTATTCCCTTACCAAACAGTAAGACACTGTCCAGAAGGAATATATCGATAAGGCACTCCGGACTGGGTTTATACGTCCTTCTCAGTCCCCGGCGGCGTCTCCTTTGTTTTTCGTCCCTAAAAAGGAAGGGGACCTAAGACCCTGCATAGATTACAGGGCTCTAAACGCCATAACGGTAAAAAATCAATACCCCCTGCCTTTGATTGACGTCCTGTTGGATCAGTTGGGCTCCTCAGTGATCTTCACTAAATTGGACTTGAGGGGTGCTTACAATCTTGTAAGAATTAGGGCAGGCGACGAATGGAAAACCGCTTTTAAGACCCGATATGGTTTATATGAATACCTCGTCATGCCCTTTGGCCTGTGTAACACCCCCGCGACTTTTCAGTTTTTTATGAATGATATATTCTGCGATTTCATGGATCAATTTATAGTCATATAACTGGATGACATTTTGATCTACTCAGCATCCTTAGAGGAACACGTACAACATGTATACAAGGTACTCCAGAGACTAAGAGAGAACCATCTCTTCGTCAAGGCAGAGAAGTGTGTCTTTCACTCCCAAGAGGTAGAGTTTCTGGGTTACGATATCACTAGTCAGGGCGTCAGGATGAGTTGATCCAAGGTGAAAGCTATTCTGGACTGGCCAGTTCCTACTACTATCAAATCCTTGCAATCTTTTCTTGGATTTTCAAACTTTTATAGACGCTTTATCCATTCCTTCTCAAGAGTGGTGTCACCACTCACGGCACTAACCAGCTCAAAACAACCATTCCTCTGGACAACAGAGGCTCAAAAGGCTTTTACCCTACTCAAGGAGGCGTTTACCACAGCTCTGGTTCTGCAGAACCCGGATCCTGACTTACCATATATCGTTGAGGCAGACGCTTCCAATCAGGCCATAGGTGCAATCCTTTCTCAGGTATGCAAAGACTCGGGGGTGGAACACCCTGTGGCTTTTTTCTCCCGCAAGTGAGCCCCTTACGAGAAAAACTACACTGTGACTGAAAAGGAATTGTTAGCCATCAAAGACGCACTATGTGCATGGCGTCATCACCTACTTGGTGCTAAACATCCAGTGACTGTCTACTCCGATCACCGTAATCTACAGGCCATCAAAACCATGAAGTGCCTTACTGCCCGCCAGGCCCGTTGGCATTCGTTCTTTGCCCAGTTTGACTTTCACATCTCTTACAGACCGGCAAGAGAAAACACCAAAGCAGACACTTTGTCTCGTCTGTACTCTAGGGTGGACGATGAAGATAATACCAAACCTCTTCTACTGGCTAACCACGTGGTCTGTGGTTGTTCTGTTCAACCTTCATTAAAGAAGGATATCCTTGATTGGGTAACGCTTAATCCGCAGGAGGTACATGGCCTTCGTCTCGACGTCAAGAAAGGACTTCCGTTCATGAATGGACTCCTATACCTACCGACAGAGGAGACACGTGCCAAAGCCTTGCATTGGGGTCACAATTCTTTGGTCGCGGCTCATCCGGGTCAAAATAAAATGTTGGAACTCCTACGACGTTGGTGTTGGTGGCCCAAGATGTCTCAAGACATCGTGGATTATGTCTCATCATGCGCCATATGTGCGCAATGCAAAAAGTCATCTAGCAAACCTATGGGATTACTACGTCCATTGCCGGTTCCTCACAAGCCTTGGTTTATGGTCTCCATGGACTTTGTAGTCGAACTGCCTTCTGTCCATGACTATGACACAGTCTGGGTTGTAGTCGACTACTTCACTAAAATGGCCTTATTCATACCTTGCCAAGGTATTCCCACTGCTAAGATCCTCGCTGATATGTTCCTAAAGCACGTCTTTCGGTTCTTTGGTTTGCCTTCAGTGGTTATTACCGAAAGGGGGTTGCAGTTTGCATCCCGGTTTTGGAGAGCGCTAACTTCAGCCCTACTTATGGAGGATCGTATGCCTAGCTCTTACCATCCTCAAACTGATGGGCAGACAGAACGGGTTAACGGTACTATGGAACAATACTTACGCTGTCTCTGTCTCCAGTATCAGTCTTCTTGGTTTTCACTATTGCCGGCAGCTGAGTTTGCATACAATAATTCCTGCCATTCCTCCACGGGTATGTCCCCGTTCTATGCCCTTTATGGTCAACACCCGCGATCCATCCCAGTGGACTTGGACCCAACTGACACAGTACCTGAGGCAACCGACAAATTGAAGGCACTGACCACTCTTCATACCAGACTACGGAGGAATCTACTGAAGGCCCAAACCACTTCCAAATTCTATGCTGACCTACAGCGGACAGCTGCCCCACGATATATCTCTGGTATGTCTGTCTGGTTATCTACCAAAAACTTGAAGATCCCTGGAAAAAGAAAACTGCTGCCTCATTTCATTGGACCGTACAAAATTAGGCAAGTAATCAATCCTGTTGCTGTATGGCTAGATCTGCCCGCGCGCTGGCGGGTGCACCCTGTGTTTCATGTGTCATTGGTCAAGCCATGTGCATTAAGAACCCGGTTGCCTGTCCGAACCTTGACGGTTTCCGTGAAGGGTACTGATGAGTATGAGGTCCGTGCTATCCTAGGTATGAGGATGCGAGCCGGGGTTCCTCATTATCTTATCGACTGGAAGGGCTATGGTCTGGAAGACCGGTCCTGGGAGCCCTTATCGAATATCCATGCTCCTGCTTTGCTACGTCGCTTCCATGCCACAAGGGGTGTGAGGCGCCCTTTGGGGGATGGCACTGTCATGCCTACCTCTCCTTCCTCTCCACCCGACTCCGCTGCAAGACCCAAACAACCCTGCTTTCCGGCTTCTTTGGCTTTGAGAACTGCTAGACCGTTTTACACGAAATCAATGCACGGACCACATGATCAACGCAATGACATGTACGTTACTCCACGCACGTCAGCTGACTCCATTTAACAAAGCGGAAGCCTTTCCACAGTGCTTCTGATCGTTGTTACTATTCCGCGTCACGGAGCTTCTTCTGTTTTGACAGACGCTTTTCTGTTCATTAACTGCTGCCTTTCTGTGTTCTTCGCTACTCCCGGCAGCTTCCAGTTTCTTCCCACGTCCCGACACGGCTCCCGGAAGTTTCCAGCCTCCTAACCGCGTCCCGACAAACTCCAGGTCGCTTCTCCCGGCAGCTTCCAATCTTCCTTCCTGAGACCCAGATTCCAGCTTTCTACCCGCGTCCCGACGCGGCTCCTGGTATTCTACAATCTCCCTTGAGCTGTCTGTCACCTCCGCCCTCTCTCGCGGTTCTACTCTCCCCATTCATACGGAGTCTCTCCATTCACACGTGACATCTTCCAATTAAGTTTGCCACAGTCACTGCTTCCACCACAGTTCTCATTTAACCACTGGACACCGGCTGTCTTCTAGGTCTTACAACTACCGACACCCTGCAGAGCCCTGCTCTATCTCCATCTATCAAGACTGAAGAGTTCTGCAACTACCAAGATCCTACAGAGTCTTATTCTGCTCCTTCTTCACATGCACTGGACTCTGGACGCTTTCCTGTGTGTGCACCAACCCGTCTCTAGTGCGGCCCTCGTTCCGCTCGGGTTAGATTCCTCACTACCCTCTCCTTGCCGTTGTTTCCTTGGAATCCTCGGACTTCTTGAGACTTCTTTGGCTACACATCCAGGTTAGTGTGTTCAACATAGGATACTTTTGTCTTTCAACATAGGATAGATTGTCTTTTTCATATCATCAGTATTCTAATTAACTCCCTCTCTATTAACAGCCTGGTGAATCCTGGGCCACACACGCCCTTCTCACTAATAGCTCTATCTGACTGTGGGTTCATTAGTCAGAGAGTGACATTAGTTAGAAGGTTCCCTTTTGACACTCTACGCCACACCTCAGGCATTGATGTTGGAAGAAGACTTCCAGTGTATCCTTTGTTGTTTACCATCTGTATCCATTTACGTGAATCTTGAGTTGTTCTCCTGTATCCATTGTGTTTCAGTTTTATAACAAACTGGGGGCTGAAACTCAATATCCGTCCAGTCCCATATAATGCAGAGACCAGCAATCGCTGTAGGGGTCTTTCGTAAATCCGTACCGAGCGTCCCAGGCGAGTAATGACCCTATAAATGAAGCAAAAACATGAATGGGCTGGGGGATGGAAGCCGCCGTGAGCTGAGCTGTTTATTACACGCATATTGGTGAAGCGGGCTAGAGAAGTACATACACAGGAAAGTCTCGGTGAAAAGTGCTGGGACAGGGAGGGCAAAGGCTTATAGTGTCGCTAATTAGACAAGAGTGAACCAGTGCACCCACCATACTCGCAAGTTCTAGGTGGGGAAGGTAGGGAAGGGGACGTCTTTGTAGTGGAAGATGAAAAAAAGCTGATTGGACTACCTTGTTAATTTGTATAGTCAATCTCATTTCTGGCTCTCAGATCACTCCAAGGTTTTATATCTTACTAGAAAAAGAGGTCAGTGAGCCAAACAGCATTGGGGTGGGTGGGGTGACACCCTGGGCCATTTAAGAAGTGTTTGGGTCCCAAAAGTATAGGCTCTGTCGTGACAGGATTTAAACAAAGATTATTATAAGTACGCCAGAGTTTTAAATCTGTCAGCCAAAGTAGACATTTTTCAAAAACGTCCTGAGGACCGGAAACCTTTAGGAATAGTTTGGTGTTATCAGCACATGAATGGTACGGAATGTTATGTTTCTGAATAAAGGACATCAGGAAAGATATATAAGTTAAAGAGAACCGTGATAGGGCTAATCGCTGTGGAACACCACAAGTGACCAAAAATTAGAAAGAAGTAGTTTGACCAATTTTCCCCAGTTGTGCTCTAAAACCATGGTAGAGCTATGCCAGTGACACCACCTAGGTCTGCAAGCCATGACAGAAGAATAGCTGTGGGGCCTCGGCTATGCCGTTCTAACATGCTTTGCCTGTGCATCTCCAAGTGGTCTGCATGCAGGAACTGTGAGCACAGTGCTTCACACATGGGTCATGTATATCAGATGATGTGAACTGCAGCAGTCTGCTGTGTAAACCTTACCAAATCTGTGTGATGTGTATGGGCACAGGAGCATCTCAAACATGCTCCAGCCACCTCCTGATGTGCTCCTGATTAACACCTGCTAATTAATCTTAAGCTGAGATGCTGCAGGCCTCTCAATTTTCTCCAAAAGGTTGCTCTCATCTGATCCCAGAGCATTGATTATTAGTGTTCCAGTTTTTTTTAACACTGATGTTTGCTGGCAGCAAAAATTATACACAATGTAGGCAGGCTGAAAAGGCATGAGCTAGAACGGTTTTGTCAATGGTAGTTCATGTTACAATACACGCAACTCACATGGTAGAAAAGTATTGTACATCATTTCTTTGCACGTTTGAGAGGGAAGCAAGGTCTTGTGAAATTGCACTACTCCCTCCACTACTGGCCTGGGAGAGTGAAAATATTGACCCAGGCAGCAAAGCTCTAGTTGAGGGGCGTTCGTTGGCCAAGTGATGGTTGGTGGTGTGAAAGGGGATTCCATTATTGGGTGAGGATTAGACATTTGGTCAAGTAGCCCTCTTGAAGCTCCTGAACCCCACCCGTGCATCAGTAGGCTATTTCAGCTCAGCAACACTGTGCAGTACCCATTGCTGAATGCCTGATGACCACGGAAGGACTTAACTGGACACACCAGGAAATGGTGCTTCGACCGTGGATGTGAAGTTGTGCACCAAAGTGATTGGTGATGTCCCAAAGAGCTACCAGTACTGGCACTCCATGCACATTCAGCCTCCTACGTGTTAAAGGCATGGGTTTCATTGGATTATCCGCAAAGCTCAAACTCCGAAGAGTTATAGATGTGCACTGTTAAAGGGGTTCCCTTTGAAAGCCCTTGCTCTGATTTTGACACAAATACCAGTGTGCTTACAAGGCCTTCCTGAATGGAAGAAATTCCATAGAACAGGTCATTTGAACCATCTTCGTTCTCAGTAGAGGGCCACCATCACTCTTGTTAAATTTGTAAAACTTGGGGTTTCACCATAAGTAACCTGGGGTAATCCAGACGTGGACCCCCTGCTCATTGTGTCTTATAGAGGCCCAGCTCCACCTCACTAATGAGGCTGAACAAGGCTGAAACACGTGTCTGGAGTTGCTGAGGGTACTCCTATTCAGAGAATTGCAGAGCATTTTGGTGCTGGACTGCCCAAGAGGGTGGGACCAAACTGATATGCAAATGTCTATTTCTCCTCTGTGAAAGGTACAGTGAGCTAAAACATGGTTGTAGATCCTTCTGAGTGGAAGAACTTCCATAGTACCATGTTACTTCTCAGTTGAGGGGCTCCCTTACTTACTTTTGCATTTCTAAAGCGCCTTGGGCCCAAAGGCAAACGGGCGCTGTAAACCAAACACACAAAATAACAAAGATAAAAACAGAAGTGATAAAACTATAAAACAGGACTAGAATAATAACAGACAAAACTGAAAATGTATAAAAAAAACCACTCAAAAAACGGGGGAGGCCGCATGCAGGTGAAAGGGCAATGAAATCAGACAACAATAACACCTTGCCTGCTGTTGCTATAGCTTGTATCCTCCTGGAGAAGCTCTGTGACCAACCGGCATATCAAGCGATTCTCTGTACGTTCCGTCTGAAGGCACAAGAGAACAGTGTGCCCATCAAAATGTAATAGAAGATAAAGGGCCTGCAGCGCGCAAAACTAATTTTCCCGCACGGATCAGACTTTGCGTGTATTTTGGGACTTTGTGTGGGTCCGTCACGTCTTTGCGTGCAGTCGAGCGCTTTGCGTGGCACGCCACACAAAGTGTGGAACGGGCCTATGCAAAGAAATAAATAGGGCTTGGAACATGCATATTCCACATTCTCCCGGCAAATGAGGAATAATGTGGGCATGTTGAGGGATGGCACAAATCAGCTTCCTTCCCTTACCTCACCGAGTGAGCTACCCTAGATGTATACATATTAAATCCTCTGCATTTTTTTGTTATGCATCTAGTGGAAATGCACACACAATAATATGTGGTTAAGTATGTGTTTTGAATAAATGTATGTGTTGTTTTAATATTGTATATTCGAATTGATGTTATGTTGTGATAAACATTAAAAGATGTATATTTTCTTAACAACTACATGGTCAAGAGCCCTTGTTTTGGGGTAAAAAATTCAGAGGATTTAATATGTATACATCTAGGGTAGCTCACTCGGTGAGGTAAGGGAAGGAAGCTGATTTGTGGGATTCTTTGTTGATTTTGTGTTTAATCATCCTCACCCACTCAGCCCCTAAAAAGAGGATTATTGCAGCTCATGAAAATTTGATGTTGAGGGATGGGCCACTCAGTGAAATCACACGTCCAGTCAAGTGCAAACCTAACCAAATTCATGGAATCCAAAGTGCAACTTCACATCATGAAAAGTTACAAGCAAACCATGTGAATTCACTGCCACATGATAGGAGGAGAGGAGCAATGTGCACATAGGATCCAACGCGCAAAGGTAGAGTTTACATAGCAATTTAGGGCTGTCGCACATACTTGAGGTGCCACTTGGAGTTAGAGGTGATAGTCTACAGATTAGAGGGGTGCAGCCTTGAATTACAGGGGTTTGCACGCAGGTTTACCGGCCGTTGCCTTGAGTTACGTGAAATGGTACACAGATTGCCTGGGTGCAGTTTTTGGTTCTGAGGGTTCGTACGCAGTGTTCCCGGGTGCTGCCTTGGTTGTGGGGGGCCTGCCCGATGTATTGCTGGGGGGCTTGATGGTGGGGATAAGGTAGGCCAAAGGTTTGTATATGTCGCTGGTTTCGGTTTGCCTGGGGGTGTGTCGTGGGTGTTCGGGCTGCTACTTGCACCTCGGGTTACCTTGCGGTTATTATTCTGTGAATACGCACAGTGCGCTAAGAATCTTTTGCGTGCAAGTAGGCGCAAAGTTGTTTTACACACACAATACTTTGCAGGGTCTTTCTGATTTTTCTTTGAATCGGGCCCAAAGTCACAATAATCACTCGCTGCATTAATACATTTAACAAGTGTTTGCATGACGGCTTCCAGTAAAGAAACAACTGCTGTTTGACTGCTGAAGTGACATTTATTGGCTTGTTTAACCATATCTCTGCATATTGTTTCCAAATCTAATCCAATCCATATACCGTGGCGTAACTGCTCTCCCCTGATTCACTGGCCCTTTCTTTGCTGCTCTCTCTTTATGAGAGATTAATTTACACCGCTGTCATATAAGAAACTACTGATACTGCTTAACAAAACCTCTCCCCCCTCTGAGCAGTAAAGCAATACTACTCATAAAGGTTACTGTCCCCATCTCTGAGCAATAGAGTAATATCACTCACCGAAGTCACTCTCCGCATCTGTGAGCGATAGAGTAATACCACTCATCAAAGTCACTCTCGCCATCTTTGAGCAATAGAGTAATACTAATCATCAAAGTTACTCTCCCCCTCTCTGAGCAATAGAGTGATTCCACTCATCGAAGTCACTCTCCCCATCTCTGAGCGATAGAATAATACTGCTCCTCAAAGCCACTCCCCCTCTCTAAGCAGTCGAATAATAATACTCATCAAAGTTACTAACCTCCTTCTGAGCAATAAAGCAATACCACTCCTCAAAGCCACACTCTCCACCTCTGAGCGACAGAGTAATACTACTCCTCAAAGCCACTCCGCCTCCATAAGCAGTGGAGTAATACTAATCATCAAAGTTACTAATCTCATCTCTGAGCAATAGAATAATATCACTTATCAAAGTCACTCTCCCCATCTGAGCGTTAGAGTAACACTAATCCTCAAAGCCATTCCCCCTTCACTAAGCAGTGGAGTGATACTACTCATCATAGTGACTCTTCCCCTCTCTGAGCAATAGAGGAAAACCACTCATCGAAGTCACTCTCCTCGTTTCTGAGCGATAGAGTAATCAGTCTCCTCAAAGCCAATCCCCCTCTGCAAGCACGGGGCTAATACTACTCATCAAAGTTACTAACTTCCTCTCTGAGCAATGAAGTAATACCACTCATCAAAGTCACTCTCCCCATCTCTGAGCGATAGAGTAATATGTCTCATCAAAGCCACGCTCCCTCTCCAAGCAGTCAAGTAATACTCCTCATCAAAGGTACTTACCTCCTCAATGAGCAATATAGTAATACCACTCATCGAAGTCACTCTCCCCATCTCTGAGCAATAGAGTAATAGTACTCGTCAAAGCCACTCCCCCTCTAAGCAGTCAAGTAATATTACTCATCAAAGTTACTAACCTCCTCTCTGAACAATAAAGCAATACCACTCATCGAAGTCACTATCCCCATCTCTGAGCGATAGAGTAATATGTCACCTCAAAGCCACTCTCCCCTCTCCAAGCAATCAAGTAATACTCCTCATCAAAGTCACTTACCTCCTCAATGAGCAATATAGTAATACCACTCTTCGAAGTCACTCTCCCCATACCTGAGGGAAAGAGCAATACTTCTCCTCAAAGCCACTCCCCCTCGCCAAGCCGTAAAGTAATACTACTCATCAAAGTTACTAACCTTCTCTCTCTGCATAGAATAATACCATTCATCAAAGTTAGTCTACCCGTTCCAAGCAATAGAGTAATACCACCCATCAAAGTCACTCTTCCCCATCTCAGATTGATACAGTAATATTACTCCTCAAAGTCGCCCCCCTATCTAAGCAGTTGAATAATGCTACTCATCATAATTTCTCTCCCCCTCTCTGAACAATAGAGTAATATCACTCATTGGAATCACACTCCCCATCTATGAGCAATAAAGTAATACCACTCATCAAAGCCACACTCCCCACCTCTGAGCGATAGAGTAATACTACTCCTCCAAGCCACTCCCCCTCTATAAGCAGTGGAGTAATACTAATCATCAAATTTACTAAACTCCTCTCTGAACAATAGAATAATATCACTCATCAAAGTCACTCTCCCCATCTGAGCGTTAGAGTAATACTAATCCTCAAAGCCATTCCCCCTTCACTAAGCAGTGGAGTGATACTACTCATCATAGTTACTCTCCCCCTCTCTGAACAATAGAGGAATAGAACTCATCGAAGTAACTCTCCTCGCTTCTGAGCGATAGATTAATACGTCTCCTGAAAGTCAATCCCCCTCTGCAAGCAGGGGGGTAATACTACTCATCAAAGTTACTAACCTCCTCTCTGAGCAATAAAGTAATACCACCCATCAAAGTCACTATCCCCATCTCTGAGCGATAGAGTAATACGTCACCTCAAAGCCACTCTCCCCTCTCCAAGCAGTCAAGTAATACTCCTCATCAAAGGTACTTACCTCCTCAATGAGCAATATAGTAATACCACTCATTGAAGTCACTCTCCCTGTCTCTCTGAGCAATAGAGTAATACTACTTGTCAAAGCCACTCCCCCTCTAAGCAGTCAAGTAATACTACTCATCAAAGTTGCTAACCTCCTCTCTGAGCAATAAAGTAATACCACTCATCAAAGTCAATATTCCCATCTCTGAGCGATAGAGTAATATGTCACCTCAAAGCCACTCTCCCCTCTCCAAACAATCAAGTAATACTCCTCAACGAAGTCACTTACCTCCTCAATGAGCAATATAGTAATACCACTCTTCGAAGTCACTCTCCCCATATCTGAGTGATAGAGTAATACTTCTCCTCAAAGCCACTCTCCCCTCTCCAAGCAGTCAAGTAATACTACTCATCAAAGTTACTAACCGCCTCTCTCTGCAATAGAATAATACCATTCATCAAAGTTACTCTCCCCCTTTCCAAGCAATAGAGTAATACCACCCATCGAAATCACTCTCCCCATCTCAGAGTGATACAGTAATATTACTCCTCAGAGCCGCCCCCTCTCTAAGCAGTTGAGTAATGCTACTCATCATAGTTACTCTCCCCATCTCTGAGCAATAGAGTAATATCACTCATTGTAATCACACTCCCTATCTGTGAACAATAGAGTAATACCACTCATCGAAGTCACGCTCCCCATCTCTGGGCGATAGAGCAATACTACTCCACAAAGCCATTCCTGCCTCACTAAGCAGTGGAGTAATACTACTCATCATAGTTACTCTCCCCCTCTCTGAGCAATGAAGTAATACCACTCATCGAAATCGCTCTCCTCATCTCTGAACGATAGAGTAATACTTCTCCTCAAAGCCACTCCCCCTCTGTAAGCAGGGAGTAATACTACTCATCAAAGTTACTCTCGCCCTCTCAATACAGTAATACCACTCATCAAAGTCCCTCTCCCCATCTCTAACCGATAGAGTAATATTTCTCCTTAAGGCCACTCCCCACCCTTTCCAAGCACTCAAGTAATACTACTCATCAAAGTTACTAACCTCCTCTTTGAGCAATAGTACAATACCACTCATCGAAATCACTCTCTCCATCTATGAGCGATAGAGTAATACTTCTCTTTGAAGCCACTCCCCCTCACTAAGCAGCGGAGTAATACTAATCATCAAGGTACTTACCTCCTCACTGAGCAATAGAGTAACACAACTCATTGAAGTCACTTTGCTCATCTCTGTGTAATAGAGAAATACTTCTCTTCAAACCCACTCCCCCTCTACTAGCAGGGGAGTAATACTACTCATCAAAGTTACTATCCCCCTTTCTGAGCAATAGAGTAATATCACTCATCGAAGTCACTCTCCCCATCTCTGAGCGATACATTAATACTAATCCTCAAAGCCACTCCCCCTCTCTAAGCAGTTGAGTACTATTACTCTGCAAAGTTACTTTTCCCCTCTCCGAGCAATAAGGTAAAGACACTCATCAAAGTCACTCTCCCCATCTCT
The DNA here is from genome assembly GCF_040938575.1 of Ambystoma mexicanum. NCBI lineage: Eukaryota > Metazoa > Chordata > Amphibia > Caudata > Ambystomatidae > Ambystoma > Ambystoma mexicanum. The sequence goes on along the minus strand of NC_090934.1, from coordinate 1,400,172,255 downwards.
GAGCGATACAGTAATATGTCTCCTCAAAGCCACTCTCCCTCTCCAAGCAGTCAAGTGATACTCCTCATCAAAGGTACTTACCTCCTCAATGAGCAATCTAGTAATAGCACTCATCGAAGTCACTCTGCCCATCTCTGAGCAATAGAGTAATAGTACTCGTCAAAGCCACTCCACCCTCTAAGCAGTCAAGTAATACTACTCATCAAAGTTGCTAACCTCCTCTCTGAACATTAAAGCAATACCACTCATCGAAGTCACTATCCCCACTTCTGAGCAATAGAGTAATACTTCTCCTCAAAGCCACTCCTCCTCTGTAAGTAGGGGGGTAATACTACTCATCAAAGCTACTCTCCCCTCTCTGAGTAGTAGAGTAATACCACTCATCGAAGTCACTCTCCCCATCTCTAAGCGACAGTGTAATACTACTCCTCAAAGCCTCTCTTCGCTCTAAGCAGTTAATTACTACTACTCATCAAAGTTTCTAACCTCCTCTCTGAGCAAGAAAGTAATACCACTCTTCGAAGTCACTCTCCCCATACCTGAATGATAGAGTAATACTTCTCCTCAAAGCCACTCCCCCTCGCCAAGCAGTCAAGTAATACTACTCATCAAAGTTACTAACCTTCTCTGCCTGCATAGAATAATACCATTCATCAAAGTTACTCTCCCCTTTCCAAGCAATAGAGTAATACCACCCATTGAAGTCACTCTTCCCCCTCTCAGAGTGATACAGTAATATTACTCCTCAAAGTCGCCCCACTCTCTAAGCAGTTGAATAATGGCACTCATCATAGTTACTCTCCCCCTCTCTGAGCAATAGAGTAATATCACTCATTGGAATCACACTCCCTATCTATGAGCAATAAAGTAATACCACTCATCAAAGCCACACTCCCCACCTCTGAGCGATAGAGTAATACTACTCCTCAAAGCCACACCCCTCCATAAGCAGTGGAGTTATACTAATCATCAAAGTTACTAATCTCCTCTCTGAGCAATAGAATAATACTGCTCCTCAAAGCCACTCCCCCTCTCTAAGCAGTCGAATAATAATACTCATCAAAGTTACTAACCTCCTTCTGAGCAATAAAGCAATACCACTCCTCAAAGCCACACTCTCCACCTCTGAGCGACAGAGTAATACTACTCCTCAAAGCCACTCCGCCTCCATAAGCAGTGGAGTAATACTAATCATCAAAGTTACTAATCTCATCTCTGAGCAATAGAATAATATCACTTATCAAAGTCACTCTCCCCATCTGAGCGTTAGAGTAACACTAATCCTCAAAGCCATTCCCCCTTCACTAAGCAGTGGAGTGATACTACTCATCATAGTTACTCTTCCCCTCTCTGAGCAATAGAGGAAAACCACTCATCGAAGTCACTCTCCTCGTTTCTGAGCGATAGAGTAATCAGTCTCCTCAAAGCCAATCCCCCTCTGCAAGCACGGGGCTAATACTACTCATCAAAGTTACTAACTTCCTCTCTGAGCAATGAAGTAATACCACTCATCAAAGTCACTCTCCCCATCTCTGAGCGATAGAGTAATATGTCTCATCAAAGCCACGCTCCCTCTCCAAGCAGTCAAGTAATACTCCTCATCAAAGGTACTTACCTCCTCAATGAGCAATATAGTAATACCACTCATCGAAGTCACTCTCCCCATCTCTGAGCAATAGAGTAATAGTACTCGTCAAAGCCACTCCCCCTCTAAGCAGTCAAGTAATATTACTCATCAAAGTTACTAACCTCCTCTCTGAACAATAAAGCAATACCACTCATCGAAGTCACTATCCCCATCTCTGAGCGATAGAGTAATATGTCACCTCAAAGCCACTCTCCCCTCTCCAAGCAATCAAGTAATACTCCTCATCAAAGTCACTTACCTCCTCAATGAGCAATATAGTAATACCACTCTTCGAAGTCACTCTCCCCATACCTGAGGGAAAGAGCAATACTTCTCCTCAAAGCCACTCCCCCTCGCCAAGCCGTAAAGTAATACTACTCATCAAAGTTACTAACCTTCTCTCTCTGCATAGAATAATACCATTCATCAAAGTTAGTCTACCCGTTCCAAGCAATAGAGTAATACCACCCATCAAAGTCACTCTTCCCCATCTCAGATTGATACAGTAATATTACTCCTCAAAGTCGCCCCCCTATCTAAGCAGTTGAATAATGCTACTCATCATAATTTCTCTCCCCCTCTCTGAACAATAGAGTAATATCACTCATTGGAATCACACTCCCCATCTATGAGCAATAAAGTAATACCACTCATCAAAGCCACACTCCCCACCTCTGAGCGATAGAGTAATACTACTCCTCCAAGCCACTCCCCCTCTATAAGCAGTGGAGTAATACTAATCATCAAATTTACTAAACTCCTCTCTGAACAATAGAATAATATCACTCATCAAAGTCACTCTCCCCATCTGAGCGTTAGAGTAATACTAATCCTCAAAGCCATTCCCCCTTCACTAAGCAGTGGAGTGATACTACTCATCATAGTTACTCTCCCCCTCTCTGAACAATAGAGGAATAGAACTCATCGAAGTAACTCTCCTCGCTTCTGAGCGATAGATTAATACGTCTCCTGAAAGTCAATCCCCCTCTGCAAGCAGGGGGGTAATACTACTCATCAAAGTTACTAACCTCCTCTCTGAGCAATAAAGTAATACCACCCATCAAAGTCACTATCCCCATCTCTGAGCGATAGAGTAATACGTCACCTCAAAGCCACTCTCCCCTCTCCAAGCAGTCAAGTAATACTCCTCATCAAAGGTACTTACCTCCTCAATGAGCAATATAGTAATACCACTCATTGAAGTCACTCTCCCTGTCTCTCTGAGCAATAGAGTAATACTACTTGTCAAAGCCACTCCCCCTCTAAGCAGTCAAGTAATACTACTCATCAAAGTTGCTAACCTCCTCTCTGAGCAATAAAGTAATACCACTCATCAAAGTCAATATTCCCATCTCTGAGCGATAGAGTAATATGTCACCTCAAAGCCACTCTCCCCTCTCCAAACAATCAAGTAATACTCCTCAACGAAGTCACTTACCTCCTCAATGAGCAATATAGTAATACCACTCTTCGAAGTCACTCTCCCCATATCTGAGTGATAGAGTAATACTTCTCCTCAAAGCCACTCTCCCCTCTCCAAGCAGTCAAGTAATACTACTCATCAAAGTTACTAACCGCCTCTCTCTGCAATAGGATAATACCATTCATCAAAGTTACTCTCCCCCTTTCCAAGCAATAGAGTAATACCACCCATCGAAATCACTCTCCCCATCTCAGAGTGATACAGTAATATTACTCCTCAGAGCCGCCCCCTCTCTAAGCAGTTGAGTAATGCTACTCATCATAGTTACTCTCCCCATCTCTGAGCAATAGAGTAATATCACTCATTGTAATCACACTCCCTATCTGTGAACAATAGAGTAATACCACTCATCGAAGTCACGCTCCCCATCTCTGGGCGATAGAGCAATACTACTCCACAAAGCCATTCCCGCCTCACTAAGCAGTGGAGTAATACTACTCATCATAGTTACTCTCCCCCTCTCTGAGCAATGAAGTAATACCACTCATCGAAATCGCTCTCCTCATCTCTGAACGATAGAGTAATACTTCTCCTCAAAGCCACTCCCCCTCTGTAAGCAGGGAGTAATACTACTCATCAAAGTTACTCTCGCCCTCTCAATACAGTAATACCACTCATCAAAGTCCCTCTCCCCATCTCTAACCGATAGAGTAATATTTCTCCTTAAGGCCACTCCCCACCCTTTCCAAGCACTCAAGTAATACTACTCATCAAAGTTACTAACCTCCTCTTTGAGCAATAGTACAATACCACTCATCGAAATCACTCTCTCCATCTATGAGCGATAGAGTAATACTTCTCTTTGAAGCCACTCCCCCTCACTAAGCAGCGGAGTAATACTAATCATCAAGGTACTTACCTCCTCACTGAGCAATAGAGTAACACAACTCATTGAAGTCACTTTGCTCATCTCTGTGTAATAGAGAAATACTTCTCTTCAAACCCACTCCCCCTCTACTAGCAGGGGAGTAATACTACTCATCAAAGTTACTATCCCCCTTTCTGAGCAATAGAGTAATATCACTCATCGAAGTCACTCTCCCCATCTCTGAGCGATACATTAATACTAATCCTCAAAGCCACTCCCCCTCTCTAAGCAGTTGAGTACTATTACTCTGCAAAGTTACTTTTCCCCTCTCCGAGCAATAAGGTAAAGACACTCATCAAAGTCACTCTCCCCATCTCTGAGCGATACAGTAATATGTCTCCTCAAAGCCACTCTCCCTCTCCAAGCAGTCAAGTGATACTCCTCATCAAAGGTACTTACCTCCTCAATGAGCAATCTAGTAATAGCACTCATCGAAGTCACTCTGCCCATCTCTGAGCAATAGAGTAATAGTACTCGTCAAAGCCACTCCACCCTCTAAGCAGTCAAGTAATACTACTCATCAAAGTTGCTAACCTCCTCTCTGAACATTAAAGCAATGCCACTCATCGAAGTCACTATTCCCACTTCTGAGCAATAGAGTAATACTTCTCCTCAAAGCCACTCCTCCTCTGTAAGTAGGGGGGTAATACTACTCATCAAAGCTACTCTCCCCTCTCTGAGTAGTAGAGTAATACCACTCATCGAAGTCACTCTCCCCATCTCTAAGCGACAGTGTAATACTACTCCTCAAAGCCTCTCTTCGCTCTAAGCAGTTAATTACTACTACTCATCAAAGTTTCTAACCTCCTCTCTGAGCAAGAAAGTAATACCACTCTTCGAAGTCACTCTCCCCATACCTGAATGATAGAGTAATACTTCTCCTCAAAGCCACTCCCCCTCGCCAAGCAGTCAAGTAATACTACTCATCAAAGTTACTAACCTTCTCTGCCTGCATAGAATAATACCATTCATCAAAGTTACTCTCCCCTTTCCAAGCAATAGAGTAATACCACCCATTGAAGTCACTCTTCCCCCTCTCAGAGTGATACAGTAATATTACTCCTCAAAGTCGCCCCACTCTCTAAGCAGTTGAATAATGGCACTCATCATAGTTACTCTCCCCCTCTCTGAGCAATAGAGTAATATCACTCATTGGAATCACACTCCCTATCTATGAGCAATAAAGTAATACCACTCATCAAAGCCACACTCCCCACCTCTGAGCGATAGAGTAATACTACTCCTCAAAGCCACACCCCTCCATAAGCAGTGGAGTTATACTAATCATCAAAGTTACTAATCTCCTCTCTGAGCAATAGAATAATATCACTCATCAAAGTCACTCTCCCAATCTGAGCGTTAGTGTAATACTAATCCTCTTAGCCATTCCCTCCTCACTACGCAGTGGAGTGATACTACTCATCATAGTTACTCTCCCCCTCTCTGAACAATAGAGGAATAGCACTCATCGAAGTCACTCTCCTCGTTTCTGAGTGATAGAGTAATACGTCTCCTGAAAGTCAATCCCCCTCTGCAAGCAGGGGGGTAATACTACTCATCAAAGTTACTAACCTCCTCTCTGAGCAATAAAGTAATACCACTCATCAAAGTCACTATCCCCATCTCTGAGCGATAGAGTAATACGTTACCTCAAAGCCGCTCTCCCCTCTCCAAGCAGTCAAGTAATACTCCTCATCAAAGGTACTTACCTCCTCAATGAGCAATATAGTAATACCACTCATCGAAGTCACTCTCCCCATCTCTGAGCAATAGAGTAATGCTACTCGTCAAAGCTACTCCCCCTCTAAGCAGTCAAGTAATACTACTCATCAAAGTTACTAACCTCCTCTTTGAGCAATAGAACAATACCACTCATCGAAGTCACTCTCTCCATCTATGAGCAATAGAGTAATACTTCTCTTCGAAGCCACTCCCCCTCACTAAGCAGTGGAGTAATACTAATCATCAAGGTACTTACCTCCTCACTGAGCAATAGAGTAATACAACTCATTGAAGTCACTTTGCTCATCTCTGTGCAATAGAGAAATACTTCTCTTCAAACCCACTCCCCCTCTACTAGCAGGGGAGTAATACTACTCATCAAAGTTACTATGCCCCTCTCTGAGCAATAGAGTAATATCACTCATCGAAGTCACTCTCCCCATCTCTGAGCGATACATTAATACTACTCCTCAAAGCCGCTCCCCCTCTCTAAGCAATTGAGTACTATCACTCTGCAAAGTTACTCTCCCCCTCTCCGAGCAATAAGGTAAAGCCACTCATCAAAGTCACTCTCCCCATCTCTGAGCGATAGAGTAATATGTCTCCTCAAAGCCACTCTCCCTCTCCAAGCAGTCAAGTAATACTCCTCATCTAAGGTACTTACCTCCTCAATGAGCAATGTAGTAATACCACTCATCGAAGTCACTCTCCTCATCTCTGAGCAATAGAGTAATACTACTAGTCAAAGCCACTCCCCCCTCTAAGCAGTCAAGTAATACTACTCATCAAAGTTACTAACCTCCTCTCTGAACAATAAAGCAATACCACTCATCGAAGTCACTATCCCCATCTCTGAGCAATAGAGTAATACTTCTCCTAAAAGCCACTCCCCCTCTGTAAGTAGGTGGGTAATACTACTCATCAAAGCTACTCTCCCCTCTCTGAGTAGTAGAGTAATACCACTCATCGAAGTCACTCTCCCCATCTCTAAGCGACAGAGTAATACTACTCCTCAAAGCCTCTCCCCCACTCTAAGCAGTTCATTAATACTACTCATCAAAGTTTCTGACCTCCTCTCTGAGCAAGAAAGTAATACCACTATTCAAAGTCACTCTCCCCCTACCTAAGTGATAGAATAATACTTCTCCTCAAAGCCACTCCCCCTCGCCAAGCTGTCAAGTAATACTACTCATCAAAGTTACTAACCTTCTCTGCCTGCATAGAATAATACCATTCATCAAAGTTACTCTTCCCTTTCCAACCAATAGAGTAATAGCACCCATCGAAGTCACTCTTCCCCATCTCAGAGTGATACAGTAATATTACTCCTCAAAGTCGCCCCACTCTCTAAGCAGTTGAATAATGCTACTCATCATAGTTACTCTCCCCCTCTCTGAGCAATAGAGTAATATCACTCATTGGAATCACACTCTCCATCTATGAGCAATAAAGTAATACCACTCTTCAAAGCCACAGTCCCCACCACTGAGCGATAGAGTAATACTACTCCTCAAATCCACTCCCCCTCCATAAGCAGTGGAGTAATACTAATCCTCAAAGCCATTCCCCCTTCACTAAGCAGTGGAGTGATACTACTCATCATAGTTACTCTCCCCCTCTCTGAACAATAGAGGAATAGCACTCATCGAAGTCACTCTCCTCGTTTCTGAGCGATAGAGTAATACGTGTCCTGAAAGTCAATCCCCCTCTGCAAGCAGGGGGGTAATACTACTCATCAAAGTTACTAACCTCCTCTCTGAGCAATAAAGTAATACCACTCATCAAAGTCACTATCCCCATCTCTGAGCGATAGAGTAATATGTCATCTCAAAGCCACTCTCCCCTCTCCAAGCAGTCAAGTAATACTCCTCATCAAAGGTACTTACCTCCTCAATGAGCAATATAGTAATACCACTCATCGAAGTCACTCTCCCCATCTCTGAGCAATAGAGTAATACTACTCGTCAAAGCTACTCCCCCTCTAAGCAGTCAAGTAATAATACTCATCAAAGTTACTAACCTCCTCTCTGAGCAATAAAGTAATACCACTCATCAAAGTCACTATCCCCATCTCTGAGCGATAGAGTAATATGTCACCTCAAAGCCACTCTCCCCTCTCCAAGCAGTCAAGTAATACTCTGCATCAAAGTTACTTACCTCCTCAATGAGCAATATAGTAATACCACTCTTCGAAGTCACTCTCCCCATATCTGAGTGATAGAGTAATACTTCTCCTCAAAGCCACTCCCCACTCTCCAAGCAGTCAAGTAATACTTCTCATCAAAGTTACTAACCTCTCTCTGCAATAGAATAATACCATTCATCAAAGTTTCTCTTCCCTTTCCAAGCCATAGAGTAATACCACCCATCGAAGTCACTTTCCCCATCTCAGAGTGATACAGTAATATTACTCCTCAAAGCTGCCCCCTCTCTAAGCAGTTGAGTAATGCTACTCATCACAGTTACTCTCCCTCTCGCTGAGCAATAGAGTAATATCACTCATTGGAATCACACTCTCCATCTGTGAACAATAGAGTAATACCACTCATCGAAATCACTCTCCCCATCTCTGGCCGATAGAGCAATACTACTCCACAAAGCCATTCCCACCTCACTAAGCAGTGGAGTAATATTACTCATCATAGTTACTCTCACCCTGTCTGAGCAATGGAGTAATACCACTCATCGAAATCCCTCTCCTCGTCTCTGAGCGATAGAGTAATACTTCTCCTCAAAGCCACTCCCCCTCTGTAAGCAGGGGAGTAATACTACTCATCAAAGTTACTCTCTCCCTCGCAATACAGTAATACCACTCATCAAAGTCACTCTCCCCATCTCATGGAGTAATACTAATCATCAAGGTATTTACCTCCTCACTGAGCAATAGAGTAATACAACTCATTGAAGTCACTTTGCTCATCTCTGTGTGATAGAGAAATACTTCTCTTCAAACCCACTCCCCCCCCTACTAGCAGGGGAGTAATACTACTCATAAAAGTTACTGTCCCCCTCTCTGAGCAATAGAGTAATATCACTCATCTCTGAGCGATACATTAATACTACTCCTCAAAGCCACTCCCCCTCTCTAAGCAGTTGAGTAATACTACTCTGCAAAGTTACTCTCCTGCTCTACGAGCAATAAGGTAAAGCCACTCATCAGAGTCACTCTCCCCATCTCTGTGCGATACATTAATACTACTCCTCAATGCCACTCCCCCCTATCTAAGCAGTTCAGTAATAGTACTCAGCAAAGGTACTTACCTGCTTACTGAGCAATAGAGTAATACCACTCATCGAAGTCATTCTCACCATCTCTGAGCGATAGAGTAATACTACTCCCCAAAGCCATACCCCCCTCACTAAGCAGTGGAGTAAATCTATGCATCATAGTTACTCTCCCCCTCTCTGAGCAATAGAGTAATACCACTCATCAAAGTCACTCGCCTCGTCTCTGAGCGATAGAGTAATACATCTCCTCAAAACCACTCCCCCTCTGTAAGGAGGGGAGTAATGCTACTCATCAAAGTTACCTCGCCCCTCTCCAAGCAATAGAGTAATACCACTCATCGTAGTCACTCTCCCCATCTCTGAGCGATTCAGTAATACTACTCCTCAAAGTCACTCCCACTCTCTAAGCAGTTCAGTAATACTACAGATGAAAGTTACTAACCGCCTCTCTGAGCAATAGAGTAATATAACTCATCGAAATTACTCTCTCCATTTCTGAGCGATAGAGTACATTTCTCCTCAAAACCACTCCCCCCTCTCCAAGCAGTCAAGTAATACTACTCATCAAAGTTACTAACCTCCTCTTTGAGCAATAGAGCAATAGAACAATACCACTCATGAAGTCACTATCCCCATTTCTGAGTGATAGAGTAATAATACTCCTCAAAGCTACTCCCCCCTCTGTAAGCAGTGGAGTAATACTACTCTCCACCCTTTCTGAGTAATACCATTAATAGAAGTCACTCTCCCTATCTCTGAACGATAGAGTGATACTACTCCTCAAAGCCACTCCCCCCTCTCTAAGCGGGCGAGTAATACTACTCATCAAATGTACTTACCTCCTCACTGAGCAATAGAGTAATACTGCTCATCAAAGTCACTCTCCCCATCTCTGAGGGATAGAGTAATACTACTCTTCAAAGCCACTCCCCCTCTGTAAGCAGTGGAGTCACATCAAAGTTACCCCCCAACCCCTTCTGAGACATAGAGCAGAACTTTAGACCATGGCTCCATGATAATATAACCATCTAGAGACAACCCCTTTTGTTGCTGCTTTCAGGACTAGTAAGAGGGAGGGTGGCTGTGAGATTGATACATGTACAACTGCGTCTTTAATAAAATCATGATTTTCCCACACCTTAGTTAAAACTATGAGGTTTGTGTAAAAGCAGCCAAGTTATCTTGCTGCTAAACTCCATCTACAGGCAGATGCCGTGACACCTGGAACAGGAGCACTGCTCCTCCTTAATAAGCTGAATATCCCCCGCAAGCCCTGACCTTGACCTGAGCATTTTCATCTTCCACGCCAAGATTTTGAATTGTGTTTCCTGTGTTAAAGGGGACTACTTTCTGTTGCCAGAGTGCCCTTTTCCAATAAAGGCCCCCTACTTGCATGTCATTCTAATGATGTCATTACTCTATATTGATTCTCTGTAATCTATGTTATTCTCTGGCCCTGTAAAGTGTGCAATGTGCTCTGCATGCCAAACTCACTATATTAAGCTCTGTATGTCAGATTAAAGTGATAACATATCCACTGAATTTGCCAATGCTTTTGAAAACAGTGAGAATTGGTGGGACCCACTCCTTAAGGGCAGAGGGCGGTACCCATCAGGATGCTGTGCAGCTGGCTGCACGCGTGCTCCGGCGGAGCTGTATATTTTGTGGCCTTCAGCATCAGGGATCACCGCGGGGAAATTAGCCTGTGAGACTTCTGGTGGACCTGGCTTCCCAGCACCGTCATCCTCTGGCGTGGCTGCGTAATAACGCGTGGGGGGAGGGTGTCCTGCTTCGCGTGCACACTGTGACATGGCCCCTGCCAGCCGCCTACGACATGAGAGGCGCTGATACGATGACTCCTAGCAGGATGGTCAGCCAGCCTGTATTTTGCGGGCCTGTCCCGCCGTTTCTCTGAGACGCAGCCTGTCCTGGACGGGGAAAGTCCCGGCCTTGCTCCCATCCGGTTCTTCCGGGCTGACAGGCTTGCTCCTTCAATGATGACGTTGGATACCAAGACTTGGGCCTCATTACTCCAAATTCGCAGGTTGAAGGCGTAGCCGCGGGTTTTCTGTGTTACTGATGCCACAGGAAGCCGCAGGACCCTCTTAGCCAAAGCCGCCTCCTCTCAGAGTCCACACTCAGTCCAGTTATAGATGAAAGTGCCAGGAAGCATAACCCCTGCAGCCGTCCATTTGCCTTTACTGCCAATTATTCTTTGCGCATGCACCCCAATGCATTACTCCTTATCCCCACAAATTGGCATGACACAGAATTTCAAATGGCAAACTTGGCCGCAGTTTTATTTCCATGACAACAGAATTATTTGTACACATTTGTGAACTTCATTCTGTCCGTGTGGCGCTTGCTTGCCGGATTTCCTTTGCTTCCCCCTATCCTTGGTATAGTAGGCCCCCAACTCCCCCGACCCATTGTACCTGTTCCAATCCTGCCCATGCAGGTGTCCGTGGGCGGGGAGAGCGCCGTTTGTTTTGTAGGCCCCCAACTCCCCCGACCCATTGTACCTGTTCCAATCCTGCCCATGCAGGTGTCCGTGGGCGGGGAGAGTGCCGTTTGTTTTTTGGGGGAAGCTGAGCCTTATTTGTCCCTACCAGACGCCCCCGCCGTTTAGGCCCCCAAGAGGCGCTGGTCCGGAAGAGCGAAGACCCATTCCGTTTCCTTCTGGCTCGTCCGGAGTCTATCCTTTGTGCTTGGTTGCCCAAACACCGCCAACTTGTCATATCCTGGCCTGGGTGTCCTGCGACAGCAACCCCCAGGTCTCCTGCTCTTTGCTTGTATTTCGTGGGTGGGTGGGTGGTGAACGAAATTCCTTCCATCTGCGAGCGAGGCGGCGACCGGGTCCCAGTGCAGGAGCGAGATGCCTGGCACCCCGGTCCCGCCTGCTTAAATCCTGATGGCCCCGCCCCTTTCTTTTGTTCCGCCCTTCGCGGGCTTTTGGGCCATTAGGCCTTTGGCGCCTTTCCGCCCCTCGCCTTTTGACCCCCAGAGGATGGTCCCAGGTCCTGGCGGCATGACCCCGCAGGGGTTAACCTGCTGCCTCCTCCATTTTGAGCTGATTTTCCGTCGTCAGCTCCATAACCCCTGCAGCCGTCCATTTGCCTTTACTGCCAATTATTCTTTGCGCATGCACCCCAATGCATTACTCCTTATCCCCACAAATTGGCATGACACAGAATTTCAAATGGCAAACTTGGCCGCAGTTTTATTTCCATGACAACAGAATTATTTGTACACATTTGTGAACTTCATTCTGTCCGTGTGGCGCTTGCTTGCCGGATTTCCTTTGCTTCCCCCTATCCTTGGTATAGTAGGCCCCCAACTCCCCCGACCCATTGTACCTGTTCCAATCCTGCCCATGCAGGTGTCCGTGGGCGGGGAGAGCGCCGTTTGTTTTGTAGGCCCCCAACTCCCCCGACCCATTGTACCTGTTCCAATCCTGCCCATGCAGGTGTCCGTGGGCGGGGAGAGTGCCGTTTGTTTTTTGGGGGAAGCTGAGCCTTATTTGTCCCTACCAGACGCCCCCGCCGTTTAGGCCCCCAAGAGGCGCTGGTCCGGAAGAGCGAAGACCCATTCCGTTTCCTTCTGGCTCGTCCGGAGTCTATCCTTTGTGCTTGGTTGCCCAAACACCGCCACGCCACTGAGTGGGTTCTCGCCCACTGTGGCTCCCCTTCCTCCTGTCTCCTTCTCCCCTTCCAGTAGTTCGGTAGAGATGTCCCCGAAAAAGAGCTCCGTTTCGTTCGTGGACAAGATTTTCCTCCGTCCGATAGGAAGTACTCGGGTGTTTCCCCATTAATCAAGCCATGCCTATTCTGACAGAAACCCCTGCCCTTGCAGAATTTGCAACGGCCCTGTTCAGCTTCCTCCTTGCCTTCTCAACTGCTGTATGGCTCTCTGCCCCCTCCCCTTGCGCCGGGGGAATATCTTCCGATCACCCGATTTCAGTCTCGCCCCACTGTGCTGCTATTCCTGCAATGAGCTTGCAATGTCCCTTGGCCGGACACCCCTCCCCAGGCTGGACAGGTCGTTCCCTCCCAAGTGTATTACCAACCCTCCGGCTTCTGCCGCCTACTCAGCAATTTTCCTAGCTGCCCCTCTAGCTGAGCCAACTTCATCCCTGGCACCCCGTGCCACTCACTCTTGAACTCGCCGGCCGTCAGCGCCTCCTGCCGTTGAGTCCAGCTCACATTAGCCTTTGAGATGCATGAGCGCCCCTACTACCTACACGGTACGTTCCCTCCTTCTTCGTGCTGCTGTGAACTGACAAAAAGGAGGGAACGGCATGGTTAACTATATTTTGCGGGCCTGATATATCGTTTGTAACATCCTGAAGACCATCTCCCCAACTTTTTGATGCCTTCCGGCCATGCCTGGTCGGGGACACTTCTGCACCTACCACCTTTCCATCTTGCTCCACCTTAACCAGGGTGGGCCAGCTCTGGGACACTTCTGCCCCTACCCCCTTTCCATCTTGCTCCACCTTACCCAGGGTGGGCCTGCTCTGGGACACTCCTGCCCCTGCCACCTTTCCACCTTGTACCGCCTTACCCAGGGCGGGCCTGCTCTGGGACACTTCTGCCCCTCCACCTTTCCATCTTGCTCCACCTTAACCAGGGTGGGCCCGCTCTGAGACACTTCTGCCCCTACCACCTTTCCATCTTGCTCCACCTTACCCAGGGTGGGCCTGCTCTGGGACACTCCTGCCCCTGCCCCCTGCCCCCTTCCATTCCGCTCCGCCTTACCCAGGATGAGCCTGCTCTGGGACACTTCTGCCCCTGTCACCTTTCACCACCATAGCCTGGGCTGGCCTGCTCCGGGACACTTCCCTGCCCCTGCCACCTTTCCGTCCTGCTCTGCCTTAACCATGGTGAGCCTGCTCCGGGACACTCCTGCCCCTGCCACCTTTCCGACTTGCTCCTCATACTGCACCCGTAGTAGGTTCCTGACTATTTTTGTTCAGCAAAGGCTCCCCCACCAATTTAACCTTGCTCCGCCTGCCCTTGCAAGAGTCACCCTGTTGGGAGAGCGCCATTCCTGGCGGGTGAGCTTGAGCTGAATTCTTTCTGCTTGCTTTCCCAAAACCACTTTGCCTCCATTGCCCCTTCTCTCACTCTTATCCCTTTCTTTACTTTAAAGGAGGATCTACCCTTCCATATTCCTTATGTTGGCCCAATTCCCCTGAGCCTTACTCCTTAACGGGTTGCTTGCGCTTGGCTCACGATATAGTCCCCCGATACTTTAAATGGGAGGTTCCCCATTCCCTTGTCACGTCCGGCCCGCTTCCCCCTTCTTCCTCATCTGCGGATGGGACCGTTCCATTCCTTCAGCCGGCCAAAGCTCTCCCGCCATAGACCCAGCAGCCTGCCTCCCAGCAGCTGATACCAAGCTGATGGGGTGCCGTTCCCGACCCCCCCATCTGACTTGTCCTCGCTTCCCGTCAGCCATCCTTGGCCCACCTTCTGGCATCTAGGTAGCTTCTTATTACCAACCGCTCTGCTATCTACCCTATGAACCACGAACAGTGCTACCTGTTTTCCGATCCCAGAGGGGTGAAGGCTGCGCTGGCCTTACTGCCCAGGTCAACTAAAACCCCCACTCCCACTGTTTAACGATGTACCCCACGTTATGCCTGATGGTAATGGTAATGCCTGACTCATGGCCCTCGCTCACCACTTTGGAAACCCGGCCGCCCCCCGGGCCAGCCACCAATGCCAAACGAACCACGTTTGTCATTGTCTTACTCGCGCGCCCTCCCCAGTAAGCAGAGTCATTTCAAGACTTCGTCCTGAAGCATGCAACCTTTTGCGGTATCGAGCCCCCATGCATGTTATTAATATTGCAGTCTTGCCGCCAAACAATTAATTTCCTCTTCTATTCAACCGTGGCATTGCCGCTGGTCCACCCACGGCTGCCCTCGGGCCGTTGTACCTGCGCCCTTTCCGTGTACGAGAGCCCCAACCCTGTTTTAGTAGTGCAAACCCTGTAACCTTTTTTACATTCCGTGCCTCCAGAGGCCGGGCTCACCTGTACTAAGGACACCTTTTTGACCCACAAACCCGTCCGTTAGGTGTTCCAAAGAGGCCCTACTCCGCCCGACTGCCCTCAAAATTCTCGCGGCCTGGTTGAGTAACCTGGCGTACCTACACCCATAGAAGTACCCTTTGCACGGTCCATGCGCCAAGTGTGCCTCAAATAGCCCCCTTGCCGCTTACCAATGTAAGGACCCTCTACTGTCCCATTTCCCCTATCGCATGGAGCTGAGGCCATAACTCCTCCCAGGAATACCTCACCCATTATGACAAACCCATACGCGCCTCTATGCTTCTACCCCAACCGTGCTGAACCATACCGCCACTGAAGCTTGTAAAGCAGGTGATCACACTTGTCCCCCATTCAGCTCGAGCGCCTATATGGAACGGCGACCGTACTTTCCAACCGCCCATGCGGCCATGCGCGTCTCCCCAAATGCGCGCCATGTGTCCACACAACCAGTGTTTTTTAAATAACCCTCTTTTCCTCCAAGACTACCTGTGCCTTCAGTTACCAATTTAACATTAACTTAAACATTACGATTCCATGTTCCTCCCCCTAGCCGCTCGCACATCAATACTCCCCCTTTGCCACCATTGGTCAGTTCCTCCCCAAATTACGCGCGCTGCAGACCGCATCAATTGTTTCCTTTCTTTTTCTCATACCATTGTGGTTGCAACGTTTAGCTTTGCTAGGGGGTTGGTTGTTCGGAGACGACCATGCCTGCTACTTGGGGGTCCCTGCGACCACTTCCTTTGCTGGGAGCCCGTTAATTTGTGTTAATCCTCCCCCCCGCTCTCGTGTGCCACTTAATGCACTTTCTCCTCCCAAACGGGCGGGCGGCCACCTCACTGAGCTATTTTCCAGCCGAAGCCCCTGAACACAACCTCCTGCCGAATAAAATTGTTGTGCCTGTGCACCACCTTGGGTGGAACACTGAGCGACGCAGTCCACAAACCATGCACGCCTCCTAAAGCCGCACATAGCCCCTTCTCCTTCTGGTTCCTGGCAATAACCCCCCTTGGCGTCCCTAGTGAGGCGTGTTGTCCGCCCCCCTGTTGCCACGCTGGTGAGCTTCCTCCCCCCGCTTAGGCGCCCCCACAGGTTGGGGGAACCAGGCGTGCATCGACCAAGACATACTAACGCCCCTGGGGAACTCTCCCTGCATTTCTGCCCGTGTGTGTTATCCAACCAACAAGAGGATATTTAACCCTAAATAACAATTGGGGGCAGGCGCCAAGTCATTCCCATGAAGCATACTTCTTTTTGCAGGCCTGACCTTCACTAGACAAGTCTTGCCTCATCGTCCTGTTAATTGGTGTATTTCATCCAATTGTGCTCAGCTGGGATCCTAGCCTTTATGGCGGTGCTTGTTGATCCCGGGAGGATAGCTCGGCGGCAATGTGCGCGCTTTAAAAGCAAAAATGACACAAAGCAACACAGGCTCGATCCTCGGGTCCGCGCTTAGAGAAGTAAAACTAAATAAACTCCTGGTTTCCCCAAAACGGAAAGTGTTACAATTAAACCTCTGGCGGCATAAAGGGTAATTTTGCATCCCGGTTGGAGCTGTGGGGCCCTAGAATCCGTGTAAATACGCTTTATATGGTGTCATTGTGCAGAGCCCGGCAGTGCCATGTGAAGCACTGCGAAGAACATCAGCTGTATTCATTTACCCAATGGGCACTACAATGGCACACGTGAAACGTGTCTGGTCCTAGCAGAACACAAGTCTTCCTCTATTCAATGCAGGTATTTGATTTCTATAATCTTTCAGTGAGATTTAGCCAGATTATAAACGCATGCAATTTTAGGAGATAAGGAAAATCTGGTGTAGGTAAAGCCATTTGCCCCGGATTTCACTAAGTGGGCACATGGGTGAGTGGATATCATGACACAAGTTGCCCGTCTCCACACTCGCTGGCCAACACCGTCTGCCAAGAAGTAGAGGCTTCCCGGCTTTACCAACAGCTCAGTATCTCTGACAGCCGACTGACAAGTGCTTTGAGACGGGCCAGCCCCTGTGCCTTTGATGAAGCCCTGCCTGCCTCCCGCTGGAAGAGTGAAAGGCAGTGAGTGGTGATTGGCAGAACCATGCATCTCAAGGGTATCTATATAGGTTAGTATAGATCTAGGTTGCTCGGGGTTTAGTGGCAGCCTGGAGCACAGCATGCAGAGCACGGGCTGTTTACATCATTCACAGCTGCTTCTATTAATTGTCTGCTTTTCATGTACTTACAGTAGTCAGACACTTGCACTCAGCTCCTAATTTCCTCTGGTAAGAGCAGTCTGGTCCCGGGAGGCAAATGCATTTGGACAGGGTTCAAAGTAGGGTCAAGCTGGGGCCTAGGACTAGGACGATCAACGATAATGGGAATTATAGCAATAACATGTTGTTATATAGCACTTAATTCCGGATTTCCCCACTTCCAAGCGCTGTAATAATAGCTGAGGCCTATCACCCAATGTAATGACACTGAAACGTATGGAGCTCGGGAAGAGGAAGGGACTGACTGTCCTTTAGAGAAAACAGGAGCCTTCTTTACACACTGGCTCTTCTGGGAGACATGTAGGGGCGGGGAAAGCACGTTTCCTAACGTACAGACAACATTATCATGGAGTGCACTGGGTTGACAGAGAAGCGAATGCTATTTAGGGACATGTCAGCAAGTGCAAACCAGAAGCTGCATGCAAAGGACAGATGGGCCCAGGTCCTGCTAGGAAACAACAAACATCTTGTCATAACAACTATCCAATTTTGGAACAATATTACGGAAACGTACAAAGAAGCTTCCAAATGAAAGTCAGAGCCCTTGATCACATGCACATGAAGGTGGATGACGAATTATTGCATAAATGCTTCGCTCATTCTAACTGTAAATGAAAAGTTTGCAATAAACTAGATCATTTTAAAATTAAAATAAATAAAAAAAGTTCATGAAAGGTGGCAATCCACTAAACAACCCCTCTTGAAAATATGTGAGATTGGCCTGCCCTAGCCTAGAGACGGAGGCCTGCTGCAGTGGTCCCTCACTCACCCTGAAGACTGCGGGTACAACCATTGAAGTCAACCTACATGATCGCAGGGATCAGGAGGTCCCCTATATATCGATTACATTGACTGTTATACAATATGCTCATTTTATCTAGATCCTTATGCCGCAGACGGACACTGAGCGAGCCTGCGTGCTAATCAAAAAAAGCGTGCCACACGTATTCATGGAATTCAATGCGCAAAGTAACCGTATTCACAAGTTGTGACCGGAATGCCCCCAACACGACCACACGCAAAGCATAAACAGCCAGGTCAGCCACCCTTGCCCACTCCCCCGGGCGTGAATGTATGCACCCTGCATATAGACCGTGGGGTCCCCGCAAGCAGGTCTGCATCTCGGTCACCCTGCGCAGGGTCCCACGTAACTGTTCCCGGCACCCTGATAAACTGTGTATGAAAAATCGTAACTCGGTCTACACTCACAACATCTAAGTGTAAACCTGTGTAAACTGTTCCTGCACCCCGCTAGACTGCTTACGCGCACCCCTAAGTTTAGAACCCTGGTTGGTACACGCACCCTGAAATCCGACATGCAACCCCATCTTCGTGCTGCAAATCCTACGCGGAAGTGTACTTACACTTGTCTACAGAGGGCAGATCATATGAAGGAATTGCGTAGCCATTTCACGGCCGAGAGGCGTAGCTATTTCCCTCGGAAAGCCCATGTTTGAGCAAGCTCTCCCACTGTTTGGTGTTCCGGCCCCTTCCCAGCCCTCTGCGCAAGCCACGTGCATGCTCTGTGTGGAGTCTCGCGCAAGGCCCTCGATGGCTCGCAAAGACATGCCGAGCATGTGCAAACTCCAGGCAAGTCCAGGGAAAGGACCGCACATTCGATTCCTTGAATCAACAAACATGGATTTGCACGCATAATGGCACGTAAGTACCCTATTTTCCACAAAATTAATTCCATGAATCGGGCCCTTTATCTTATTACGAAATTGTGTATGGCTCGACCACCCAACCCTGCTTAGTTGAAATAGTAGCAAGTTGGGACCCCCTGCGGCCATCCTCCCCTCTCTGTAAATGTGGGAGGTCCATGAAAGAAGATAACATTAATTGTTTCAATTCTGCGATTGGTAAAAGGCTTTGCAGCGCCATTTATTATGACCACTGCGGGTCCGAGCGCAATGCACAAATTACAGTGGTGCTGTGAGGGTGCTCCTAAATTTAGAAGAAGAAATAGATTTATTCAGAGAGGCAGCATACTCAAAACCCGGATCAGGATACGAACCAGCAGGGATCGGCTGCATCTCTTAGATTGTGGCCTGGCCTAGGATTCTATATTGGCAACATCTGTGTGTTTCCATCAACTGCTCATTTGAACGTTTCTTTGGTCTAATCGTTATGTTATGCCTATTTTGTAGACATTTGCTTTTTAAATAAATATGTAGTATTGATTCATCAATTCGTTGTTAATCCAGGTTTTAGGTTATTTAATTTGTTTCCGATTGGAATCAAGTTTTTTTGGGATAGTAGCGCATTTTCATGTAAGGATTGCTTTAACTTCTCTGACTTGTGCGGTGTTGTTTGCGCAGCATTCAATTGAATAGATAATGCGGCTGCTGCGCTGCTGATGAGGATGGTAAAGCAAGTGACGTGTCTTATACTAATTGTGGCAGAAAGGTGCGGGCAAAGAGGGCGGCGCCTCTGCCCCACCGCCCCTATGTGCGGGATCCTGGCCCGCTGACTTTCTGGCTGGACTCAGGAGCCGGGCAGGGAGGGAATAGGAGCTCACACACACACACACACACACTGCATTAATCTCCCACTCCTCGGTGTTGGAAGCCAGGAATGGGAGAGAAGCACGGCATCTCTGCTCCCCCCATGCCTGCCAGGCTCACATTCATCACAAATACTGTGATGACGAAAGCCTGTTTGTCCCCCATACAAGGGGGCAATAGGCACAGGTACGAAAGGGTGGTGCTGGAAAGGGTAAGGAGGGAATAGGAGGGTACCGCCCTGTGCAAAACAAAAGATGGGAATGTTGCCGTCGACATGTTAGCTGGCAGAGGATGTGTGCAACTGGTTAAAGGGCAAGCTTGATAGGTCATGTAAGTACCCGGTGACACAAATTGGCAAATGGCATTTAACAGTGATAGCTGGCAAATGTTGTGAGTACTCAGCCATACAAAACCAGAAAAGAATGTGAGTGGGTGGGCATATGTTACCAGCAGCTGCCTATTAATTTACTACCTGGCAAATGGTGTGATTACCTGGGCAGATGGTGGAAATATCTGGCAAATGCTATACATGAGCATATGATGGTGATACCTGGCAAATGGTGTGATTACCTGGGCAGATGTTGCCAATATCTGGCAAATGCTGTACATGAGCATATGATGGTAATACCTGGCAAATGGTGTGATTACCTGGGCAGATGTTGCCAATATATGGCAAATGCTGTACATGAGCATATGATGGTAATACCTGGCAAATGGTGTGATTACCTGGGCAGATGTTGCCAATACCTGGCAAATGGTTTACATGAGCATATGATGGTAATACCTATCAAATGGTGTGAGTACCTGGGCCGGTGGTGGCAATATCTGGCAAATGCTGTACATGAGCATATGATTGTAACACCTGGCAAATGGTGTGAGTACCTGGGCAGATGGTGGCAATATCTGGCAAATGGTTTACATGAGCATAAGAATGTAATACCTGGCAAATGGTGTGATTACCTGTGCAGATGGTGGAAATATCTGGCAAATGCTGTACATGAGCATATGATGGTAATACCTGGCAAATGGTGTGATTACCTGGGCAGATGGGGGAAATATCTGGCAAATGCTGTATATGAGCATATGATGGTAATACCTGGCAGATGATGTGATTACCTGGGCAGATGGTGGAAATATCTGGCAAATGTTTTACATGAGCATATGAATGTAATACCTGGCAAATGGCATGATTACCTGGGCAGATGGTGGAAATATATGGCAAATGCTGTACATGAGCATATGATGGTAATACCTGGCAAATGGTGTGATTCCCTGGGCAGATGTTGCAAATATCTGGCAAATGGTTTACATGAGCATATGATGGTAATACTTGGCAAATGGTGTGATTACCTGGGCAGATGTGGCCAATATCTGGCAAATGGTTTACATGAGCATATGATGGCAATACCTGGCAAATGGTGTGATTACCTGAGCAGTTGGTGGAAATATCTGGCAAATGCTGTACATGAGCATATGATGGTAATACCTGGCAAATGGTGTGAGTAACTGGGCAGATGGTGATAATACCTGGCAAATGTTGTGATTACCTGGGCAGATGTTGCCAATATCTGGCAAATGGTTTACATGAGCATATGATGGTAATACCTGGCAAATGGTGTGATTACCTGGGCAGATCGTGGCAATATCTGACAAATGGTGTACATGAGCATATGATGGTAATACCTGGCAAATGGTGTGAGTTGCTTATATCTTGTGTACATGAGCATGGTAATACCTGGCAAATCTATTTATCTAAGCAAAACTATATTGCACCATTCAACCATAGGCCTCGGGGTGCTTACAAGACATAAAACAGAAAACACACAGAGTCATCCAGGAGAAAGCACACTAAGATGGCAAAGAGTTTAACCTATTCCTTTACCAAAATCCTTTTTTTAAAGTTCTTTTTGACGATGACAGTAGAGGCACACTCTCTGAGGTCCAATGGAAGCATAGTCCATAGGGTGGGCACCCAGACATCAAAATTCACATTACACCAATTTATTTTTGGGTGGCTCGTGATTGACGGAGTCTGAGGGTGTCATTAGAATGTAAAGTACGTCTGATGGGAATTTGGTTAAATCTAGAGGAAAGATAAGAAGACACTTAAATACCATGCTCAGGCCCTTCAACTGAATCCTTCACTCCACCGGGAGCCAATGCAATTTCCTCCGGGCCTCAGACGCTAGGGCTTGACGTTTCAGACCACAGAATGTCCGTACTGCACCATTTTGTGTGACCTGCAACTTTCTTATGTTGGGCTGGGAAGTCCCTATCAGCAGACTGCTGCAGTAATCTAATTGTGTGTTAATAATGGCAGCAGCAATCCTTGCTCGATTTGCTTCTGAGAGATACGGACGATTCTGCCACAGCAGGTGGACATAGTAGGCACAGGAAGATTTGAGGTAGGAGACATGCTTGATGAACGATAAGTGAGAGTAAAAAAACATAAAGTAACAATACCATGGCTATGAATTGCTCCCCCGGCCCCATCTTACAGAAGACTGCAACCAAGAAAGGCCACTCCACCGAGTCAAACACCTCAGTTGCGTGCAACAGGGCAGCGCCTACTTGGTCCTCTCGTCTAACCGCTGAGATCAGCCCGAACATTCTCTGTATCCCAAATGAGGTGGAGCTCCCCGGTATAAACCCTGCCTGATCAGCATGAATCATTGTTTTCATCAGGGGTGCCAGTCTGGGGGCCAGTATTTTAGCTAATATTTTAATATCTAAATTAATGAGGGAGATCGGTCTGTATGATGAGCAGTCATTTGGAGGTTTACCCGGTTTGAGCAGTACTATAAGCAGCGCCTCTCTCAAGGATTCATGAAGCCGGTCCTCGCGAATACTCTGGTGATACATTTGCAACAGGTGAGGGGCAACCTTCCCAGCATAGTATTTATAAAACTGTGCCGTGAAGCCATCCGGCCCGGAGACTTCCCAGACGGAAGAGACTTAATAGCCGTTAGGACCTCCTCCAGTGATAGTGGGCGGCTCCATCCTTCCCTCTCCTCGTCAGTGCACCAGTGTAGGGCCACGTGGTCCAGATATTTATCTAATTCCACCTGAGGCGTGTGTGTGTGTGGGAGGAATATAAGTTCCTGTAAAATCGGAAGAATTCTTGTATTATTCCCATACCGTCGAATCTCTCCTCCCCGTGCATCCCTTATCAACAGGACCCATCCCCAGTGATTATCCATCCTTGTACCGCTTGCTAGGTATCTACCAGGTTTCTGTCCTTCCCCATATTGCCTCACTGCTGCCTCCCCCCCATCCAACCAATTTGACTTCACTATGCGCTGGTGTTCTGAACTGCTGCAGGCATTGCAATAGCTCAGTGCATTTCCCAGGTGTTGCTGAAACCTCTGTGGTCTGTAGTGCCCTTATACGTGCCTCTGCATCGTTTAATACCCTCCAGGTTTGCGTCAATATCCCTACCTCCCTTGAAATACACTCCCCTCTCATCACACATTTAAAACTCTCCCAGAGTATCCCTGGTGATTCGACTGATAAGACGTTAGTGTCAAAGAAGACATCCATTGATCCTGTTAACCCTTCACGGAATTGAATATCTGTCAGGGCCTCGCTCTTGAACCTCTAGGGTTTCCTCTCCCTCCCCCGACCGGCCAATTCCAGCCGGGGCATGGTCTGAGAGCATACGGGCCAGTATTTCCACCTCTATGGCTGCACTCGTTAGTGCCTGAGATACCAGAAAAAAATCTAGGCGAGATGCAGGGTTCTGTACTGATGAGTGAAAAGTGTACTACAGTGTCCCTTGATTCTTGAGCCCCCAGGCATCTTCTAACTCCCACGTGTGACACATACCCCTCGGTTCCCTGGGGCCTCTGGTCGGCAAGTGTACGGTCGGGAGCCGGATCCATTGCCTCATTAAAATCCCCAGCCCAGATAACTTCCCCAGACAGGGCGCCCTCCAGTGATCTTGAAACATTTTACAAGCAATTAACCAATACTGATATTGATTTTTCCTTTTTTTTAACTCTTTCTTTTGAGGAGATTTTTGAGGTTTTCTTTAGTTGTTTAATATCAGCTCGGAGTTCAACAACAGCTGGACTAAAACGATACTTGGGTGTCGTGTGTGGCTGTTTGAAGCATGTTGTACGTCTTTGTAGCATGCTAGAAGTGGAGCTAGAGTGTATTTGAATCACGGAAGTCTAGATACTTCCTGGTAATCGATCGGATGTCATTTTGTGAGATCCTAAGCATGGTTGCCTCCTTGGTTTAGTGTAATATTCCCCAGCTGGTGCATCTGTGGACATTGGCCTTTAACTTTCCAGGTAAGTATTACTGCATCATGATCACTATAATGTTGACATTTGATGTCAAGCTGCTTGATATTGTGTAGGAAGTTTCACGAGGACCAGATGTAGTCTGTAGTGGAAGTTAAATTATTACGTCTCCAGGTTGCTTTTCCTCGTATGTCTCCAGTGGTTTGCCCATTCAACATGCCACATGGTTTTGTATCCACAATTTGCTCCTGGTCAATGATTTACTTGAGTGTACTTCAGTCCGTTTTTGCGGTTTTCCGTCTTATCAAGACATTGAATTTTTAAGTCACCACAGATGAGATGGGGATTGCTTAGATCTACATAGGACCGGTCAATGATGTTACAAACGGCATGTATGAACTTGCAATAAGAAATCATCACCGGGTTCCAATACAGTTTGATCACCACTGTATACATCAGATAATTATTACCTACAAACTTATGCTTTAAAACAGACCACAGAATGAAGGGATTTTGATTCACAATCTTTATTGCTTGCAAATTCTGGTCATGTTTGATCATTGAGGCTATCATTCCACACCTTGAGAAAGACCTATGATTGAAACACCTGTCGGCACTCGAGCTAATGCTAACAGTATATGGCATATATCCAACTGCACGCAGAGATGTCTACCAAAAATTGGCTAAATTGTATACAAAAATTGTAACTGAACCTATGGAACATTAAACTCAACCAATCTCAGGCACACAACAGTGCCCGTCATCATTAGAGGCGGCACACAAGGTTTGAGAATACCAACTGGCAAATGCCACATCCAGTGCCACAGTAAAACAGGGTTCCAACCCCAACTTCATACATTCTTAAACCCTGGGACTGCAGGATCTCTGTCCTACCATAAGCCTAATTACATACAGCAGGAAATATAACCCCATGCAGAGAGACTGATACAGACAAGCGCAGAGATCCACAGTTCCTTTAAGCGCCCACGCTCGCCATTATTATTACTAGCCACTGAATTAGCCAAGAGATGGTCACAGGATTTCTGAAGTCATGCATTTCCACTCAGTCTGTAGGTATTCCAACCGGGAGAGACCCAGATGCGTCTGCAGATAATTGTCTAGTCTCCCCATGAATGAAGGCACAAGTGCTACCATCGCTGTCTTGTATGTCCCACCGGGCAGAGGAACTCTGCAGACTCTGCTGCAATAATAGCGTTAAAGTCTTGCTGTGTACATGCTTTGCTGTTTCCTGTTTTATGCGGAGACAGAGTAGATATGATGAGTTTTGCCAGCATCTAGCATTTCCACATCAGATATATCAAGGCGATTATCAGAGCCTGGATGAGTCGCATGCAAGTGTTGCAAAGTGAGTAATGCTTGTGGCACTTGTGTTTTGTTGGAAAGTTTGTAACAAACACTCACCTCTCGAAGATGAAGATCTTTGGTTGTGATCTCAACAAGTAATCCACCCTGGAGTCGCTGCTGCTGTCGTGTGGGCGGCCCTGGTTGCACAGTGAGGGGAGACTGACGCCCCGGGCATATCTCGCTTTTCTTTGTTTTTTCCGTGTGGCAGACAGATTCTATTGTGCAGAGTGGGCAAGGCTGAACAGACTCCAGAAGCAACTTGATTCTGGCGGGCCCGCACTCCGCTGCACACCACAAACACCAAAAACACTCTTTGCACACTCCTGCGGCGCTCCCGTGACTTGTGAGTGTTTGTTGGGTTGTAGAGTTGCTCCGCCTCCCACACCGGGTGAAAGGAAGTTAAGACTGGTGTTACTGGTCCCAAAGACACCAAACACACTCTCACCACACTCCCGCAACTCCCCGCATCCAGATGAGTGTTTGTAGGGTTGTAGAGTTGCTCTGCCTGCCGCACCGGGTGAAAGCAAGGAAAGACTGGTGTTCCTGGTGTTACTGGTCCTGCTCACCAAAGACACCCAAAACACTCTCGCCACACTCCTGCGACACCCCGCATCCGGATGAGTGTTTGTAGTGTTGTAGAGTTGCTCCGACTCCCGCACCAGGTGAAAGGAAGGAAAGATTGGCGTTCCTGGTGTTACTGCTGCTGCTCACCAAAGACACCAAAAACACTCTCGTCACACCCCTGCCTCTATTTCTTGAATACCTAGAAGATACCACCAGCGCAAGTGGTATGGGTGGTCAGTCACTCGTTGCTCAGGCTAATACAGAGGAGTGCTGGGGTGCTCAGGGGTAGATGTGCACTGGATCGGAAAGGGTGGAATGAGGAGTGATGATGTCTGGGACATGTGACCCAGCAGAGCACAGCCCAGAAATTGCCAGAGCCAGATCTGGTGATTCTGCACATTGGGGGCAACAACTTGGTCCCTTTGGGTTGAAAGAAATTGAGGGAATCATTGGTCTCTCTGTTTGGTTGGATGGGCAGAATTTGCCCAATTGCGGTGATTGCATGGACACAGATTATCCCTAGGACAAGATGCTGAGTGCCGGGACCTGCTAGCTCCTTGAACCTATCTGCCAAGAAACTGAACAACAAACATACTCAATTAGCATCCAGCCATGGGTGGATGCATGTAGTGGCCAATGGACTTGTGAGAAGATCAGAGAACTTGCCTGTGGATAGCGTTCATTTATCAACAAAGTGTACCAACCTACTGCTGGAGAAATTTGTGGAGTTGATACACACAACATGGATGGATGGGTGAAGTGCCCCTGACTGGTTGGTCGAGGTTCCTGTGGCGGGTAGGGGATGACCAGGTGGTCATTGAATAGCCCCTTCCAGGGGACCCTGATGCCTTTAGGGTGCAGTGGCCAGGGCACGGCCTGCCTCTCACTGGGTAGTTTTGAACAGGTGGGGGTCCAACAGGGACGGGCCAAAAGGGGGGCAGGGCCAGGAGGTGGACAGTGCCTGAGAAAGACAAGTGTGCCTCCTGTGGTCGCCTCCAAGGGTTTGGCAGGGAAGTCTGCATTAGGAGGGGGACCTCACCGCTGTACGGCGCAGAAATGTTGTGGTATCACCTGGACATCAACTGGTGTCAGGGGAAAACAATGTGTATCTAATTTATTTGAAATGTAATTGACAAAGGAGAATCAATCATGTATAAAGTTAAAGTTGACTAATGTGTTATGATGTTCTTCTGTCTCATTTATGAGTCATACGTGTTTTCATGGCTTTACAATGTTAAGAATAAATGTGGCTGTAAACTTCCACAGAACATGGTGTATATCGTTTCTCTGCTGTTGGTTCTGCCTCCCTGTTGGGCCCACCACGGAAGCAAGCACCCCCCCCCATTTTGAAGGGGGGCGCTGGGTAGGACGGGGCCCTGGAACGGTTGGGGGCAGCTGTAGCTGGCCCCAGGGCTTCAATGGGTGAGCCGGCAGGGGGTAAATGCGTCAATGCACACAACGGCACCAAAATGTGGGCATAAAAAGGGGTGGGCAGGAGCAAAGGGGACAACAGATTGCCTGCTACCCCTGCCCTGCATCAACGTCGTGGATCCACCGCTGTCATCCCTGAGAGCGCTCTGACCATTGCAAAGTTCCCATCCCACCCTGCCTGGAGTTAAATGGAGTGGGGGGGGGGGACATGTGGGGGAGGACCAGGTGGACATTGAGTAGCCCCTTCCGGGGGATCCTGAGGCCGGTAGGGTGTAGTGGTGAGGACACGGTCTGCCACTCATTGGGTAGTTTCCCTAACTGCCTCAATCAGTCAAGTTACCAAGTCTTACCAAGCCCATCTGTGATGGTCACAAGCTCAGCCTGTCCAAGACCGGCACCTTGACTGCCTCAAGCAGCCAAGTTACCAAGTCTTGCCTAGCCCATCTGTGATGGTCACAAGCTCAGCCTGTCCAAGACCGGCACCCTGACTGCCTCAAGCAGCCAAGTTACCAAGTCTTGCCAAGCCCATCTGTGATGGTCACAAGCTCAGCCTGTCCAAGACCAGCACCCTGACTGCCTCAAGAAGCCAAGTTACCAAGTCTTGCCAACCCCATCTGTGATCATCAATAGCTCAGCCTGTCTAAGGCCTGCACCCTGACTATCTAAAGAAGTCAAGTTACCAAGTCTTCGCAACCTATAAGAGATCATCAATAGCTCAGCCTGTCCAAGGCCAGCACTGTGACTGCATCAAGTAGCCAAGTTACCCAGTCAAGCCAACCCCATCTGTGATGGTCACCAGGTTAGCCTGCCCAAGTTGGCACCTCTGACTGTCTCAAGCAGCCAAGTTACCAAGACTTGCCAACCCCATCTGCGATCATCCCCAGCTCAGCCTGTTGAAGACCGGCACCCTAACTGCCTCAAAAAGCCAAATTATCAAGTCTTGCCAACCCCCATTAGTGATCATCACCAACTCAGCCTGTCCAAGACCGGCACCCTAACTTCCTCAAGAAGCCAAATTACCAAGTCTTGCCAACCCCATCTATGATCATCACCAGCTCAGCCTGTCCAGAATGACACCCTGATTTCCTCAAGCAGCCAATTTACCAAGTATTGCCAACCACATCTGTGATCATCCCCATCTCAGCCTGTTCAAGACCAGCACCCTGACTGCCGCAAGCAGCAAAGTTTCCAAGTCTTCACAACCCCATCAGTGATCATCATCAGGTCAGGCTGTACGAGGCCGGCTGCTTGACTGACTCAGGTAGCCAAGTTACCCAGTCTTGGCAAACCCATCAGGGAACATCACCAGCTCAGCCTGTCCAAGACCGGCACCCTGACTGCCTCAGGTAGCCAAGTTAATAAAGGGTTGCCAACCCCCTCTGTGATCATCACCAGCCCAGCCTGTCCAAGACTGGCACCCTTGACCGCCTCAAGCACCCAGGCTTCCATGTCTTGCCAAAAGACCAGCATCCTGGCTGCCTCAGGCAGACAAGTTACCCAGTATTGACAACCCCATCTGTGATTATCACCAGCTCAGCCTGTCGAAGTCCAGCAACCTGAATGCCTCATGCAACCAAGTTACCAAGTCTTGCCAATCTCATCTGTGATCATCACCAGCTCAGCCTGTCCAAGGCCGGCACCATGAGTGCCTCAAGCACTCAAGTTACCAAGTCTTGGCAACCCCATCTGTGATCGTCACTAGCTCAGCCTGTCCAGGTCTGGCACCCTGACTGCCTCGGGCAGCCAGTTTACCAATTCATAACAACCCCATCTGTGACATCACCAGCTCAGCCTGTCCAAGGCCGGCACCCTGACTGCCTCGGGCATCCAGTTTACCAATTCATTACAACCCCCTCTGTAATCATCACCTGCCCAGCCTGTCCAAGGGTGGTGCGCTGAGTTCTTCAGGCAGCCAAGTTATCAAGTCTTGACAACCCCACCTGTGATCGTCACCATCTCAGCCTGTCCAAGACCACCACCCTGACCGCTTCAAGCAGCCAAGTTACCAAGTCTTGCCCACCCCATCTGTGATCATCATCAGCTCAGTCTGTCCAAAACCGGCACCCTGACTTCCTCAAGTAGCCAACTTACCAAGTCTTGCCAACCACATCTGTGATCATCACCAGCTAAGCCTGAGCAGATCCGGCACCCTGGCTGCCTCATGCAGCCAATTTACCAAGTCTTGCCAACCACATCTGTGATCATCACCAGCTCAGCCTGTCCAAGACCAGCAGCCTGACTGCCTCAAGCAGCCAAGTCACCAGGTCTTGCCAACCACCTCTGCAATCATCATCAGCCGAGCCTGTCCAAGACTGGCACCCCTGACTGCCTCAAGCACCCAAGTTCCCAAGTCTTGCCAAAAGACTGGCACCCTGACAGCCTCAGGCAGCCAAGTTACCAAGTCTTGCCAAGCCCACCTGCGATCATCACCAACTCAACCTGTCCAAGACCAGCACCCTGTCTGCCTCAAGCACCCAAGTTCCCAATTCTTGCCAAAAGACTGCCACCCTGACAGCCTCAAACACCCAAGTTCCCAAGTCTTGCCAAAAGACTGGCACCCTGACAGCCTCAGGCAGCCAAGTTACAGAGCCATGCCAAGCCCATCTGTGATTATCACCAGCTCAGCCTGTCCAAGAACACCACCCTGACTGCTTCAAGCAGCCAAGTTACCAAGTCTTGCCCACCCCATCTGTGATCATCATCAGCTCAGTCTGTCCAAAACCGGCACCCTGACTGCCTCAAGCAGCTAGGTTACCAAGTCTTTCCAAGCCCATATGCGATCATCACCAGCTCAGCCTGTCGAGGGTGGCACCCTGACTTCCTCAAGCAGCCAATTTACCAAGTCTTGCCAACCCCATCTGTGATCATCACCAGCTCAGCCTGTCGAGGGTGGCACCCTGACTTCCTCAAGCAGCCAATTTACCAAGTCTTGCCAACCCCATCTGTGATCATCACCAGCTCAGCCTGTCGAGGGTGGCACCCTGACTTCCTCAAGCAGCCAATTTACCAAGTCTTGCCAACCACATCTGTGATCATCACCAGCTAAGCCTGTGAAGATCTGGCACCCTGGCTGCCTCATGCAGCCAATTTACCAAGTCTTGCCAACCACATCTGTGATCATCACCAGCTCAGCCTGTCCAAGACCAGCAGCCTGACTGCCTCAAGCAGCCAAGTCACCAGGTCTTGCCAACCACCTCTCCAATCATCACCAGCCGAGCCTGTCCAAGACTGGCACCCCTGACTGCCTCAAGCACCCAAGTTCCCAAGTCTTGCCAAAAGACTGGCACCCTGACAGCCTCAGGCAGCCAAGTTACAGAGCCATGCCAAGCCCATCTGCGATTATCACCAGCTCAGCCTGTCCAGGACCAGCACCCTGTCTGCCTCAAGCACCCAAGTTCCCAATTCTTGCCAAAAGACTGCCACCCTGACAGCCTCAGGCAGCCAAGTTACAGAGCCATGCCAAGCCCATCTGCGATTATCACCAGCTCAGCCTGTGCAGATCCGGTACTCTGACTGCCTAATGCAGCCAAGTTACCAAGTCTTGCCAACCCTATCTGTGATCATCACCAGCTCAGCCTGTCCAAAGCTGCACCCTGACGCCTCAAGCACACAAGTTCCCAAGTCTTGCCAAAAGACTGGCACACTGACTGCCTCAAGCAGCGAAGTTACCAAGTCTTCCAAACCCCATCTGCGATCATGACCAGCTCAGCCTGTCCAAGACCAGCACCCTGACTGCCTCAAAAAGCCAAATTACCAAGTCTTGCCAACCCCCATCTGTGACCATCACAAGCTCAGCCTGTTCAAGACCAGCACTCTGACTGCCTCAATCAGCCAATTTACCAAGTCTTGCCAACCACTTCTGTAATCATCACCAGCCGACACTGTCCAAGACTGGCACTCCTGACTGCCTCAAGCACCCAAGTCTTGCCAAAAGACTGGCACTGTGACAGCGCCAGGCAGCCAAGTTACCAAGTCCTGCCAACCCCATCTGCGATCATCACCAGTTCAGTCTGTCCAAGACCGGCACCCTGACTGCCTCAAGCAGCCAATTTACCAAGTCTTGCCAACCCCATCTGTGATATTCACCAGATCAGCCCGTCCAAGACCAGCAGCCTGACTTCCTCAAGCAGCCAACTTACCAAGTCTTGCCAACCCCATCTGTGATATTCACCAGATCAGCCCGTCCAAGACCAGCACCCTGACTGTCTCAAGCAGCCAACTTACCAAGTCTTGCCAACCCCATCTGTGATATTCACCAGATCAGCCCGTCCAAGACCAGCACCCTGACTGCCTCAAGCAGCCAGTTTACCAAGTCTTGCCAATCTCATCTGTGATCATCACCAGCTCAGCCTGTCCAAGGCCGGCACCATGAGTGCCTCAAGCAGCCAAGTTACCAAGTCTTGGCAACCCCATCTGTGATCGTCACCAGCTCAGCCTGTCCAAGGCGAGGACCCTGACTCCCTTAGGCAGCCAAGTTACCAAGTCTTGCCAACCCCATCTGTGATCATCACTAGCTCAGCCTGTCCAAGTCTGGCACCCTGACTGCCTCGGGCAGCCAGTTTACCAATTCATAACAACCCCCTCTGTAAACATCACCTGCCCAGCCTGTCCAAGGACGGTGTGCTGAGTTCTTCAGGCAGCCAACTTACCAAGTCTTGCCAACCACACCTGTGATCATCACCAGCTCAGCCTGTCCAAAGCTGCACCCTGACTGCCTCAAACACACAAGTTCCCAAGTCTTGCCAAAAGACTGGCACCCTGACTGCCTCAAGCAGCGAAGTTACCAAGTCTTCCAAACCCCATCTGCGATCATGATCAGCTCAGCCCGTCCAAGACCAGCACCCTGGCTGCCTCATGCAGCCAATTTACCAAGTCTTGCCAACCACATCTGTGATCATCACCAGCTCAGCCTGTCCAAGACCAGCAGCCTGACTGCCTCAAGCAGCCAAGTCACCAGGTCTTGCCAACCACCTCTGCAATCATCACCAGCCGAGCCTGTCCAAGACTGGCACCCCTGACTGCCTCAAGCACCCAAATTCCCAAGTCTTGCCAAAAGACTGTCACCCTGACAGCCTCAGGCAGCCAAGTTACAGAGCCATGCCAAGCCCATCTGCGATTATCACCAGCTCAGCCTGTCCAAGACCAGCACCCTGTCTGCCTCAAGCACCCAAGTTCCCAATTCTTGCCAAAAGACTGCCACCCTGACAGCCTCAGGCAGCCAAGTTACAGAGCCATGCCAAGCCCATCTGCGATTATCACCAGCTCAGCCTGTGCAGATCAGGTACTCTGACTGCCTAATGCAGCCAAGTTACCAAGTCTTGCCAACCCCATCTGTGATCATCACCAGCTCAGCCTGTCCAAAGCTGCACCCTGACTGCCTCAAGCACACAAGTTCCCAAGTCTTGCCAAAAGACTGGCACACTGACTGCCTCAAGCAGCGAAGTTACCAAGTCTTCCAAACCCCATCTGCGATCATGACCAGCTCAGCCTGTCCAAGACCAGCACCCTGACTGCCTCAAAAAGCCAAATTACCAAGTCTTGCCAACCCCCATCTGTGACCATCACAAGCTCAGCCTGTTCAAGACCAGCACTCTGACTGCCTCAAGCAGCCAATTTACCAAGTCTTGCCAACCACTTCTGTAATCATCACCAGCCGACACTGTCCAAGACTGGCACTCCTGACTGCCTCAAGCACCCAAGTCTTGCCAAAAGACTGGCACTGTGACAGCGCCAGGCAGCCAAGTTACCAAGTCCTGCCAACCCCATCTGCGATCATCACCAGTTCAGTCTGTCCAAGACCGGCACCCTGACTGCCTCAAGCAGCCAACTTACCAAGTCTTGCCAACCCCATCTGTGATATTCACCAGATCAGCCCGTCCAAGACCAGCACCCTGACTTCCTCAAGCAGCCAACTTACCAAGTCTTGCCAACCCCATCTGTGATATTCACCAGATCAGCCCGTCCAAGACCAGCACCCTGACTGTCTCAAGCAGCCAACTTACCAAGTCTTGCCAACCCCATCTGTGATATTCACCAGATCAGCCCGTCCAAGACCAGCACCCTGACTGCCTCAAGCAGCCAATTTACCAAGTCTTGCCAATCTCATCTGTGATCATCACCAGCTCAGCCTGTCCAAGGCCGGCACCATGAGTGCCTCAAGCAGCCAAGTTACCAAGTCTTGGCAACCCCATCTGTGATCGTCACCAGCTCAGCCTGTCCAAGGCCAGGACCCTGACTCCCTTAGGCAGCCAAGTTACCAAGTCTTGCCAACCCCATCTGTGATCATCACTAGCTCAGCCTGTCCAAGTCTGGCACCCTGACTGCCTCGGGCAGCCAGTTTACCAATTCATAACAACCCCCTCTGTAATCATCACCTGCCCAGCCTGTCCAAGGACGGTGCGCTGAGTTCTTCAGGCAGCCAACTTACCAAGTCTTGCCAACCACACCTGTGATCATCACCAGCTCAGCCTGTCCAAAGCTGCACCCTGACTGCCTCAAACACACAAGTTCCCAAGTCTTGCCAAAAGACTGGCACCCTGACTGCCTCAAGCAGCGAAGTTACCAAGTCTTCCAAACCCCATCTGCGATCATGATCAGCTCAGCCTGTCCAAGACCAGCACCCTGACTGCCTCAAAAAGCCAAATTACCAAGTCTTGCCAACCCCCATCTGTGACCATCACAAGCTCAGCCTGTTCAAGACCAGCACCCTGACTGCTTTAAGCAGCCAATTTACCAAGTCTTGCCAACCACTTCTGTAATCATCACCAGCCGACACTGTCCAAGACTGGCACTCCTGACTGCCTCAAGCACCCAAGTCTTGCCAAAAGACTGGCACCGTGACAGCGTCAGGCAGCCAAGTTACCAAGTCCTGCCAACCCCATCTGCGATCATCACCAGTTCAGTCTGTCCAAGACCGGCACCCTGACTGCCTCAAGCAGCCAACTTACCAAGTCTTGCCAGCCCCATCTGTGATATTCACCAGATCAGCCCGTCCAAGACCAGCAGCCTGACTTCCTCAAGCAGCCAACTTACCAAGTCTTGCCAACCCCATCTGTGATATTCACCAGATCAGCCCGTCCAAGACCAGCACCCTGACTGTCTCAAGCAGCCAACTTACCAAGTCTTGCCAACCCCATCTGTGATATTCACCAGATCAGCCCGTCCAAGACCAGCAGCCTGACTTCCTCAAGCAGCCAACTTACCAAGTCTTGCCAATCTCATCTGTGATCATCACCAGCTCAGCCTGTCCAAGGCCGGCACCATGAGTGCCTCAAGCAGCCAAGTTACCAAGTCTTGGCAACCCCATCTGTGATCGTCACCAGCTCAGCCTGTCCAAGGCCAGGACCCTGACTCCCTTAGGCAGCCAAGTTACCAAGTCTTGCCAACCCCATCTGTGATCATCACTAGCTCAGCCTGTCCAAGTCTGGCACCCTGACTGCCTCGGGCAGCCAGTTTACCAATTCATAACAACCCCATCTGTGACATCACCAGTTCAGCCTGTCCAAGGCCGGCACCCTGACTGCCTCGGGCATCCAGTTTACCAATTCATTACAACCCCCTCTGTAATCATCACCTGCCCAGCCTGTCCAAGGACGGTGCGCTGAGTTCTTCAGGCAGCCAAGTTACCAAGTCTTGACAATCCCACCTGTGATAGTCACCATCTCAGCCTGTCCAAGACCACCACCCTGACTGCTTCAAGCAGCCAAGTTACCAAGTCTTGCCAACCCCATCTGTGATCATCATCAGCTCAGTCTGTCCAAAACCGGCACACTTACTGCCTCAAGCAGTTAAGTTACCAAGTCTTTCCAAGCCCATATGCGATCATCACCAGCTCAGCCTGTACAGATCCGGCCTCCTGGCGGCCTCATGCAGCCAAGTTACCAAGTGTTGCCAACCCCATCTGTGACCATCATCAGCTCAGCCTGTCGAGGGTGGCACCCTGACTTCCTCAAGTAGCCAATTTACCAAGTCTTGCCAACCACATCTGTGATCATCACCAGCTAAGCCTGTGCAGATTCGGCACCCTGGCTGCCTCATGAAGCCAATTTACCAAGTCTTGTCAACCACATCTGTGATCATCACCAGCTCAGCCTGTCCAAGACCAGCAGCCTGACTGCCTCAAGCAGCCAAGTCACCAGGTTTTGCCAACCACCTCTGCAATCATCACCAGCCGAGCCTGTCCAAGACTGGCACCCCTGACTGCCTCAAGCACCCAAGTTCCCAAGTCTTGCCAAAAGACTGGCACCCTGACAGCCTCAGGCAGCCAAGTTACCAAGTCTTGCCAAGCCCACCTGCGATCATCACCAGCTCAGCCTGTCCAAGACCAGCACCCTGTCTGCCTCAAGCACCCAAGTTCCCAATTCTTGCCAAAAGACTGCCACCCTTACAGCCTCAAACACCCAAGTTCCCAAGTCTTGCCAAAAGACTGGCACCCTGACAGCCTCAGGCAGCCAAGTTACAGAGCCATGCCAAGCCCATCTGCGATTATCACCAGCTCAGCCTGTGCAGATCCGGTACTCTGACTGCCTAATGCAGCCAAGTTACCAAGTCTTGCCAACCCCATCTGTGATCATCACCAGCTCAGCCTGTCCAGGGTGGCACCCTGACTTCCTCAATTAGACAACTTACCAAGTCTTGCCAACCACAGCTGTGATCATCACCAGCTCAGCCTGTCCAAAGCTGCACCCAGACTGCCTCAAGCACACAAGTTCCCAAGTCTTGCCAAAAGACTGGCACCCTGACTGCCTCAAGCAGCGAAGTTATCAAGTCTTCCAAACCCCATCTGCGATCATGACCAGCTCAGCCTGTCCGAGACCAGCAACCTGACTGCCTCAAAAAGCCAAATTACCAAGTCTTGCCAACCCCCATCTGTGACCATCACAAGCTCAGCCTGTTCAAGACCAGCACCCTGACTGCCTCAATCAGCCAATTTACCAAGTCTTGCCAACCACTTCTGTAATCATCACCAGCCGACACTATCCAAGACTGGCACTCCTGACTGCCTCAAGCACCCAAGTCTTCCCAAAAGACTGGCACCGTGACAGCGTCAGGCAGCCAAGTTACCAAGTCCTGCCAACCCCATCTGCGATCATCACC
Source organism: Ambystoma mexicanum (assembly GCF_040938575.1). Classification (NCBI taxonomy): domain Eukaryota; kingdom Metazoa; phylum Chordata; class Amphibia; order Caudata; family Ambystomatidae; genus Ambystoma; species Ambystoma mexicanum. The sequence continues at coordinate 1,400,135,806 of NC_090934.1, read as the reverse complement.
AGTTCAGTCTGTCCAAGCCCGGCACCCTGACTGCCTCAAGCAACCAATTTACCAAGTCTTGCCAACCCCATCTGTGATATTCACCAGATCAGCCCGTCCAAGACCAGCAGCCTGACTTCCTCAAGCAGCCAACTTACCAAGTCTTGCCAACCCCATCTGTGATATTCACCAGATCAGCCCGTCCAAGACCAGCACCCTGACTGTCTCAAGCAGCCAACTTACCAAGTCTTGCCAAACCCATCTGTGATATTCACCAGATCAGCCCGTCCAAGACCAGCAGCCTGACTTCCTCAAGCAGCCAACTTACCAAGTCTTGCCAATCTCATCTGTGATATTCACCAGATCAGCCCGTCCAAGACCAGCACCCTGACTGTCTCAAGCAGCCAATTTACCAAGTCTTGCCAACCCCATCTGTGATATTCACCAGATCAGCCCGTCCAAGACCAGCACCCTGACTGCCTCAAGCAGCCAACTTACCAAGTCTTGCCAATCTCATCTGTGATCATCACCAGCTCAGCCTGTCCAAGGCCTGCACCATGAGTGCCTCAAGCAGCCAAGTTACCAAGTCTTGGCAACCCCATCTGTGATCGTCACCAGCTCAGCCTGTCCAAGGCCAGGACCCTGACTCCCTTAGGCAGCCACAAGTTACCAGGTCTTGCCAACCCCGTCTGTGATCATCACTAGCTCAGCCTGTCCAAGTCTGGCACCCTGACTGCCTCGGGCAGACAGTTTACCAATTCATAACAACCCCATCTGTGACATCACCAGTTCAGCCTGTCCAAGGCCGGCACCCTGACTGCCTCGGGCATCCAGTTTACCAATTCATTACAACCCCCTCTGTAATCATCACCTGCCCAGCCTGTCCAAGGACGGTGCGCTGAGTTCTTGAGGCAGCCAAGTTACCAAGTCTTGACAATCCCACCTGTGATCGTCACCATCTCAGCCTGTCCAAGACCACCACCCTGTCTGCTTCAAGCAGCCAAGTTACCAAGTCTTGCCAACCCCATCTATGATCATCATCAGCTCAGTCTGTCCAAAACCGGCACCCTGACTGCCTCAAGCACCCAAGTTCCCAAGTCTTGCCAAAAGACTGGCACCCTGACAGCATCAGGCAGCCAAGTTACCAAGTCTTGCCAAACCCACCTGCGATCATCACCAGCTCAGCCTGTCCAAGACCAGCACCCTGTCTGCCTCAAGCACCCAAGTTCCCAATTCTTGCCAAAAGACTGCCACCCTGACAGCCTCAAACACCCAAGTTCCCAAGTCTTGCCAAAAGACTGGCACCCTGACAGCCTCAGACAGCCAAGTTACAGAGCCATGCCAAGCCCATCTGCGATTATCACCAGCTCAGCCAGTGCAGATCCGGTACTCTGACTGCCTAATGCAGCCAAGTTACCAAGTCTTGCCAACCCCATCTGTGATCATCACCAGCTCAGCCTGTCCAGGGTGGCACCCTGACTTCCTCAATTAGCCAACTTACCAAGTCTTGCCAATCTCATCTGTGATCATCACCAGCTCAGCCTGTCCAAGGCCGGCACCATGAGTGCCTCAAGCAGCCAAGTTACCAAGTCTTGGCAACCCCATCTGTGATCGTCACCAGTTCACCCTGTCCAAGGCCAGGACCCTGACTCCCTTAGGCAGCCAAGTTACCAAGTCTTGCCAACCCCATCTGTGATCATCACTAGCTCAGCCTGTCCAAGTCTGGCACCCTGACTGCCTCGGGCAGCCAGTTTACCAATTCATAACAACCCCCTCTGTAATCATCACCTGCCCAGCCTGTCCAAGGACGGTGCGCTGGGTTCTTCAGGCAGCCAACTTACCAAGTCTTGCCAACCACACCTGTGATCATCACCAGCTCAGCCTGTCCAAAGCTGCACCCTGACTGCCTCAAACACACAAGTTCCCAAGTCTTGCCAAAAGACTGGCACCCTGACTGCCTCAAGCAGCGAAGTTACCAAGTCTTCCAAACCCCATCTGCGATCATGATCAGCTCAGCCTGTCCAAGACCAGCACCCTGACTGCCTCAAAAAGCCAAATTACCAAGTCTTGCCAACCCCCATCTGTGACCATCACAAGCTCAGCCTGTTCAAGACCAGCACCCTGACTGCTTTAAGCAGCCAATTTACCAAGTCTTGCCAACCACTTCTGTAATCATCACCAGCCGACACTGTCCAAGACTGGCACTCCTGACTGCCTCAAGCACCCAAGTCTTGCCAAAAGACTGGCACCGTGACAGCGTCAGGCAGCCAAGTTACCAAGTCCTGCCAACCCCATCTGCGATCATCACCAGTTCAGTCTGTCCAAGACCGGCACCCTGACTGCCTCAAGCAGCCAACTTACCAAGTCTTGCCAACCCCATCTGTGATATTCACCAGATCAGCCCGTCCAAGACCAGCAGCCTGACTTCCTCAAGCAGCCAACTTACCAAGTCTTGCCAACCCCATCTGTGATATTCACCAGATCAGCCCGTCCAAGACCAGCACCCTGACTGTCTCAAGCAGCCAACTTACCAAGTCTTGCCAACCCCATCTGTGATATTCACCAGATCAGCCCGTCCAAGACCAGCAGCCTGACTTCCTCAAGCAGCCAACTTACCAAGTCTTGCCAATCTCATCTGTGATCATCACCAGCTCAGCCTGTCCAAGGCCGGCACCATGAGTGCCTCAAGCAGCCAAGTTACCAAGTTTAGGCAACCCTATCTGTGATCGTCACCAGCTCAGCCTGTCCAAGGCCAGGACCCTGACTCCCTTAGGCAGCCAAGTTACCAAGTCTTGCCAACCCCATCTGTGATCATCACTAGCTCAGCCTGTCCAAGTCTGGCACCCTGACTGCCTCGGGCAGCCAGTTTACCAATTCATAACAACCCCATCTGTGACATCACCAGTTCAGCCTGTCCAAGGCCGGCACCCTGACTGCCTCGGGCATCCAGTTTACCAATTCATTACAACCCCCTCTGTAATCATCACCTGCCCAGCCTGTCCAAGGACGGTGCGCTGAGTTCTTCAGGCAGCCAAGTTACCAAGTCTTGACAATCCCACCTGTGATCGTCACCATCTCAGCCTGTCCAAGACCACCACCCTGACTGCTTCAAGCAGCCAAGTTACCAAGTCTTGCCAACCCCATCTGTGATCATCATCAGCTCAGTCTGTCCAAAACCGGCACCCTTACTGCCTCAAGCAGTTAAGTTACCAAGTCTTTCCAAGCCCATATGCAATCATCACCAGCTCAGCCTGTACAGATCCGGCCTCCTGGCTGCCTCATGCAGCCAAGTTACCAAGTGTTGCCAACCCCATCTGTGACCATCATCAGCTCAGCCTGTCGAGGGTGGCACCCTGACTTCCTCAAGTAGCCAATTTACCAAGTCTTGCCAACCACTTCTGTAATCATCACCAGCCGACACTATCCAAGACTGGCACTCCTGACTGCCTCAAGCACCCAAGTCTTCCCAAAAGACTGGCACCGTGACAGCGTCAGGCAGCCAAGTTACCAAGTCCTGCCAACCCCATCTGCGATCATCACCAGTTCAGTCTGTCCAAGCCCGGCACCCTGACTGCCTCAAGCAACCAATTTACCAAGTCTTGCCAACCCCATCTGTGATATTCACCAGATCAGCCCGTCCAAGACCAGCAGCCTGACTTCCTCAAGCAGCCAACTTACCAAGTCTTGCCAACCCCATCTGTGATATTCACCAGATCAGCCCGTCCAAGACCAGCACCCTGACTGTCTCAAGCAGCCAACTTACCAAGTCTTGCCAAACCCATCTGTGATATTCACCAGATCAGCCCGTCCAAGACCAGCAGCCTGACTTCCTCAAGCAGCCAACTTACCAAGTCTTGCCAATCTCATCTGTGATATTCACCAGATCAGCCCGTCCAAGACCAGCACCCTGACTGTCTCAAGCAGCCAATTTACCAAGTCTTGCCAACCCCATCTGTGATATTCACCAGATCAGCCCGTCCAAGACCAGCACCCTGACTGCCTCAAGCAGCCAACTTACCAAGTCTTGCCAATCTCATCTGTGATCATCACCAGCTCAGCCTGTCCAAGGCCTGCACCATGAGTGCCTCAAGCAGCCAAGTTACCAAGTCTTGGCAACCCCATCTGTGATCGTCACCAGCTCAGCCTGTCCAAGGCCAGGACCCTGACTCCCTTAGGCAGCCACAAGTTACCAGGTCTTGCCAACCCCGTCTGTGATCATCACTAGCTCAGCCTGTCCAAGTCTGGCACCCTGACTGCCTCGGGCAGACAGTTTACCAATTCATAACAACCCCATCTGTGACATCACCAGTTCAGCCTGTCCAAGGCCGGCACCCTGACTGCCTCGGGCATCCAGTTTACCAATTCATTACAACCCCCTCTGTAATCATCACCTGCCCAGCCTGTCCAAGGACGGTGCGCTGAGTTCTTGAGGCAGCCAAGTTACCAAGTCTTGACAATCCCACCTGTGATCGTCACCATCTCAGCCTGTCCAAGACCACCACCCTGTCTGCTTCAAGCAGCCAAGTTACCAAGTCTTGCCAACCCCATCTATGATCATCATCAGCTCAGTCTGTCCAAAACCGGCACCCTGACTGCCTCAAGCACCCAAGTTCCCAAGTCTTGCCAAAAGACTGGCACCCTGACAGCATCAGGCAGCCAAGTTACCAAGTCTTGCCAAACCCACCTGCGATCATCACCAGCTCAGCCTGTCCAAGACCAGCACCCTGTCTGCCTCAAGCACCCAAGTTCCCAATTCTTGCCAAAAGACTGCCACCCTGACAGCCTCAAACACCCAAGTTCCCAAGTCTTGCCAAAAGACTGGCACCCTGACAGCCTCAGACAGCCAAGTTACAGAGCCATGCCAAGCCCATCTGCGATTATCACCAGCTCAGCCAGTGCAGATCCGGTACTCTGACTGCCTAATGCAGCCAAGTTACCAAGTCTTGCCAACCCCATCTGTGATCATCACCAGCTCAGCCTGTCCAGGGTGGCACCCTGACTTCCTCAATTAGCCAACTTACCAAGTCTTGCCAATCTCATCTGTGATCATCACCAGCTCAGCCTGTCCAAGGCCGGCACCATGAGTGCCTCAAGCAGCCAAGTTACCAAGTCTTGGCAACCCCATCTGTGATCGTCACCAGTTCACCCTGTCCAAGGCCAGGACCCTGACTCCCTTAGGCAGCCAAGTTACCAAGTCTTGCCAACCCCATCTGTGATCATCACTAGCTCAGCCTGTCCAAGTCTGGCACCCTGACTGCCTCGGGCAGCCAGTTTACCAATTCATAACAACCCCCTCTGTAATCATCACCTGCCCAGCCTGTCCAAGGACGGTGCGCTGGGTTCTTCAGGCAGCCAACTTACCAAGTCTTGCCAACCACACCTGTGATCATCACCAGCTCAGCCTGTCCAAAGCTGCACCCTGACTGCCTCAAACACACAAGTTCCCAAGTCTTGCCAAAAGACTGGCACCCTGACTGCCTCAAGCAGCGAAGTTACCAAGTCTTCCAAACCCCATCTGCGATCATGATCAGCTCAGCCTGTCCAAGACCAGCACCCTGACTGCCTCAAAAAGCCAAATTACCAAGTCTTGCCAACCCCCATCTGTGACCATCACAAGCTCAGCCTGTTCAAGACCAGCACCCTGACTGCTTTAAGCAGCCAATTTACCAAGTCTTGCCAACCACTTCTGTAATCATCACCAGCCGACACTGTCCAAGACTGGCACTCCTGACTGCCTCAAGCACCCAAGTCTTGCCAAAAGACTGGCACCGTGACAGCGTCAGGCAGCCAAGTTACCAAGTCCTGCCAACCCCATCTGCGATCATCACCAGTTCAGTCTGTCCAAGACCGGCACCCTGACTGCCTCAAGCAGCCAACTTACCAAGTCTTGCCAACCCCATCTGTGATATTCACCAGATCAGCCCGTCCAAGACCAGCAGCCTGACTTCCTCAAGCAGCCAACTTACCAAGTCTTGCCAACCCCATCTGTGATATTCACCAGATCAGCCCGTCCAAGACCAGCACCCTGACTGTCTCAAGCAGCCAACTTACCAAGTCTTGCCAACCCCATCTGTGATATTCACCAGATCAGCCCGTCCAAGACCAGCAGCCTGACTTCCTCAAGCAGCCAACTTACCAAGTCTTGCCAATCTCATCTGTGATCATCACCAGCTCAGCCTGTCCAAGGCCGGCACCGTGAGTGCCTCAAGCAGCCAAGTTACCAAGTCTTGGCAACCCCATCTGTGATCGTCACCAGCTCAGCCTGTCCAAGGCCAGGACCCTGACTCCCTTAGGCAGCCAAGTTACCAAGTCTTGCCAACCCCATCTGTGATCATCACTAGCTCAGCCTGTCCAAGTCTGGCACCCTGACTGCCTCGGGCAGCCAGTTTACCAATTCATAACAACCCCATCTGTGACATCACCAGTTCAGCCTGTCCAAGGCCGGCACCCTGACTGCCTCGGGCATCCAGTTTACCAATTCATTACAACCCCCTCTGTAATCATCACCTGCCCAGCCTGTCCAAGGACGGTGCGCTGAGTTCTTCAGGCAGCCAAGTTACCAAGTCTTGACAATCCCACCTGTGATCGTCACCATCTCAGCCTGTCCAAGACCACCACCCTGACTGCTTCAAGCAGCCAAGTTACCAAGTCTTGCCAACCCCATCTGTGATCATCATCAGCTCAGTCTGTCCAAAACCGGCACCCTTACTGCCTCAAGCAGTTAAGTTACCAAGTCTTTCCAAGCCCATATGCAATCATCACCAGCTCAGCCTGTACAGATCCGGCCTCCTGGCTGCCTCATGCAGCCAAGTTACCAAGTGTTGCCAACCCCATCTGTGACCATCATCAGCTCAGCCTGTCGAGGGTGGCACCCTGACTTCCTCAAGTAGCCAATTTACCAAGTCTTGCCAACCACATCTGTGATCATCACCAGCTAAGCCTGTGCAGATTCGGCACCCTGGCTGCCTCATGCAGCCAATTTACCAAGTCTTGTCAACCACATCTGTGATCATCACCAGCTCAGCCTGTCCAAGACCAGCAGCCTGACTTCCTCAAGCAGCCAAGTCACCAGGTCTTGCCAACCACCTCTGCAATCATCACCAGCCGAGCCTGTCCAAGACTGGCACCCCTGACTGCCTCAAGCACTCAAGTTCCCAAGTCTTGCCAAAAGACTGGCACCCTGACAGCCTCAGGCAGCCAAGTTACCAAGTCTTGCCAAGCCCACCTGCGATCATCACCAGCTCAGCCTGTCCAAGACCAGCACCCTGTCTGCCTCAAGCACCCAAGTTCCCAATTCTTGCCAAAAGACTGCCACCCTGACAGCCTCAAACACCCAAGTTCCCAAGTCTTGCCAAAAGACTAGCACCCTGACAGCCTCAGGCAGCCAAGTTACAGAACCATGCCAAGCCCATCTGCGATTATCACCAGCTCAGCCTGTGCAGATCCGGTACTCTGACTGCCTAATGCAGCCAAGTTACCAAGTCTTGCCAACCCCATCTGTGATCATCACCAGCTCAGCCTGTCCAGGGTGGCACCCTGACTTCCTCAATTAGACAACTTACCAAGTCTTGCCAACCACAGCTGTGATCATCACCAGCTCAGCCTGTCCAAAGCTGCACCCAGACTGCCTCAAGCACACAAGTTCCCAAGTCTTGCCAAAAGACTGGCACCCTGACTGCCTCAAGCAGCGAAGTTACCAAGTCTTCCAAACCCCATCTGCGATCATGACCAGCTCAGCCTGTCCGAGACCAGCAACCTGACTGCCTCAAAAGGCCAAATTACCAAGTCTTGCCAACCCCCATCTGTGACCATCACAAGCTCAGCCTGTTCAAGACCAGCACCCTGACTGCCTCAATCAGCCAATTTACCAAGTCTTGCCAACCACTTCTGTAATCATCACCAGCCGACACTGTCCAAGACTGGCACTCCTGACTGCCTCAAGCACCCAAGTCTTGCCAAAAGACTGGCACTGTGACAGCGCCAGGCAGCCAAGTTACCAAGTCCTGCCAACCCCATCTGCGATCATCACCAGTTCAGTCTGTCCAAGACCGGCACCCTGACTGCCTCAAGCAGCCAACTTACCAAGTCTTGCCAACCCCATCTGTGATATTCACCAGATCAGCCCGTCCAAGACCAGCAGCCTGACTTCCTCAAGCAGCCAACTTACCAAGTCTTGCCAACCCCATCTGTGATATTCACCAGATCAGCCCGTCCAAGACCAGCAGCCTGACTTCCTCAAGCAGCCAACTTACCAAGTCTTGCCAATCTCATCTGTGATATTCACCAGATCAGCCCGTCCAAGACCAGCACCCTGACTGTCTCAAGCAGCCAATTTACCAAGTCTTGCCAACCCCATCTGTGATATTCACCAGATCAGCCCGTCCAAGACCAGCACCCTGACTGCCTCAAGCAGCCAACTTACCAAGTCTTGCCAATCTCATCTGTGATCATCACCAGCTCAGCCTGTCCAAGGCCTGCACCATGAGTGCCTCAAGCAGCCAAGTTACCAAGTCTTGGCAACCCCATCTGTGATCGTCACCAGCTCAGCCTGTCCAAGGCCAGGACCCTGACTCCCTTAGGCAGCCACAAGTTACCAAGTCTTGCCAACCCCGTCTGTGATCATCACTAGCTCAGCCTGTCCAAGTCTGGCACCCTGACTGCCTCGGGCAGACAGTTTACCAATTCATAACAACCCCATCTGTGACATCACCAGTTCAGCCTGTCCAAGGCCGGCACCCTGACTGCCTCGGGCATCCAGTTTACCAATTCATTACAACCCCCTCTGTAATCATCACCTGCCCAGCCTGTCCAAGGACGGTGCGCTGAGTTCTTGAGGCAGCCAAGTTACCAAGTCTTGACAATCCCACCTGTGATCGTCACCATCTCAGCCTGTCCAAGACCACCACCCTGTCTGCTTCAAGCAGCCAAGTTACCAAGTCTTGCCAACCCCATCTATGATCATCATCAGCTCAGTCTGTCCAAAACTGGCACCCTGACTGCCTCAAGCACCCAAGTTCCCAAGTCTTGCCAAAAGACTGGCACCCTGACAGCATCAGGCAGCCAAGTTACCAAGTCTTGCCAAACCCACCTGCGATCATCACCAGCTCAGCCTGTCCAAGACCAGCACCCTGTCTGCCTCAAGCACCCAAGTTCCCAATTCTTGCCAAAAGACTGCCACCCTGACAGCCTCAAACACCCAAGTTCCCAAGTCTTGCCAAAAGACTGGCACCCTGACAGCCTCAGGCAGCCAAGTTACAGAGCCATGCCAAGCCCATCTGCGATTATCACCAGCTCAGCCAGTGCAGATCCGGTACTCTGACTGCCTAATGCAGCCAAGTTACCAAGTCTTGCCAACCCCATCTGTGATCATCACCAGCTCAGCCTATCCAGGGTGGCACCCTGACTTCCTCAATTAGCCAACTTACCAAGTCTTGCCAACCACACCTGTGATCGTCACCAGCTCAGCCTGTCCAAAGCTGCACCCTGACTGCCTCAAGCACACAAGTTCCCAAGTCTTGCCAAAAGACTGGCACCCTGACTGCATCAAGGAGCGAAGTTACCAAGTCTTCCAAACCCCATCTGCGATCATGACCAACTCAGCCTGTCCAAGACCAGCACCCTGACTGCCTCAAAAAGCCAAATTACCAAGTCTTGTCAACCCCCATCTGTGACCATCACAAGCTCAGCCTGTTCAAGACCAGCACCCTGACTGCCTCAAGCAGCCAATTTACCAAGTCTTGCCAACCCCCATCTGTGACCATCACAAGCTCGGCCTGTTCAAGACCAGCACCCTGATTGCCTCAAGCAGCCAATTTACCAAGTCTTGCCAACCACTTCTGTAATCATCACCAGCCAACACTGTCCAAGACTGGCACTCCTGACTGCCTCAAGCACCCAAGTCTTGCCAAAAGACTGGCACCGTGACAGCGTCAGGCAGGCAAGTTACCAAGTCCTGCCAACCCCATCTGCGATCATCACCAGTTCAGTCTGTCCAAGACCGGAACCCTGACTGCCTCAAGCAGCCAATTTACCAAGTCTTGCCAACCCCATCTGTGATATTCACCAGATCAGCCCGTCCAAGACCAGCAGCCTGACTTCCTCAAGCAGCCAACTTACCAAGTCTTGCCAACCCCATCTGTGATATTCACCAGATCAGCCCGTCCAAGACCAGCACCCTGACTGCCTCAAGCAGCCAATTTACCAAGTCTTGCCAACCCCATCCGTGATATTAACCAGATCAGCCCGTCCAAGACCAGCAGCCTGACTTCCTCAAGCAGCCAACTTACCAAGTCTTGCCAACCCCATCCGTGATATTCACCAGATCAGCCCGTCCAAGACCAGCACCCTGACTGCCTCAAGCAGTCAACTTACCAAGTCTTGCCAACCACATCTGTGATTATCACCAGCTCAGCCTGTCCAAGACCAGCACCCTGACAGCATCAAGAAGCCAAGTTACCAAGTCTTGCCAACCACCTCTGTAATCATCATGAGCCAAGCCTGTCCAAGAATGACACCTCTGACTGCCTCAAGCACACATGTTTCCATGTCTTGCCGAAAGACGGACACCCTGACAGCCTCAGGCAGACAAGTTAGCAAGTCTTGCCAACCCCATCTGTGATCATCACCAGCTCAGCCTGCCCAAGACCAGCACCCTGTGATTACTATATTCCCCTGAACAACCATCACACCATACCAAAGGTTCTAGTTTAAAACCACTTGTAGCACCTACAATGTCCTGATGTTTTCATAGAAAATAAATGAACTATTGTTAAGAAAGATTCCCCTTTACTGCACTTTCCTTCCATTTCTAAGCACCCCCAAACCTTTTGCTTTTATTTTTTAATCTGGCCTGTTCTTTTTTACAGTGCAGTGAAGACTTAAGCTTCACTACACTGGCTTTTTGTGCATCTATCATGGGGAACCTGACATGTCCTTCAGACTGCCAGTACTGGGAAACATTGTTTCCCTCAGTCTTGTTACTTTGTTACTACTTTTATTAACATGTTATCACTTGTGGTCACTTTTATCATTTTACAATGCAGTACAATGGGGTACACTTTTTGTTTTGCCCTAGACTTACACTCAGAGAATTGATGGGTACTCTAGGTGTGCTAAATGGTCAAGCTGGTGATAGCAGTGACTTTTTTACCATTTTCTGGTGCATTTCGTTTTAGCCTTACCGCGTTTACTGTGTTTGGCTAATAACTGCAGCTAGTGGTCAAACAAGACCAAGCCACACGTTTTGTCGCTTGTCCTTTTTGGACTTCCAGTGCCCGGGAAAGCAGAGGCTTTTGGCAGGTTATTAGAGGGCTATGTGTGTTTGCTGTCAGAAAAGGGGCTGGGACTGTCTGGTCCCAATTCACATACTGGTGCGAGTGTGTCTGGGTGGAATAAATGAGTTTTGCCATCAGTGGTCCTGATCGGACCACTGCTGGGGTGTGTGTGGGGGGGGCAGATCTGTCTCTGGCTATTGGGGGCTGCTTCTCTTACATGTCTTTTAGGATAAGAAGAGGATCCCTGCACCAACTCTAGAGAGATCCTGGAAGAAAATAAAGGAGCCAAGACTCCTGTAGAGCTACAAGACTTGCAAGGAGACAGTGGACCCGTCGGAAGAAAGCTTGGCCACCAACTTCTACTGCTGCCCTGATAGAGCCCTGTCCTGTGGAAGATCCCCAGCAGTCCTGTGAAGGAGCTGCGACCCTTGGAGTGGATGGAACATCTATTCTCGACGTCAGGCCAGAGTCCTATAAAGAAGAGCCTCCGGAAGGGCCCCAGGACCACCCTGTCGCTGACCAGCTCTGAGTTTGATCTACTGTGTTGCAGATGTCACCATTCTGAGTTGAGGCCTGGAACATGTGGGATCCTAAGCTTGTCCTATAAGACTTACCTCTGCATAATTTTGTGGTCCTAGCATCCAGGGGACCCGAGATAGGAAGGAAAATCTGACTCTGACAATTGAATCCGTTTGCGTCACTGTGCCTCTGTGGCCAACATCCGAAAATTCTTACCTGTGTCCATTCCTGTCCTGAGAGGGGCCCTGCATCGAGTTTTGCTGCATTCTTCCACTGGGAGTCCTTACAACAGCATCAGACACTGACCAGATATCTGCTTGAATCTGCAACCCCTGGGGATTAAGGGCTGAGGCTGACAGTGGGAAAAGCAACATTGGGCCTTCTTCAACCAATCTGCCTAGTCTCATGAAGAATCAGAGTAGTGGGGGTGAGATATAGCGATACTTAACAGCCCCCTTAACTCCCTTTAAAAGTTTGCTAACTTTTATACAAACTTTTCTAACATTTTGGCTTTGCCACACAAGCACTCAAAAAGTTGGGAACACGTTTGTTAGCTAGTTTATCTCATGCGCTGACACTTGGAACTGTTCACTGGACCCCAAAGATCCTACCTTCATTTTTTACAGCGTCATAAACTATGTAGAAACTTTGCTGAACTTTTCGGCATAAGACTCCAGACAATTTAGGGTTGGACTTCTGAAGTTAGGGTTGATTCTCTGTGGACATGTAGTGCTATTACTAATCTGTACCTTTATTTTCAGGGTTCTTTTTGCCTTACACCAGTAATTATATGTAAGTGCCTAATTTTTAGTATTGTGTGATAATATTACCTGTTAGTAGTCATTTGTCACTGTGTTATTCGGCCATAAGTAAATAAGTATTTGTATACCTGTTTATCTAAGTGTGTTCCTTGACTGCTTTGCTTTGTGTGCTCATTGTGGACCCCTTACAAGCTCACCACCTCTTGAGACGTTGCCTAGACCGCTCTCCTTGCTACCTTGAACTGCTTGGGCTGCTGCTCCCCAGAGTTGTCCCAGTCACGATATAGGTTGGCCTTCTATACATCTATCTGTCCACCAGGCTAGAGTATAGAAAATCAGTCCTATCAAATGTTTATGAAGTTCCTCACTTACTTCTTATAACCAACCCCCTGCTTGAGAATTCCCCAGTCTCCGCAATATCTTCAAACCTCAGATTCTGCTGAGAAACACTTTCCACGGCAGAGGCCACTAAAGACCGCCACTTTCAAGCAGCATCTCCCTGATATCGTCCTGGCTTATCCTACCAATCAGGCATCCAACAACACCATCCTTCCATACCCCTTGCCGTATTCATTGAGTTATAGTTTTGAGGAGATTTGTAACCCCAACTTAATTCTGTTTCCTAGCGCCAAGAGTCAATTAGGTTTACAATAAGCGCTCATTGCGCCATACTTTGTTTTTCCTACTAAAGCGCAATGTTTGCTCATAGTTACCAAAATTTGCTTAAACAAACCACATAAATAATGGATGATTACTTATAATAACTTGCAGCATGAAATGTACACGAGTTCAACGGTGACCTCACCCGGTGGGCTCCGCATGAGGCAGGGCAGGCAGCGGAAGGAACCACAAAGACCTTACCTTTTGGAAATATGTGGCCACGTGTATTCAAAAGAATCATCACTCCAAAGTATACACGTGAGCCTAAAACAAAATGGGTAGTTATCATAGACATATATCAAATTGCATGAGCATCTTCTAGGTTGTTCCTCCTTGTGACAGGTGCTCCAGGTGGTACCGCTAACTCAGCCCCCCTGGGCGCTGTACAACAGTGAGGCCCACCCTGTGTCAATGCAGTCCTCCCCGCCATAACCCATTTGTCGGGGTGGGGGGGCTGACCCTCGGGGGACCCCCTTATCTTGTTCAACACTGTCCGCCTCCTTCTTTATGCATGGGTGTTTTGGGTAATCATGAGAGTGAGAGTGAAACATTCCGAATGAGAGACCCCTCCCCCGTTCCCCTCCAGTTACCTGCCAAATCTGTGTCTGCTGCCAAGTCAGTCATCTTAAGGGAGTGACACAAAGCTGTCTATGTAGGATGCCTACAAGGTTCATGTGCAAAAAAAGTTGTTGTTTTCATGTGGCTGCATGAAGGTGTCTGACAAACACTATCTATACACAGGTGACCTTACTACACAATTCCTTGTAGTGTGTGTCTTAAAGTGCCTGAAGCTCAGTGCTGTAAAACAGGACATTTTTAGACTTGGATTATGTTGCTTTGCCCTAGTTTCCCATTCACAATGCGCAAATAAAGCCAGGGTGATATTATTTTGACTTAACACGTTTACATAAAGATGAATGTATTGTCAGGTTGCTTTATAATGCAATTTGTGCCATTTGAAAGCAATCACCGTGACGGTATTTTATTGTAGTCCTTGAAAGCAAACCTAAATATTTGTACGAAATAAAACGTAGAAAGTATGCAATCAAAGGCCTACATTCTAAATTGCAGAGTTGGTTAAAATCTTGGCTTCACCAAAGTTTATGGACTGGGCCAAATCATTTAATATCACTTTGGCTTAACTGCGACAGTTGGAGTCATTCAAAGTTCACATTTTTTGCGCAAAAGGCTCCCTTACAATGGAGCCGATTTAATAATTGTAGGGACTGAGTGCTTGTGCTCCTCTGTCACTGGCCCCTAAGACCATCACCTAGAATTGTATTATTCTTGCATGGCTCTTCCTCCGTCCCATAAAATGTGACTTAGTCATGCAGCTATATAGTGTCGCCAGAGGGTCTAGCATAGCACAGTGTCTGCGGCAGAACCAACGTTATGTCCTCCCCTCTTGCTGCCAATGACTGAATTTGCTTGGCACGTCCAGAGTACTTCCCCACGGGTACACAAATGAACCTCTTTGACATGCCTTGTTATGTTACGCTCTTTTCTTTTGCACCGCGCGCCTTCTGCCTTTTTCACCGGTTCTTGGAGCTTCATTATCTGCGGGTGGTGGGTGAGGTGGGGAGACTAAGGTCGCAGGGTGTTAGGCAGAAACCTGTGCAGTTCCCTTTGGGAACACTGCAAAAGATTTAGGACTACAGGTGTTAGCAGTAAACCCACTTCGTAGCAGTTTGTACCACCCAGATTTACTCAGACTTCCCTCAAGAAGAGTTAGGCAGTATGCAAAGTATACACAATAGGAACTTAGACACAATAATACAAGCAAACACTGACCAGAGCTTTGGTATCAAAGTATATAATTATTTATTTAAAATTACACTGTTTGAAACACTCTAGCACTCTTATTGTAAAACACTCTAAACACAGTTACTATTATAATATATACAACCCTTATTCCTTATCAGATAAGTCTTAGTTAAAACCACTTATTTCCATACAGAGGTGAGCGGTTAACTATAGATGGCACTCCAATAGGTTTATGAAGAAGGGAGGGAAAGAGACAGAATATGGAAAGATACACCACTCTAATATTTAGGAACACTTTTAGCAAGGCAGAAGAGCAAAAGTCACTTGTGAGCCAAAGTCCATAGGCTGGGCCCACTCTTAGACTCTTAGAGAGAGCAGAGCACAAATGCGCCCAAGATCACACAGTTACACTAGGCTTAGAAAGTCTTGCAGAGAGTTCGAAAAGAGTTTAGAGAGGCTCAGAAAAGTTTAGCCAGGGTGTCCCAGGCTAACCCAGGTTCAAATGCCGGGGGCTAAATCTACCGCGTACAGTCGGTGGCAAGGGAAGCCAGGCGGGACACGGTACCTTAAGTGGGAAGGATCCTCCAGCGGTGGCAGTTGTTCCTGGCAGCGGGTGCAAGTCTTCTCGTCGTCCAGGAGAAGAGATGATCTCGACTTGGAGGAAAGATGAAGGTTGTTGCACTGCCAGGGAAGAAACCAGCCGCAGAGTTTTCCAGTTAAAGGTATTACCCTTTATTTCGCGGTCATGGTAAAACGTGGTATTCCGGTTGCCGGGGTGCTTGGCACAGGTAAGGCGGCCACGAGATGCTTCGGGAAGGCGAAAAGACGGTGAAACTGGTTATCCCCACCAGTCAAAGGAAGAAGACTCTCCGGCGGGAGATCTCCTCTGTCGTTGGGAAAAGTGGTGAGACGGTCCAGCAGGGCTCCACCGGTGGTGTCGTCGTGGCAGGTCAGCTCATCTTCTCCCTCGTCGGATTCTTAGGTCCTGTGACGACTTCTGAAGTTCCAGTCCCAAAAGCCCTGCTTTTATGCAGAAAACCCCCATTCACTCAGCCTAGCTGTCACTCAAACATGCTAAGTGGTGAGCTGGCCGGCTCACCACTTGGGCCAATCAGGACGGAGTGCGACTTGAGTTGCCTAGGCTACTCAGTCCAGGGTGCCTAAATCCCCCTCCACCCCTCCTAAGTACCCCAGACAGAGAATTAATAATAATTAAATAAACTGGCGGTATGTTCGAGGCTATCGTAATTAAATAAATAAAGATAGTAGCCTCGAACAATGGGAAAATCCCATAGAGAAATATTCGTGGTTGAATATAAAAAGTAGTATCCACTGCCACCAGCCAAAACTCGATCAGGGGGGACGGAGACGTGCCCCCTCGACTAACAGACCCCGGGGCAATCGAATTGCCCCAGCCAGTACAACCACAATATGATGGTTTGTACTGGTTCTGTTCAGAATTCAAGACTAGTAAAGTCAATGGTGACTTTACATGCCCTGGGAGACAGTAGTCAGTCCCAGGGTATGGAGTCTATACTGGGGGTCACTATGACACCCCTGTGTTACTGCACTGAGGGTGCTGTGTAATACACATCACACAATCACATGAAGCCCTATGGAGTAAAAGACCCCATAGCCCATTAAACACATATAGAGTCAAAGAAACACACTCAAATCATGCCCAAGAGTGAGGGTAAAAGAGTCTCACTCTTGGCAGGAGAAAACAATAAACACCAAAAATCCAGCAAAGCTGCTGGGGGACTCACTAGGTTAGGAAATTCAGCCTAAACAGAGAATTCTCCCTAACACTCGCCCCCCCAGACTAAGGGACAGGAGGATTTAATCCACTCCTGGATGAACCTCATACCTCTAGTCGATGACATACATCCTAGAGAGTCCATCAGCATTTTGATGGTGACACCCTGACCTGTGCTCAATGGTGAAATCAAACCCTTGCAGGCAGATTGACCATCTCAATAGTTTTGGGTTTTCTCCCTTCATTTGCATTAACCATCTCAAGGGTTGGTGGTCAGTCTGAATGACAAAAGTAGAACCATACAAGTATGGCCTAAACTTCTTCAGTGCCCACACAATAGCAAAGCATTCTCTTTCGATTGTTGCCCACCTTGTCTCAGGATCCTTCAGCTTACGGCTGATGAAGCAAATGGGGTGCTCCCTACCCTTCTCATTCAGTTGGCTTAGAACTGCACCTATACCTACATTGGAAGCATCAGTTTGTACAATGAAAGTTTGGTGGTAGTCAGGAGCTCTCAGTACTGGAGCTTGGAAAAGAGCTTTCTTCAGTTTTTCAAAGGCCTGATTGCACTCCTCATTCCATTTGACCTTTTTTGGGAATTTTGCAGAGGAGATTACATGCAGTGGAGAAGCTATGGTCCCATAGTTCTCAATGAAATTCCTGTAATACCCAGTGAGGCCTAGGAAGGCTCTCACCTGGGTTTGAGTAGTAGGTGTCCAATTTTGCACAGCTTCAATTTTGCTGAGCAAAGGCCTTATTTCTCCACCTCCTACCTCATGCCCAAGGTAGACCACTTTACTTTGACCTATCTGGCATTTACTTGCCTTGATAGTCAAATTGGCCTGTCCAAGAGCCTGCAAAACATGTCCTAGGTGGTTCACATGTTCCTCCCAGGAGTGGCTGAAGACTGCAATGTCATCCAAGTATGCCATGCAGAAGTCCTCCATCCCAGCTAGAACTTGATTCACCATCCTTTGGAATGTAGCAGGTGCATTTTTTAATCCAAAAGGCATGACCCTAAACTGGTACAAGCCAACTGGGGTTGAAAATGCAGTTTTCCCCTTGGCATGGTCTGTCAAGGCTATTTGCCAATACCCTGACGTAAGGTCAAATGTGCTGAGGTACTGGGCTGCACCAAGTTTATCCACCAACTCATCTGTCCTTGGCAAAGGGTGGGCATCAGTCTTCGTGACTGCATTAAGAGCTCTATAGTCCACACAGAATCTCAAGTCTTTGGATCCTGCCTTTGGTACTAACACAACTGGGCTAGACCATGGACTAGTAGAGGGCTCTATTACCCCGAGATCAAGCATCTTCTTGACCTCCCCTTTGGTATGGGTTCTCACATATTCTGACATTCTGTATCCTCTGCTTTTGACTGGCACACAGTCACCAGTGAGTATCTCATGCTGTCCCCAAGGGGTCAAGCCTGGTGAGAGTGAGAACAGGGAGGCAAACTGATTTAACATAGATTTGAACTCTTCTGGTTGCTCAGGTGTCAGATCTGAAGAGAGATTGACTCCTTCAATTTTCTCATCTAAAGGTACACCTCTGAGGAGATCAGAGAGAGATTCACTCTCTTCTTCCTCTGCATCTGAAGCTAGAAGCAAGGCTCCTACTTCAGGTCTGGAGACGTACGCTTTCAGTCGGTTGGTGTGGAAGGCTCTAGGAGCTTCCCTGGGTCTGCCCAGATCCACCAGATAGTTGACCTCCCCAAGTTTTCCCACAACTTTGAAGGGTCCCATCCATTTGTCTTGCAAGGCCTTCTACCTTGTTGGGAGCAAAACGAGAACTAGCTGGTCTTGAGTGAACTCAACCATGTTAGTCTTTTGATCATGCCAATGCTTGACCAAAGCTTATCCAGCTTTCAGGTTATCACTAGCTTCTGCCATCATGTGCGACATTCTCCTTCGGAGACCTATCACATAGTCAGTCACTCTGACTGGCTTGAGGGGAGGAGCACCTTCCAATCCCTCCTTAATCAGGGCCAACAGACCTCTGACTGGATGGCCATAGAGAAGTTCAAAGGGAGAATAACCTACTCCCTCCTGAGGGACTTCTCTATAAGCAAAGAGAAGGCATGGCAGTAGAAGGTCCCACTTTCTTTTCAGAGGTTCCTCTAAAGCACCTATCATGCTCTTCATGGTTCTGTTAAACCTTTCTACCAACCCATTTGTGTAGGGGTGGTATGTGGTTGAGAACTTGTAGGTAACTCCACAGGTTTTCCACATGACTTTCATGTAGTGGGACATAAAGTTTGACCCCCTGTTGGATATTACTTCCTTAGGAAACCCAACCCTGGTAAAAATACCAAGGAGGGCCTTAGCTACAGCCGGAGCTGTAACAGTCCTCATAGGAATTGCCTCAGGGTACCTAGTAGCATGGTCTACTACAACAAGGATAAACCTGTTGCCTGAGGAGGTTGGGGGATCAAGGGGACCAACAATGTCAATCCCTACCCTCTCAAATGGGACTCCCACAACTGGGAGAGGCACTAAAGGTGCCACATTCTTGGAGCCAACCTTACCAGAAGTTTGGCAGGTATGGCAGCTCTTGCAAAACTTATCTACTTCCGCCCCCATTTTTGGCCAATAGAAGTAGAGTGAGTGCCTTTCCTTGGTCTTCTTGAAACTCAAGTGAGCAGCCAAAGGAATCTCGTGGGCTAAGTCCAAGAACTGTTGTCTGTTTTCTTGAGGTACTACAAGGCGCTTGTAGTCCCCAGGTTCAGACTCAGTTGGTTCACTGTAGAAGAGGCCATCTTCCCAGTGCAACCTACACTTCCCAGGCTCTTGCCCATCAGCCTGAGCAGCTGCCTGGTGGCGGAGACCCTCCAGAGTTGGACATTCTCTTTGTCCCTTACAAAAAGCTGCCCTGCTGGGCCCACCTTCTGCCAGTAAAGACTGCAGCTCAGGATGGTCCTCAGGGTACAAATCTCCAATAAGTTCTTGGCCTCCCACTAGCTCTTCTTCAGAGTCTAGTTCAACCACACAGGGTTGTACCTCCCTCTCAGCCTCAGCTGGAGGTGGAGTTACAGGTGTAACTGTGGACAACCGAGGGGAAGTCCTTGTTGGAAGCACTGGAGTGCTTGCTGCTGGCTTTTTCCTAGGAGTCTTGGGTTGCCCCTTTGCTCCTGATCTGGTAGTTACTGCAGTGAGTTGCTCCAGTGGTAAAGGAATGATCTCTGTCATCATCTCCTGAGATAACCTTCGCAGGTTTTTCTCTCTTGCGGGTTTTGTGAGCTCCTGTAACCTTTTACTAGGAGGTCTGGGGGTATGTGACACAACTCCAAGAGCTTTCAGGTCATTACCCAACAGGACCCTACCTGGTACTTCACATTGTATACTGACAGGTATTTTTACAGCCATGCCATTACACTGGATGAGAACTGGTAACTGGGGACACATCTGCACAGGCCCTCCAGCTAACTTGGTGAGGCATTTGGGTGCCTTAGCAATATCCTCTGCCTTGAAAAATGATTTATCCACCACAGTTATGCTGGCTCCGGTGTCCCTAATGGCAGGAGTCTCCTAACCATTCACCTGGACACTGTCTTTATAATACTTTTTAGTATTATCTTGGATAGAATTATACACATCTAAATGCTGTTGTTCCCACAACCCCAGAGAGACTAAAGAAACACTGGTTGATACACCAATGGGTTCATCAGCCAGCAGTAGAAAGTTTCCACTTGCCATTGGGACTTCCTCTTCTGGAGCGAAGGCTAAGGAGGCAAGTTGGATCCCTGAAGGTTTACCCTTGCATCTGGGATCTCCTTTCACATGGTCAGTAGAGCCACAAACAAAGCATTTACCGAATGCCTTCTGCAATGGTGCCTTGTTCTGGCCTCCCTCTGGTTTGGCACCAGAGGGTACACTATTCTGCTGTGGTTTCCCTTGTGGCTTACCCTTATGGTTTTGTTTGGGGCCCTCTTTGGAATTTGCAGTATTAGAATTCTCTTTGGAGTCCTTTTTAGACTGTTTCCCCTCATTCTTTTTCTGAGTTACCCCAGAATCCTTGTGAGTGGCCCTGTTGGCAACCCACAAGTCAGCAGCCTTAGCTAGTTTTCGGGAATCTAATTCCTTTGAATCAGCCAAGTGCTGTCTGAGCTCAGGAGAGCAGGCATCATAAATTGACTCCAACATAAAAGGATTCTTCATACCTTCATAAGTGTTCACTTTGTAACCCTTAATCCATCCCTCTATGTTTTCAACCCTTCACTCACCCAGGTAGCCCAAGGGGTACCATCATGCTCTTTGAGGGTTCTAAACCTCTTAAGATACTGGGAAGGGGTCTTCCCAAACCTAGCTATCAGAGCTAGTTTCACACATTCATACTCTTTCCTATCCTCCTCCCCCAAATCCATTACCACATCAGTTGCAACAGGGGGAAGCCTAGAGAACAACCAGGTGAGTAAGTCATTTCCTGTGATGTTCTGGAGCCCATGATTATATTCAAACAGAGACAACCAATCCAACACATACAACTTAGGCTCATACATACCAACCAATTCTTTAGGCATCTGGGGTCTTTTAGGACTGGAACCTCTAGAGGACCCAGAGAGAGAAGCATTTTCAACAGACAATTTCTTCATTTCTAGCTCATGCTTGGGCTCCATTTCCCTTAGCCTTAGTTCTTGATTCAGTTCCTGGTGTCTTTGTTCAGGATGAGTATTCAGTCTCTTGAACTCTAGTTCAAGTTTCATTTTTTCTAGCTCAAGATATTGAGGACTAAGTGTGGGACCCGGCAAAGGTCCAGTAGGTACAGCTGGCAGAGCAGACAGAGGCCTAGGGGGGACAGTCACAGCAGCCTCACCCTCCTCTTCTGATTCTTCCTCAAGATTATCAACATTTTGATCAACATCAATCTTTATACTGTTATCTACAGTTTCTGGCATGGTAGGTTCCTCTGAACCATCAACCAGACTTTGGTTAGCTAACAACCTTTCTTTCAATTCCATTTTCTTGCCTTTAGTCAGGAGATTCTTATGCTTACAGAGAACTCTTAAACCATCAGCAGTTTTTGTAGCAAGGGACTCTTGACTATAATTTTCCATAGTTGACATGTTAGAAAGATTACTTTTTCAGAGCTAAGCTTTGTGGTTAGTTGCACTAAGGTCTCTTAAAGCACTCTAAAATGTATACTCAATACAAATCCCACCGCTGTACACCAGTGTTAGGCAGAAACCTGTGCAGTCCCCTTTGGGAACACTGCAAAAGATTTAGAACTACAGGTGTTAGCTCTAAACCCACTTTGTAACAGTCTGTACCACCCAGATTTACCTGGTAGCTGTGGCTGAGCAGTCAGACTTCCCTCAAGAACAGTTAGGCAGTATGCAAAGTATACACAATAGGCACTTTGACACAATAATACAAGCAAACACTGACCAGAGCTTTGGTATCAAAGTATATAATTATTCATTTAAAAACACACTGTTTGAAACACTCTAGCACTCTTATTGTAAAACACTCTAAACACAGTTACTATTATAATATATACAACCCTTATTCCTTATCAGATAAGACTTAGTTAACACCACTTATTTCCATACAGAGGTGAGCGCTTAACTATAGATGGCACTCCAATAAGTTTATGAAGAAGGGAGGGAAAAAGACAGAATGTGGAAAGATACACCACTCTAAGATTTAGGAACACTTTTAGCAAGTCAGAAGAGCAAAAGTCACTTGTGAGCCAAAGTCCATAGGCTGGGCCCACTCTTAGACTCTTAGAGAGAGCAGAGCACAAATGCGCCCAAGATCACACAGTTACACTAGGCTTAGAAAGTCTTGCAGAGAGTTCAAAAAGAGTTTAGAGAGGCTCAGAAAAGTTTAGCCAGGGTGTCCCAGGCTAACCCAGGATCGAAAGCCGGGGGCTAAATCTACCCCGTACAGTCGGTGGCAAGGGAAGCCAGGCGGGACACGGTACCTTAAGTGGGAAGGATCCTCCAGCGGTGGCAGTTGTTCCTGGCAGCGGATGCAAGTCTCGTCGTCGTCCAGGGGAAGAGAAGATTTCGACTTGGAGGAAAGATGAAGGTTGTTGCACTGCCAGGGAAGAAACCAGCCGCAGAGTTTTCCGGTTAAAGGTTATTACCCTTTATTTTGCGGTCGAGGTAAAACGTGGTATTCCGGTTGCCGGGGTGCTTGGCACAGGCAAGGCGGCCACGAGATGCGTCGGGAAGGCGAAAAGACGGTGAAACTGGTTATCCCCACCAGTCAAAGGAAGAAGACTCTCCGGCGGGAGATCTCCTCTGTCGTTGGGAAAAGTGGTGAGACAGTCCAGCAGGGCTCCACCGGTGGTGTCATCGTGGCAGGTTGGCTCAGCTTCTCCCTCGTCGGATTTTTAGGTCCTGTGGCGACTTCTGAAGTTCCAGTCCCCAAAGCCCTGCTTTTTTGCAGAAAACCCCCATTCACTCAGCCTAGCTGTCACTCAAACATGCTAAGTGGTGAGCCGGCCGGCTCACCACTTGGGCCAATCAGGAAGGAGTGCGACTTGAGTTGCCTAGGCAACTCAGTCCAGGGTGCCTAAATCCCCCTCCAACCCCTCCTAAGTACCCCAGACAGAGTGGCACCACTTTGGAGGGCTTCTGTGGAGAAGCCCACCAAAAAAGTGGAACAAATGCCATATCACATCATATCATATCAGTGAGTGCTTCATGTGTGCCCTGGCACTGCTGGTTCCCTGCCTTCTATTGGAGTGAGTGCATCATGTGTGCCCTGGCACTGCTGGTTCCCTGCCTCCTATTGGAGTGATTGCATCATGTGTGCCCTGGCACTGCTGGTGCCCTGGCTTCTATTGGAGTGAGTGTTCATGTGTGCCCTGGCACTGCTGGTGCCCTGCCTTCTATTGGAGTGAGTGCATCATGTGTGCCCTGGCACTGCTGGTGCCCTGGCTTCTATTGGAGTGAGTGCTTCATGTGTGCCCTGGCACTGCTGGTCCCTGCCTTCTATTGGAGTGAGTGCTTCGTGTGTGCCCTGGCACTGCTGGTGCCCTGGCTTCAATTGGAGTGAGTGCTTCATGTGTGCCCTGGCACTGCTGGTGCCCTGCCATGTATTGGAGTGAGTACTTCACGTGTGCTCTGGCACTGCTGGTGCCCTGCCAAGTATTGGAGTGAGTGCTTCATGTGTGTCCTGGCACTGCTGGTGCCCTGGCTTCTATTGGAGTGAGTGCTTCATGTGTTCCCTGGCACTGCTGGTGCCCTGGCTTCTATTGGAGTGAGTGTTTCATGTGTGCCCTGGCACTGCTGGTGCCCTGGCTTCTATCGGAGTGAGTGCTTCATGTGTGCCCTGGCGCTGCTGGTGCCCTGGATTCTATCGGAGTGAGTGGTTCATGTGTGCCCTGGCACTGCTGGTGCCCTGGCTTATATTGGAGTGAGCGCTTCATGTGTGCCCTGGCGCTGCTGGTGCCCTGGCTTCTATTGGAGTGAGCGCTTCATTTGTGCCCTGGCGCTGCTGGTTCCCTGCCTTCTATTGGAGTGAGCGCATCATGTGTGCCCTGGCGCTGCTGGTTCCCTGCCTTCTATTGGAGTGAGCGCTTCATTTGTGCCCTGGCGCTGCTGGTGCCCTGGCTTCTATTGGAGTGAGCGCTTCATTTGTGCCCTGGCACTGCTGGTGCCCTGGCTTCTATTGGAGTGAGCGCTTCATGTGTGCCCTGGCACTGCTGTTGCCCTGGCTTCTATTGGAGTGAGCGCTTCATGTGTGCCCTGGCACTGCTGGTGCCCTGGCTTCTATTGGAGTGAGTGCTTCATGTGTGCCCTGGCACTGCTGGTGCCCTGGCTTCTATTGGAGTGAGCGCTTCATGTGTGCCCTGGCACTGCTGGAGCCCTGGATTATATTGGAGTGAGTGCTTCATGTGTGCCCTGGCACTGCTGGTTCCCTGCCTTCTGTTGGAGTGAGTGCGTCATGTGTGGCCTGGCACTGCTGGAGCCCTGGATTCTATTGGAGTGAGTGCTTCATGTGTGCCCTGGCACTGCTGGTGCCCTGGCTTCTATTGGAGTGAGTGCATCATGTGTGCCCCGGCACTGCTGGTGCCCTGCCATGTATTGGAGTGAGTGCTTCATGTGTGCCCTGGCACTGCTGGTGCCCTGCCAAGTATTGGAGTGAGTGCTTCATGTGTGCCCTGGCACTGCTGGTGCCCTGGCTTCTATTGGAGTCAGTGCTTCATGTGTGCCCCTGCACTGTTGGTCCCCTGGCTTCTATTGGAGTGAGTGCATCATGTGTGCCCCGGCACTGCTGGTGCCCTGGCTTCTATTGGACTGAGTGCATCATGTGTTCCTTGGCACTGCTGGTGCCCTGGCTTCTATTGGAGTGAGTGCTTCATGTGTGCCCTGGCAATGCTGGTGCCCTGGCTTCTATTGGAGTGAGCGCATCATGTGTGCCCTAGCACTGCTGTTGCCCTGGCTTCTATTGGAGTGAGTGCTTCATGTGTGCCCTGGCACTGCTGGTGCCCTGCCATGTATTGGAGTGAGTGCTTCATGTGTGCCCTGGCTTCTATTGGAGTGAGTGCTTCATGTGTGCCCTGGCACTGCTGGTGCCCTGGCTTCTATTGGAGTGACTGCTTCATGTTTGCCCTGGCACTGCTGCTGCCCTGGCTTCTATTGGAGTGAGTGCATCATGTGTGCCCTGGCACTGCTGGTGCCCTGGCTTCTATTGGAGTGAGTGCCTCATGTGTGTCCTGGCACTGCTGGAGCCCTGCCTTCTATTGGAGTGAGTGCATCATGTGTGCCCTGGCACTGCTGGAGCCCTGCCTTCTATTGGAGTGAGCGCTTCATGTGTGCCCTGGCACTGCTGGTTCCCTGCCTTCTATTGGAGTGAGCGCTTCATGTGTGCCCTGGCACTGCTGGTGCCCTTGCTTCTATTGGAATGAGCGCTTCATGTGTGCCCTGGCAATGCTGGTGCCCTGGCTTCTATTGGAGTGAGCGCATCATGTGTGCCCTGGCACTGCTGGTGCCCTGGCTTCTATTGGAGTGAGCGCTTCATGTGTGCCCTGGCACTGCTGGTGCCCTGGCTTCTATTGGAGTGAGCGCTTCATGTGTGCCCTGGCACTGCGGGTGCCCTGCCATCTATTGGAGTGAGCGCTTGATGTGTGCCCTGGCACTGCTGGTGCCCTGGCTTCTATTGGAGCGAGCGCATCATGTGTGCCCTGGCAATGCTGGTGCCCTGGCTTCTATTGGAGTGAGCGCATCATGTGTGCCCTGGCACTGCTGGTGCCCTGGCTTCTATTGGAGTGAGCGCTTCATGTGTGCCCTGGCACTGCTGGTGCCTGCGTGCCCTGGCACTGCTGGTGCCCTGGCTTCTATTGGAGTGAGCGCTTCATGCGTGCCCTGGCACTGCTGGTGCCCTGGCTTCTATTGGAGTGAGCGCATCATGCGTAGCCCTGGCACTGCTGGTGCCCTGGCTTCTATTGGAGTGAGCGCTTCATGCGTGCCCTGGCACTGCTGGTGCCCTGGCTTCTATTGGAGTGAGCGCTTCATGCGTGCCCTGGCACTGCTGGTGCCCTGGCTTCTATTGGAGTGAGCGCTTCATGCGTGCCCTGGCAATGCTGGTGCCCTAGCTTCTATTGGAGGGAGTGCATCATGTGTGCCCTGGCACTGCTGGTGCCCTGCCATGTATTGGAGTGAGTGCTTCATGTGTGCCCTGGCACTGCTGGTGCCCTGGCTTCTATTGGAGTGGGCGCTTCATGTGTGCCCTGGCACTGCTGGTGCCCTGCCATGTATTGGAGTGAGCGCTTCATGTGTGCCCTGGCACTGCTGGTGCCCGGGCTTCTATTGGAGTGAGCGCTTCATGTGTGCCCTGGCACTGCTGGTGCCCTGGCTTCTATTGGAGTGAGCGCTTCATGTGTGCCCTGGCACTGCTGGTGCCCTGGCTTCTATTGTTGTGAGCGCTTCATGTGTGCCCTGGCACTGCTGGTGCCCTGGCTTCTATTGGAGTGAGCGCTTCATGTGTGCCCTGGCACTGCTGGTGCCCTGGCTTCTATTGGAGTGAGCGCATCATGTGTGCCCTGGCACTGCTGGTGCCCTGGCTTCTATTGGAGTGAGCGCTTCATGTGTGCCCTGGCACTGCTGGTGCCCTGGCTTCTATTGGAGTGAGCGCTTCATTTGTGCCCTGGCACTGCTGGTTCCCTGCCTTCTATTGGAGTGAGCGCATCATGTGTGCCCTGGCACTGCTGGTTCCCTGGCTTCTATTGGAGTGAGCGCTTCATGTGTGCCCTGGCACTGCTGGTTCCCTGCCTTCTTTTAGAGTGAGCGCTGCATGTGTGCCCTGGCACTGCTGGTGCCCTGGCTTCTATTGGAGTGAGCGTTTCATGTGTGCCCTGGCACTGCTGGTGCACTGGCTTCTATTGGAGTGAGCACTTCATGTGTGCCGTGGCACTGCTGGTGCCCTGCCATGTATTGGAGTGAGCGCTTCATGTGTGCCCTCGCACTGCTGGTGCCCTGGCTTCTATTGGAGTGGACGCTTCATGTGTGCCCTGGCACTGCCGGTGCCCTGCCATGTATTGGAGTGAGCGCTTCATGTGTGCCCTGGCACTGCTGGTGCCCTGGCTTCTATTGGAGTGAGTGCTTCATGTGTGCCCTGGCACTGCTGGTGCCCTGGCTTCTATTGGAGTGGGTGCTTCATGTGTGCCCTGGCACTGCTGGTGCCCTGGCTTCTATTGGAGTGAGCGCATCATGTGTGCCCTGGCACTGCTGGTGCCCTGGCTTCTATTGGAGTGAGTGCATCATGTGTGCCCCGGCACTGCTGGTGCCCTGCCATGTATTGGAGTGAGTGCTTCACGTGTGCCCTGGCACTGCTGGTGCCCTGCCAAGTATTGGAGTGAGTGCTTCATGTGTGCCCTGGCACTGCTAGTGCCCTGCCAAGTATTGGAGTGAGTGCTTCATGTGTGCCCTGGCACTGTTGCTCCCCTGGCTTCTATTGGAGTGAGTGCATCATGTGTGCCCCGGCACTGCTGGTGCCCTGGCTTGTATTGGACTGAGTGCATCATGTGTTCCTTGGCACTGCTGGTGCCCTGGCTTCTATTGGAGTGAGTGCTTCATGTGTGCCCTGGCAACGCTGGTGCCCTGGCTTCTATTGGAGTGAGTGCATCATGTGTGTCCTGGCACTGCTGGTGCCCTAGCTTCTATTGGAGTGAGTGCTTCATGTGTGCCCTGGCACTGCTGTTGCCCTGGCTTCTATTGGAGTGAGTGCTTCATGTGTGCCCTGGCACTGCTGGTGCCCTGGCTTCTATTGGAGTGAGTGCTTCATGTGTGCCCTGGCACTGCGGGTGCCCTGCCATGTATTGGAGTGAGTGCTTCATGTGTGCCCTGGCACTGCTGGTTCCCTTGCTTCTATTGGAGTGAGTGCTTCATTTGTGCCCTGGCACTGCTTCTGCCCTGGCTTCTATTGGAGTGAGTTCTTCATGTGTGCCCTGGCACTGCTGCTGATCTGGCTTCTATTGGAGTGAGTGCATCATGTGTGCCCTGGCACTGCTGGAGCCCTGCCTTCTATTGGAGTGAGCGCTTCATGTGTGCCCTGGCACTGCTGGTTCCCTGCCTTCTATTGGAGTGAGCGCTTCATGTGTGCCTTGGCACTGCTGGTGCCCTTGCTTCTATTGGAGTGAGCCCTTCATGTGTGCCCTGGTACTGCTGGTGCCCTGGCTTCTATTGGAGTGAGCGCTTCATGTGTGCCCTGGCAATGCTGGTGCCCTGGCTTCTATTGGAGTGAGCGCATCATGTGTGCCCCGGCACTGCTGGTGCCCTGGCTTCTATTGGAGTGAGCGCTTCATGTGTGCCCTGGCACTGCTGTTGCCCTGGCTTCTATTGGAGTGAGCGCTTCATGTGTGCCCTGGCACTGCGGGTGCCCTGGCTTCTATTGGAGTGAGCGCTTCATGTGTGCCCTGGCACTGCGGGTGCCCTGCCATCTATTGGAGTGAGCGCTTCATGTGTGCCCTGGCACTGCTGGTACCCTGGCTTCTATTGGAGTCAGCGCTTCATGTGTGCCCTGGCACTGCTGGTGCCCTGGCTTCTATTGGAGTGAGCGCTTCATGTGTGCCCTGGCACTACTGGTGCCCTGCCTTCTATTGGAGTGAGCGCATCATGTGTGCCCTGGCACTGCTGGTGCCCTGGCTTCTATTGGAGTGAGCGCCTCATGTGTGCCCTGGCACTGCTGGTGCCCTGGCTTCTATTGGAGTGAGCGCTTCATTTGTGCCCTGGCACTGCTGGTTCCCTGCCTTCTATTGGAGTGAGCGCATCATGTGTGCCCTGGCACTGCTGGTTCCCTGCCTTCTTTTAGAGTGAGCGCTGCATGTGTGCCCTGGCACTGCTGGTGCCCTGGCTTCTATTGGAGTGAGCGTTTCATGTGTGCCCTGGCACTGCTGGTGCACTGGCTTCTATTGGAGTGAGCGCTTCATGTGTGCCTTGGCACTGCTGGTGCCCTGGCTTCTATTGGAGTGAGCGCCTCATGTGTGCCCTGGCACTGCTGGTGCCCTGGCTTCTATTGGAGTGAGCGCTTCATTTGTGCCCTGGCACTGCTGGTTCCCTGCCTTCTATTGGAGTGAGTGCTTCATGTGTGCCCTGGCACTGCTGGTGCCCTGGCTTCTATTGGAGTGGGTGCTTCATGTGTGCCCTGGCACTGCTGGTGCCCCGGCTTCTATTGGAGTGAGCGCATCATGTGTGCCCTGGCACTGCTGGTGCCCTGGCTTCTATTGGAGTGAGCGCTTCATGTGTGCCTTGGCACTGCTGGTGCCCTGGCTTCTATTGGAGTGAGCGCTTCATGTGTGCCCTGGCACTGCTGGTGCCCTGGCTTCTATTGGAGTGAGCGCTTCATGTGTCCCTGGCACTGCTGGTGCCCTGGCTTCTATCGGAGTGAGCGCTTCATGTGTGCCCTGGCACTGCTGGTTCCCTGCCTTCTATTGGAGTGAGTGCTTCACGTGTGCCCTGCAGAGCGCAAGGTCATTTCTACATTGGTACCCAGTGTTCTGAAATCTTGCTATGAAATTCATGGTTTCAACCCATTATTTAATAAATGTCCACGGGGACGCACCGGCCAAACCTTAACAGATTATTTTAGATGTGCTCGCTCAGTTAAATTCAGGAAAAACAATTACGCCGCCCGCTCATTTTACAAATTCACTGTCTACAACTGTGCTCCAAATGGTAGTGATATGTAAAGCATGAAAGCCCATGAAGGCAGCTAGTTAGGTCCTCGCTACCGTCTCTGGTCACACATTGGAAAAGCCCCATTTCACAAATACAAAAAACACTGGACTTTTTGAATAGTTCAGCCTCCCCCCACCCCACTCCTGCCCATGCTGGATATAAGTTCCCATACCAGTAAGATAGCTTAGCAGGCTAATGTGTTTGTTGCAGAGATTATTTTTTTTGTCTCCAGGGTCCGCCTAAATGATTACAGAGCAGGCTGTCCAGAAGCAGTGCTTAGTGTGTGAAAAAGAAATAAGTGGCAGGGCCCAAATACTTTCTAGCACTCCTGTGACACTGCGGCTGGGCACCACTGGTGCAACCACCCCTGGCTGCTCCACATAGTGTCGACATATTTGGGGTAGGACTTCTGCTGGCACCTGCTCATTGTGAGTGGTTGATGGATGCGCTATCAATACTTCATAATCAAAGTGAGTCTGAGGCAATAAGTGTTGGGGCTCAGAAATAAGTGCCAGGGCTGAGTCCTGGCAAACACCCACCCACTTTAAGCACTGTGCAGAAGCTTAATCCGGCGCCTTGCTCATGGCGGGTACTGGGGTGTGCGGCCAAGTTGCTCCTTGACTGGTTCCAACAGTATCTCGCCCAAGGTGGGCACATTGTCGTCAGTGAGCCACTGTAATTTTTCACCAATACAAAGCAGCAAAGGAATAAAAAACACGACCACAACAGGCAGCCCGTCACACATGAGCAGGGCCTCCCTCTTGACGGAGAGAAAACTCAGCAGCCAGAAGGCTGCAGTGGGAATTCTGCCTCGGATAACTCGCACGTGAAGGCTAGCGCTGTGATTAGAGCTGCGGGGCCACTCACTGGCATCACTGCTGGGCGCCACATGTTCTGCACATGGCAGGGGCAGCCGGGGGAGCTGAATAATGACGCGGCCTTGTGTGCAGGGCCCCTTGGTGCCCACATCTGCAGCGCCCGAGCTCGCTGGGACTTGGCCTAAGTGGAAACGGTTCAGTGGAGCTGCAGAGCGCTGACCCCCCTGACTCCCCGGGTTTATGTGTGGAAACAACTGCCAGGAAGTAATCAAACGCCATCCGTTTCCCCTGGTAATGAAGTCGGGGGAGGGGCTGGCTGGCATGAGTCAGGGCTGGCCAGAGCACGAAGCGAGCAAAGCAGCTTTCTCGCGTGAAAGATCAAAGACCTTCTTCCTTATTATGCGGAGTCTATCTTGGCAGCCGTGGGGCGATGCGCTGGCAGGGAGGCCAGGGGGTTGGGCGCCATACATTGGCAGATAGGGGTTGCTTGTCCCCATGGCAGTGCAAGAAAAAAAGATCTGAACGGACCAGCCAAAAGCGTAGAGCATTAGCTTGCGAGACTGCGCAGGCCGCTCCTTCAGGTGTGAGCAGAATCGGTACCAGGTCCGAGTTCCTGGAATGGGGAAATACCGGGCCATTCCGACCTTTATTTCCCCATTCCAGGAACCCGGACCCGGTCCGTCCCCATTCCCATTTGATCCCCCATAGGGCTCAATGGGAACGGGGAGGATGCTAACAACGGGCCTGTTAATGATGGGCCCATTGTTAGCATCCTGGTCTGCTCGCGGGACCTGCTAAGGACGCCTCGTTTTACCATACGTCCTTAGCGGGTCCCGCGAGCAGACCTTGTAATAAGGCGGTAGGGGGTTAACGGGGCCGGCAGCTCTACCGGTGCCGTTAACCCTCTACGACCAGGGTCGTAATTACCCCCTTTGTCACCACCCCTCTTTATAAAAAAACATGCAAAACAACCGTAACCTTGAGATGCTAAGCATTCCCTTTAAGTCTCTCCCAGGACTTGGGTTTCTCAGCATTCCCTTTAGGTCTCTCCCAGAACTTGGGTTTCCCAGCATTCACTTTAGGTCTCTCCAGGACTTGGGTTTCCCAGCATTCACCTTATCCTCAATGGGTATTTCACCCCTCATTCATGGTCCTTTTCAAGCAGGTGAAATTATGTCATCCTCCTGGCTGGGGTTCCTTCTCTGGTAGGACTTTAGGATGTCCTTGTTCCATAAATGTCCATCTGGTTTTGACTGCTATGCCCAATGACCCTCTTCTACATTTGTCTCCTCATTCAGCCTCTGCTTTTGTGAGCCAGTTCTCTCTGTTATCTTTCTCCAGAGCAGCTGATGTATGTTTGCCAATCCATGTACTATCTTCTCTCTTAAAGTAGTTTTCGCCTATGCATCCAGAGCTCCTGGGGAAGGTTGCCAGCTTCCTTCTGGTCTTCCGTCTCTTTGCCATTCCTCCAGGGATCGTCCCTTTTTCGTTCTCCCTTCATGGGTGAACCCTGTATAATTTATACTTCTTCGGGAGCCTTAGTGTCTGCCACATCCTGTGTGAGCACCTAGAGCCAGCAGTATGCTTGCTTCAGGATTTTGGATTCTCTTAGACGTTGTGTTTCCTCCAACAGGTTTTCAAATCTGTTCAATTGGGGCTTTCCATGTGGCCTAGCTGGGGGATTTCTTTCACCTGTTGGGCCTGCGTCTTTATATGTGCTGTGAGGTGGTAGAGTAAGAGGCAGGCACAAAGGTGGCATGTTGATTATCAAAGAGCTTTATTCTCAAATAAATGGGGGGGTCATTTGGAGAGAACCCTAACTGATCTTACGTCTAAGAGGAGGGTTTCACTGCCTCAACAGAACTAACTAATGAAATTGTTGGTGTCAGAATGTCCAAAGTAAAGTTCACCATCCTGTGTGCAAATCCCAAACTGACCTTCACAGCTAAACTTAACAAAAGGTGAAAAGGGAACATGTCTCTGGGCTGTTGTCCTCAGCCTGGCTTGGTAGTTCAAAACCAAATGTTCCAAAAAGGTGAAACAAAGCAACAAACGTTCCACTTGACTCAAGTGCTTGACTCCCTTTCCCCAGAGTCATTCCAAGGTTATCCAAGTTTATTTTCAAGGGCAGAGCCGGCCTCGCAGATACTGCAACAGTGTAAAAGTAGCCTGGTGTTCTCCCAAGCCATGCAGTGCTTTCTCTTTCTCATTTACTGCAGGCCTCATACCCAATTCTCCGTACCCCTCCTCTTGACCCACCACCCTGCCAAGTGTGGTACACCACGCTCTTGATTTCCCCATCAAGTTTCTCTGGTTTCACATGCACCCCCAGCCGTGGTTTACTCCCTTGCCAAGGGCTTTGAGTGCCAGTCACATATGCAAACTTCGTATTCCTCTTGCTTACAATTTGGGGTAGACTTCCCCAACCTGCTCAAATACAACACCAGGGGCAATGATCCCCTCCCCTCAATGCCAAGAAGTTGCTTCTCCTCTCTTGGCAGCACAAGATTTCCAATTATCAGGGGGAGTGACTTCTCTCCCCTGGTTTCCCCTGAGAATTAGTACCTTGCTCAGGTGGCCAGCCTTTACTTGGCTTCCCAGGTTTTCCAAGCACTGCTACTATGAAGGTTGTAGTGGATGCAAACCACCTTTTCAATGTTCTTATTTTGCTAAACAATTGCACCTGGTTCACTAACCTGCCAGGCTTTCTTTAAAGACTCTTCTTCAGGGTGCCATACACCTTTCTCTGGGTTATTCCCTAGGTTCTCTTGGTCTAACTTCTCTTCAGCCCACAGCCTTGGCTTAATCTCTGGCCAAGGTCTGTAGGTGTCTCTTATGTCTGCCAGTCGGGAGATATACTCCTGATGTGGTCCGTGACCCCCTTTTCCTTTTCACCCTTTCCCAGTGAGTATTTCTCCTTCACATTGTTTCCTGCCCCACATGCTCTCTGGATCTCCCAAACCAACAGACTAGCCATCCAGATACCTGTAGGTCCTTGGCTTCTCTGTCTCCAATGGTTTGTGGGTCTCCCAAGGGCTTTGCTGGTCTTTCAGAAGCAGCTGGACCTTTCCTGATCGCTTGCGGGCTTCCCCTGCAGTCTCCCAGTGCTTTATGGATAATGCGACTGCTCCGACCCCCAGCAAGTAGGGTATCTTCTTCCGTGTTTGCTTCCCGCTTCCTGTGCCTTCCCTGAGTCTGCTTCGCTCTGGGGCGCCATCTTCTTGTCTTCCCTGTGGCTCTGCATGGCCCCTGCCACACTCTCGGTCCGTATTGAGCGGAGAAGGTAGACGCCATTGTTCTGTTCCCATGCTATCTTTAAATAACAGCTGGCCAACTGCGTTCAGGTTGGTGATTGTATTGTATTGGATTGTATTGAAGTTGTCATTTATATAGCGCCTTTTACCAATTTTATAGTCACAATGCGCTGGTGGTGAGAACGTTCTCGGCGACCGAAGTCCAGCGTGTTGGAGGTCACGGAGTAAGATTAGAATGTGTGTGTGCATTTGGCCAAATAAGGCTTAGCGGGGCTGGTCAGGCTCTGGTAGAGAGCAACCTATCAGGTCGGTCATATGGTTGGGTGTTGAGATGAGTCAGGAGATGGCATGAGTGCTAGAGACTCGCTAAGTGAACAGCATGCCCATATTTGTCGTATGTCTTCGCTGCATACTGGGGGGC
Organism: Ambystoma mexicanum; assembly: GCF_040938575.1. Lineage (NCBI taxonomy): Eukaryota > Metazoa > Chordata > Amphibia > Caudata > Ambystomatidae > Ambystoma > Ambystoma mexicanum. Next base: position 1,400,101,475 of record NC_090934.1, on the reverse strand, counting down.
GTGGCTAGCTGGCCATGGAATAGGACGTGCTGCGTGAGGAGCTCCTGATGATCCGACTCTAATTTTGCCAAAGTTACCCGTTGAAACTGCAACGAGCGCCTAGAACTTTGGGGATCAGGCATCGGAAGCCGCACGCCAAGTGAAGTTCGTTGGGGAAGCTCACAGTCCCGGGGAATCGTGAGATATACATGTTTTTGTTGGTACGGCTGTATGACCGCTTTGGCACCAAGATGGCGGCTAACAAAGGAGAGGCCTCCGAGGAGAAACGAAACTGATCCCCCGGAACTGCGGGACATGACTGCGAGAATTGCCTGGAGGAATAGTACAAAGGGGACATATGGCAGGGTGTTCAAACTAGCACCATGAGAGAGCCCGGCCTGGCACACGTTAATGGAGCTTCGGCGATCTGACCGCAGGAAGAGATAACATTGTATGCTTGGGCGACAAGGCCTACGGGAGTTGAATGAGGAGTGTGAGGCCACGGCCCACCCGTAAAACAATTCGTAGTGCCATCTCGAATGTGTGCTAGGAGACCTGGGAGCCAGACCAGGGCAACAGCTGCACTAAGGTGGAGTCGTACAGGAGTAAAGGGCAGCGCCATGTTGGCTAAAGGGTTGAGAGTCAAGGCTAAGCAACCCACGATGGAGGCTTTCACGAAAACGCAGCGGACCCCCTCAGCATCGGTGCAGAGCATGGTTGCGACCCTTGCGGAAGACGCCTCCGAAGGGGACAAGCACCAGATCCTGGAGGCCATAACGGAACTGAGTGCCAAATGGGACCTGGCAATGGCGGACCTACGCACAGCCCTAGAGAACAAGATCGATGCTGTAGGTACGGAACTCACCCTGCTACGTCAAGATGTCAGGGAGCTTGTAGAAAGGACCAGCAGACTGGAAAGTGGGGTGAAGATTAACACCGATGTTAGTACGAGCAATGCGAAAGAGATTCATGTCTTGAAACAACAGGTCGTCAACCTGGAAAATCGTGTGGAAGAGGCGGAAGGAAGGGCGAGGAGGAACAACATTCGCGTGGTTGGCCTTCCGGAGGGGGAAGAAGGCCAAGACCCCACAAACTATGTGGAAAACATGATCCTGCAAGGGATCGGAGCAGGGAATCTTTTGCAGGGATTTACGGTTGAGAGGGCGCACCACGCCCTAATGAGGAAACCCCGGCAGGGGCCCCGCCAAGACCGATCATTGCGAGGATCCTGAATTACAGGGACAGAGAGAAGATCCTCGAATACTTTCGTAAGGGCGGCACGATAGAGAGAGCATCCACCAACATCACAGCATACCCTGACTATACGATACTGGTGCAAAGGCAGAGGTACAGTTATGTCGCCGTCAAAAGAAGGCTGAGGGCGGCGGGAGTCAAATATATGCTGCTGTATCCGGCACGACTGAAAGTGCTGCATGAGAACAAAGCGCTATTTTTTGATACCCCGGAGGATGTTGTCACATGGCTGGACCTGCAAGGCTGCCCGGAACAAGAAGTGGATAGTGATCGGCAGGATCATACCAAATGAAGATTTTGTAAACACGGACATTGTGAGAGTGAGCGGGATGAGGACCCTGAGTATACAAAGAAACTGTAACTGACTGAACTTTGAACACAATCTGAGCACGGTGCTCGACTTGGACTGGAATATAGTGAGTGTAACTGTAATTGGTAACTGTATGGCATCTGTATGCGTAACGTCTTCTTTTTTGAAAGGAGCAACAAAACGTGGACAACCTACCCCAATAGATTATTAGTTTCAGCGGCCATTAGGGCGGCTTTACCCTACTGAGCCCTGAGTAGAAGCTTGTGCTAGGCAGGGCTAGATGTGGGGGTGCCTGAGATCCAGGAATGGAGCTGGGCAACGGTCGGGGAGGGTATTGTTGGGGGAGGGGTGGGTGTTTAGAAGGTGGGGGGATGGGAAATTGAGTGTGTGTGGATTTGGGGAGTTTAAGTTTTGTTTTGAGCCTATTTGGAAGAATCAGCATGTTGTATTTGCGGTGCAAGAAGGGGCAGAATCGGCGGTGGATTGAGAGGGTGCTTATTAACGACCTATGGGGGACCTCAGGATAATAACGTGGAACGTCAGGGGCCTTAACAGTTATCTGAAAAGAAACAAGATCACGATGTATCTGAAAAGGCAGAAGATAGATATCGCACTACTACAGGAGACGTACTTGACGCGAGAGAAGTTGGACTTGGTTAAGAGAAAGTGGAGAGGGACTGTAGTGGGCTCGCCATACTCTGTATACGCCCGGGTGTGTTAATTTGGGTGGCACCACATGTCCCGTTCAAATCAATACAAGAGGTAGTTGAAACTGATGGAAGGATGGGGATATTGCGAGGGCTGGTGGAGAGCAGGGAGGTATGCATATTAAACACGTATGCCCCAACCAAAACACAGCAGCATATTTCAGAGCCCTGTGTACCAATCTTAGTACGTGTATAGGGAGCGCAGTGATCTGGGGTGGTGACTTTAATTGTGTGTTGGATCCTGTGGTGGACAGATCAGATGGCAAGGTGGGTAAGCCTGGCCCAGCGGCAAGAGCGTTGCAGACACTGCTAACTGATTTTGGCTTTACAGACGCGTGGAAGTTGAAACATCCCACTGAAAGGCAATACTCGCACTATTCAGCCCCGCATCAACTGCACACTAGGCTCGATTACGTCTTTGCTACAGCAGATGTGATGTCTGAGATTACCCAAATCGAATATAGGGCTAGGGTCCTCTCGGATCACTCGCCCCTGATACTCGGATGGAAATATTGCCCCCCGAGGGGGAAGATCCCTACATGGCGCCTCCGAGCGGAGGCGCTTAAAGATCCAGTCTTTAGAGAAGATATAAGGGAAGAGATTACTAACTTCTTTGAGGAGAATACTGGGAGTGTTGATTCCGCGGGCACATTATGGAAAGCTTTTAAGGTGGTGATGCGGGGGGCGGCCATTGCTAAGTCAAGAGGGTTACAGGGTGGGGTCTTGGCTGACCTGCAGAGGACGGAAACCGAGCTAGAAACAGCATTGAAGAGCGGTGGCGTAGACACGGAGTTGGTACTCCAACTACAGCAACAATGTGCAGGGCATTGGGAAAGACTCTGCAATCTCAATTATAGGAAGTATGTTGAGAGACAGCACGCGGGGGGAGATAAGACAGGCCGCCTTTTGGCCTGGCTATACAAAAGCGAGACCCCTAGGCCTCCGATTAGGACTATTATTAGGGAGGACGGGGAGGAAGTGGCCATGCAAGAGGGGGCTAACAAAGAATTTGTGGAATATTACAGAGTGCTGTACGCAGATGATGAGATGGGTGACTAACGCAGGATAATTGAGACGTTAGAAGACATAGGGCTGCCCAAGATAAGTGAAGAGGAGAGGGAGGAGTTAGATGAGCCAATCACGTTGGAGGAGTTAGAGGAGGTTGTGAAGCAGTTGCCTACCTGTAAGACCCCGGGAGCAGATGGGTTCCCTAGCAAATTCTATAAAGTATATAGAGAGGAAATCCTCCCCCCAATGCTGGACATGCTTAATGAAGCGGTTGAGATAGGACGGTTGCCTGAGTCACTCAGAGAGGCGATTATAATACCGCTGCCCAAGCCCAATAAGCCGGAGCATAGATGTGGTTCCTACGGGCCTTTGTCAATGCTAAATCAGGACAGCAAGATTCTCACGGCTGTCCTAGCAAATCGACTGCAGAAAGTGATTGGTAGACTCATACATCCTGATCAAACGGGTTATGTCCCGAACAGGAACATAACACACAACCATAGGCGACTCCATCGGGTGGTCGAATGGGGTAGTAAGAACGAGGGTGAGACGGCGATAGTGTCTCTAGACGCAGTTAAAGCTTTTGATTCGGTCAAGTGGTCGTGGCTATTGGCTGCTTTGGAAGGGAATGGTATGGGGCCAGGCTATATCAGAAGGGCTAAAATGTTGTACAGTGAGCCGCTTGCCAGGGTCCGAACTGGAGCGGTGATATCCGCGAGATGGCAACTTGGTAGAGGCACCAGACTAGGGTTACCCTGGTCTCCGATGCTTTACATCTTAGCCCTGGAACCTCTGGCGATATGCCTTAGGGCACAGTATGATGCAATAGGCATTGAGGTAGGAGGGGAACGACACTTGATATCCTTGTACGCAGATGATTTGTTGCTGTACTTGCAATACCCAGAAGAAAATCTCTTATACATACTAGAGGTGATGGAAAGGTATGCAGAGCTGTCGGGCATATCGGTGAACCCCCAAAGGTCTGTCATATTCCCGCTGGGTAGCTATAAGGGGACCCCTGTAGATAGACTACTGGTGCTACAGGTACCATGGGCAACTAGCTCTTTTCGTTACTTGGCCGTAGATGTATTTCACACGGTGGAAGAAGAACATAGACATAATACGGAAGTAGCCGTCGAGAAAATTAGGAACAGCATGCAGTTCTGGGCAAGATTGCCCTTCGCGATGATGGGGCGGGGGGCTATGCTTAAGATGGTAGTTCTGCCCAGACTCCTGCATTACTTTGGTAATATCCCATACATAATACCCAAGAAGTTTTTTAGTAAATTGAACAGCATGTGTAGGGATTTCCTGTGGCACAGTACCCGAAGCAGAGTGGCGTTTTGGAAATTGCAGAACTTTTATGAAAAAGGAGGTATCAGACTGCCTCATTTTGAGGTTTATTATTTGGCGGGACAGTTACAATATGTAGCTAAGTGGCTTTCTGATGAAGTGACCCCTAAGCACAGGGTGCTTGGACAGGACTGCGCCCCGTTTTATTTGAAAGAAATGATTTGGCTGTCTGATACCGAAATGAAGGGGCGTCCTGCGATGTTGAGGCTTCGATGGAAAGTTTGGCGTAGGGCTTGTCGTTTGATGGAAGTCCCATGCCCGTGCCTTCCGCAGGTACCGCTGGTTGCTTTGGCAGGAGGGGATAATCAGTTGAGGGTGATTGTTAGGACCTACTGGGAATCGGTGGGGCTGGCAATGCTAGGCGATGTTTGGCAAGAGGGATCAATTAAGGAATTCATAGAACTCAGCGAAGAGGCGGGGATACACACGGGCCAATATGTCACGTACATTAGGTTGGTACGGATGATTAAGAACACCTGGCCAGAGACAGTTTTGATAGAAGAACCAGATGCAGTTTTGGGAGCAATATACGACATATCCGAAGGAGGTCATGAGATCTCGAGACTGTATGAGATGGTGATGGCTAAGGTGGGGAAAGATTTGACACATCTGAGACTGGACTGGGAGGCGGAAGTGGGGGCCCCGATGGAGGATGGGGTGTGGGAGCGTGCTCTGGGCTACCACAAAAAAGTGTCTAGGAATGCCAGATTAAAACAAATACAGCTGTATGTAACGCATAGGGCATACATGACCCCCTTGTGGATATCTAAGTTCTGAAACGCTGGAATACAAGTGTGCTCTAAATGTAACCTGGAGAACGCTGACATGACACATATGTTTTGGTCGTGCCCGATCATTAGGTGTTTTTGGGGAGAAGTGGCGCAGAAACTGGCTGATAAATGTGTTGCTCTTGTCACAGACACGGCCTGGGCCTGCTTGTTGGGCGGGTTTCCTAGGCCACGGAAACTCAGGCATATTGAGAAACTGAGAAATCTGGCGTATGTGCTGGCGAAACGTAGGATCGCCATGGGGTGGAAGAAATGCCACAAACCCAAGGTGGATGTTTGTTGGAAGGACTTGCAAAAATGGGAGGAGCCTGAAACGGTGGAATGGCAAGAAGCGAGTAGCCGGGCTTATGAAGGGGAGGCAGGCACCCTGTTGGCTTGGAAAACGCTAATAGCAGAATTGTTTGGAGTAATATCAGATCCAACAGACTCCGAAGAGAACGAAACCCGGCCACAAGTGCTAAACATTGAATGAGAGTGACAAATAGGCTCACGGGGGAAGGGAGGGGTAGTGGGAGCAGTGATTAAGACAACTTGATGTGTAATGGAACTGTTATGATTATGCTGCTTGTTTGGTTTTTGTTGTTTTGTTTGCATAAAATCAATAAAAGACATTTTTTAAAAAATGTCTTCGCTGCATACTGATGTCAGAGGTGTTGAGGCATAGTCTGGTGTAAGTAAGCAGAGAATTATGTGACCAGCATGGCCAAATTTGTCATAGTCATTGCTGTATTCTAATGTGTGCGGGCAGCCACGCATGCAGCCAGTGTCCGCTGGAGTGGTGTGTTATACGTACCTAGCAGATTCGGTGGTGATTTGTTGTATGTGCACCCGATCAGGTAGTGACTTCCTCTGTCGATTCTTCCCATGGAAATTCCATGCAGTATATCCAACCTGTCTGAGTGCGATGGTGGGGATTCTATTAGAACCACTTTGAGTGCGATTTGCTTGTTTTCCCCGTACATGCAGTGACTGGTCAATCCTGTGAAATTTCACAGAGTGAAAAATGATATGAAGGCATGTGTTTCAGCTGGTGGTGCTTGTGGGAATTTTGATAGCGTGTCTGGTCTGGGTCACCACAATAACGGCCGGTGCCGCCAGGTGCTGAGTGTTCACATGCTCGGATTGAGAATTTGAAGGTTAGAGTCGTGTTTCAGGATAATGCGGCAAATAGTCAGGTTTTGAGGACTTTTTTTAAGGAACTGTAGTCCTCAGTGCTGCAGACATGCAGAAGAAGAGTGTTCCAGATGGTGGGAGCTAGGATAGAGAAGGCCCAGCCCCCAACTCTGGTGGAGTGGTAAGGGGGAATAGCGAGGAGGAGAGGTGAGCCCAATCTGAGGTTTCTGGGGGAGTGTAAATTGATGATTTTATTATGTAGGAACGCTGGTCCTGTATTATTGAGGGACTCGGTGTGTGATGCATATAGCTTTGAAGGTCCCCATTACTCGTTGCCTCTTCCTCGTCCCAGTGGTTTTTGAAATGTCTTCCCAAAGCAAATGGGGGCATTAGGTTTTAGGGAATGGAAGGAGCTTTGAGGGAAGGTGGATGGATTAAGGGGATACTATGTACTTCTAGGTTCACCACTGCTATCAATGGGGACCCTCCTCCTCATGAGATCCTCCTGCTGAGCACCAGCCCCAGAGGGACTCTCGGGTATCAGCCTCACCGGAAAGGGGCTCCCCATCTGAAGCAGTGATGAGACCCCAGGATTCATCACAGTGGCTTGTAATGATGCTGCCATCTTAGAATCCTTTCTGACAGGGTTTGGGCATTCACGGAATACCGCTGACCAGGGAAAGCAACCTTCTGCCTCTCAGAGCTTCTCCATCCAAACACGGAATTCACAGTTGCTCCTCCCTTAGTACGTTTGGGAACTTTCTACCACTGCGCATGCTTCAAACTTTGTTTGCTAAAAGAATGTGGTGGTCCACGGCGGTCTATCGTATATATATATTGCACAGCAGGGTTTCAACGTGGGGAACCTATATAAGAGTCTACTCTGCATACATTCCAGATATGAACAAGTCACACTCACACCAATATGTAGTGTGGATAATGGAGGATAGCACAGGGGCAGCGCTGTGGTCTTAGAAGCAAGACCACGCAGAGCAATAGAGGTTCGAATTCCGGATCCACGCTTAGAAACCGAACTCTGGTACGGTATTAGGGAAGTTATAAAAAAACAATAAAATAAATAAATAAATAAATAAATAAATAAATAATAAAATAAATACACGTTTTGTACACTGCAGGGATATCCAACACATCTTGTAATGCAATACGCCATTTGGTTGGGGGTAGTGAACGACAACCCTCTAAGCCACATTGTGTAGAGGTCGGGTCAACCAAGTCCCTTGCTGCTCACCCTCCTCATGTACTAGAATGGGAAGGCAGGGAAATGGGGTGGGATGTACGCAACCATGACGGGCCGTTAGAGGATGAAGGATGGTGTGGGTGCAATGAGGACCATCTGGAGCAGCAAGTAGAGCTTCGTTCACCAGAGTAGACCACACAATGGCCCTCATTACAAGTCAGGCGTTAAGGGTTTAATGGCGCCATCGGCGCCGTTAACCCTTAACGCATGATTCACATTTTAACGGCTGCTTTTTGCAGGCGTTAAAATGCAAGGCGCTAAGCCACCTTAGTTCTAATTACGGCACCGTAATTTACGGTGCCTTAATTAGCGCCTTCCCCACTCCCATTATGCCCTATAGGGCAAAAATGGGAATGGGGAAGGGGCCATTGGTGAATGGGGAATTACCGCCCCACTCACCTTGTAATGGGGCGGTAATTCCGCCATCCACCATGGCGGAGTCCGGCATGGACCATGGTGCTAGTAGCACCATGGTCCACCGCTTGACTTGTAATGAGGGTCAATGCCATTTTTCTCAGGGGTCCCGTGGAAAAGCTGCAACTGGGCTAGTCTAAAAATCAGGCTAACAGGCGTGCCTTTTCCATGTCCCCTTCGCCAGGGCCTTTGGGCAGTGAACCCTCACTTGATCCACCCCGCACCCTCCAAGTTCTATTTTATTCAGGGGTCAATGTTCTGGTACAATCAGGGGCCCTTGAAACTTCATAGAGGAAGGGAAGAGGTTGCCTGAATCTTCTAAGGGGCAGAGTAGAGGCGCTGTTCTGGGGGGCCTGGTAGTTGCTCCCACTGGCCCCATCTAAGCAGTGCACTCAATGAAAAATGCGGGGAAGGCTATTTGAGGGACCCCGGTTAGGGTCACATGATCCATTGCTGGCCCATTCAGAACCTCTGGAAACATATAGATGGGCTGGGGCAGGTCACCAGCATCTTCCATGAGGCAGTGTACAGTCAGCGTTTGGCAAGTCTGGCAGATGGCATGGCCCTGCCCTTCCTAGGCGGTGCACTCAAAGACGGAATATGTCTGAATGCACTTCAAAATCATGTACATATCTTCCACAGCCTTATTTTTGTGGCATTCGGGAATAATCACAATTTTCATTCCTCAGCCCACATACGCCCCTTCCCCGGTCTACGTTGTTTAGCTGAAGGGAAGTGGAGTGCCAGAGGCGAGGCAGGCAAGGAGGCTGTGAGATTCCCTGTTAATAAACCCTATCACCCACTCGCATACTCGGCCATGCGAGACCAGAAAGGATCCAGGGTGCCAGCTTGGTAGTGCCGCCAAATTGAGCCATTCCTGGTCCGGAAGTCGCGTTGCGAAACATCCAGATAATGCCAGTATACATGCCAACATTCTGCATGACTTTGGAACACGGGTGTTGCTAGGACTGAAAAAGGTCCGGGGCTAGACTAATGTAGGGACTGTTGGGACTCGGGGCTAGCCAACCTTTTGGTAGTAGCCCCTGAGCTTCTATCTGAGGCAACAATCAAAAGACATGGGGCTTAGCCCCCCTCTACCCTGGCCCCTCCTAGAGGGAGATTTTCTCACAGAAATTGTGAGATTCAAACTCTGCCCTTGGACTGCATTGGGGCTACCATTATTTTAGGAGAGAGAAACACAAAAGTAGCATTAACTTCAATTGAAAAAATCAGGATCCCCTGCCTAAATTGGGAGAGTTGGCATGTATGCACAGAACAGAGACAAGCCGTCGTTGCGCCGGCCAGCTGTGCCGCTCCGTATGGGTTCCGCATGCTTTTCATTGTGTCAAAAAACGGATTCAATTAATTACTGAAGCAAACAAACAGAATTACCATTCTGTTGTAATATGGAAAGGGGCTCACGCCAGGTTACGTATTACGTATGGGCATGCCATTCGGAGAGTTGCGGTTGGCTGCAAAGAGCAGGCATGTCGGTGCAGGGCTCATACCTGTAACTCAATAAACATCATGCTCGTCCACCAACGTCTCCAGTGTCTTTACACCTTCGCAAACCAAGACATGGCAGAACATCGACTTTCGATTTGCAGCAGTCGTGTTTTAAATAGTACAGACATTTTATATGAATTATATATGTGGTGGTCGATATATGTTATGTGTTAAAGGCATAGCTCCCAACCTTTTTTGTCACCATGGCGGGTGAAAACACCCGATTTTCTTTTTGGCAGGTGAGAGGCCCATAGAAGTGAATTGGCGTACGAGTGACTTGGCGAGTGATCTGATTCATCTGCTTTCAAGGCGGGTGACACCTGCCAAAAGCGGGTGAGTTCAGACCTATGTAAAAGGTTTGTAAGAAACCATAATTACACAATAAAAATATGTCTAGCTGGATTTTTGGGATTCCATTAGTGAAAGGAAAGCTTCCTCACATCCTGTGGTCACGCTGGGCGCCATAGCTACTTCAAAGAGCCAGCCATCGGCTGCAGGAGGGCAGAGGCAACGCTGGCCTCCGTTCCGTTGCTGACGCATTGGGTCAACACCCGCGTTAAACTCTCTTGGTGAAATCTCGCGATGACGCAGCACGCGCCGGAAGGAACGCTTTCCGCAGCAGGCCGCATGCGCCCTGCACGCGCAGTCCGAGAGGAGAGGGGGAGAAGGTTTGCTGGCAGTGGCTGTGCAATAATCGGTGTCAGCCGGGGTCAGCGTATATTAAACCCACATGAAGCAGCCTGGCTGCTTTGAATTATCGCCATGGAGTCACATTCTGCTTTAGGGCCTCCTGCGTCCTACTTTCCTTTAATCTTGGATACCGGCCTGCCTTTTAAGTTGCTATACCTCTGAGCAATTTTCAAAGAAAGGCTTTCGTGCTGAACTTGTGGGGAGCACTTTAGTGTAAGCTCCCAAAAACCTGCAAGTCTTGTTCCCCACTTTTAGACATTCGTCACTTGTGTTGTGTTCCTGCCTGGGACCGAGCTGGGCCATATAGTCGACAAACCAGCAGCCCAGCTTTTGGTCTTGAGCACACAAACGGTATTGGATTTTCCGCACATGGGTAAAATGTGGTTAATCCAGTGTGCACCAATGTGGCTGTTTGTGTGATAAGGAACAGAGCAGGCAGGTTTGGGAAGTGGACCATTAACTCATTGTCCCATCATTCTCATACAAAAAGTGGGAAAATGTACTTTTCTCTGTTCCCAAATCTGTGGATCCCTTATAGAGTAGGTTTAGTTTTTGTGTTCGTCCTGGTACAACAATTCAAGTAACATTACCTGAAATAAATGTACATCAACCTTATTTGCACAATGTTTCACTAGATGCTAACTACACTTGGTCAATTTCTTTGTACCACTCCAAAATATTATGCAAATTGGCTATCCCATAAGGCGGCTGATAGTTCATGGGAAGACTGGGAAAAAAATCTGGCTTTGTATTTTGTGATAAGCTGCGTTATTTGAGCACATAGACATTGGGCCTACTGCCGCCGTACTCATGCATTTTTCAGGCGCCTGGCTCCACAGAAACATTTACGGACAGAAAGGATTACGACCCCAGTGTTCCTGGAAGCACCGTTAATAACAGTGCCGGTGCTTCCTGGAAAGTCTGCGAGCCGGTGCCGCTCCACCTGTCAGGTCAGACCTGGAACCCGCCCGCAGACTCGTAGTGTGCCGGTCTGGTAACAACAGTGCCGGTAGCCTTACCGGCACGTTATTACCGGACCAGCACACTTGTAATGAGGCCTATTATTTTCTATTCTGCAGGTATTTACATCATATGATCAGGTATTCGCATAATTTGACAGTGATTGTCTTAATTGTCCCAGAGATTTCCATTGTATGCCCAAGTACTTTTACCAGGTAATGCCATCATTTGTTCAGGTACTCACACCATTCGCCAGGTACTGCTATCAAGTGTCCAGGCACTTGCGCCATTTGCCACCTATTGACAGCCCATGTCCAAGTACTACTCTCGTTTTCCAGATACTGGCATGAGACTCTCAGATGCACACATCATATATATATGATCATCATTGCATTTAATAACCAGGTTTCGCCAGCATGGGAGGGGATTTAGTTTCCTTTGTTAAGAATGATTGCAGACAGAGGGTAAGCAACATAATTACTCCTCTTCTTACCAATACTCTTGTAGGTCTCTGACTCTCAGGGCAACACCTATAAGGCGAAGAACCTTGTCAGACACCGGACAGGGGATCTGACCTGGGGCCAGATTCTTTAGTCATTTGCAACACATACATGTCCACCAAGAGCCTGTGTTTCTATAGTGCCCCTTATCGCATGGAGTTGGCCTCCTTGGTGGCCAAACTCATGGAATGGTAATCCGGTTTCTGTGAGGTGGGAACTGAACGATTTGAAGAGAGAGAAAGAGAGTCGGTGAGAGCCCGGTTGGTGGATTTCAAATGAGTAAGAGGGGCACAGAGTGATGAAGTGCAAAGGTGAGGTCACTACAGAGACGAGTGATATTCCTATGATATTCCTATGATAACTTGGCAAATCAATACATGCTACTTTACCCAGTGAAGCCGAAAGTCTTACACAAAGGCAATGCCCTTTTTTTCGAGACTCCGGAAGACGCAGCGAAATGGATGAATACTGTGAATTGCCCAGCCGAAGCAGACGACCAGGATATGAGAGATGAGGCTAAGTGACCCTGCTGTTTCTTCACCATGTACATTGCAGAATAAGTTGATAATGATCTTACAGAGTTTAGTGGAATGCTCCACGGAACGATAGTTGAGGGCGAACTGCTGAAACGTGACTGTGTTAAAGTAGTTTCGGGCAATGTAGATTGCCTTTGCACTAATAATGACTAGCAGGAGATACTGTGGCATAAGTGCGGGAGATACAGGGGAAACGCTTCCTAACCCCAATATTTAGTTTAGTTGAGATACTGGTAGTGTGGTAGGTTCCATGTCATTTCATCGCAGGATGTTTTCTCGCAGGGTTTTTTACCATGATTTCTTTTACGAAAAAACCCATCGAATTCTTTTTAACATTATTTTTGGGGGTTCCCCCAAATGCCCCATTTTCTTTAATTTGTATTTATTCCCAAACACCCACACCCATATATATAATTTACTTACCCCCCCCTAAAAAATTAGATGGGTTTTTTTGAAAAAAAATTTGCAGCAAAAAACCCAGCGAAAAAACATCCCGCGATGAAAGGACGTTGTACCGTGTGGTATCCCACTGCTGTGTTCCGAGTATCGGTGGAGGCCAAGAAAGGACTAGATGCAGGGTAGCCTGAGATCCAGGGTTGGAGCTAAGCGAAAGTTAGGGATGGGCAGGGTGGGGTGGCGGGAAGGGAGTTGGGGAGTTAACACTTGGGCAGTGACCATACACCTATACACCACTGCGCATGGAGCGGATGACAAGGGAAGATAGAGGCGGAACAGGTTATGGATAAGATGGGGGACTTAAGATAGCGACCTGGAATGTCAGGGGGCTCAATAGTTATTTTAAGAGAAATAAGGTCATGATGTATTTAAAGAGACAGAGAATGGATATCACTTTATTGCAGGAAACTCACATAACAAAAGAAAAACAGGAAGTGGTAGGGAGGAAATGGAGAGGGACCAGCATAGGAGCAACATATTCGGCGTACACCAGAGGGGTAACTACGTGGATGGCACCACATGTCCCTTTTAAGCTGCTACAGTCTACCATAGAGCCAGTTGGGAGGATGGTGCTAAAAAGGGGATTAGTGGAAAACAGAGAGCTGAGTATTATTAGCACGCGTGCCCCCCGAACCAAGATGCTGCATGCTATTTCAAGACCTTATACACCAAGATCTGCCCACACAATGGGGTGCAGTTATATGGGGAGGCGACTTTAATTGCACTTTAGATCCCAAGGTGGATAGATCATACAGGAAGATTCAAAAGCCCACCCCATCAGCTAAAGCCCTGAAGACCCCATTGAGAGATTTTTACATAGTGGACGTATAGAGGATGCACCACCCTCAAGACAGGCAATATTCTCACTATTCGGCCCCACATAACTTCAGGGACGTTATTTAGGGGTCGCCAGAGGTCGCAACTGCAACCTCTGAGGTCTCCCTTTTTTTGCTAAAGCAAGCACCTGGGCTGTGGCCCGTACCATGTGGCTCTTTGCTTGTGGAGTGGCTGGCTTTCTTGTTCAGGCCCCTTAAAAAAAGAACAAAAATAAGAACAGGAGTGCCACAGTCTAACACTTTCAGCACTGACCCTATATAAGAAAGAATAGGAAATAGGAATATCAAATAATGTGTCTTTCTGGAATTCTGTACAATAATTGCTAGACTCATTAAAGGTTTATTTCAGGCACACTTCAGGGAGTGAGTCACTGATTTAGTCTGTTCTTAAACGCCATAACTCAGCCTTTCATCCTTCTGAGGTCGATAAATGAGTACCAACACAGTTTGGGTGATATTGGGTGTATATTTGTTTTGTCAGCGGGTGAAAGGTTGTGTTCCATTGCTTCCCGCGATATCACTTCGGGGTGGGGCCAAATGACATCACTTCCTGTGGTGTCATCAGGGGTCAAAGGTTGTGTGATATCACTTCCGCTACCCCTGACATTTTGGTGAAATGATGTCCCTGCATAACCTACACACACGGCTACACTATATGTTTGCTGCTCCAGAGTTGACAGGAGAACTATTGCGGTCAGAATACAAAGCAAGAGTCCTCTCAGTCCACTCACCACTGATTATAACATGGCAATACTCGCCACCCAGAGCACAGATCCTGACATGGAGACTTTGAGCCAAAGCTTCGAAAGATACAGTGTTTAGAGAGGACCTGAAAAAAGAAATAGTGGAATATTTTGAACATAACACCGGGAGTGTAGAATCGGTTGGCACATTATGGTAGGCATTTATGGTAGTGGTGAGGGGAGCTGCAATATCTAAATCCAAAGGTCTGCAAGGTGGGATAACACATGAGTTACATGAAGCAGAAAAGAAACTAGAGACAATCATGCGTAGAGGTGGGCATTCCCCTGAGGAGGTTGGAACCATAAGACAGTTGCAACAAGATTGCCCGGAGTATTGGGAGAGACTATGCAACCTGAACTATGAAGAAAGCATGCGGGGGAGATAACCCAGGCAGGCTGTTAGCCTGGTTATATAAGAATGAGACACCCAGTCAAACGATTAGAGCGGTACAGGGATTGAATTGGCAAATACTTGATACTCAAGATTGAATATGGGCTTTTTAGAGTTTTACCAGCAACTTTATAAGGACGTTCCAATCTTTAAAGGAGCTAGAAGCAGTAATCAAGCTTCTACCCACTAGTAAGGCTCCAGGCGCGGACGGACTCCCTAGCGAGTTCTATAAAACATGCAAGGCGGAGATGCTTCCCCCACTACTAGCATTGCTAAATGAGGCGTTGGATAAGGGGACGCTGCCGGAGTCTCTGAGGGAGGCGATCATTATCGTGCTTCTTAAGCCTAACAAACCAAGCGTGGACTGTGGGTTATATAGACCGCTATCCATGCTTAATCAAGATAGCAAGCTACTCACGGCAGTGCTGACGAATAGGCTGAGACAGGTTATCACCGAACTCATACATCCTGATCAGACCGGGTATGTCCCGTGCAGAAGCATATCGACAACCTTAGAAGGCTCCATCATGTCATAGAACAAATGGAAAAGGACTCATAGGAGTTTGCTATTACTTCATTAGATGCAGTGAAGTCCTTCGACTCTGTCAAATGGCCTTGGTTGATGGCAGCCTTGAAGGAATACGGGGTTGGCCCACGTACTTGAGGTGGGTACAACTGCTGTACAATACACTGCTGGCCCGAGTCAGGCTGGGAGCGACCATCTCAGATTGATGGCAACTCAGTAGGGGCACTAGACAGGGATGCCTGTGGTCCCCGATGCTGTTTATTTTAGCACTGGAACCCCTGGCGATATACATGATGCAACAACACAGAGAGGTGGGGATCAGCACGAAGGGGGGGCAACACCTGATATCAATGTATGCTGATGATATGCTGCTGTACTTGAGATATCCTGAAGAGAACCTAGAATATATTCTGGAAGTAATGGGGCGATACGCAGTGCTGTCAGGCATAACAGTGAATCCCAAGAAATCATGTATATTTCTCCTAGGTAGATATAGAGGGATACCACGAGAGGAACTGCCGGTATTACAAATACAATGGGAGACGAGGACCTTTAGATACCTGGGGATTGATGTATATCACACAATCGAGGCCGAATACAAACAAAACACAGAGAAGCGGTGGCTAACATTGAAAACAGTATGAGGTTCTGGGCCAAGTTCCCTTTGACCATGATGGGGAGAGTGGCATTGTTAAAGATGGTGGTGCTGCCTAGGTTGTTGCACTTTTTTGAGAATATATCATATATAATACCCAAGCGATTCTTTGTTAAACTCCAAAGTATATGCAGAGAGTTCATATGGCACAACACTAGAAATAGAATAGCACTATGGAAACTGCAAAACATGTATGACCAAGGGGGCATTAAATTGCCCAACTTTGAGATTTACTATCTGGCCAGCCAACTACAATATGTGGCCTGGAGGCTATCGGAAGACTCAACATCGGAGTCCAGATTGTTGAGGGCTGAATGTACCCTGTTTTTCCTAAAAGAGTGGATATGGTTGCCGAAATCACAGCAAGATGGGTGCACAAGAATGTTAGAATTGGGATGGAAGATTTGGCAGAGGGCCTGCCAGGTCATGGAGAACCCGACCCTGTGTTCCCCACAAATGCTGATAGTGGCACTGACAAGAGTGGACAAGAAATTGTGGAAGATAATCCGGTGGCATTGGGAACTGATTGGTATAGCAACATTGGGGGATGTATGGCAAGATGGGAAGGCAGTGAAATTTGACACGCTGGTAGAAGATACTGGTCTACACCGGGGACAGTATATCACTTATACTAGGCTGTTGCGGAAAGTGAAAGACACGCGGTCAGAAACAGTACTAGAGGGGCAGCCCGACACAGCCATTGAAACAATTTATGACACATCAGACGGAGGCCATGAGGTCTCTCGAATTTACGAACTACTGATGTCAAGGGAAGGAAAGGAGGTGCTCCAGTTGAGACGGGACTGGGAAGAGGAAGCCGGGGAATCTATCAGTGATGGGTTGTGGGTGAGGGTTCAGAGATACCACAGAAAAAGTGTCCAGGAATGTGAGGTTGCAACAAATCCAGTTATATATTACCCATATGACGTATATGACCCCTCAGAGGATTGCACGCTTCAAGTTTGAAGGAATACAAACATGTCCTAAATGTGGGGAGGTGAACGCAGGAATGATACATATGTTTTGGGTGTTCCCGGAAATAAGGAGATTCTGGGGAGAGGTGGCCCACAGTTTGACCGAGAAGGGGATTAAACTGGAGGTGGAATCTTTGTGGGCGTGCATGGTGGGGGGGTGGTTTCTAGGCCGCGCAAGTTGGAACATGTGAGTAAACTCAAAGACTTGGCTTATATACTGGCCAACCCCAGAATTGCCATGGGCTGGAAAGAGGAGGGACCATTGCGGAGTAGGAATTTAGTGGGGTGGCAGGGCCGCAGCCAGCACGGCCCTCTGTCATGAAAATGGATGAGGATGCAGATGTACATTTTTCACTTGTATATTGGAGATGGGGGGCTAGTGTGGAGCAAAGGAAGGCCAGTGTGAGGGAGAAACCTGGACATGCTGGGTAGAGTATGGGTGTCATAAGTGTGAGTGGGGAGAGTGTGCAGTCCTTTCAGAGAGAGAGTGGGAGAGGTCCGAACACCAAATGCAACACAGGTCGTTCCCTAGAAACCTAGACAGAATGGCCAAATTCCGAGTGATGGGCAGATGGTGCAGCAAGTCATTTTATAGCCTGCTTGGCCCTACCATGGACGGTTGAAAGGCCATCATTTTGTATTGTCTCTGGCTGTACCACTCTAGAGCTTCCTTCATTGTTCTATCCATTGGCCTTTCCCTTGCATTTTTTCATTATTCCAGTCCCCCAGCTTTGCAGCTGGGTAATCAGCAATCAGGCAGCAAGTCTCTTTTATACTTCATTTTGTTTCACTCTTTTTATTAGTTTGCTGCTTGTTTTCTGTGCTGGGTATTGCTTTTTGACTGACACTTTATTTCTTGTATGTTGGATTGTTTAGTTGTCTTCATGCAGAATTTTGTATTTTGCTCTATCCCTTTCCAGTATTTTGGCCTGCCGCAGAGCCCCTCCCTTTTGAAAAAGTTCACCCATTGACAGTGGTGAAGTTGAGAGGGGGTGCGTGTGTGTTGTGCATGCAAAAGGTTTCTACACAAACATGTCAACTGCAGGTGCTGCCTGAGTGTTGCATTGCATGAGTGATTGAGTCTGTGTGCTTACATTATATATATGAGTCTGTGTGAGTGTTTATGTGTGCGTGTGTGCCTGCATGTGCAAGAGTTTGAGTGTGCACCCATGTGAGCGAGCGAGACTACATGTTTGCTTGTGTGTGTGTGTGTGTGTGTGTGTGAGTGCAAGGGCAATGCGTGCATGTCTTTATTTGTCGGGTAAAGGGCCACATCATAAAAGTGAATATGTATTTATTCTGTGAGAGTGCATTGGTTTAACACAAATTAAAACATTTCAATCATTCCAGCATTAAACATTATTTTTAGTGCAAATGCTGGTGTATATGTTGGGGGCATCCGCGTGAATGTAAAATAAAGTGGCAATTTTGGCATATATTGTGGACACAACTTCTTGAAAGTGACTTTCAGGGGCGATGGTGGCATAGATTGTGTGCATGACATCAACATCAATGTGAATGCTGCCATATATTGTGGGTGAAGCATCATGAAAGTGATAATGAATGGCAATGCCGGCATATGTTGGTGCAGCTTCATGCGAGTGCTTTACTGTGGCAATGCTGCCATACATTGTGCCTGCAACATCACCGAAGTAAGTTACAGTTCCAATGCAGCATATATTCGTGGAGCAGCATTATGAAAGTAGCATACAATGGCAATGCTGGCATATATTGGTGCAGGTTGTGGAAACTGCTTTATAGTCACATAGTGGAAAAGCTGAACTATATTGTTGATGTGACATCAACAAATGGATATACAGTGGCAATGCTGCTATATCATGAGAACATTATCATGAAAGTGATGTACAGTAGCAATGCTGGCATGTATTTAAAGTGCAGCAAAATCAACTTGATGTTAAGTGGTAATGTTGCCATATGTTAGGTGTCCAGCTTCATAAGTGATTTACAGAGACATGTGGGGGTCATTACAAGTTTGCCGGTCCGGGAACTACAGTACCGGTAAACTTGCCGGTACCATAGTTTCCAGACCGGCAAACTATGAGTTCTGTGTGCGGGCGCCATCCTGCCCGCCAGGTCTGACCTGGCGGGGGGACTGTCACCCGCCCACAGACACAGACGGTAGCACCGGCGCAACCATGCTCCCCATTCCCAATGAGCCCTATGGGAGCATTTCATTCCAGCGCCCATGAAAGGGCAATTACCGGGTCCGGCAATGCCGTAATGACCTGGTAAATGGCCATTCGTGGGTGCTGGAAAAAATTGCAAGTTTGGCGGCAGCCTGCCGGTTTTACCAGCAAGGCTACCGCCAAACTTGTATTGAGACCCATGCTCTATTGTTGCTTCACGACCTCACTGGCACTGTAACCATTGTCCGGACTATTAAATGTGTGATTTTCACCTGTACCCTTTTCTTTTTTGTATTATCCTGCACATCTTCATAAATATACTCATTGTATTATATTGTAAAATAACTGCATTTATTGTAATCTATGCCTAAAGTATACTTGTAACCCTCTTTAAATGCGCCCAGATACCTTCGGGTTTGGTGAGCCATATAAATCAACAAACAAACAAACATTGGCAATGGCATATGTTGTGTGTGCAGCTTAATGGGAGTGATTTACAGTGGCAATGCTAGAAAGCAGGCATACATGGCAGTCTCAGGTTCAGGAAGGTGATTCATAGTCCCAGTCTTGGCAGAAATGCTGGCAGTGACATCAAAGTGATTAACAATCTAAATGCTTACATATTTTGTGGGCTCAGCATCATTTAAAGTATTATGCAGTGGCAATAGTGGCATATATTGGTGCAGCGTAATGATAGTGATTTATAGCTGCAATGCTGGCATATCTTGTGCGCTCAATACCATCAAACTGATTTACAGTCGGAATGCTGGCATATATTGCAGATACAGTGTCAATGATGGCCTCAAGTATACACCAACTCTTGAAGACGGTTCAAGGATTTTTATGAAATGTTTTGATAGGGTTCAACTAAGGGTTATCCCTCTCTGTCTTTTTCTCTCTTTCTTATCTTCCATGGGTCTCCCTCCATTCTAGCCCACTCTTCCATTAATCTCAAGGTAGTCAATAGAGATTGGTAACTCCTACTGTCTAAGGTCTATTTGACTAGTGGTAAGGCCTACAGGCAACGGCCTCTTGCTCCCTCCAGGGGCTTTTAGGTGAATCCTAATCTGGGGCCCTACAAGAAGAATGATATTAAGAAGCGGTGCCTTCTAATCATCCAGGTGTTGCTTCATCATTACCTCTTACACTCTTGTGCTATTCAACCTGATGCTCTTTCCTTCCTTTCCCTCCTACTCTCCTCCATTCTCTTCCTCCCACTCTCCTTTCTCCCATGCTCTCTTCTATTCTCTGACTCCCCAATGTTCTTCAGCCTACTGCTATTCTCCCTCTCTCTCTACCACTCTCCACTCCCCTCTATACTGCTCTCCCTTCCCTTTCCTCTTCTCTCCAGTCTACTACTCTTCACTTTACTTCCATAGTACCAATGTTTCAGTATATGTTCATTTTTTTAAATAACAAAGATAGATGTGTTATATGAATTTAAAATGGGTTTATGGCCATGCACACTTTTTGAATTGTTGTACACTTTTTCAAATGTGTTAGGCCGAGAAGTGTCAAAAACATTTTTTGGTAGTGTTTCATATATGTATTTTTCATTTTTCATGTTTGTTGCATTCATAAGTGTTCATGTATTCTAAGGAATGATGTTCAGTTTGATGTGCTATATTTGTTGTTTTATTGAGCTATGAATAAGTGTTTTTTTGTAATCCTGTTTGTAATATTGTAAAATAAACATAGTTATTAAAGTGTGCATGTGATTAATGTAGGAAATAA
This sequence comes from Ambystoma mexicanum, assembly GCF_040938575.1. NCBI lineage: Eukaryota > Metazoa > Chordata > Amphibia > Caudata > Ambystomatidae > Ambystoma > Ambystoma mexicanum. Next base: position 1,400,080,637 of record NC_090934.1, on the reverse strand, counting down.
CAGCTAGTTGTAGTTGGAATTGGTGTAAGACTGTAGAGAGTACAGAATACTGTGATTGAAATACTCTACATCTCCTTTCTTCAAAAGGTATTCACAAATGTATACCTGAAATCTCTCAGTTGGCTCCCGGTTGCTGCAAGGGTCAAATTCAAAAACCCTCTGCATCATCCATAAGGCTGTCTGGGATCACGCTATCTGCAACTCTCTCTTACCCAATACTCTCCTTCAAGATCCCTTTGATCCTCCGACTCCAATTCTCTGCTGTTCAAACGCTGCTCCAAGCAGAGAGCTGGGGGCAGACCTCTTGCCTCGGCTGGCCCCCTCCTCTGCAACAATTTCCCTCTTTCTCCCTATCTTGAACCGGATCTCCTCAAGTTCTGCAAGCTCATCAAGACCTTCCTTTTCTCCTCCTCCCTCCCTCTATCCCTCCCCTGCTAACCTTCCCCACAGTCGCTGAGATTGGCGGCCAGGCACCTCAAGATTCCTTATGGGGTTCTGGCCCTCCGCCCAATCGCCACCAATATCCCCCTGCACTTGCCTGGGCCCTCAACTGCCTGTTGGGTGTTGTCCCATGTTGCACTTATTTGATGTGGAGTCGACCTCCCTCTCTCCAGGGCCACCGCCACCATTGCACTTATCTGTTGCTTCTGCCACAGACACCCTTGGCACATCCATCACTTATCCCCCTCTCCACTCTTCCTCTGCACTTGCATGTTCCGAATGTCACAAGGCCTAGTAGGACCCTTGTTGTTCGTTTGTTTATTTATTGACTTTTTCATTGTTTGCTGTTCGATTATTTGTTTCCTTGCTCCCTACCCTTTTGCCTTGTGACGCTTTGAAACACTACGTAGCTGTACAAGTGCCTTATAAATGACCACCAATAAAATAAATAAATATGGCAGCCAAGTTCACTTCACAACATACCTATCAAGTACAATTCCAAATACAATTACTACGTGGAATAAAACCACTCAGTGAATATGTATGAAATAATAAGCTTTGCCAACGTGATTGTTTTCCTGATTGCATTTGTTAATTGATAACAAAATAGTCGAATACTTAATGACTACAAAAATCACGTATGTAAGAGAAATAGGAAATAACAAGCATTTGCAAAGCCAAAAGATTTAGCACTCATAGTTGTTCATAGACAAAAAAATTCATAGAACTCCAAGTACTGAAAACAAATCGCCTCTGTACAAAATAACAAGCATTGGCAAAGTCAACAGTTTTCCCACTATTGTTCTTTGACAAACAAATGGTCATAGCTTCAATTACTATGGCAAATCACGTGTGTAAAAACGGACAAAATAACACACATCAGCAAAGTTAACACGTTTGCCGTTTGTAATTGTTTTTTGACAAAGTGTTGTATCTTCTATTACCAATAACTGTGTAAAGCCATAGTTTTGCTGTTTGTAGCTGTTCATTGTGGCAAGTCAGGCAGACAAGAAGACATAGTTCGACATATTTTATTGCAGAAAAAAAGAAAGCCCTCAACTATCCCTATAACTAAGATGACGGAGTTCCCTAACTTCAAAGAAAGCAACAAATGGGTGCTAGTCAGGATGTCTCTCAAAAATTCTGTCCTTCGTCCGAACCTCTTCTAGTCTATGCTCAATCTCTTCCACTAATAAACTAAAGAGCACACTATTTGCCTAAGTAAGTTTGTCCCACTCTACTTGGTTTCTGGTGGCTGGTTTCTAACCCCCACCCAAGTTTGTCTATGGTTCTCTCACCCGCTCTCAGGCTTGGGCCTGCTGATAGAGTTCAAAGTTAGGTCCTTTAGGTTTTCCTCTCATCTTCCAGAGGGTTGCGCGGGACGGCCAAGCAAGCATTCTCATCAGTTCAAAAAGTGAATCTCCACTTTGGAGTAGCTGGTTCTTTAAATCTGTTCCTTGCTTATAACAACAATGTTGATGAGCCCAGATCTATTTGATTTTATATTCACTCTCTTGTTCAAACCGATTCGGTCTTTTGACCTCCTTTTGCTTTTCACATCTTTAAGCAGCACGTGGACTATCTGCCTTTCAGGTTGCCTGGATACACTAAGTGTTCACCCCCACCTCAGATATTCTGTGGCTCAGCCCCTCATGTGCTAAACGACCTGTCACGTCGTCTGGTTATCATATGGCTTTCACTTCCTCGTGGGCTAACCTCTGGGTCTAGCTTCTCAGGTGAGTAGGTTCTCGTGATGTGACTCGATTGGACAAATCTTTACTCGACTTCAAGTCATCAGGTGTGCAAAGCATATTTGAACATTAATTAAATGGTCATACATCAATTGCATAACATTCGTAAAACAATCTATGATAACATCAGAGACAAAACCATTTTATTAAAATACCTTCCTCATTTCTCAATAAATATTATGCTTTAAGTTAAAAACCTCCATTGTACGTGACTACCATCAGTCAGAAAAAAGGCAGAATACATTTACCCGGTTCGATCAATTGGTACACCTAAGAATAAAAGCAAAATGAGCAATTAGTAGTCTCAAATTAATTTATACTCCAGCATGTCAAGTTAATACCTTTGAGTCTTATCATAACATTTGACATAACCTTTTACTCGAGCTTTATTCAAATATTAAAATAGCTGTACACCACTGAGTCTGATTTTGCGGTCTTCTTTGCAAACAGAGGTTCATGCCTCCATGTGCAATGTTTCCAAGATATAGTTATGCAGCATCCCTTATCCATATGCATATTCTCATCCAGGCCCAATGGATTGACATATTGCCTCAAAATATACAACGTTATTATCATACGTTGAGTGACATATTGCCATAGCAACTTGCAAGGTACGTATATCGTGGTGATTTAGAATTGGTATGAGGTAGGAAGCTCCAGGATCTCTATACACTGGGCATAAGAAGACACAATGTTTGAGAGTTTCCTCTGTTTCATAACAAGCAAGACATCTGTTGTCCTGCGTTTGTTTCCATTATCGTGTGAGTCTTGCAAGGTTCAGGATTATCATTCTATATTGAATATATAAAGAACGTGCAGATTCAGGTGAAATAAAATCTAAATAGTCTTCATACCCAAAGTCCCTTTTACAGAACCAATAAGAAGTTCTTATTTATTTATGTATATACTGGAGGAACAATGCTCTTTTGATCACAAAAGAATGTACAATAAATTGAAAAAATCAGATTTGACAGGAAGTGGTGAGCTTCTTGCAATGAGGTGAGTTTCAGGGACATTCCAACCAGGTTGCGCAGGGGTGTAAATGCAACAGTCACCGGGGACAATACATAAGTAGACATACATATATTAAGGAGAATAAAGATTGGACATTTTTAAGTGCAGGTGGGCGGTACGGCCAGCTGTGCTCAGGGTGTGCCCATGATGGGTGCAGTGCTAGAGTGAAGGCAGAGGAAGTGAGGGACAGAGGCAGGCTATGAGAGATAGGTTAAGAGGGTAACTCCAGTGAGAGGAGGTAGGCCTATAGTTTGGTATTGAACAAATCCATGTGGACTGTTTCTCAGATGTCCTGGGGAAGATAATTCCATGCTAGTGGAGCAAGAAGAGAGAAGGAGTGGAAGCAAGAGGAAGCACAGGAAGGGCGAGGAGCCTCAAGGGTAGTAAAGGAGGCCGAGCAGAGATTACGAGAAGACTTCTAGAGTTGGATAGAGAAGGATAGATACAGTGGACCTTAACGTGGACAGATTTGTGAACCAGCAGAAGAAATTTAAATCTAGCTCTGTTCTGCATCATCAGCCATGCAGCCTGGCGACGGTACAAGGAAGTAGGTGTGAAGTGAGGGAGTTCAAAGAGAGTGCTGGTAGTAAAGTTAATGATCTTGTTGAGAGGACAGACAGCATAGCTGGGGAGACCAAAGAGGATACTGGCACAGTAGTGCAGTTTAGAGAAGACAAGAGTGGTTAAGTGATGCTTGCTGGTGTTGAACAGAAGGAGGTGCCTGATTTTCTTTTTATTTAGATGGTTGAGATGAGCTGCTGTTCCAGTTTTGGAGATAAAAGTAGAGAAGTTGTGATATGGGTCATAGATGATGATGAAGTTTTTAACTGAAGAAGAGTAGGGGAGAGTGTGGTAGGTGGGGACTGGATAGGCAGAAGAAGAGAGGAGGGATAGCTTTTGTCAAGGAAGGAAGGAGTGCAAAGCCATCCAATATTTAATGGCAGAGAGACAGTTTCAAATTTTGGTAGAGAGATCATAGTACAGATAAGGAAAAGAGAAGAAGATTTGGTTGTTGTCGGCAAATAGTTGGTACGAGAACCCAAAGGAGGAGATAAGTGCCCCAAGAGCAGAGGTGTAGAGTGTAAAGAGGAGTGAACACGTGACAGAGCCGTGTGGAACACCAACAGTTAAAGGAGTATGTTGAGAGTTGTTGTTGCTCCGAGAGACATAGAACTGGTGAGGTGCAAGGTGGGATTCAATCCAGGCAAGGGCTTGATCACGAATCTCAAGAAAAAAGAGAGTATTAAGGATATCAGAGTGATCGACAGTGTCAAAGGAAGCAGACAGGTCAAGTAGAATTAGGACAGAGGAAAGGTTTGAGAGCTTAACAGAGGCGATGAAGTTGGGCACATTCATTAGAGCAGCTTCCGTGGAGTTAACTGACAGTTGTCTACATAATGCATGCATTTTTATTCTACATATGGTAACATAAACATTTTTTACCAGCCCATTTGATTCTGTGCTCATAGCAGACGGATTATGCCCCAGATTAGCCAAGTTTAGTGACATTAGTAAGGATTTAATGTGTTGTAACCAAGGGAGGGCCCGGCCAATCTCCTTTGCCATAATATCCTTATGCATTTCTTTGAATTTTAAACAGATCCAGAGAGACACATAGGCGTGACTACTACAGCACAGATTGTAAGGTTATTTCATTGTGAATTGATCTAACATCTGTTTCCAGATGAAGCAAGCTGTTTGGGCTACTTGAGGGGAGTTGGACTTTTTTTTTCAAGAATTCTATTTTCTGTTCTAGCTAGACCAGGTGTATTAACATACCCCAAATTTCTGGCCCATAAGTTGCAACTGGTCTCGCGTATGCTTTAAATGTTTATGGTAGGTTTCACAGATCCACTTCCGTGTCTATATGCAAACCTTAGTATAGCCCCGCCGTTCCGTTCTAGGATTATTTTGGCGATATGTGATTTTACCAAAGGTAAAATCAGAGTGGTACATTTCAGAGTGGCCAAAATACAGAAAAAAAACGACAGAATTGTTTTTTATTTTATTTGGGCCCCCCCCAATCCCTCTGTTTTTCTACCCTTTTAACCACACACCAATCCCATCACCACCCATTTTAACCCCTTACCCCACTACCATATATATATTTAATTAAAGTTTACGTATTTTGGCTTTCCGTGAAACTTACCACTCTGTTTAATTTTCAGTGAAATGACTCTGTACCATTATTTTCACTTTCACTAGCTGGGCATCCCATTGGCAGTCCTCAGTGAACCAGATAATCGTATGCCATGACTTGTTCGAATCTCTTATCATCAATGCAAGCATCTAATCTAGGACTCTTCATGCTTCTGGGATGCCAATATTAATTTCCAGGTCCACGACCTTCCATTTTTCGTTGAAGATAGCTACTGATTTCTTATTCCAGAAGGTGTTGTTGCTAACAAAATTGCATCATCAACGAAAAAGAGTGCCAGAATTTTGTCCTGTCCTAATCTGGGTGCAGGGGGGCTGGACTCATTGACATTAATATGTCAATTAAATCATTGATTTATATAAAAAACGAGGTCAGAGCAAACACACAATCCTGCCCGACGCCTTTTTCAACTGTAAATAATTGAGTTGTTTCGCCCACGAAACCCCAGCGGAACAATGCTTGACTATTTGAATATAATTGCTGTATGGTCCCCACCTAATGTTCAGGGAACCCCTTATTTGTATTTGTATTTGTTTTATTTATAACGCGCAGACCATCAGGCCCGGAGGCATCAGGGCGCAATTTGTATAAAGTTACAATAATGCATATATACAGACATAAAAATTACATTAAAAGAATACTAACAGTGTTTCTATCTACATACATTACAGTGCCGCTAGGCTTAACAGTGGATATACCCATAGGGTGTACAGAAAATAGTAACGGAGGTCAGCGTGCCAGCTTATGTAAGACAAGGGCGCAGAGCATGTCTTAGTGCTGGTCAAAAAGCCAAGATTTGGTTTTTGGCCTTGAATATGTTGAATGAGTCTTCAGCTCTGATTGTAGCGGGGAGGGAGTTCCATAGCATAGAGGCTAGGACAGGGAAGCTGGTGCCCCCCGCTTTTTGAAGTTTAAACCTAGGAATCGATAGACAGTGAGTCTGGGCAGTTCTTAGAGGTCGGGAAGTCGAGTGGCGAGACAGCCGACTGCAGAGGTAGATAGGGTCCTTGTTGGCCAAGCATTTGTGCGTGAAGGCAAGTGTTTTTAGTGAGATTCTCTGCATGACAGGTAGCCACTTTAGGTTGGTTCTGGATTCTGAAATGTGGTGGTTGCGGGGGATGTTTAGGGCAACTCAAATGGCATTGTTCTGGGTTGTTTGGAGTTTATTCAAGTTCTCTTGGCTAGTACCTACGTAAAGGGCACTACAATAATCAATTTTGGCCATAATGAGAGTTCTAGCTAGTGTGATACTGTTAGGGGTGGTAAGAAACGGTCTGCAAGCTGCAATAAGTTTGCACGTGTATGCAGAGGCAGATATGACTGAATTTATTTGTCGAGATAAGGATAGGGTGGCATCAAGGTAAAAACCTAACGTTTTGGCGTCTTTCGAGACTCGTATGGTAATACTGTCTATGGTGAATGACTGATAGGACGGCTCTAGTTTGCTCAGGCATTGTGAGGTGCCCAGGATAAGGAGTTCAGTCTTGTCGTCATTTAGGCATAACTGGTGTTGGGCCATCCAGGCTTGGATGACCAGGTAGACATTGTTAAGGGCCTTGATGTCAGCTAGATAATCACCTGTGATTGGAATGAATATCTGGGTGTCATCCGCATAGTTAGTGTAGGAGACACCCAGATAGTCAAGCACATCAAAGAGTGGTTTCGTGAAAATGTTATAAAGTGTAGTTGACACGCAAGATCCCTGAGGTATGCCGCAGTGAATTGGGGAAGGGTCCGCAGCTGCAGATGGGGCAAAGACCCTCATGGATCTATTGCTCAAAAAGGATTTATCCAGGCCGCAGCAGAGGACGAGAAGTTGGCAGCAGAGTGGAGGTGCCTGCATAGGATCTGGTGGTTGACCAAATCAAATGAGGCAGGGAGGTCAAGGAGTAGTAGCATTGCTAGTTTGCCCTTATCCTTCAATACCTCAATTTGGGTTTTTAGGTCTATTAACGCAGTTTCCGTCCCATGACTGGGACGAAATCCAGATTGTCATAGACCTAGCAGATTGTTAGATTCCAAGTAATCTTGGATCTGAAGGTATGCTGCGCGGTCTAAAGTCTTCAGCAAAAACGGTACCGTGGTGATAGGTCGGAAGTTAGTAGGTATGCTTGGGTCTAGGGATGGTTTTTTGAGCAGTGGGTTCACCCAAGCGTCCTTAAGGTTGTCCGGGACAATACCTGTTTTAAAGGAGGAGTTGATGACGGCTGTAATGAATGGGGCCAAATCATGTGCAGAGTCCTTAATGATGGGAGCTGGGCAGCGGTCACCTTGGCAGTTGGATTGTTTAATTCTCAGGATGATATTTTCTACCTCGGTAACGTTGAGCGGTGAGAAGGCAAATGGTTTGGTGTTAGCAGTGTCTAGAGGGAGGGCCCTAGCAGGGGAGAGTGAGCGGTTGTCGAGCTTCAGACTGTCCTGCTTGTCTTTGATTTTAGATTGTAGCGTAGAGATTTTATTCAGTAGGGCTGCTCGAATGTTAGCACACCATTTACTATCTTTCGTGCAAGTGTCTGGGGGGAGACTGGAGTTTCTAGCTCTTTTAGGATTCTGAAGAGTTCCTTGGTATTCGAATCAGCTTGCAGGATATGAATGTTAAGAGACTTTATTTTTGCAGTGATGATAGCATCTTTGTAGGTGAGTGAGGCAAGAAGGAAACCATCTTTATGCTCATCAGAAGGGTGGCTTTTCCAGCGATTTTCAGCACAGCGTTTAGCTTTGCGGAGCATTCTTAACTGTGGGGTGAACCAAGAATTAAGATGTGCTCGTGGTTTGGCCTTTCTAAGTTTGATGGGTGCTATAGAGTCTATGGCCGTGAGCATAGTTTGGTTATAGGTGTCTACTAGGGAGGTGGGATCAGAGCAGGTGTTGGTGGCCGCATTGAGGGAAGGGAGTAACAGTAGGAGGAGTTTCTCCTTAGTTATGTCCTTTTTACTTCTGGTAGGGAGTGCTGGGGCTATCGGTTTCAGGGCTTGCGGGGTTGCTTCAATATTAAAAGTTATAATGTGATGATCAGACCATAAGCAAGGGGTATTGTCGAGGACCTTGATATTGCAGTTAGAGCCAGCTAACCAGTCAAGGGTCCTACCTTTGATATGGGTGGGTTCTTGAATGAACAAGGTGAAGCCGAGGTCAGTTAGAACATTCTCCAGATCTATTGCCATAGGATCATTTGGGTCACCAAGACCTAAATTAAGGTCGCCTAGGATGATTGTTTGTGCATTATTTTGGTTTTGTCAAGGAGGAGGGTGGATATTTCACCTACAAAGGTCGATGCCGGACCTGGGGGCCTATAGATAAGGTGGAGGGTGGACGTTTGGTTAGGCGTTAGTGATAGTTTGACTGACAGCAACTCGGCTGATTCGAGTTTGGAGTCGGATACCACTCTTAGGTCAAGAGAGTTTTTATGAATGAAGGCCACACCACCGCCTCTGGATTGGGCAGTGGTACGGTCACATCGCGTGATGCCGTTATCTTTACTCACATTCCAGAGTGTTACCCTAGGAACCCTGTTGAACGCAGACTTTAAAATGGATGAAGGCGGCATAAAGGCGGGTATTCCTCAGTGTAATATATAGGAAGAATGCCTACACCCTTGTTCCACTGTGCCCGTTCCTTCTTGAATTCCCGCCTGTAAATGGCTTATAATACCATTATTCATTACCAATACCTGGATTTGATCCTTCACCACCTTGGCAAAGATCTTCCCTGGTGTGTCCAATAAAGATATTGGACGATAATTCACTGTATGCTCTCTGCCCCCCTTTTTATATATGGACACTATTTCGGCTTTTGTCCAGGACTCTGATACTCTATTCACTGAAATTAACACATTAAAAAGACGATGCAAAACAGGCACCCAGATTACAGTTTCTGCCTTAAGAATGGGCCTCATTTAGAGTCTGGCGGTATCCCTGCTGCTGCTACCGGCAGGTTGCCGTCGGACTCGTAACATTTTACCACCACCTGACTTCCCGGTGACACCAGGAAATTACAAGTGCGGCAGCCTGGGAAGTCAGGCGTTGCCGCTGCCATGAATGGTCTGCCGACCGTGGCCGCTGAGCCCAGCAGGGTCAGACCTGTTGGGCACTATGGCCACGGCAGGCTAACACGTAGTTTGCCGGTCTGAAAATAAGGGTGCCAGTGAGCTTACCGGCACCCTTGTTTTCCAGACCGGCAAACCTGTAATGACGCCCATTGATTGGAATTTTCTCAGGCCCTGGCCCTTTTTTCCTCCCTTCTGTGAGTAGAGTGCACATTGTATTTCCGGTATTGTAAAGATTCTGACCTCTGCCAAGGTATATATATATCCCTTTCTGCGTGGATGAGTCATTGTCAGTTAATGGGAAATTTCTTGAATCGCTATAGATCGCCTGAAAGTGGTTAAGTGGTTAAGCCAGGCGTCCTTGGTCTGACAGCCCTGGATAACAGAGTCACTTGTTTCTGCCCTATCAGGGACCTGCTTCCAGAAGGCAGCAGAATTCCCAGAATTCACTGCTTCCAATAAGTGGTCCCATTTTCTGCTCAGGTATACTTTTCACTTAGCATCCATCTATGATTGGTTAAAAGTTGGCATAAGGTTTCTTTATATATACCCGCCTCATTCTTTAGACACGCAAGCAAGTACCTACATTCATTGTCATATCAGTTTTCATGTCTAATGGTAGACGTTTTAACTACGCCTCCTGGTCCGTGTAACTTGTGGGCGTATAGCTGATATGATTGAGTCAAATTCATCTGTGACTCCCAGATTTGACAAAGTGCCATTGCATATCTTTTCAATATGCCCTTTTATGTGATTTTAAATTTTGCTATACAACTATCGATATCAAGGCAAGCCCGCTTTATTGAACGTCGTGCCTGTCCTGTAATAGCTGTGGCCGAACTTCTGCTCTCAGACGTTAGACTCTTCCAATGCTAGTTAGTGTTATCAAGTATTAGACGGAGGGGTCTATGACCTCTCTCAAATCGTTCTATGACTTCGGAATGTCTTACGTGTCCCCAGTCATGCGCTACGATGAGGATACTATCTATCCGCGAAGAATACGTTTTGCCAAGAGTGTGTTTTGCCAGTTGGCAGCCTTTGCATTTACCTTGACGTGCCCTCAATTCTAGGTCATGCAGAATATACGTGAATTCTACTGCCTGCCGATACGTTCTACAGGGGAACTGTGCCACCAGATTTGGAATATCCCACGCTGCATCTTCTTCCTCCCATTAGCCAATTAAATCTCTTATGGATTTGAATTGGAGGTTGGAATTACCGACCACAATAATGTGCGCTAATTTTGGATCTTTGTGTACATGATTTTCAATGAACCTTTTCGAGATTGTCTCTGTGTGAGATTTATATTCGCTATTCGATAAAGTTTTTATGTTGAACAAGAAGATCTGATGCCCCTCTGTCCATTCTTATACGTAGGTGCTGCAAATCTGGCGATCCAGTTTCATAATTGGTTATCTTCCAGTTTAATCGCGAGTCTATCCAGATCACAAGACCCCCACTAGATCGACCGCTGAAACTCTTTTCTGCCGGTATATAATATGTTTGATAACCCTGCAGGTCTGACTGCTGTAGTGCCCATGTCTCTTGCAAGCTTATGATACTATGCTCCGAATACCTAGCTACCTACCTAGGTACTTCGCTGCTCCTGCAATGTTCCGTGAAACTATACTAAGGCCATCGTCTATCAGCAATTGACTTGGAGGTGAGGGCATCTTCGCCTCTTCAGCTCTATATGGTAGTCAATGCAAACCCTCTGATCCTCCTCTGCGTGCTTGCTTCTGGTGCTTTTAGGTGGATTATTAGCTGCAACCTTGACTTTGGCCACATTGGTTTTCTCTAAAGGGTGTACGGTCCTAATCAAGTTAAGATGACCACTGAACGAAGGGGGTATGACCTAAGTACAAATCTGGAGCCATGCGGCGGATACGTACGCAGTTCAATCCCTAGAAGCCCTTGAACCAAGGAGTCGTTTTTCAGGAACACCTAAATACAATATCCTTCCTTATTATTTTGCATACGTTTTTGGATGCAATAGAGTATATCCCCCGTGATCACTGAATATCAACCCGTGACATGTCTAATCCAGTGCATGCTTTTATTGACCAGTGCCTCCCGATCCTCAAAGGCACTACTAAGTAGGGTCGATACATTGTGCATTACAACAAAATGTCTTCCATTTGCTTTCCCTAACCTTCCTGTGTTAGGGCGGGTAACCATCTCCTTGTTGTACGAGTTTGCCCTAGGGCCCGTTTGTTGTCTTGGTGGAGGGTTAGTACTTGCAACATTATTTATAACCTTAGTGATTGCCTGGGTCAAATAGGTGGATGTTTTTGCCAAATTAGAATCGGGATGTGTCTCCAAATACATTCCACCCATAGTATGGCCAATAGTACGATTTGTATCAACACTAGAGTTGTCCAAAGCTGCAAGCTCTACTCCTGTCACAGCTGGAGAAATGTTGCTTTGTAGGTTCTCTGGAGCAATCCTTGGCTTTTCCTTAACTATAGGGTGGTTGATGCCTGATGCTAAAGCATTTTTTATTCCTTGTCAGCAAAAGAACTGTAGCTGTCAGTCTTTTTAATTCAGCACTAATGTCTCATTTGTTGCCACATTTAGCCCAGGGGGAGCTTTTTGGAAATGCTACTCCGGAGCACTGCCGATTCTATTGCACGTCCCTTTGATTTGGTAATATCCCCCACCTCGCAAGCCCCGGTGACACAGTTATTATTATGTGTTTGCCTATCATCCTCCACTTGCCCAGTCATGTTACTTAAGATCTTAAGTACTGGGGATAGTAGGGGAAATCACAATGACCTCATCCTCTACGAGTGCCGCACTGTCCGGCTGCTCATCATGGGGTGTGTGTAACTCTATGCATTACACATACTCTGTCCCTAATTCCCAGATGCTATTGATCGGATACTGGAATTCCACGTGCCCTCAAGCCTTCAGTTTTGTCCATTTCGTAGAAGTCTAGTTGGTCGTTGTGTAAATTCTTTAATATTTTCTTATTGGCCAACATTCCCAATTCTCCCTTCTACCGCTTCATCCTGACGGCTAACAGTCTTAATCCCTTCTGCTTTATCAACAGCCAAGCAATTTGAAAGAGGCAACTTTCTGGCAGGATCCTGCTTGCAGCCATCTGGGGCATGTAACAAATGTTTGATCTCTGTAATTAATACATTAGCCTCTCGTATCGGTGCAAAGATTTCATTGGATTTCTTTGGCAAGTTGTTGGGGGGAATGGCTCGAATTAGCTTTCCTTTTCGACATAATTATGGACAGATGGTTATATGGAAGCCTTTGATCAATAGTGCTGGTAAATGGTTCCTGGGATGTCTCTACTAGACAAGTCGCTGTCCTTTCAATAATACAGATTACCACTCAAAGAAGATCTAGATAAAAATATTTTAAAAAATAAGCATCAAGTCTACAAAATATATAATACGAATTCAATTTAACTTACATTACTTATGGCCTTGTTACAAATCTAGGCCGTAGCAATAATTGGTGAATAATATCCAAGAGGAAGGGTTACAGCGCTTGGATATCCCACTTGTTAATGGTTATACCAAACAATTGTTTGTAACCTGTAATTTCAAGACTACTTGCTGGGCGGCTTCTTGTTACCCTTAAATATGCCTTCTTACGATCCGTTTTAAGCGCCTCAATGCCCGTGGGCTGTAGAGCGCTCTACAAATGTAAAAAATAAAAAATAAAGTTGTGAAACAAAGTGCAGTTGGTGTAAGTAAAAGTGTTGCGGCGGGACACAATCAAAGAAGCCACGTATTGTACTTTGTAGTGCAGAATACCAGTGCAACCAATCTAAGTGATACCTAATGTGCAAGTAATATGAATAGGTGCAAGGATGTTTGTGCAAACGATGCAATTGCCCGTTAAAGTGCAGATCAAAGCGCAGAGGTGGAAAGGAGGGGATACGTCAATGATACAAGACTGGCTTCGGAAAATATGGGAGTTTGTGGGTTTGTAATGGGCCTCAAATACAATCCTGGGTGAGGTGGGCCGGTTCACCACAGACTGGAGCAAAGTGTCAACCTTCCTAGGAGGGGAATATTGAACAAAATGGTCCCCACAAAGACTGAAACTCTTGGACTTCAATTGAGAAACTTTGAAGCACCAACCAAGAACTTGTTAAAGTTGATATGGGATTGTTCGACTAGAGGGGAGGTGTTTCAAGGGGGTGTGAGAAGGGGAGGGGACAAGATACATGGAGCAATTGGCATTTTGGTTATAGTATTTGTCGTGTAAAAAACATATAAGAAGACATTAAAAAAAAAGTTCAGATCAAACGAAACGTACAATTTAAATTTCAATATAACCTGAAATCCATATAATTCTAAAATCCAGATAGTCAAACATAAAACCATACAATGGATCATTATTAATGATATCATTAAGAACAACTCGTAAAGGAGGATCCAACCAATGCAAACCTATAACACTCAGCCCACAACAAAAAAGGCAAAAGCTGGAATGGCTTAAAACACCATCAATATATGTAGGGTAGCGACGAGGAATGCTCGACGGCTAAAAGGGCTGCCCTAGTCTGCCTCCCTCTCTGCACCTTCTAACCCTACACCATTCACGAAGTCCTCCATCCCCTCGCCTTCTAACCCTACATCATTCACAAAGTCCTCCGTTCCCTCGCCTTCTAGGCCTACACCGTTCACAAAGTCCTCCCTCACCTCGCCTTCTAACCCTACACCATTCACGAGGGCGGGGTAGGGGCGAGGAACACCCGACAGCTTGTATGGCTGCCTTAGTCCTCTCTCTCTCTCTCTCTCTCTCTCACTCTCTCTCTCCCTCTCTCTCTCTCTCTCTCTCTCTCTCTGTTTCTCTGTTTCTCTCTCTCTCTCTCTCTCTCTCTCTCTGTCTCTCTCTCTCTTTCTCTCTCTCTCTCTCTCTCAGCTGAAGCTTTTGCTGTTTGAAAAATGCATTCCTTTCAAGGCTTAGACCAGGGCATTATGGCGCTCCAATTGCACTTATGCTCACTGTGCGGTAGTTTCTTCAGCGTGCATCGCTGGCACGCTCACGGTTCTCTTGTGCTCCCTGCACTACTCGTTCTGTTTAAAATGCACGAAACAGATTCCTGGATCACGCACTCGATTGCCACTCAGCGTCGAACACCCTCACAGCGCCGAACAGCCACACCCTTGCACCGCCGCGGGCTTCCTTCTTGTGATGCATTTTCCCTCTCGTAAGGCATTCTCTGGGTCATCGCCTCATCGGCTGTTATCAATAGAAGGTCTTATCCTGGTGGTGCAGCGCTTGGTTTTGAAGAATTGCGGCCATCCGCCTGAAGATGCCACTCTGTCTGTAGTAGTGGGCAGACAGTTTGGCCCAAGGACAGGAGCAATGATGCAGGGAAAACCCCTAAGGCAAAAACCCTGGCAGGGAAACAGGCAGCTGAAGATTCCAAGAGTTGGAGGGTTCACCCGGTACATCTGCTTAGGGAGCGTGCAAGAGAAACCAACTGGAACAGTCCAGGAAGGCAAGGAGAACTACGAAAATAGGATTGTCCAACCAACAGAGGAACTCAAGAAACAGGGTGGAAAGGTAATTCAGAAGTAGCACAAGAATCGTCAAACAAGGATGGAACTTGGATTACGCTAATAAGGCGCATCAGTGTGTTCGACGTGCATGAAGATAAGGCTGTTGAGTCGATGGCGCCGGACTCGGAAACACATCACCGGCAGCTGCAGCCACCATCTTGGAATGGGAATAGTGTCAGCACGAGGGATGGGCAAAAGATGTGCAATGAAGGGCCTGCAGCACCAGCAGCGATAGAAATCATACCGTGCCATGCCAGTATTCCCCATGCCAATGCAGCACCAGATTTACTAGGGTAGAGAAGAAAAAATGGTCAGATCAGACAGGGGATGTATCTGAGAGGTGTTTTCCCAGGTCCTGTCGAAAGGGCTGTAACCCTTTGAGGCCACCAAAAACTGCAATCGCCCTCTCCTGTATCGAGAATCAGATATGTTATGCACCTCATACTTGAGAGGACCACCCACGAAGGATAGGAGGCTGGCTCTCTTGACCCACACCTCTGGATATAGGCTTTAAGTAAAGAAGCATGAAAAACAGGATGGATACAACTCCAGGCAGCAGTCAAGCAGATGGCCACATGATT
The DNA here is from genome assembly GCF_040938575.1 of Ambystoma mexicanum. NCBI lineage: Eukaryota > Metazoa > Chordata > Amphibia > Caudata > Ambystomatidae > Ambystoma > Ambystoma mexicanum. The sequence continues at coordinate 1,400,065,113 of NC_090934.1, read as the reverse complement.
GGACTCACATATTTTGAAGCCAATTTAGAAGGGCTAAGTATTTAGCAGCCAACCAGACTCTGTCGCCCACTTGGTCAGCGGGTACTGTCACGCATTTCTGGCCTCCCACTGCCTTGATCTTGCGCTGAGGTTCGGCAGGTTCCAGGGAGCAAGTTGATGGGTTTCCTGTAGTTGACGAAGTCGTACATCAAGGGCTAGAACTGGTTGGTCCATCGTTATGGATGATTGAAAGGCAATAGGATGAAGTCCGTAGGCACAAAAAAGGGCTAGTGTGTTGACTCTTATTATAGCTGAACTTGGCCAAAGACAGTAGTCGCTCCCAATTGTCATAAATTGCCATGGCGAAACACAGTATAAATAGTTCCAGGGATTAATTTAAGTGATCTATCTGCCCATTGGTATGTGGGTGATATCCTGAGCATAGAGCTTGTTTGATCTTTAGGGACTTACAAAGATGTTTACAGAACTGAGAGTTGTATTGTGTACCCCCAATCAGAATTGATTTTCTCTGGCAGTCCATGTAGGCGAAATATGTTTCTCAGGAACACTTCTGCCATTTCACTGGTCAATGATGAAATTGGTGGAAATTACTTTCCAGGGAGTTTGTGGTTCTGAACGGGTTTCCAGTTTTCCTTAGGGTTTATGACGAGGTGTTTTAGCTTTAGCACAAACTGCACAGGATGAAATGTAGAGCCACCAGAACTGTCGCTCTATAAGGTTGTTTTTACCGCAATACTTCGGTGTAGGAGTATCATGACACAGCATCATGATCTGGAGTTGGAAGTCTTTAGTGAGCAAAAACAGATGACAATCAAAGAAAATAAGGTCTTGTACCTTACAGAGACAAAGATAATTATGAATTTCAAGATTCAGAAAAACACCCAAGGGTGTAGTTATAGTGTTTTGGCATACCTTGGATAGGAATGAAGCGATCAGTGGAGCTATACTGGAAGGTGGTATCAAGAACACTGGTTTCATCTCTGAGTCTTGGAGGGCTGTCTGTCGAGATAGGTAATCCACAGCTATGTCGGCTGTACCTGGGATGTAGATTATTTTGAAGATGTATTGGAGAAGAAAGTAGGCCTAAACATATGGTCCTTAATCAGTAACATGTCATGCAAAGGATGGGATGCAGAGTAACCCTTACACCAAATAATCAGACCGACTCAGGAAGTTGGCAAAGTCCACTTTGACTGTTTTAATATCAATTGTCTAAAACAGGGAGTTACAACGGACATCAACGGACATTCGCTCAATACATTTTACATAAAAACACACTTATGCACTAAATATTCATCATAAGTGATGTCATACTACGTGGCAAATAAGAAAAACCTACTAAGGATTGTGGTTGGCTCAAGTGGAACATCTAAGCATACTTTCTATACGGGTTCGGGTTATAATAGGACATCTACTGTTAGGTGAACAACTTAAGCCTGTCACTAGTGCAAGTCATCCTCAACACTTATTAAGTACACAGAATACTATTGGCTCTTAAACTATACCGTCCATCGTTATACGGCCCTCTATAACTGGTTGGCATGCTCGTGCCATGTCTGGAACATTTGGCTCCTTAGCAGCACGTAAGCACATACCCAGGTGCCGGGAAGTGGACATGACTTTGCTTCCCACCAAATTAGCCCAACATCTCTCATCGCCCAGGCCTTCTACAATGAAGACTGTCTGTGAACTTGGCCTTGCAGTAGATTCTCTTCTCCTGGGAATAAACAGGCACACGCTTATCACAGTTCTGGTCTGCATGCCCAACTCCTATTTCCATCCTTGGCTCACGTGAGAGGAGACCGCAATTCAGCCCTTTTTGCAATAATGAATTGTCTTGAATGAATAAACTTGACACTCATGTTGTTCTTTCTTTGCACCTTAACACGGGATGATTCAGCGTCTCACGGTTTCTGTTCTTCATGGATAGATAACCGGCCTTGGCTTGCTCAAGTTTTGATACCAAGCCAAACAGCTTCACCCTTCAAGTCTGCGATCTCCAGCTAATTCTTTGCTGTGACACACAGCTCTCAATCTTTCCTTCTCCATGGTTTTGAACTTACAAAAATTTGTGACAGTGATGTCCAGACACTATACAATGGCGGATTTACCTGTAGTCTATTCACTGCATATAGCTAGCTTCTATGATTACTTAGTCTACTTGTGTTGCTGCATCTGTAGTTTCAATGAACAGTTTGCATTATGCAGCGTGTCACACACACACATGCAATCTTCTTTTCTGCATAAAGATGTTCACTCGATTCCTTATTTTGTCATCAGTTTCTATAAGGTCCATACATCTTCTTCTTATATTCTTAGTGTGTCACTCTCACTTCTTGTGAGGTCACCAGCTTCTCACTCTCTTTTTCATATTTCGTCAGGGATCTCCTCCGCGAGATTGTCATCTCTTCGGGCATACATCTGGTATGGCTTTCTAAATGGATACTTTTTCTCGACTACTCGTCGCGGTATGGTCACAACTATTGGTGTCAAGCATAGTGCAGTTGCAGACTTCCAACATACATGCAGTAGGGGGGCAGGACTTCCTGCAAAGGCATTTGGCTGATCCTCTACAGGCCAATCGGGCTTGTTGGCTGTTGCGGCTATCCAAATGTTGGAGGACCTTTAAATTGCGTTCATTAGTCCTAACCTCCACTTCAAATAGAGCTTCTAGAAAAAGGTGTATCCAATCCAGGAAAGCCTGTTTCGTAGTTAAAAGTTCCTTCTCAAGTACCAAATCATTGCTTTCATAAGGGGTTAACTGTCGGGCCAGATAGGCTACAGGATGTTCCTCTCCTATTTTAGAGTGCTGTAACAGATACACTCCTATGGCAGCATCTGAGGCGCTCGTCTCTACTAGGAAGGGTGTCATGGTATCATGATGTTGGAGAATCGGTTCTGTCGCAAACAGGCGCTTCAAAGCTTTAAAGGCTTCTTGTGTGAGCTTGGCCCAAACAAAGGTATTTCTATCTTGAAGGATGTCGGTGACTGGTGCTGCTACTGAAGAGGAGTTTGGAATAAATTTCCTGTTAAAATTCGACAGGCCAAGAAAACTTTGGACTTCTTCGATACATCGGGGTCTGGGCCAGTTGGTTGTCGTTGAAACTTTCTTGGCGTATATGGACTAGCTATACGTGATAACACGTATCACAAGAAAGAGAAGGTATCTTTGTCAAATGCACATTTCTGTGGTTTGGCTAATAAGTTATGTTCTCGTAATCTCTGGAGAACCTCTTGTACATGTGCAGTATGTTCTGGTGGACATGAAGAATATGCCAATATATTGGGCCTCATTACGACCCCGGCGCTATTAGCACCATGGTCCATGCCGGGGTCCGCCATGGTGAATGGCGGAATTACCGCCCCATTCCAAGGTTGGCGGGGCGGTAATTCCCCATTCACCATGGGCCCTTCCCCATTCCCATTTTTGCCCCATAGGGCTCAATGGGAATGGGGAAGGCGCTAAGTACGGTGCCGCAAATTGCGGCACCGTAATTAGCACCAAGGTCCCTTTGCGGCACCCTACTTTAACGGCTGGTAAGACCAGCCGTTAAGGTCAGGTCCAGCAAAGGGACCTCGTAATCAGGCGTTAAGGGTTTAACGGCGCCGACACCTTTTATGGCGCCGTTAAACCCTTAACGCCAGGGTCGTAATGAGGCCCATTGTCTAGGTAGACTATCATGTTATGATACAAGAGATCCCCCAAAAAGTGATCCATATACCTTTGAAACACTGCGGGCGCATTAGCCACACCAAAGCCATCACTCTAAATTCAAAGTGGCCAAAGGGAGTGCAAAAGGCCATCTTAGATTCAACACCCTCGCAAATACCGACGAGCTGATAAGCTCCCCTTAGGTCTAACAGTAAATACTTTGGTCCTTCTGAAGGCCTCTAGTATGTTCGGAATAAGAGGCAATTGGTATTTGTCCTTAATCGTCACATCGTTTAATCGCCTGTAGTCCATACATGGAAGAACTTCTGTGGTGTCTCTCTTCAGGACAACAAAAGAGCGAAGCCCCAGGTGGAGATTTAGATATGGTCATCAGCCCATTTTGAAAGTTCGAATTTAGGTACTCTTTGAGCGCCAACTTCTCAGCTTTTGATGGTATAAACATATGACCAAAGGGAACCATGATACTGGGTTGCAAGACTAAGGCAGAATCATAAGACTGATGGAGTGGTAGACTTCTTTCGGCTTTATCGCAGAATATGTCACTAAAATCATGATACTTTACCGCCTAGGTGGGACGAAACTGTATTTTGACTGCACTATCCAACTGCGTCACTACCACCAGTTTACCTAGGAGACTGCAATTGTCTATCACCAGGTTGCTGCTTACCGCAGCCATGAAGGCAACAAGAAAACATGGACTCTGCAGGGAAGCCTCATTCATGGGGAAGCGCTTGAGGAGCCTTACTATGCATAACAATGGGCTAAATGTTGCGTCCCGCCCCAAAAGAGTAAAAAAAGACAGATCAAATATGCCTGCCTTAGTTCCACCGAAAATAACCGTCTTTCTTCAGGCAGCCTCTGCGGTACTACAGGCCCTGGAGTCTCCCCCAGTTATTCCCATAGCAGCGTCGAACATCTTCCTCCAAGTGAGCAGATGGACAATTGTAATAGCAGCTCTATCCATAGTTTTCTGTCCAAAGACTAAAATGGTTCCCTTCCTAAGCTGTGCCAGAGCCTCAAGAGAAACTCTTTGGGTCCTATTTTGCCCAATTTGGACAATATTATTGGCTCCAATATTTTAATAAGTCCCAATTTGGAAGCACTGGTCTCATGGTCAGAATTATTCTATAGTTAAAGCGATTCTGTTGCTGTTGTATCAGGTTCCTCGAGACACCCTTCTTTCACAGGTAAAGAAATACCCCGCCCCAGCTAATTTAATCCTGCCCAAAATAGAGGCTCTATTTATTCTCAACTCAAATATGGAAGCAGAGCAGCAGGAGCTCCATCGTGGCTAGAGTGGTTGACGTTATTCTTGACTGCAGCCAAAACTGCAATCTCCAGATTGCGTGTGACGATGCTGCCAATGTTGCTGACGGTGCTGATGAAGTGGACTCAAAGGAATCAAAGGAATTAGAAACATCTGATGCTTTATTACAGCCCATTGGTTTCGAGCCAAATATAGAACAAGCCGGTTTATCGAGAAAAGAACAGCCGCAGGATTCTCTACACATTATGGCGGCTATAGAAATTGACGCAATTGAGGCTCTGCGCATCGAGCAGTCAATGATGGACAGCCCTCCTATTGCGTGGGGAAAAAAGGCAGAAATGCCGAGCAGTCAATAAAACTTGGACATTTTACAAGAATGCAGCTTCTGCGAATAGAAATGTTCCAGGTACCACTCTGAACCACACCAAACAGAAGGTGCCTCCATCCATCTCCCGACTGACAGTTATTTCCAAGGAGCAGTGAGATGGAACAACTAGACAGGTGATGCTTCAGGGGCCCCTAGATAAGCTGGGGTGCCCATGTGAAGCAAGTCCACCGAACACGGGGACGGGGGGAGACCCGATCCAGATGGTATACAAAGGGATGTTGAGTCAAACCCAACTTCTAAAGCAAATGAACACAAGAAATGGGGTGGTTTGACACCGACTTTCACATTCTGCGACCTGATGTTGAACTCCAGTAACATTTTTCCGTGAATATCTTTTACCATAATTATCCTCCCCTTCACCCATCCCTTGTCAGCTCTGTCTCTCCACAAACATGTGATATTAACAATATTTGTGTTGGCACAATGCTGAATGAAATGTTTATTATTTTTACATTGTTCATTTATGATGTTTATTTTGCAATGCATCGTGTTTAATTGTTCATTCACCTAACAGCCCTGGTTTGAAAAAGGCACCTTTGTGTTGCCGAAAAACGTGTTAACATGAAGGGCAAATATCAACTTTGTTAATAAACTTTAATTTTGGAGATACCATTTGACCCAATCTGGCACATTTGTACGAAGGAGAGTTCCAACACTATACAACTTCTAAAGCAGCAGTAACTTTCCATCACAGTACAATACTGCAGCTACTTTTCCATCTACGTGCTACCTACCGGCTCATATGGTCCTGCTCTCTGGTCCCTATATAGGGCCTATGAGTCCTATGACAATTTGCTGTTTAACAAGATGGTGAAGGTTGAGGAGCTCTCTCCTAAAGCGGAAAGCCCATTTTTAAATCGTACCTCTCTTCTGGAAATGTGGGGTAACATCTATTAGTTATTTACAATCAGCAACAGTGATATCGCCCGTATAGAACTACCAAAGTGGAACAGCGCTTCTAGTTGGGTTTTAATTGAATTTGTGTCGCCTGCGATTGTCTCACTATTATATGCATGTTCTGAAATGTTGCTGTCTATGGGATATAAACTTATAGTTTGCTGTAAGCGGGTTGCAAAAGCATACTCCTATTCTGAGCCGCATGCCTCTTGCCCTAGAGAATATCTCAGGGGATGTGACTCCACCTCTGCCCGATGTGTGCATGCACTAGAGGTCCAAGTTAATGCAACTATTGGCTCTCTGGCCCCAGCGCACAAAAATCGGATGCCAATTCTTCAGTTGACTGACTGGGTAAAGGTAGGGCCGGAGCAACGTTGAACGCCTCAGATGAGCAGGAGCTACGTTTTCTCTCTTGGAACAATGCAGGATTGAACAGGCTGTTGGGCGATCCGACGTGGAGCTGCTTCATGCAAGGGTACAATGTAATTGCCCTTCAGGAGACCTGGGCTCTGGACCCAGTCATGCTACAAAGATACCAGACCTTTTGCGCCCCTGTGACAAAGGGACCGAAGGGCAAGCCCTGGGGAGGGCTATTGGTCTGGATTGAGGTCTCTTTGGATTGGGAGGTGAAGGAAGTTATAACACATTGGGCCTCATTACGAGGTTGGAGGTAAGGGAAAAACGATGCCGGAAAAGGATTACTGGTATCGTTTACCGCTACGGTCCATTACTACCCACCAACCCGCTATTAGCGGTACCGTAAATAACGGTGCCTCTAATAGCGCCCTGGGCGCGGGCACGTGACCTCACATGCTTGCAATAGCGGCATGCCGTAAACAGGAGCTGAACACAAGTAATGTGGACATGCTAATACAGAAAACAGAAAAGTACTTTACCGGCATGGAGCAAATACCGGCATCGCGGACCACCCGTAAACGGCCATGTGCAGTGTTCCCAACTGCCACAGGTGCACACAATCATCACAGGTGGAGGCAATATAGACTGGGCCAGCACAAAAGGAGCACACCCCACCTCTTCCCACAACCAGTCACACACAACAATGTTTCCAATACTAGTAGCAATGCTGGGGCTGGAGGACATGATTGCAATGGAACTCCAGCAACAACAACAACAACAGGCAACACAGAGGAGACGCAGAAGGAGAAGGAGGGTGAGGCAGGCACAGCCTGCACCACCATTGCAGGCAGTTGTACCACACAGGCAGCCCCCAATCCCTCGAATCAGAGCCAATCCATTCAGCCTAACCCCTGAGCAGATCCACACCCTGTACCGTCTGGACCGGGACACCATCACCACCATTGTGGACATGATACAAAACGACATTGCCAGCCTTATAAACATCCGTACCGCCATCCCCCCTCTACTGAAGGTGGTGTCTGTGGTCCACTTCCTGGCCACCTAGCAGCACACAGTAGGACAGATGCATGGCATATCACAACCATTATTCTCACGTACGCTGAACCAAGTGCTCGATGCCCTCCTGAAGCACACAGGCAACCACATTTTCCTACCATGGACAGCCCAGGAGATCTCCAACACCAAAGTCGGTTTCCATTCACTTGCCGGCATCCCTGGTTGCATTGGCGCCATCGACTGCACCCATGTTGAATTGGTGGTCGCACATGCCATGGAGGCAGTGTACCGCAACCGTAAATTATACCACTCCATCAACGTGCAAATGGTATGTGACTCAAACAAGATCATCACACATTGTTGTGCCCGATTTCCCGGATGAACCCATGATTCAATGGTCATGTGGAACTCCACGATACCACGCTAGATGGAGCGACATGCAGGGCACAGATCCTGGCTACTCAGTGAGTTGCATGTCAGGCTCATGGCATCCCGATATGGGTAGGTGATTGGGGGGAGAGATGCATACTTCACCTGGCTGAGATGGGGGGAGAGATGCATACTTCACCTGGCTGAGAGTACCTGAGAGGATGGACCATGCTCATACCCCAAAGCAGGCCAGACTGTACCTGAAACGTGACCCCAAAATTCAAGATGTAAGCTGCCCTACCATGAAAATGATGCAGTGCTACAACCATTCCGTAGTCATCAACATGTACACTGCACATAATCAGACCGTAGTCCCCACAACACAATGCAGCGACAATCAATTAGTATGGCCAATGCACAGCACCAAATACCATCACCAAAAAGGACATTGTCCATTATTGCGTACAAAGGAGTCACATGAGGGCAAAATACATGAACACACCCCTACACCAACACAAAGGTCCACCAAAACAGCATGTCACCATCTGTCATGCAGAGTGAGATCATCATGAGTCTGCCATCAACGGTGACAGGATGATAGCACACAATTGACTACACATCACCCAGATCATGGGAACAACCGGCGTGGACTACCACAGTGCATGAGCACTGACAAGGAATAGGACACCCCTGCGCCCACTAGACGATGCCACGCACACCTGTCGATCAGATGAATTCACACATTGCAGTTACATCATGAGACTCTATTCATGCATGGATATATGGGTACAAACAGGAAATAAATGCATGCTATGGTGTCATTGATAAAGGTCCTATATGATGTGATCACTTACACATAACCATTGTTGCACACATGCAGGTGATGCAGGCTATCCCTTGAAGAGGTGGCTCCTTACCCCAGTCCGGAACCCGCAGAACAGGCACGAAGAGGACTACAAGCGTGCGCATACACGTACCCGTGTGGTGATTGAGCAGACATTTGGCCTTTTGAAGGCATGGTTTCGCTGCCTCAGCAGGTCTGGTGGGGCACTCCTGTACGGGCATGAGAAGGTGGGCAAGATCGTCATGGCATGTGTCATGCTACACAATATGTGCATCAGACGGAATGTGCCTCTGCCCCCTGACGCTGAACTGCAAGCACCTTACGATGATGATGAGGAGGGTGGAGATGGGGCTGAACTTCAGGGAGGCAGCGATGCACAGGAGGAACGTGCCGTGCGTCAGACTTTGATTAACCAATGTTTCTAACACACATGGATGCGGAGTGTGACATGGAGGTGGGACTCAGGGCATTGGGTGTGTCGGGGAGATGGACACTGTACACTGTTCACCAATAAATCACACGTACACAATAAGCAATGTCCGCTCATGTGAATTCTGATTTCACAAAAGGTGTATTGAAGAAATATAACATAGTAAGTGCAAAAGCCCTCCACCCCACACACCCTCTCCCCCCTCCCCCCTCAACTTCTCCACACACCCTCTCCCCCCTCCGCCTCTCCCCTCAACTTCCCCACACACCCTCTCCCCCCTCCTGCTCCCCCCTCAACTTCCCCACACACCCTCTCCCCCTCCCGCTCCCCCTCAACTTCCCCACACACCCTCTCCCCCTTCCCCTCCCCCCTCAACTTCCCCAGACATGGTGTGTACTTCCATGCACCATCAGTCTTCATGAGTTTGGGATGGCAGGCTGCACCTACACCCCTTTTCCACTGGCAGCATCAGGTGCACCCCGTCTGACCTGCGCAAATTCCGGCCACACCTACGCAGGGGGCTGGTCTGTCTGGAGCTGGCATTTGAGGAGGTGCCTGGCTGTCCAACCACCTGTGTGGGACGCAGGGCCTCTAATACTGCCACCATTTGGGTGAGGACCTGCCTCACAGCCGCCAAATTCGCTACATATGGCTTTGGAAGTGGACACAATGGCAGATTTGAGGGATGCTGCGCATTCCCTGATTGCGTCCCTTGCCTGGCCACATTCGGTGATGTGCTGGGTCATCAGCCCTGTCAGCTCCCCCTGGCGCTGTTGTATTGCCCTGATCCCCTCCTACCTGTCCCGGACACTGGCGGATGTTGATGGTGCATGCGGAATGGTTGGGGCGTCATGCATGCTCCCCGTGGGGCTGAAGCTCCCTGGCCAGGACTCCACCGCAGACAGCTCATGGCTGCTGGCATACTGATTGCTGGGTGGGGAGAGTTGGGGTGACTGCTGGGGGCCTGTAGCAGTAGGTGTTACGGGTGTCGGAGTGTGTTTTTCATCATCTGACACAGCTGCCGTGGCAGCTGTCTCCCTGACAGTGCTGCTTGCAGTGGATACCGTGCCTTCAACCACTTGCTCCTGTGTGGATGTGGCAGGTGTGGGTGCTGTGGTGGTGTCCCTAATGCACATTTGTGCGGTAGGTTCCTGGGTTGGGCTTGTGCAGTAGTCCAGGTTGCCCTCTTCCCGTGGATGTTGAGGGACAGTTTCCTCCCTCCATGCCCATGGACTTCTTGGCTGGTGTCGCAGCATCCTCCCTGGGGTCCTGATCTCCACTCTCAGATTGTGTGCCTGTGGGGGACCAAGAGAGGGAGACCATTAGTGATGGGTCTACATGCAATAGGCATGCATTGGGGTAGCTGCATTTCTATGGAATGGCAGGTAATTGTCGTTGGGGTAGTGACATACGGGTTGCTTGCCTTTTGGGTGGGTCATGCAGGGATGCGTCTGGGATGAAACATATATGAGGTGCATCATGCATGTGGACAAGATGGTGCTGTGCACTGCCTGTAGGCAATCTTGCAAACATGTGTCTGGTGGACCCTGCTTTGCATCATTGCACTGTCAGTTAAGGGGGACATCATCGTGTTATTCTTTACAGTGGTTCATTTGGGACACCTACCTGCATCAGTCGATGACGGGTCTCCATGCTCCATGTCCCCCACTTCCTCGATTGCCTCCATCCTGATGGTGCTCGCACAGGTCTCCTCCCAGCGAGTCACCTTTTTGGGGGAGGCTGCACCACCACCTGTTGCCATCCCCTAGCAATGGTTAGCAGAGATGATGTTGCGGACGCGTAAGCACGGGTCGTCCCAGAGCTTCCAGGCATTTTTCACTGTGCGCAGGGTGGTGCCAACGGCACTCACTTTCTGTGCCACCTCCACCCATACCTCTTTTTTCCGCATCACTGCAGGTCGCGCATGTCATTGGAGAAGACAACATCCCCATTTTCTGCCAAGGTGTCTACCAGAATGTTGAGCTCCTCTTCTGAGAAGCGCTCCTTGCGCATGCGCACAGCGCCTTCTTTTAGTGCCTTGGGCATTGTAATATGCTGCAGTATATGTTGGAACAGGTGTGGTGGCGATATGGGTCCTGGTTACAGAGGATGGCAATGGATTGTGTTTTTAAAGATGGCCGCCATGCTCTTTCCCGTTCCTGTGCGGTGACGCTACTTCCAGTTCCGCTTATTAGCGGTTACCTCTATTAGCGGTGACCACTACTAGCAGTCACCGCTGATAGCGGTAAGCGCTAATGCCAGAGGCATGGATGGCGGTGGGGCTATCTGCGCTTCAAACTATGCCAGTAAGGGTGATTTTTGGGTCTTTTGCGGCATGGCGGTAAGATCGTTACCGGCATGTCGCAAGGCTCGTGCCCGCATAGTCATAATAGTGGCCTCTAGACAGCACGGACATGGTATTTGCTCCATGCCAGTAAGGACCGTCACTTACCTCCAACCTCGTAATGAGGCCATTCTGTTGATGTGCAAATGCTTATTATTAAGATCAACAAAGTTGAGTCCCTGGGCCTCATTACGACACTGGCGCTAAGTGGTTAACGGCGCTGTGAAAGGCTGCAGTGCCGTTAACCACTTAGCGCCTTACTACAAGGTCCCTTGGCGGGACCCGACCTTAACGGCTGGTCAATTGCAGTACCGTAATTGCCACCTTCCCCATTCCCATTGAGCCCTATGGGGCAAAAATGGGAATGGGGAAGGGCCATGGTGAAATGGGGAAATACCGCCCCGCCAACCTTGGAATGGAGCGGTATTTCCCCATTTCACCATGGCGGACTTGTTACAACACCGGCACCAACCATGGTGCTAATAGCGCCATGGTTTAGCGCCGGTGTTGTAATGAGGGCCCCTATGTTTAATCAATGGGCCTCATTACGACCCAGGCGGTAAGTACCGGTCTTACCGGCATGGCGCAAGTACCGTGTCCGTGCTGGCAATAGACTGCTAAAAGCGGCCTATTACGAGTATGCGGGCACGAGCTTTGCGCCATGCCAGTAATGACCCCACTGCCATGTCGTAAAAGGGCGAAAAAAAAACCTTTCCGGCATCGTATGTAGTGCAAATAGCTCCTCCGGCATCCAAGCCATCGGCATTAGCGGTGACCGCTAATAGCGGTCACCTCTAATAGAGGTAACCGCTATTAGTGGTCACCGCTAATAAGCGGAACCGGAAGTAGCGTCATCGCACAGGAACGGGAAAGAGCACGGCGGCCATCTTTAAAAACACAATCCATTGCCATCCACCACAACCAGGAGCCATCTGACCCCCAGAACTCTGCCACACCTCCAACACTACCTGCTGCATCTCACCATGCCGAAAGCTGTGAAAAAAAACACTGATTTCCTGCGCAAGGAGCGCTTCTCCCAAGACGAGTAGACCATGCTGGCGGAGACGCTGCAGGAACATGCCGATGTTGTGTTTTCCTCCGACATGTCCCGCTCTGCAGTGCAGCGCAAAAAACAGATATGGGCGTAGGTCGCCCAGAAAGTAAGTGCCGTTGGCACCACACCCCGCACTCCCAAAGATTGCCGTAAGCGCTGGGACGATCTGCGTTTACGCGTGCGAAGCATCCTCTCTGCCAAATGCAACCTGGGGATGGCGACAGGCGGAGGTGCGGAGTCCCCCATCAAGTTGCAACCATGGGAGGAGATATGCGCCAGCACCATAGGGACAGAGGCAATTGAAGGAGTGGGGGACATGGAGCGAGGAGCCCCATCATGAGCCGATGCAGGTAGGTGTCCCAAATGAAACAATGCTAATACCACCACGATGATGTCCACCTGAACTGACAGTGCAATGATGTAGAGCAGGGTCCACCAGACACATGTTTACAAGACTGCCTACAGGCAGTGCACAGCATCATCTTGTCCACATGCATAATGCACCCCATATGTGTTTCAACCCAGACGCCTCCATGCATCACCCACCCAAAAGCCAAGCAACCCGTATGTCACTCCCCCAATGTCAATCATCTGCCATTCCATATGAATGAAGCCACCCCAATGCATGCCTGATGCCTGTAGACCATGGGTGCACAACATACGGCCCGCGGGCCAGTTGCGGCCCGCCATGCCCTTTTGACCGGCCCGCGAGGCACAAAGACTTTCCTAATAGGAAAGTGTTTGTTGTCTTCCGGGCCGGTGAAAACACTGGTCCTCATTGGCTCAGCACACACACACGCATCACGTCGCTCCTACGAGCCACGTAATGCGTGTGTGCTGCACCAATGGAGGGCCAGCACTACGGCTGGCGTGGCCCATAAGGCTTGATGCCGGAAGGCATTTCAGCCTTGGACCACGCCAGCCGTAGTACGAGTCCAGCGTTCCTGCTTACCTGCCGCTTACCTGCCTGCCTTCCAGCACGTCTCCGGTAAGTGGTCTGTTTGTGTTTGTGTGTCGGGTTTGTTTTGCTTTATGTTTGTGTGTATGAATGTTTGTGTTTGAATGTATTTTGAGTGTATGTTGAGATGCGGGGGTGGGGGGGTGTGTCGGATGTGTATGAATGTTTGTGTTTGAATGTATTTTGAGTGTATGTTGAGATGCGGGGGTGGGGGGGTGTGTCGGATGTGTATGAATGTTTGTGTTTGAATGTATTTTGAGTGTATGTTGAGATGCGGGTGTGGGGGGGTGTCGGATGTGTATGAATGTTTGTGTTTGAATGTATTTTGAGTGTATGTTGAGATGCGGGGGTGGGGGGGTGTGTCGGATGTGTATGAATGTTTGTGTTTGAATGTATTTTGAGTGTATGTTGAGATGCGGGGGTGGGGGGGTGTGTCGGATGTGTATGAATGTTTGTGTTTCAATGTATTTTGAGTGTATGTTGAGATGCGGGGGTGGAGGGGTGTGTCGGATGTGTATGAATGTTTGTGTTTGAATGTATTTTGAGTGTATGTTGAGATGCGGGGTTGGGCGGGTGTGTCGGATGTGTATGAATGTTTGTGTTTGAATGTATTTTGAGTGTATGTTGAGATGTGGGGGTGTGTGAATGTTTGTATTTGAATGTATTTTGTGTGTATGTTGAGTTGCGGGGGTCGGGGGGTGTCGGATGTGTATGAATGTTTTGATTTGAATGTTTTTTGTGTGCTGAGTTGGGGGGTGGGGGTTCGGGTCTGTATGGGTGCTTGTTTGAGAGTTTGCTGAGTTGGAGCGGGTGGGGGGTTCGGGTCTGTATGGGCGCATGCTTGAGTGTGTGTGTGCTGAGTTGGGGGTGGGGGTTTGGAGGGGGGGTGGGGGGTTCGGGTCTGTATGGGTGCATGCTTGAGTGTGTGTGTGTGTGCTGAGTTGGGGGTGGGGGGTTGGGTCTGTATGGGTGCATGTTTGTTTGTGTGTTGATTTGGGGGGTGGGGGGTTCAGGTCTGTATGGGTGCATGCTTGAGTGTGTTTGGGGCATAGTGTTTGGTTGGCGGTGAGGGGGCCATGGGGCATAGTGTTTGGTTGGGGGGTAGGGGGGTGAGGGGGCCATGAGGCATAGTGTTTGGGGGTGAGGGGGCCATGGGGCATAGTGTTTGGTTGGCGGTGAGGGACAGGGGGCATAGTGTTTGGTTGGGGGTGAGGGGGCCATGGGGCATAGTGTTTGCTTGTGGGGTGAGCGACAGGGGGCATAGTGTTTGCTTGGGGGGTGAGGGACAGGGGGCATAGTGTTTGCTTGGGGGGTGAGGGACAGGGGGCATAGTGTTTGGTTGAGGGTGAGGGGGCCATGGGGCATAGTGTTTGGTTGGCGGTGAGGGACAGGGGGCATAGTGTTTGGTTGGGGGTGGGGGCCATGGGGCATAGTGTTTGGTTGGGGTGGGAGCCATGGGGCATAGTGTTTGGTTGGGGGTGAGGGGGCCATGGGGCATAGTGTTTGTTTGGGGGGTGAGGGACAGGGGGCATAGTGTTTGGTTGGAGGTGGGAGCCATGGGGCATAGTGTTTGGTTGGGGGTTAGGGGGTGAGGGGGCCATGGGGCATAGTGTTTGTTTGGGGTTGGGAGCCATGGGGCATAGTGTTTGGTTGGCGGTGAGGGTCAGGGGGCATAGTGTTTGGTTGGGGTTGAGGGGGCCACGGGGCATAGTGTTTGTTTGGGGTTGGGAGCCATGGGGCATAGTGTTTGGGGGTGAGGGGGCCATGGGGCATAGTGTTTGGTTGGCAGTGAGGGACAGGGGGCATAGTGTTTGGTTGGGGGTGAGGGGGCCATGGGGCATAGTGTTTGGTTGGGGGTGAGGGGGCCATGGGGCATAGTGTTTGGTTTGGGGTTAGGGGGCCATGGGGCATAGTGTTTGGTTGGGGGTGAGGGGCCCATGGGGCATAGTGTTTGGTTGGGGGTGAGGGGCCCATGGGGCATAGTATTTGGTTGGGGGTGAGGGGGCCATGGGGCATAGTGTTTGGTTGGGGATGGGAGCCATGGGGCATAGTGTTTGGTTGGGGGTGAGGGGACCATGGGGCATAGTATTTGGTTGGGGGTGAGGGGGCCATGGGGCATAGTGTTTGGTTGGGGATGGGAGCCATGGGGCATAGTGTTGCACTCCAAGAGTGAACTCAATAATTAAGATAATAAAGCTAAAAACAGGCACAGTTAGGAGATGTACATCCTTTGCTTTTTTGAGGAAACCTGACTCAACGAAGGCCATACTCCTCTTGGGTAACCCAAACAGCAAACTATAGCAGTCCAAAATAACGGAATGTCCAATCAAGGGTCAATAAAATATATATAATTTAATTAAACAGACGATATACAATGACTAAATCGAAATAAATGATAGCAATGGAAAATGTGTAGTACAAAATGTAAGTTTGAAATGCAATAAAAATCGTTACCCCTCAAAAACATATCTTTTTCCATGTGTTTAATACAAATTGGGGGTTGAAAAAGCCTCCTGACATGTCCCGCCTACCGCCCCGCCCACTTTTACTTTTAGGCCCACTATAGCCCTCATGTAAGGTACTTTCGGCCCTCTGTCAAAATCAGTTGTGCACCCCTGCTGTAGACCCATCACTAACCCTCTCCTTCTATTGGTCCCCCACAGGCATGCATTCAGACAGCAGTGACGAGGACACCAGGGAGGAAGATGCCACACCACAAAAGAAGGCCTGGGGCGAGGAGGGAGAACACCGCCCCTCGACTTCAAGGGGTAGAGGCCAACCTGCACCACTGCGGAAGGCCAAGAAAACCCCAGAGGCCATAGCACCAATGTGCACTACAGCCCCCACAACAACACCCACACCAGCCACCAGCACCCAGGAGGCAGTGGCCGAATGCACAGCATCGGCTGCCAGCAACACAGTGGGTGAGACAGCTGCCACAGCAGCCGTATCGGACGATGAGGCAGACGTCCAGCTGCATGGCGCAACACCCGTCACAGGCCCCCTGCACTCACCACAACTATCCCCATGTAGCTTGCAGAACAGCAGCATGCACAGGCTGTCACCTGGTGATTCATGGCCCGCAAGTGCCAGCACCACGCCAACTGTGCATGATGAACAAAGCATGGTGGAAACCCCTCACACATCCACCTCAGTTCCAACCAGCCAAGAGGGGATCATGGCTATTCAGAGGTGCAAGGAGGAGCTCACAGGGCTGTTGACGCAGCATATAACGGAATGTGGCCAGGCAAGGGATGAAATTAGGGAATGTGCTGCATCCCTGAAAACAGCAATCAAGACCACCTCGAAGGACATTTGCGCCGAATTGGCAGCAGTGCGGCACGTCCTCTCCGAAATGGTAGCAGCAATGCAGGCCATGCGTCTACCACAGTTGCCAGAACAACCTGGGACATCTTCGAATGCAAGTTCTACCAGGACCAGCCCTGTGCGTAGGTCTGCCCGGAACCTGCGCAGACTCGACAGGGGTGCACCTGGTGCTGGAGGAGGGGGAGGGCTGTAGGTACAGCCAGGCATACTGGTGCCATGTGGACTAATGTTTCACGCTACTGCACACCAGGTGTGGGGAAGACAAGGGGGAAGGGGGAGGGGGAGAGGGTGTGTGGGGGAGTTGAGTGGGGAGGGGGGAGAGGGTGTGTGGGGGAGTTGAGGGGGCAGGGGGGAGAGGGTGTGTGAGGGAGTTGAGGGGGAGGGTGTTTGGGGGAGTTGATGGGGGAGGGGGGAGAGGGTGTGTGGGGTGGAGGGCTTGTGCACTTTGTTATATTTCTTTAATACACCTTTTGGTAAATCATGATTCAAAAGTGTGGACATTGCTTATTGTGTAAGTGTGCTTTATTGGTGAACAGTCTACAGTGTCCATGTCCCTGACACACCCAGTACCCTGAGTGCCACCTCCATGTCACACTCCCCGTCCATGTGTGCTAGAAACATTGGTTGATCAGAGTCTGACTCATGCCACATCCCTCCTGTGCATCGCTGCCTCTCTGAAGTGCAGCCCCATCCCCACCCTCCTCATCGTCAGGTAGTTGCAGTTCTGCATCAGGGGGCAGAGGCACATTCCGTCTGATGCACATATTGTGTAGCATGACACATGCCATGACGATCTTGGCCACCTTCTCATAGCGGTACAGGAGTGCCCCACCAGACCTGCTGAGGCAGCAAAACCGTGCCTTCAAGAGGCCAAATGTCTGCTCAATCACCACACTGGTATGTTTATGTGCACGATTGTAGTCCTCGTGCCTGTTCTGTGGGTTCCGGACTGGGGTAAGGAGCCACCTCTTTAAGGGATAGCCTGCATCACCTGCATGTGGGCAACAATGTATATGTGTAAGTCATCACATCATATGGGACCTCTATCAATGACACCATAGCATGCATTGATTTACTGATTGCAACCACATTTCCATGCATGAATGGAGACACACGATGTGATTGTTATGTGTGTATTCCACTTATGGACAGGAGTGCGTGCCATCGACTAGTGGGCGCAGGGGGGTCCTGTTCCTTGTGAGTGCTCATGCACTGTGTTAGTCCACGCTGGTTGTTTCCATGATCTGGCTGATGTGCAGTCATTTGTTTGCTTTCATCCTGTCACCATTGATGTCAGCCTCATGATGATCTCACTATGCACAACAAATTGTGTCATGCAGTTTTGTTGGACCTCTGTGTCAGTGTAGTGGTGTATTAATGTATTTGGCCCTCATGTGACTCCTTTGTACGCAGCAATGGGTGACTGTCCTTTCTGTTGATGGTATTTGTTGCAGTGTATTGGCCATACTAATTGCTTGTAGCTGATTGTGTTGAGGGGGAATATGGTCTGATTGAGTACAGTGCACATGTAGATGGCTATGGAATGGTTGTGACACTGCATCATTTACATGGTAGTGCAGCTTACATCTTGCATTACGTGGTCAGGTGTCAGGTCTGGTATGGCCTGCTTTGGGGTATGAGCATGGTCCATTCTCTCAGGCTCTCACCACTCGCAGCCAGGTGAAAAAATGCATTTCTCCCCCCCCATCTCAGCCAGGTGAAGTATGCATCTCTCCCCCAATCACCTACACACATCTCATTTCCATGAGCCTAACATGCAACTCACCAAGAAGCCAGGATCTCTGCCCTGCATGTCGCTCCATGTAGCGTGGTATCGTGGAGTTCCACAGAACCATTGAATCATGGGTTTATCCGGGGAATCGGGCACAACAATGTGTGATGATCTTGTTTGAGTCACATACCATTTGCACATTGATTGAGTGGTGTAGCTTACGGTTGAGGTACGCTAACTCCATGGCATGTGGGACCACCAATTCCACATGGGTGCAGTCGATGGCGGCAAAGCAACCAGGGATGCCGGCCAGTGAATGGAAACCAACTTTGGTGTTTGAGATCTCCTAGCCAGTCCGTGGTAGGAAAATGGGTTGCCTGTGTGCTTCAGGAGGGCATCAAGCACTTGGTTCAGCATATGTGAGAATAATGGTTGTGATATGCCATGCATGTGCCCCACTGTGTGCTGGTAGGTGCCTGTGGCCAGGAAGTGGAGCACAGGCACTACCTTCAGTGGGGGTGGAATGGTGGTGCCTGTTTCAATCAGGCTGACAATGTCGTCATGTATCATGTCCACAATGGTGGTGATGGTGTCCTTGTCCAGACGGTACAGAGTGTGGATCTGCTCAGGGGTTAGGTTGAATGGACTGGCTCTGATGCGAGGGATTGGGGGCTGCCTGCGTGGTGCCACTGGCTGCACTGGTGGGGCATGCTGGGCCTGCCTAACCCTCCTTCTCCTGCGTCTCCTCTGTGCTGCCTGTTGTTGTCGTTGTTGTTGTTGTTGTTGCAGCAGTTCCAGTGCAATCATGTCCTCCAGCCCCAGCATTGCTAGTAGTATTGCGATCATTTTGGTGTGTGACTGGGTGTGGGAAGGGGTGCGGTGTGCTCCTTTTGTGCTGGCCCAGTCTGTATTGCCTCCACCTGTGCTGATTGTGTGCACCTGTGGCAGTTGGGAACACTTCACATGGCCGTTTACAGGTGGTCCGCGATGCTGGTATTTGCTCCATGCCGGTAAGGTACTTTGTGGGCTTCAGCAGGGCGTTATTTGCATGTTCGCCTGACTTGTGATCTTCCCCTGTTTACGCCATGCCAGTATTGGCGGCATGAAGGGTCACGTGCCCGCGCTCCTGCCGCTATTAGCGGCACCATTAATTACGGTGCCGCTAATAGCGGGTTGGCGTGTCCTAATCGTGCGGAGTGGTAAGCGATGCCGGTAATCCTTTACCGGCATCGTTATTCACTTACCACCCGGGTCGTAATGAGGCACAATATCTTTAATAGGCCTTATAACCCAAATGGTTTGGCATGTCTGGAGGGTCTTCAAACTGTGTTGCCTAATAATAATTCTATACTCCCATCTAAATATTTGACACTAGTGGTGAGAGATTTTAATCTACAGCTAGAACCACTTAAGGAATTGGGAGGGCTATAGGACGACCAAGACCAGGCTTCGGAGATTCCAGCCCTGATCGCAGACTGTCCTCTAACAATGCACCGTCTAGCTGTTCAGTCGTCTACCAACATGTACAATCTAAATCTAAGGGCTTGTATTGGTAGATTTGCCAACGACCAACCAGCAAAAAGACTTACTGGGCATAATGGCAGTACATTAATTGACTATATTTTCATTTCTGTAGTCGACTGGGCATGGGTGAACGATTTTAGAGTACTCGGTAGGATAGAAAGTGACCATCTTGCCTTAACCAGCAGCCTTTCATGGGATTTAGTGGGACCTAGTCCTGGAGATATTGCTTCTGGCCAGAGGCGTAGAAAGGGTAGGGCCTGAGGGGCAAGGCCCACCCAAAATCTGTAAATGCCCACTCAGCAGCACTTTGTGGGCATTTACAGATATTTTTGTTAGTGCAGTGGGTCCAACTACATTAGCTTGAGGCCCCATTTGCTAGACAATCCTGGCCACGCCTCTGCTTCTGGCCCACTACAGTTTATGGCTGAGGGCACCGCCTGCAAGTAATTGAAATGGGACAAAAATGTATCTTCTGAGTTTAAACAAAAAATGTATGCCTCAATCCTGGATTATATAGAATATATTTCCAATCCGGGGAGCGTAGACGCTACAGTCTTGGTAGAGTTTGAAAAACCCAAGCGTAATATTTTACTGCATATGTCAGTCCCTGCTGTAGCAAATAATCGAATAGTTGTGGGTAGGGCTGGATAGTATGATGGGGCATGTCGAGCCGCCCAAAAATAATATTGTAAAATACATTGAAGACAAATTGGGGGTTAACAAACCTAAGATAAAGCTCCTAAGACTCAAATAACAAAATATAATTCTTATAAAAAAGAAAGAATTCCTGGCGGGAAAATGGGAGGGTTCATTTAATACCAATCACTCTAGAGACAATGGGCCTCATTACGAAAGTGGCGGCCACGGAATGAACGGGGCAGTTAAGGGACCGGCAGCGTTCATTCCGGGCTGCCACATTACGAGTTCTGCAGCGGGTCCCACTCTGGACACCTGGCCAGACCAGACGTGCAGAGCGGGACCCGCTAGCAGTACAGGATGCTAACAACGGGCCCGTCATTAATGGGCCCGTTGTTAGCATCCTCCCCATTCCCATTGGGCCCTATGGGCGCTCAAATGGGAATGGGGACGTACCGGGTCCAGGTCCCGCGAAAGGGAATTACCGGGCCCTCCAAGGTCGGAAAAGCACGGTAAGTCCCCTTTTGCGGGACCCGGACCCGAACCGGAGTTTGGGGATAGCCATGCCACTAAAAACGGCATGGCTACCTCCAAACTCGCAATG
Organism: Ambystoma mexicanum; assembly: GCF_040938575.1. Classification (NCBI taxonomy): domain Eukaryota; kingdom Metazoa; phylum Chordata; class Amphibia; order Caudata; family Ambystomatidae; genus Ambystoma; species Ambystoma mexicanum. Next base: position 1,400,043,692 of record NC_090934.1, on the reverse strand, counting down.
AGGCCCAATGTCCTGTTCTGGAAATTGGTGTCTGATAATGAGCTTAAACGGGAACATTCGTTGGTCTGTTTCATTGGTAAGGAAGAATGGAGGGTGCATTTCTCGAAACTGTACTCTCCTCTATATGCCCTAGCAGTTAGCCACTGTACGTCAGATATAGATGTGCCGTTCATTTCTCTTAAAGAAGTTGAGGATGGAATTGGCTCTGCAAACAGTGGCAAGGCTGGATCTAATACCAACAGATCTATTTATAGTCAAACCGTCTATTTGGGCCCCTATGCTTTGCCTGATCTTCAATGCTATATTGGCCACAGGGAGGACTCCCAGTGCTTGTCGTAAAGCTGGTATTGTCCCAATATATTGAAAGGGTGAAAGGGACATTCCGGCTAACACCTATTTTCCCTCCTAGACTGGGTTGGGAAGTTGTTTGGGAAAGTTATATGGAACCATCTAGAACTCTGGACATGTCGGCTCTGCAGCCAAGGCGGATGCATTTGAGAACTATCCTGTCGGGGGCTGCTATTTACTCACTTGGACCCGCACTACTATTTTTAAGTCAATGTTCTACTCCTTCAGTAATGTGTGTTGTTGCTCGTGACTTGCGTAGAGCCTGGCTGCTGAGGAGGAAGATAATGACAAAGTGACAATGTCCTCTGTCAATTTTGAACAAGTAATGCGAAGCATATTGAGCTGCGGCAGGGCTCTCCTAGTATTCGTTTTTTATGATTTTAAATGAGCCTAAATAATGTTTTTGATGCTAAAATGTGCAATACAGTAGCGCGCCCATTTTCATGTTTTTTTTGTGTAGGTTTTATCATAGTAATATTATGTATTTTATGATGTGTTTGAACCTGATGACTTTTTGTCAAATAAAGGTTTTTCAACAACTACTTTACTGGTACCGAGTGTAGATGTGCGACTAATCGTCAGCGAAGAAGACGTGTTGTGAGTAGGAGAACACTGGGGCTGATGCATTTCAGAAAGACAATGTGCCACACAAAACTCAGAGCCCAAGAAAAAGTTATTTAATGCCAAATTTATGTACGGATTATGTACACGAAGCCAGAGTATACCCAGAATGATAGGTAAACGGGCAGCTCGAAGAAGATCAAAGGATATGTTTTCCATATGTTTGGCGATCCTCATAACCAGTGAGCTGATATTTTCAGGCACTGGATCTGAAATTAAGGGAGTGCCCTCCACTACTTCGATGGGGATCGATACTTCCTTAGGTTTTCTAGTTATGGCATGTGTTTGAGCCCAAGAGTCAGCCATAAAGTTCCCAGCAGCTCCTGGGTCAATCAGGGCAGGAACTAATCCGATGGTTTGGGAGTTCCAGGTAAGCTTGATGTGAATTGCCACGACTCTATTTTAAACTTGTGGTTGAAAAGGAATTGGCTCCACATTAGAGGTTTGTTGGGGACTTTCTTTCAACCCCGCAGCTGTATGTTCCCATCACGTCTGGGAGGATGCGTTTCCCAATCTCCTCTTTGGGACCAGGGGACATTTTCGGAACAGATGTTCAGTGGCTCCACAATAAATACACAAGCCAAGATTCTGGTCACGTAACTTTTCTTCTGAAGACAACGGACCTCTGGCGGTTCCCACTTGCATGAGAGAGATGTGCATTAATAGAACCGGGTCAGAATGCAGAATGCATTACCTTGAAAGGACCCTGTACATGATGGTACTGCTCAGCTCCCCATATATCCATCAAATACCTGGGGCTCTGAGTTAAAGGGTAGTGTGGTAACAACTTTACTTGGGGATTCCGTGTCCCCTAAGTGGGGTGACCCCCAGTAAGTACCTGCTTGCCCTGTCCCCTAGGGTGTGTTAAGAGGATCGGGTTCACCTCCCTAGTCCCAAAGCGGGCTCTGCATAGGGGAGAAGGGATGACATCTCTGGCTTCGTCACTTCATTAACAAGCCAATTCTCGTAGTTTCAATTACTACGACAAAACACTTGTGTAAAGAAGTCCAAAATAACACGAACTGGCAAAGCCAATAATTTTGCTGTTTGTAGTTGTTATTGACAACAAATGGCGGCATTACTATGATTGATCATTTATATCAAAATGTATGAAATAACAAGCATTGGCAAAGTCAATAATTTTGCCCGTTACAGTAGTTCATTGACAAGCAATGATTGATACAACCAATACTTTTGGAGTTTGGGGTTTATTGACAAATAGTTGTAGCTTCAATTACCGCAAGTACTCATATAAAAATAACAAGCACTGGCATGTGAAGTGGTAAGTTGACAAACAAATGGTGTTACATTCAATTGTTATGACTAATCACTGTATACAGGTGAATGAAATAACGAGCATTGGTAAAGAAAAACAGTTGTTATGCTGTCTGTAATTAATTGACAAACGGTTGAAGCTTCAATTACCATGAACAATTATTCATGTCCCAATACATGAAACAACAAACATTGGAAAATCAAATCGTTTTGGTGTTTCAAGTTATTCATTTACAAACAAATGGCCAAAGCATCAGTTACAAAAATCATCTGTGTAAACATTTATGAACTAGGAAGGGCTGGCAAATTCAAACATTTTACAGTTTGTAGTTGTTCTTTGACAAAGGGTCACAGTTTCAATTGCAACCACCAATTACCATGTAAACATTTATAAAGTAACAACCATTGTCAAAGCCAATATTTTTGCCATTTGTAGTTGTTGATTGACAAAGAAATGGTTGTAGCCTCAATTACTAAAACCAATCACGGATATACCAATGTTCAAAATAATGATTGGCAGAGCCAATATCTTTGGAGCGTGTAATTGTTCAATGACAAACACATTGTTGTATCTTCCATTACTGTGACCATTCACATATGTATAAATATATCAAAGGGCAAGAGTGGACAAATCCAAAATTCTGAAAAAAAGAGTTACTATGAAAAGGTCAGAAATAAAGATGTTTAAAAGACTATAAAGTGAATTGTGTTTGTTTATTTAAAAAAATGAAGGTTACTGTACAACTGAAAAGTAACATTAATAAATGTTGGAAATGTTAATTTTAGAGTTTAAGATATTATTAATTATAAAAGTAACATAGTAAATGTAACATAAAAATGGCATTAACACTAACATTGTTGGAACCTTAATGGGTGATCAGACTATCTTATAGACAGCACAATTGTGGTCAATATATGATAAAAATGTTATCTTGCAGAGTCCCCAGGGTTCCACTATCACTGCGTTGATATTTAATGTTTATGTTAAACCGCTGGTGGATTTAACATACTGAATCACTGAATCTCTGCAACTCTATGTGGAAGACGCTCAAATCCTGCTGAGCCTGGATCCCCAAAATTAAGTAATCAGCCCATTACCAAAATCCTCCAAACAATCCGACTGGACAATTGACAATGACCTATTCCTGAACACCTCAAAAAAGAGATCATGATCTTCGGGATTCCAAAATCAGGTCCTACCTATTAAGTGCTACTCGCTGATAGGGGCAGCCCCTGCCGTCTCAACTCAGGAGAAGAATCTGAGTGCTAATCTTTGAAAAACACTCCTTTCCAACCTCAAATCAGCTTCATGGCTCATGAATCCCACTCCCTACTACGCATTCTCTTTTGTTAATGTTGAAATATACGTTGAGGGAAAATTCTGATTCGGATATTCTGAACAAAATGAATCAGAATCTCATGCTCAAGGGTTTCAGGGATCGAAAGACCACTCCCGGGCATGAGTTATATTTGAATATCATACAGCCACGGTTTCTGAGCGCTCTGTACACCAAATTGCACCTGGGTATTTTGGCTGTAGTACGATGGACTTGCAATTGGAGTGGTGACAGAGAGGAGGCATGTCCAGCTTGTGGAATGATACCTGAGAGTATTAGTCATTTAATGCTTATTTGTACAGTACAACTGGAGGTAAGGGTAACATTTTTAAAGCCATTATTTTTGCATAAGGCATTGCATCATCTACATCATCCAGAAGCCGGGGACCACTCTATCTGCAACTCTTTCTGACCAAATACTCCAACTCTCAACTAGGGGTGTACCGAATAGTTAATTTACTATTCGCCCGAATACCGAATACTTGGTCCAACTATTCGGCCGGAACCGAATAGTGACCGAATAGTAGATTAGTACTGGAAATGTGTCACAATATGCATAACAAGCCCAAAACGGTTGTCTTTGCCAATGCTTGTTTTAACAAGACTTCAGTGAAGGACATGTATAGTGCTTATAAATAGTATGTTAAGCAAAAAGAGTACACCGTTTGTGTTTTCACCCTATCTTGAAGCCTACAAATACCATACCAGAATGCAATTCCACAAAATTAGAAACAATTGCCTGTAGGCGGTCTTTCAAGACTTAAGCATAACAAAGGATAATTGTGATGGTAACCTTTTGCATTGTTTAACAAAGGCATGCTTTATATGATGCCAGTTAAAAGTGACATTCTTCCCCAAAAAACAAATGCATTTAGGACACCAAATGCGGACATATAAATACTATTGAAATAGTGCACATCTCTTTTTGGTCAACATACTTTATGGCACCTAGTTTTTCTGTCTGTGCTTTCAGTATTGAATGCACATTTTCAAGCCCTTATCCCCAACAAAGGTTCTTAAATGGACCATTACTTAAAAAAATGAATGTGAATAAAGAGGAGAACACTGATGCACTGTGATCAGTGTGCTGCTTCCTCCAGCTGCGTCCCAAGATGGCAAGGCCTTATTCATGTTCTAAACTAAATGAACTGGTGCAGTTCACTCCCCCCGCCATCACTATAACCTTTATTATCTTCCCTTCAATTACCCTGGCTGCTAATGAAACTTATCAGCAGGGGTCAGACTTGGCGCCACAACAGTGATTGAAGAGAAGCTGCCCTGGACAGAGGCCCATTAACTCCCCCATCTTATCTACATTGATTTGCATTTAGAACAGCATTTGCAAGGATGTAAACAGAGGCATGCCAGTGTGGATAATGTGAATGAGATGTCAGGGTTCAACGCACACATGGGCAGGGGTGAATGGGCTGTGTTTGGATTAATTGACCTCCCATCCACAGGCTATCGCCATGACTCTTTGAATTCCGTTGCGTTGGTGAGCAGTGGTGTTCCATTGACACGTTCCTGCATTTCTCACACATGCATGCACGGCCCGCACTGTACAGTCCCGCCACCCGCCTTCACTTGTGGAGCTTCAGATTCCTCGTAGCAATCAGTTCCCTCGTCACGGTAGCGACTCTCGCTTGATGCCTGTACTCAGCACTGCACGTGGAGTCCTCTGCTTCCTGTCACAGTGATTGCCTTATCGACACGTTCTTATGGGAGAATGGTGAACAAAAGACCCAGTTTTGGTTGAAAAAACATAAACACGTGCCTCTGGGTGTGAGACTCAACAGCCGCGTGGTATCAGAGACAATACACGGTACATACGTGTAAGGAGTTGGGGGTTGCGCCGATATCAAACACTTTGCAATTCATGCCAACATGCTCCATTCTATTTCGGAAGTTGCGTGCCCTGTCGGGTTTTCCCTATAGCCCAGGGCTGGATTTAAAAACACGACTGGGATAGCGGCATCTCCTGAAATGAATAGGGTAAATATGTCTATCAAGCTCACGTTTTTCTATTGCGCTCTTGGCACCTATCGGCCGCCGTACGGCTCATCACGTGCTAGGGGCAGCTGGGGTTGGGAGCACGAACAGACACCCACCCCTTCCCAATAAGTGCTTTCTTCCATGTAAGAGGCAAGGGCTGCCAGTGCTGCAGGACCAGCAGTATGCCGGAGTCATTCAGAGCAGGAACCGGGATGTTTAGGGCTGCAAGAACCCCCATGTGCGTGTGTAAAATCACAACTTCGGCTTCGAGTACAGATGGAATTAAACATTCGGCTGAATGCCGAATAGCTTGTTTCAGCCGGAATTCAGCCGAATATTTACTCGAAGCCGAAGTTCGGTACACCCCTACTCTCAACACCTGCGTTCATCTGGCACCAACTCCTTGCGTGTGAAGCGGTTTGCTGAACAGAGAGCAGGTGGTCAATCGCTCTCCTCAGCGGGCTCCTTTCTTTGGAACAGCCTCCCCCTCCTCTTCATCTTGAGCAGGACCTCCTTAAGTTCCAGAAAAGCCTCAAGACCTTCCTCTTTACCTCTTCCCCCCTCTTCACAGCTAATGGCACAGTAGGTTGACTGGTGTGCAGAGCCCTTATGCATCCTCGGGGCCCTGACCTCCCACATCTTATCATCCCAGCTGCTGCCTATCCTCTGCAATTGCCTCGGCCCACCCTCCACCACTGGAGGTCGCACTTACCTTTCTTTCTTCATTGCACTTCACCTGCTGCTCTTCATGAGCACCATAGCACCTATCCCATACCTCTCTCCCCTCTGCACCTCCACGTTCTGAACACTCACAAGGCATGGTAGGTTTATCTTCCCCCCATCCTGTCTCTTCTTATTTTGTTGTATTTAATTATTTAACATTGTTGTAATTACATTGTCTGTCCCGTCCCTTTTGCCCTGTGGGCGCTTTGAAACAGCATTTGCCTCCTGTATAAGTGCCTAACAAGTGAACAAGAAATACATAAATAGATATATTGAAACGGTAGATGAGGCCCTGAAACTCTGCTATGACTCCTCCGATAGTCTGCCAGTCCACTTGGTATGCAGTTATTTGTCTAGAGCATGGAGGAGGAGAAGGAGGGGGTAGAGGACTAAAACGAAGAGCTTTTTCCACAGTCCTCAACCTTTTAAGATCTTAGAGCAGATTATGTAGATTTGTCTTGTGTTTTCCAGAGTAGTTGTGAAGGCTCTAATGATAGATTTTATTTCTGTTTGTATAGTTGATATGTGGTTTTATTTCTTGTGTATTTAAGATTTGTATGCGTCCATCACTTGTGTGGAAGATGGCTTGCATTGACAAATACTTCTTTGCACAGCGCACTTTATCGAGTGCAATGTGTTACACTGTTCGGCACAGACTTGTCAAGCATTATGCGCACTATCTGAAATGTCGTCAGGCCTAGTACGATAGTCGCTTGTTTTGTTTCTCCCCTCCCTTTCTGAACCCCGCTCCCTCACCTTTTGTTTTTCTATGCCTCTACCAGAAATGTCATCAGGCCTAGTACGGTAGTCACCTGTCTGTTCCCCATTTCCTTCCTATGTGTGTTTAGCTCTTGCACTATCTGAAATGTCATCATTACCGAGTACGGTAGTTAATTTCACATTGTTACTGTTCATGGCCTGTAAGAATGTAATAGTTTTTTCCCTTGTTCCCGCCCTTGCCTTGAAGCGCTTTGAAACACATTGTGTATAGGCGCTATATAAATAAACTATCATATCATATCATGATTTTAATGCCCACATAATTTAAGTCTGTTATTAATTGTATGTGCTATTATGGTATAAATTCTACCAATATAAAACTGATTGATTGATTGTTTAGTTGATACTGCAGGTCATTCTCAACTTTGAGAGCCTCTGAATTTCCACATGGTTCATGCAAAGTGATCAATCCAGGAGGTACTGAAGGTTGACCATTACTCCATCCATCCAGTTACACATCCTATCACTGTCACTCTGGGTCCTATCCCCAAGCATCATGGATTTCAGTTCAGATCATCTACACCAGTGAATTTATTAGGAGTGGATCTATTGTGTAAAATGAGTTTTACTATTTATTGCTCACCAGATGGTATTTTATTTATTTACATAGGTAAGTTGACATTTTGACTGTGTTGCAAGAGTCTCCAAATTTAAAATAATAGATACAGCAAGAAAATACCACTGCAGGGATTGTTGGTCTAAGTTCTTTCACAAGTATGCTCTATGAATATGACAGGGTCAGGGGCATGACCCTGTTGAGGGGTGAGGCGCAGTTGCTGAAAATTCCTCATGTGCCCCAAATGTCATCAATGGTACCACGCTTTATCATAAAAATGCTTCCTAGTACATTTGCTGTCCATGGTTGTCTCTTTTCTGTTGCAGGACTCCAACTCCCTGAGTGCAACTGGGAGCAACTTAGAAACCCTGGAACGGAGACAAGAGAACGATATCAAGCACAGCCTGGGAATAGAATGGGAATTTCCATGCCAAACAGAAATGAGACGCTCATCGCCTGACCTCTCAATCGCCATCCAATTCTGAAAACTGAAGAGGCATTTGTTAGAATCAAGCAAATATTGTCAAAGGCTCCATCTTTAGGTCTACTGAATTATCATAAATCTTTCACTCGATATTGTGATGGATGTGACGGTTCTTCTCTGGGAGCACTGAAATGCATGTTGATAAGCGCTACCATATTGCATATTACAGTGCCACGTTGGATCCAGTGGCTGTGGGTTTACCAGCTTGCTCATGCACTGTGGTGGCTCCTGCACTGCTAGATGAAAACACTGACACTTCGGTTCAAGGGCACCCAATCACTGCAGCGGTGCCTCATGCTGCCCTCGCAATAATTCTGAAAGACAAAACTCAGCACATATCAAATTCACGTTGAACTAAATACAAAAAGCTGTTGGTCTCCACTGCTAATGTACCTGTCCACCGCTGGTCTATTATCAATCCTGCTTCATACTCTCACAGATGGGGAGCCAATGATTGTCAATTGGTGTCTAAAAACCTTGTGAGTCCCAGAGTTCTTTAAAGGATGTTCCACTGCAAAAACTATGAGATAATCTTATTCGTTGATGGTTCTTCTTTAAATAATAATCTGGGCAAAGTGTCATTGCACTATCCAGTTAGTAGCAACATGGAGTTTTGGAGGTATCCCAATTGCCAAATGTACATTCTCTTCAAGTTGCAGAATGTAGTGCTTTGACCTGCTCATGTATACTGGCTGCTGCTGGGAAAATGTGCCATGATGTATACTGAATCCCGCTATGCCTATGGCATGGTTAACGACTTTGACATATTTTGGAAGCAACATGGCTGTTTGACATCAACAGGCTCTCCTATGTTAAATTGTATCTATGTGTCAGTGTTACTGGAAGCTCTTTTATTACCCTCTGCGCTGTCCATAGTGTGACGATTCACAAGGTGTTGTCACTTCTCCCCAAGGGGGACCCCTTTCTGATGAGGCTAGGGAGTTCCGGTCACTACCCAATAGTTCACCTACAGGTGGTTTAATGCGGCAGGACCTCACGGGGAGGAACTCCCCCTCTGGGGACAAGGACGACCACCTGGGGTACAGCTCATTGAATGTTGTCACTTACCAGCATTCCCTAGCCCTTCCCACTGTGCAGAACCACTTTATTGAAAGTCAACCCATGTACAGTTGCTATAGCGGAGATAATCCTCAAGCCAAAAGTACTGGGACAAAGAAGAACACAGGACTGTGCTTGTACTGGTACGAGGTGGCCCTAAGAAGGAATAAGGAGTCAGTTGTTAACAGAGACAAAGGACGTTTACGTTCTGCATGGGAGGAACTCAATACGATGTATAAAAAGGAACACAGGGCTATCAAATGTGTCAGGCCAAGCTGTGTCAAGTGTGGCGTGTCAAACCCCGCCAGGTCTGGCAGCAGAGGTGGCGGCAAACCAGTGCGAGTGGTCCAAATGCTGCCAAAGGACCGAAAGCAAGAGGACGCCTGTGAATTGCCATCCTTCATGGGTACTGCAGGAGCGAACCAGGGCAGAAGACCAAGCCGGAGCGGGGTAACGCAGAACAGACGAGAGAATTACCGTGTGGATGGAGCAACAGCAGTGAACCAGCAGAACAGGAGTGAGGACCCATGTCCTAGGAAGTCCTGGTGACCTACCTCAACCCCATACAAGGTAACGGGAGGTACCGGAGACCTGGACGGGACACAGGGATAGAAGGGAGGCTGGTTCACAAAGCCCCCTCTCACATCAGTGGTGAGGAGTCCGCTACTGAATATAACCAAAGAAGGGTCTGGGACCCTAAAGCAGACATTGAGAGCATTAGAGGAAATCTTCCTCGTCATGGTGGGCAAAGGAGAACCACTCGCCACCAGAGAAGGGTCTGGGACCCGAGTGCAAACACTGAGAGTATTAGAGGAAATCTTCCTCGTCGCATTGGGAAATAGAGAACCACTGACCACCAGAGAAGGGTCCGGGACCCAAATGCAAACACTGAGAGTATTAGAGGAAATCTTCCTTGTTGCAGTGGGAAATAGAGAACCACTGACCACCAGAGAAGGGTCTGGGATCCAAAAGCATATACTGAGAGTATTAGATGAAATCTTCCTTACCACAGTGGGAAAGAAAGAACCACTGACTATCAGAGAATGGTCTGGGACCTGAGAGCAAATACTGAGAGCAGGGCCAAGTGGCCTGACTTCCCTCGAGCCCTTCCCACACACTCAGCACAGTCCTACATTGCTCACCCCACATTCACCAGCAAATTAGTATCCTCTATTTACAGACTTGTAAGGGGGGGAGGGTGGTACAGTCATGCGCGTACAAAACCAAGTGGGAGGCATCTCTGGGTAAAACACTGAGTGAGGAACAGTGGAAGTCCGTGTGTATGCAATCACAATATGTTTCCCTGAATTGTCTCTATTGACTGATCCATTACAAGTATGTACACCAAGTCTATTACTCACCTGATACTCTAAGTAGAATTTGTCCGGACAGGCCGTCCACCTGTAAAAGATGTGGTGCCGAGCGAGCAGATTTTGTTAATGTTAGTTAGAGCTGCCCCCATATTCGGACCTTCTGGGACAATATAGAAGGGGCACTGACTGAGATGCTCGAATCGGCTCGAACATTTTCACCGAAACTATGGGTCCTCACTCTGATAGAAGGAGGCAGCCGCACAGAAAAAAAGCTTCTGAGCATGGCCTCAGTGGTGGCTAGGTACTTAGTGGCCAGAACCTGGGGGAAGGCCAACCCCCCTACCTTTGCAAGATGGCTGGAAAGCATGGAGCTATGTCAGCGCAGGGAGACTATGTTTGCCTCTTCACTCCCAAGCACGAGTCGCCCATTTGACTAGTCACAACCCTTCAGACAATACCAATTGAATAAAGCATGTGAGGAGCTGACCCCTGTTTCTTCCCCGGGGCGACGTACCGTGTGATGTATACCCAGAGAAAAAGACTTGTACCTATATGGGAAGGCCATTACAATTGATGGCTCGGGCACTCTGCAATCCTGATGGTGTACTGGAAATGGTAACTTTGATGAACAATAACTAATTTCGGTTGTGAATTGTGAGCTTTTCTCTCAGTGGGTGGTGGAGCTGGTGGGGGCATTGCTGGGAGAGTTTAGTACCCACCCGGGCACCTCTTTATTGTAAAACAATAAAAGAAAGTTTAAAAAAAACACTGAGAACAAACTGAGCAAGCAAGGAGGTATGCTAAAGATGCCAGGGGAAGGGAGTCATTCCCCCTGGCCTTGTTGTGAACCGTGGCAAGCAAATCCTGGAGAAGGGTGCAATTCTTCTGGTCCTGAATTAAGAGCTGCATTAAAGACGTCAGGTGAAGGGATCCTAACAATGACTGTGTCTGTGTTTCAGTGGAACATTCACAGATTGCATCTCTTTCTAGTCTGCCTGTACTGCAGGACGCAGCATCAGAATCTCAGAAGGAACTTTGGTCCACAACGAACTGTCAAAGAAGCACTGCTGGAACCTGCCGTGGGACCCTGCCATTCCCTTAGACAGGTGACAGAGTCTAGCTATGAGTGCATCAGAGAAAATGAGTGCAGCAGCCACATTGGCAAGGTCAATTACAGATCATTTTCACCACAAAGACAGCAGTTAAATGCAAGGTGCATCTGATGTGGATCCATGCCCCCTAGTGCTGCAAGATTCAGCCTGCACCTGAAGAATCAGAGTCAACTGCGACAATTCCTTAGTCGTCTGTTCCGGTGACACCGGCACACCCTGAATATGGTTGGTCTTTGTACAAGAATGGGTTGACTGAAAACTGCAGTTTATTCACTTGTTAATGTTAACCTCCAAAGTTCCATTCACTCTCCAATGTATATGTGGCTCACTTGTATTGCTGAAGTTCTGTTCACTTTAAAGTTCAATAAGGATTGATTTATTGGATTAAAAGCTTTATTTACTTTAAATGCAGCATATATCATTAAAGTTGCATTCTCTTTTGAGCCTGAAACATGATGAAGTTAAAAGCTTCTTTCATTTATGATCTTCATAGGTGACGGTTTTATTTTAGTTCTATATTTAATAAGTATGAAGATATATTTGATACGTTTTTCATTTAGTTCTGAATTCAATAAATGGTAAAACTCTTCACTCAATTCACTTCGATGTTATACATCGGTGTAGAATGTCTTTAATAATGTGCCCAGCACCCAGAGACTTGCATAACAATGGTAAAAGATTTCTTTCATTTAATTCCGTTGTTTTAAGTCTTTGTAAATTGCCTTTGGCATGCACTCCGCACTCAGTTTTTTTTTTCGAAAACGTGTCTTCATGTACATTCATGGAAAAGGTTATTTGGCTCCCGGTTATCTTGATTCTAAAAATTTTCCCGAAATGATATCCATAACACTTTTGGTTGGTACGAAGTAATTCGTTTATTCGTGGTCAGCCGACACGTGTTTCGACCCGTAGGGTCTTTCTCAAGGCTGAACAGTTTTCAATGGTGACAGGTGTATGTGTGATTTGTGACAATTGTGTGACAGATTATATTATATGCCATTGTGGTGTAGGCGTGATGTGCAGTAAGTGAACAAAAATAACAAAACATAGCATCACATCAAAAAACATTGACGTGTTGGTTTATAAAAAGCATTGTTGCATATAAGCGAGGAGAAATGGAAGAAAAAGAAGAAGGAGAAGGTTAGCAGTTGGGCAGAGGGGGAGAAATCGGAGGTTGTTCTTTAATGAGGTGGAATCCTCTTACCTAGTCTATTTGCTGAGTACCCTCAGTGGGGTGTTGTTCAATTTGGAACTGTCCTTGCGGCAGTCCTGGCTCCTATTGGGCCCTGTGATAAGAAAGTCCAAGAATAGTGGTTGTTAAAGCCTTGTGTTATCATATACCTGATTAATTTCTAGTGTTACCCAGGTAGTGAGTGTTCTTAGCGGCGTCGAAATCACATCACGTGCATGAACCGGCTCGTGTGTTTCTTGGCCGTGTGGGTCGTCCCTAGCGGATTTCTTGAGTTCATTATGGGTCGCCAGGTTGGTGCCATGAGCTGGTCTGGATTGACATCAAGGGCTCTTAATAGAAGCTCTTGAGTGTGGCCAGCCACTCAAGGGAGGCTGGCGTTGTTCCGGGTAGCTCGAGTGGGGAGCTGGTCAACGGGAATGTCCCTACTGGTTGGGAGGTCTGCTAACCATGAGGGTAGGCGGGGAGTCTTACCTTTGTATTGTGTCTGCGTCCCTGGGCAGTGATCTGCTACTCTCCTCCACCGCGCTGGGGGCCGCCATTATAAGGCGCTTGTGAGCTAGCTGAATCACGTTATGTGACGGGTGCGCATGCTCTGTGGTATAGTGTTCTAGCTAATGGCACTGTGCATGCGCTTGTCTTGTCGTGTCTGCGCATGCTCAGTGGATCACTGTTGGTATAGCAATTGTCTAGACGGTTGCCCATGGGGGGGGGGGGATTAGCGTTGGGAGGCGCATGAGCGAAAATTGTTGCTATAAGTGGAGAGCCGTTAAAATACTACGGCTGTGTGTCAAGGAGCTGAGTTGGGCAAGGATTGCCCTTAAGTTGGAAAAAAGTAAATATACAGGAGAGGAGAGGAAGTAATTTACAAGAAGACATTTAGATCATGGTCTTTGTTCAGGCCATTTTTAACACATCTAAAGTGACAAAATAGCCGTGCTTCTTCTTGTCTTAGTTTCTGAATTCTGTCTCCTCCTCTTGGTCCCAGTCGTACCACCATGGATATCATTTCGGGAAAATTTTTAGAATCAAGATAACCGGGAGCCAAATAACCTTTTCCACATACCAAATAGGGGCCCAGGCTTAACCCCAAAACGGCTCCTGTGATCTTGCCAAAAACTCACAATCTAAATATAACGGTTGCACAGCACAGGCAGGTTCAATTCCTAGAAGCCACAACCCACAGCACCTTTACACTAGGGAACCAGCCAATGCTAACGCACCTGGAAAATTCCAATACGAACAAACTGAAAACGAAGCTATGGCAGAATATATGATGTCAAGGAACGAAGACATCAGGGCACTCTTTGCCCCACGAGGATCAACGGACAATGCGTTTAAAGACAGCAAGTTAGAGGAAGACCTCAGACATAAATTCATGAGGCTTGAGAAACTATCAAAAAAAGAAATCAACAAATTCTGGGAGAAAACAACAATGCAGGAATATGCAGAACAAAAGAAAATACCGAGAGGCCTCAGGATCCTGATTTTTCCAGACTTTGATGACCCACTGGACTCAGACCTAGCAGACGAATGGGAAGAGAATCTCATATTAGGATCAACTAGGATGATAGAATTACTAATACAACACGCAAAAAGAAAACACGATAGAGTGGTGATTCTACTTGAAGAATTAAAGAAAGAAATAGGCTTACTGCACATCACGCCTACACCACAATGGCATATAATATAATCTGTCACACAATTGTCACAAATCACACATACACCTGTCACCATTGAAAACTGTTCAGCCTTGAGAAAGACCCTACGGGTCGAAACACGTGTCGGCTGACCACGAATAAACGAATTACTTCGTACCAACCAAAAGTGTTATGGATATCATTTCGGGAAAATTTTTAGAATCAAGATAACCGGGAGCCAAATAACCTTTTCCACGTACCAAATAGGGGCCCAGGCTTAACCCCAAAACGGCTCCTGTGATCTTGCCAAAAACTCACAATCTAAATATAACGGTTGCACAGCACAGGCAGGTTCAATTCCTAGAAGCCACAACCCACTTCATGTACATGCAACCACTCCGTAAAAAAAAATTTAGATTTATCCAAAAGTTATTGAGAATTTCAATTCGAGACCGTCGAGAACATGCACGCGACCAGTCCGATACAAAGTAATCCTCTGCATAACTTCACACACTCGCATACCGGGTTTCCTTTCACATAGAAACTCACTGGTTGCTTCTTTCGGCGTTCCCGCAGCACAAATCTCTCAGCCTTTGCTTCTCTGCCTCCGGGCTCCACCTTCTGTGACCGAGGCACTCCGGGGTTGGGTTCTGACACCAGGAGAATGAGCACTGCAAACTCCACAACAAGGGGCAGCTTCCAGGCATGGCTCCCCATTTAATGTTCACTCGGTTCCACGTAAACCCCAGCTCCTGCGACGCACTCCTTTGAACCACAGCGTGCAACACACCTACAGCTCCTTGCTGCTTCTTTTGGCCTCTCTGCTGTTGCTCTTCCATTAATGCCACAGCTTACCCCTCTGCTTCTGTTGGGTTGGGTTCTGTCTTTTAACAGGCTGCAGGTGTGTATGTGTAATCAGCCCTGCCTGACCCCCATTAAGAGAACAGCCTGAACTCTCCTACTCTCAGCAGGCCTCTTCCATGTCCCAGTGCCAGAGTGGTACAAACAACTAGACTTCATTACTCCCAGTGGCCTCTTCCTCGTCCCAGTACTGTTAGGAGTTAGGGGCCAGGGTCGGGTTAGTCATAAGTAGGAAAAGGGGGATATCATGTCTCTCCCAAAGGGATCCCACTCCCATTCCCTACAGACCCTCCACCCAGGTAATCCTCCCTTGCTTGTCCACCCCCAGAGTCAGGATCCAAAAGTGATGGCCTTTCCCTGGCCACTTGTGCAGGACCCATGGGCATATAGGAGTGAGAATACCCTTGGGTTTCTCGCATACCCTTTCCCAATGCAGGTTGGACCGGGATGCTTCACAAGAAAATCGAGAGGGGAAAGTTACCTTATCTTGCTCTCGTTCCTCTCAAGATTTTAGTGTGGAGCAACCAGGCTGATGGTCTAAGAAATCCTGCATGTCTCAAAGATTAGGTCCTCTTTCTGGGAGTATTACATCTGTTTCCAATGAAATAACCCTTTTCTCCTCACCAGTTTGTTGTTTCCAATGGGGAGGTTCTGACTTCAAAGGAGAAGGAGGTCCAACTACACGATTTCAAGAATTTATTTAGGCTATTCGTGAAACACATTGATCAAAGTAGGTTACATCTCTGCCTAAGAGTGGCTGAGCTGGCAAATTGGAAATTACTGCTACAGTCAGATCAAATTTCCTTTCCAAAATGGAAACAGGGATTCCCGTTCCCTTCTCTCCCCGTCTGGGGAAGTATCTCTGTTCTTGTGGCACTTTACTTACTCCTGGTGTCGAATTCTGCCCAAATCAGTTTTTCCTCTAAGATAACAGGGATATGTGGTTTTCCCTTTTATATCTAAAAAGACATCAAGCCTTCTTTGAGGCTTGGCGGGTGGATATAGATTTGGGAAGTTCAAATACATTCAATAGACAACATTTTGCAATGTGTCCATACACTTTACAAGAACAACACTTCCAATAGGGATCGAGAAATAGATTTATTACTGCAGGGTACCCTGCTTCTTCGGTTGGTTTGCCTCAAGATTCAGTTTTTACAATCCCTGGTTCTAAAGATGTTGTTATTTGTGGAAGATGAAGGTCAAGTAACCCTGATGAGGAAGGTATAGCCTTACTTGATGACCAACTGGAGCTCTCTAGGTTCTCCTCAAAAGGATTGATCAAAGCTATGTACCCTCCCTGACTTTTGATATTCCAAACCTTTCTGGCGTAGTGGCTGAATCCAATAATACAGCCCCCCTCACTTGAGTATTGCTCCTTTCTTTCAAATGGGTTAAGGCCAAGATCTTTACTGCTTTCCTTAACAGAGATGTTCTTCTGATATTTCCCCTTTGAGACTGGATCGGAGGAAGTTTCCCACAAAATTGCAGACCTCAGAATTCCTATCAGCTGGCCACTTTTGATCTCAATGGAGTCATCAGAAAAAGTCAAAAGGACACATTTTAATGCCCCTGCCCCCATAAGAGTAGAGGCTGTATTCTTAAACTATTTCCTTTAGGTGGGAATATATGAATGTCTAGTGCATGGCGGAAATCCATTTGTAGGCATTTGTATTACCTTATCTCTCTCTCTAGTATTCGGCAGTCATAAGGACAAAATAGATGATAATCATTCCCTTCTACAGATTTTCTGATAGGAAGGATTGCCTATGTGTTCAAAGCCCGAAAAGTCACCCCTACCTAATGCTCCACCTGGTTGTGAAAATTGGTCTTTTCCTCGTAACTCAGGTTTTTATGGGGTTGACCCATAAGAAAATGTTTGGCTTGCGTCTATCCCTTCATTAGTGGAACATGAAGATGGTATGGGGGTACTAGTTTTCTGGCAAGTCATATAGGCCTGCATCAGGGATTTAACCTTTCTCTTAAATAGTTTTGACATTTCCCATGGCCTGAGTGATCTTTTGTCAAATGGGACTGAGCTTTTCCCAAGATCATCTTTTTGTGGCTTTCTGGAATCACCAATTGTAGCTTTATCTTGCATTGTGCGATGATCTTTCCCTATAAAGAAATCCTTGTTTCAGAAGGAATAAAGGTTCCCTTCTTTCATATCCCTCCCTTTCTGAAACCACTTGTGAAAACATTGTAGTTCGAAAGGGCTCCTTTCTCTGGGCAATGGCTAAATCTAGAGGGTTAGATGGTTCTCCATGACCTTCTCTTTCGGACTCAGAGGGGAGGGAATCCTTTAATGCATCCTTTGCCCCACCAAAACCCTGGGTCCCCCTTTCATTATTTTCTTTCTCTGCTTCTCTGGGAATCATTGCCCTCTCAATCACCCCTTGAGCAATCTTATGGTCTTGGTAAACATGGAAGGGCTTCTACCCATGGTTTTGTAGCAACACTTTAACATTGCCTCTAAAATGTGAATCTATCAGACCTGCTAAAACAGAAATCCCAAATTGACAGGCCATCCCTAACTTGGTTGCTAGTCTAATATATGTATTGGGGGGTGGCATCAATATCAAGTCCATAGGTATTAGTTTCCTTTCTCCTGAGGGAATTGTTTCATCCCTACAACTACAGACATCAAACCAGATAGACCCCTTAGTGGTTACTGAGAGGTCCGACGCTCTGACAACCAATTTCTCAAATGTAAGGGTTCCCCAACTTGTATCAGTTGAGCTCCATCCCACTCCTGATACCATCTGTGAAGGCGTCTTGCAGTAAAACACAGACAACATATTAAATGTTCCAAGTAAAGACTTTTATTAACTTAAATGTCAGGATGGAAAAACGCCTACCTTGCCCTATACTATGGTGGGATTTCTCTATCAACCCGACCTAAGGAAAGTCAAAGCCCAAAAGTTCAATTTAGTAATCTGTCTGTGTCCAAAACCTATAGTTGCCCTCACAATTAATCTTATACAATGTGTAGGGATGTTATCAACCAACAAAACAGTGTTCAACACAAAGTTTAGATCTTGTCAAGCTCGCAGCTTTCTTTTGGCTCTCTTCCCCAAGTATAAAGCAGTTCCAATAAAAGTCTCAGGATTGCCTTAAGTTCAAAAATGAAACCGCATGCACAGAGCAGTCACGGGGGGTACCTGGAGGGAATATTATGGAAAACCAAGGCAGACAGACCATCACAGATGTACAGTAGTGCTATCACATCAGTCGTGGGAGATGCATGGGATGAAGCAGTGAAGAGGGCAGACATTACCACATTTCCCTCACCATACACACCGCTATTCGACAATCCGCAATTCACCTCGGGACTTAAAACACCCACATTCGAGGCCTGGCAATAGAGGGGATGCCTCAAGGTTAGAGATGTGCTTGCAGTGACGAGGTCAAACAGTTTGACCACTGTAAAGCAGACCTTACCTTGGGGGAAAAGGAACAATACTGCTACGTCCAGCTGAGGCATTGGCTGCTCCACCATTCCATGAAACAAGCAGGGACTCTCCAACTAACCCCATTGAAAGAGTACCTGAACAGGGATCCAGGAGACACGGGAGTGGTATCGTCCATATATAAACATATAAAATTGGGTGAAGAGCCTCCGCAAAGGCCATACATTAAAAGATGGGTGACTGCCACCGGGGGTATAATAGAGGAAACGGAGTGGACAAAATTATGGGAACACATCCCCAAACTAATGAGATCCCTCCAAATTCGGGCGATATGGCTGAAACAGATACTCCAGTGGCACTTGACGCCAACTAGGCTACATCAAATGTATTTGAGGACCTCCCAGAGGTGTTGGAGGGAATTCGGAGGCGAAGGAACATGGAGCCACATATGGTGGGAATTCCCCAAGATAGATCAGCATTGGGGGGGGCATACAGGAAGCAATTGAGCAGGTCCTAGGGGTAATGATCAAGGGGAAAAAGGGGCCTCACAATGAAAGGACTCAATAGCACACTCGAGAAAATCAAATCAAAGCCGGGCCATAACCTCTATGTGATAATGATGATGGCGGTGGTGCCAGTACTGGCACTTAAATGGACGTCCAGGGATACCCCACAGGACCACAAATGGATTGCCAAGATCTGGAACTTTGTTGCCATTGAGTGGCTCACCTACTCCATCCAAGGGGACAACAAAAGTTTCAGCACAGACTGATCATGCCTACTAAGATACCTGACGGAAGGGGCTCGGCGAGTGTGGTGCCCCAGGAGCATGGGCATCCTGGGAACAACCGACCGGCCAGTGGAAGCGGAAATATGATGGAGACATGCCGGCGATCCAATGTAAAGAGAGCTACGGAAGGGAAAGTCAATATCAGCACAACCGCACCTGAAAGGACTCGGTCTGCACAAGGACTTCATCCGTATCAAGGGGGGGAGGGTGGGGAGCACAGAGGTTGGAAGGGGAGGGGATACATCCAGGTTGGAATGTGTTATTGTTGAAAACTGCCAATAAAAAGTTATGGGAAAAAAATGAAACTGCATGCACTTAACTGCACCGAACAACAACACAAACCACAGATAGCCTCGCAGAACAGCACATTAAGGCTACTAACCGAAAAACACACCTAAGCTCAGCGAACGGTGTAAACCGATCTGAAGCTGCCAACAGCACATCACAGGTCTCTTGCTCTTTCTCCCGCTCAGTCCTATTAACCTACATTACCCTCTTGCTTTTCATATCCGCCAGAGCGCCAGGGGACCACTTTGGTGGTGACGGCGCAGTATAAATATCCTTTAACATAACATATAAAGTTCACCAACACTCAGGGTTCCCTTCCCAAAGTTTCATAACGTAGTTCCAAAACGCAAAATATCTTTTCATTCAGTCTTCTAGTCAATAAGCAAGTTAAGCCTCACCTGCTCCCCACCTGCGCCCTCTGAATATGGTTGTTCTTTGTACAAGAATGTCTTGACTGGAAGTTGCAGTTTGTTCACTTGTAAAAGTTACCCTCCAAAGTTCCATTCACTCAGGAGTCCAATGTATATATGCTCACGTGTATTGCTGAAGCTCTGTTCACTTTAAAGTTCAATAAGGATTGATATCTTGGATTCAAAACTTTATTTACTTGTAAATGCAGCATATATAATTAAAGTTGCATTCCCTTTTGAGCTTCTTTCATTTATGATCTTCATAGCATTCTATGTCATTCCATCTCCAGGGTTTTTTTTCGTGACGTTTTTTGCAGGTGATTTTCGGCTGGAAAAAAATTTATTTAATTTTTGATGTATTTAATTTTAATTTGGGCCCCTCCCAATATCCCCTTCCCAGTTTTGTACCTACCTATTCCCCACAAAAGATTCTTTCATTTAGGATCTTCATAGGTAACGGTTTTCTTTTCGTTCTATATTTAATAAGTGTCCCCTCCCCGTGCACATATCACTTGCAGAGTGCCGCAAGGTTCCTGTGTATCGCCTACTTTGTATAACATATTCCTGATTCTGCTGTTTGACCTCCTGGACTCTATCGGCATATCTTATACAAACTATGAAGATGACATGCAAATCTTACTCCCCCTCTCCGGCAACTACATTAAAGACTTCTCTTCCCTTAACTCTGTATACTCGACCATACAGGCCTGGATGGCCGCTCACTGTCTATGTCTGAATGATGAGAGGATGGAGATCCTTCTTGTGCTCCGCCCTCCCCCGGAACAATCAAGAATCTTGATCCCTAATTTTCTGCCTTCAACATTGACAGAATCCAATCTCTATCTCTCCTTTTGTGAAAACCATGGGAGTATACCTTGACACCAGCCTTTCTATTTCACGTCATGTCAGTGCCATCGCCTCCTCCGTCGCCTACACGTCCAAGTTAATCGACGCATCCAGATCCTTCCTATCCCTGGACAGTTGCCTTACCATAGCCCAAGCCACTGTAGGCTCTCGGCTTGACTACTGCAATGCCCTCTTTGCTGGCACAACAAACAACAACATAGGAAAATGCAGGTTATTCAGAATAATGGATTTGAGCAGCACTGAATATCCCGAAATTGGAACACATCACTGCAGCAAGAAGAAAAGCCCACTGGCTCCCTGTTCGCAAACAGATTCTCTTCAAAACTCTCTCCTATCCACCCTTATTTGCGACGATACTGGGACAATATATTGGTATATTGGGATTGCATGCCGGACTCATTTCCACAACCTCGCAGCAATGACTGGCCCACAATCCATACGCCTTGAGAAAGACCCTAAAGAGTCGGAACACGTGTCAGCTGACTTCTAACAATAAATATATCACCAACAATGGTTTTGAAGACAGCTTTATTACGACAACAGTTACCTATTGAATAACCCAGCACTGAGGTGAACAGGGCTCACTCTCCTATTTCGAAACCTAACACTTGAAGAAGGAAGGGCACCTCACAAAGAACCCCATCACCAATAGCAGGGTAAACCATTTAAAGTACTAGATGAAGCGCAGTGATCTACCCATTCTAACGCGCTGCAATTATTTGGTAATCCTGTATTCTGATTGGATTACTGGGGCATGCAGCATGGCCAAAGCCCTAGATTTGAATAGGAAAAAAATATTATGCTTGCGGCAAAAGTCTGTAGTGCTGTACTGAATTACAACAAACCTGCAGAAGGAACATCAGCAAGGACATGAAAGCATGCTTTTGCAAATCTGTTTTGTGTTTTATTTTTCCAAAATGTCCAAATGTAAGCACAAAACACAGTGATATAAGTTTGGTGCATGGCCAATGGGCCTGGCCCTCGGCAAGGACGAATGCCTATTTTGATTTACTTATTGGGGCATGTGGCATGGCCGAAGCTCTAGGTTTAAATGGGAAAAATAATTCTGCTTGTGGCAGCAGCCCGGAGTGCTGGATTGCAGCAAATATGCACGAGGAGTATCAGCAAGCACCTGAAAGGATGCTTTTGCAAATCTGTCCTGTGTTTTACTTTTCTGAAAGTGTCAAAACGTAAGTACAACAAATAGTGATATACCTTTTCTGCGTTGGCCAGCGGGCCTGACCCTCAGCAAGGACAAATGTCTACTCTGATTTGCCTTTTGGGGTATGTGGCATGGCGAAGCCCATGCCCCATGGATTGTGGAGATTGGCCAAGCAAGCCATGAGCACTGGTCTTTGGTTACATTATGAGGGTATAGTGGACACTGAACTGGGATGCTGGGTAGGTGCAGTGTATAATGGGGGTTGTTTGGTGGGGTTGGGTTCTAGTCGAGCCTCATGCCCTAGGCAATTGAACAATGATTTGTATCCCCAGCATGCGCTGCTGATAACGACACACATAAGTATGCGTTGCAAAAAATATGTTTGTTAAAGGAGGTTTATAGTTCTTTCATATATGTTAAAAGAGGAATTATTAATAACTTATATACAGTGATGTAACATTATGAAACATTTTCACTTATAAAAAACCTATTCAATTGACAGAAAAAACGTTGTTAAAGGGACTTTACGGTTAAGATGTACCCACCCTTGGGAGTCCTTTGCCCCAGCAATTAGCTAGTGGCCTCTGACCTTGGCATCTCCTGGCACTTCCCTCCTGGGCTCCCATGAGCACTTGTCCATCCATGCTGCCCATTTTATTTATGCACTTCTCTAACTGCACAATGCATATGTGCATTTATAGGAGCACTATGTAAAATGTTTGGGTATAAGTATGGGAAATGCAGATGTAAAAGATGTGTAGAACATTGTTAAGTGGCAGTAGGTGGGTGGAAGTATAATATGTTGTTTGTTAGGCTATATGCAGAGTTTTTAAAATGAATTGGTATATATTTATATGTATATATGGGTGGGTGAATGGTTTAAAGCAGGCAATGAGGGAGTGTTACACACATAACAGCAGAAGGAGTAGAAGGGCTGTCTTGTGTGATGTTATGCATGTGCAATCTGGGGTTTCATTCAAATAAGGCTTGGGCTAGACAGGGGAATGCAGAGACTGTGGATAGTCATAAAAGGCAATGGATTAAGTGTGTTTAATTTATACAAGAGAGAAACATTTCAGACAGAAAATTGTTTCTGGTATTTTTGCTTTTTCTCTAAAATAATATTGTCCATTATTTCCATTAGCATAGTAGAAAATGCTAATGGGAATTTTGGAGAATCTTATTAAATCTAACTATTTTATATAAAAATGTAAAGTGGATAGAGTCTATAAGATTATTTTTTTTAGTTCTATATTGATTTACTGTGAAAGATGGTTCCCAAAGGATCTTTTTTTGTTTGCAGGAAAATCCAGAAAGTAAGGTGGGGAGAAGAATGAGGGAAGGGGCACCAACCACAAATTTGGAGGGGCAGGTGGACAGGGGAAGATGTTAGGCATGTGTTAAATCTAAGGTAGGAGGCAGTGTTTCTCATGCTCTTTGATTACAGCTTCAAACGCACTTTGAAATTGGTCCTCCCTGCAGAGTGCTGTGTTGCAGTATATACAGAGCACTGTTGTCTTTGAAAGATATGGCTCAACAGCCTCTTTTATTGCTTGCAAGGTAGCTGGTGGGATTTTGTGTGCTACAGGAGTAGGCTCTGCGGTTCCAGTATTGGTTGAGGAATATGAGGTAGAGGAATACAGCCTACTACTTCCTAAGAAAGGAGCAGCCTTTCTGAGAGCTTTGTAGTGTTTGGATTTGGTGTGGTGGTGCATGGAGTACTGCCCAGGTAGTCGGTGACTGAGTACAACGTTGCACTCAGTGCATTTCACATTGGTAGCTTTAGCCTTTGGTACATTCCCAACAGTGGTTAAGAACTGCCACACCCATGATTCTCGCTGTGTGCTAGAGGTAGGCACTTCCTCTACTTCATCTTCCTGGTCTTCTTCATTGTCTTTTGAAGTATTGCGCTTCTTTCATTGTGTAGGTTCTCTAGCTGGTGGTGGTGGCTCTTGGGGAGGAGGGATGGCAATAGCTGATGCCACTTTTTAAGATAAATAGCAGTTTTACTAATATTCTTCCAAGTATGTGCTGTTTGCTAGATTGTTAATGGATAATGGGTAAGAATAGGTGTAGGAGTTGTGCAAGGGTACATTTTGAGCTTCAAAGTTCCTAGATCAGCTGAAAATGCAGTTCCGAACTGTTCGCGAAGCACCGACCCGTTGGCGCATTCATGAACACGTCATCATGCTGCACGCACGCGTGGTAACGTGACACTGTCTGGAAAGTCCGTGATTACGTCAGACGCGAACGTCAACGAACACAAAAACAGTGGGAAAAGGTGTAAAAAGTATATAGAAGATATAAAAATGATGCTAGAAGGTGGGGAATGGCAGAGTTTTAAGGTGAAACTTTTTAAACTGGATAACATTTTTTGCTATATTGGGGCAAGTATGATATTAGTAAGTTGTAGGAAACTAGGGTGCACTGGTAAAAACCCATGAAATTCACTGAAAAAACTTTGTTAAAGAGACATTATGGTTAAGTTGCACTAATAAAACCAATGAAATTCAATGAGAAAACTTTGTTATAGGGACGTTATGGTTACAAGTAAAAAATTTGCCAGTTTTGGTAAGCTAAGCAACCATAACTTGCGCCACCACCGTGCACTGCTAAGACTAACACCCAGGACATGAAAGATGACATCACAAATAGCATTGATGACATCACTGATCAGGGCCGGTATTTGCATAAGGCGGTGCAGTCATCTGCCTGACGTGCCAGCTTCTAGGGGGCACCGAGAGGATTAACGCACACACACATGCCTTTGCCTCATTTAATTTTATAAAGTAGTACGTACACCGTTTACGGCGGTAATGTTATCTATGTAAAAAAAAAGTGCTACTCGAATTTGAAATCAGACTAAGTCTGAGAGCACTGTCTGACTCACTGGTGGATGCCTGGGCAGGGACGTCATATGGCGGTTTCTCCCTCACGACACCTGACTTGCCCTTTGCGACCCCTACCATATTGAAAAAAACAGATGTATAAATGGAAGCTCTGAGCTTTTCAATTTTTTCAAAGCAATGCTAATGGGGAAAAGCAACCTGTGCCAATAAAGGTTCTTGTCAGACATCACAGACACCAAGGTGATGCGGTCGTCTTGTTTGCGACCGCGAGGACACTGCTAAGAACACCGGAAACACTTCATGTTCAACCACGGATGGTATAAAATCCTGCCACTTATGTGCTAATTGATTTGCAGTGTTTTCCCAGGCTGGTGTGGCCTAGACTGAATGGGCGAACTGCCCTTGCAATGACTTTGTCTAATCAGTCCCTAATGAAAGTAATTTGTTTGATAAGTCTGGATCCCTTCACAGAATTATCAGTGACATCTATAGAGTTTAAATAGACCTGGGGACATGGCTGTGTTTTGTTTTTGTAAGCATACTAAATGCTGTGGCGTAGAAAGAGAAACCATTTCATTGAAGTCAGAGGACCTCACATGCCTTTCAGACCTGGCAGATGCAGCTGCAGCCTGTGCAGTGAAGACACAGCCAACGAGCTTGCAAGCAACACAGGTAGGGTGCATGTCGCATTCACCATGCATTTAATGTTTAGTTCATAGAAGAAACAAATTGTCTTTTATATGTGTTTTTAAACAGTTGAGAAATTCTGTCAGCCGCACCATGGTACCTAAAACATTCCCTTCCAGTTATGTTTATGACCGAGGTTCGGACCCTCTGTGGCAAAGCCATTGCAGTACAAGGCTGCGGTGTTGAGCGACGCAGGTGTGCAGGAGACTCTGCCCGGCGACACGAAGCACATTTGCTACGTCCGCGCTTCCGAGCCTATAAGATTTGAGGTTCTGACCTTGCGCGGCAAAGCTCTAGTAGAACAAGGCCGCAGTGTTGTGCGACGCAGGTCCGCAGGAGACTCTACCCGATGAAACGTAGCACGTTTGCTACATCACGCTTCCGAGCCTATAAAATCCGAGGTTTGGACCCTTTGCCACAAAGCCCTTACAGGACAAGTATGTGGTGTTGAGAGATGCAGGTCAGCAGTAGACTCAGCCCGATGACACGTAGCACGTTTGCTACATCCACACTTCCGAGCCTATAAAATCTGAAGTTCGGACCCTCTGCAGCAAAGCCCTCACATGACATGTCCGTGGTGTTGTACGACGCAGGTGGCCAGGAAACTCTGCCCAAAGACACGTAGCATGTTTGCTACATCCACACTTCCGAGCCTATAAAATCTGAGGTTTGGGCCCTCTACAGTAAGCTCTCGCAGGACAAGGCTGCAGTGTTGAGCAACGCAGGTGCGCAGGAGACCCTGCCCAATGACACGTAGCACGTTTGCTATGTCCACGCTTCTGAGCCTCTAAAATCAGAGGTTCGGACCCTCCGCGGCACAGCCTCGCAGGACAAGGCTGCGGTGTTGAGCAGTGCAGGTGTTTGGCAGTAATGGGGTTGCAGCATAGACAGTGAGTGTGGATGACCTCACCCTCCTGTCTACGACCTCCAGGTAAGGAGTTGAAGGGAGAATTAGCTTGCTTTCACTCCACGCAGCCCTCTGACACAGTTCCCTCTTCCCCCCTGACATGCATTCTCCCTTCCCCGTGGTCTGGTCCCTCTGCCCTCGCCTCCAGCTCACTCGTGCCTCGGCCTCCCCTTCGCTGTGTGCATTCCCATGCTTACTTGTATACCACATAGCGTGCCATCCCGCGCATCCCTCGATGGCGTGGTTCCCTTGCTACCCTTGATAGCTGTGCTCTCTTGCCTCCTAGGCCGCATGCTCTCCCGCGCATCCTTTGATTGCGTGTTCCCTCATCTTCCTTGATTTTGCATGAGCTCGCTCCCTCCCAGGCTGCGTGGGCTCCCGCACATCCCTCGATCACATGGTTCTCTCGACATCCTTGATCACGTTCCCCCAGCTCCCTCCGTAGGATGCATGCGCTCCCGCTCATCCCTCGATCACATGATCCCTCGCTTTACTTGAATTTGCTTGGCTCGCTCGTCCCTGGGTTGTTTGCACACCCACGCATTCCTCGATTACGTGGCTCCCTCGCTACCCCTGATCATGTGCGCTCCCTCGCCTCCTAGGCTGAATGTTCTCCCGCACATCCCTTTATCACGCAGTTGCCTCATTATCCCTGACCGCGTCCACTCAATTACCCCTAGGCTGCCTGCACTCACGCGCATCATTGATCACGTGGTTCCCGCGCTTCCTTGATCGCGTGTGCTCACTCGCCCCTAAGGCTGCGTGCATTCCAGCGCATCCCTTAATCACGTGTGCTCCCTTGCAATCCTAGATCACCCACGCGTCCTTGCTCTCCTGCGGCCCATTAGCCTCTCCTTCCCCTGCCCTGTTCCTCTTCCCAGCCCCTTCCCTGTCCTTATGTGTACAGCCCTGTGCTCTTTTGTGCTCTTCCTTCTTCTAGGCCTCTTTGTCCTCTGCTCTGTTTTGATGCCCTGTGATCCTGATTGATGTTCACATCGTATTGCCTGCATTCCTGCAGTTCTCACTCTTTTCACTGGTGACATCACTAGTCCTCTAGCACAAGTAGATTAAAATTAACTACTCAGGCGATAGATAATCTGCCTGCCCAAAGGCAACCGGAATTGTTATTTCCCTTAGCCTTACCGTCACCTTTTGTCGTTCAATTATTGACGACATTGCATATTATGTCCTTATAAGGGGAGACAGGAAGTTGAGTATGTGAAATTCCATTCGGAGTGAAAGGGGATCTAAAGGTTGTCAGACCAGTCCATCCAGGTCAGATTCCGGCAGCGAGCTAAGTGCGTAGAGATGGTGTAGGCTAAGTATTAATTGACAGCGTGGGTAGGCTCGGAAGAAGGTTGGACGAGGGCAGAAACACTAGAGGCGACTGGGCCGGTTTTCTTAGTGCTTCTTCGTAGGACTTTGTGACAGGCAAACTTACAGAACTGGAAGAGCAAGGGCACAGATAAAGGGACAGCCAGGGGGCACGGCGTGCTTTGCGGAGCACGCAGTCAGATACGTTATAGAATAGATGGGGATTCAAAGCAAGGTCCAAAGTAGGTTCTCAGAGGATCAGTCCCGGGTGCAATGCACTGCCACAAAGATTGCCGCCTCTGATGTGCGGATCCTGTTTCCAAGACTGATTCAGGCAAAGGCCCCTCTGCAAGGGCTCCAAGAGCATTCTCGCTCCCCTGAAATCGGCCATCCATCCATGCACGTGCCCGGTTAGTAGCTGGTAACAGGAGGTTTGAGCATATAAAACCAGCTTTCAAACAACGTCATTGGCTGGCACTGGCATGGCAACTCCAATTTAGCATCCACTGGATGACAGGCTATGGGTGACAGAAAATCTGCACTGGGCAAGGATGTCCATGACGGTTGCCACCAAGTAGAGATTTTATGTAGGGAAACTGAAATGGGCATAGCAAGGGCAGCGTCAGTCACATGTTAGGCAGCGTCAGTCATATGTTAGGCACGCCTGCCACTTTATCGACTCTGCTTTAGCCCTATTGGCTTCTCAGAACCTGTCATCTCCCCAGCCCTCTCAGCATCTTACAAGCATAGGCCGCACTCAAAAAAACTCCAGGTTTCCTATAGGACACTCCACTCCCGGTCTTCCATGTCACACCCCCTTCCTGTTTCCTGAAGCCTGCTTCCCTTTATTGTCTTCTTCCTTCCCAGGCAGGGTCTTAAACAGCGCTTAAGGTAGCTTTCACGCCGATTCAAAGCACTATAGGGGAAAGGAGTAAGGAAAGGAGAGGGATGTAGGAGAGTGGAAATAAGGGGTAAATGAATGGGATGAGATTGGCAGAGAAATTAGGGCCAATGGAGAGGAGTGAGTTGCAGCTTAGAGAGCATAGTTAGAAGGGTACCAGGATGGGGTGAACGCTTGCAAGGTCTCTCCCTCGTCACCCAACAGTGTAGACAGGCCCTCCCTGTTCCCTGGCTGTGGCCCAGATTAGCACATCTACCCGAGAGCCCAGAGCTACAGGGGATTGAGGGTCATTTCTATAGGCATGCAGTGTTTCTTGGAGGACAGGCACACAAGGTTAGGGCCCCCACCCTAGAGTGTTAAGCAACACCCTTTGTGCTGCTCTTGAAGTCCCTTGCAACACTTTTAAACAGTGCCAATACACATATGCATATCTAATAACACAACATGATGGCATGTCTTAATGGGAGAATGATGTAAAGAATTCAGAAAACATTCTTTTACTAAACACAAGTAACGATATTCAGAGCCTCCAGTTCCTTCAGCGACAAAACGTGTGGAAGATCTTCATCTTGATGAAATGGACAAGTGGGGAAAAGAAGTCAGCTTCTGCTTTTTTTGTTACTATGGAGGCAGGTCAGTTCAGCCCTTTCGTGCTCTCAGCTCTCTCTGGAGGCAGGTCAGTTCAACCCTTTCATGCTCTGAGCTCTCTCGGGAGGGGAGGCAGGTCAGTTCAGCCCTTTTGTGCTCTGAGCTCTATCGGGAGGCAGGTCAGTTCAGCCCTTTCGTGCTCTGAGCTCTATCGGGAGTGAGGTCAGTTCAGCCCTTTCGTGCTCTGAGCTCTATCGGGAGTGAGGTCAGTTCAGCCCTTTCGTGCTCTGAGCTCTCTTGGGAGGCAGGTCAGTTCAGCCCTTTTGTGCTCAGAGCTCTCCCGGGAGTGAGGTCATTTCAGCCCTTTCGTGCTCTGAGCTCTCTCGGGAGGCAGGTCAGTTCAGCCCTTTTGTGCTCTGAGCTCTCTTGGGAGGCAGGTCAGTTCAGCCCTTTTGTGCTCAGAGCTCTCCCGGGAGTGAGGTCATTTCAGCCCTTTCGTGCTCTCAGCTCTCTCGGGAGTCAGGTCAGTTCAGCCCTTTCGTGCTCTGAGCTCTCTCTGGAGGCAGGTCAGTTCAGCCCTTTCGTGCTCTGAGCTCTCTCGGGAGGCAGGTCAGTTCAGCCCTTTCGTGCTCTGAGCTCTCTCGGGAGTCAGGTCATTTCAGCCCTTTCGTCCTCTGAGCTCTCTCGGGAGGCAGGTAATGTCAGCCCTTTCGTGCTCTGAGCTCTCTCGGGAGGCAGGTCATTTCAGCCCTTTTGTGCTCTGAGCTCTCTCCTCGGGAGTCAGGTCATTTCAGTCCTTTTATTCTCTGAGCTCTCTCAGGGGCCAGGTAATTTCAGCCCATTCATGCTCTGAGCTCACCCGGGAGGCGGGGCAGGTCAATTCAGCCCTTACGTGCTCTGAACTCACTCGGGATGCGAGGCAGGTAATTTCAGCCCTTTTGTGCTCTGAGCTCTCTCGGGAAGCAGGTCATTGCAGCCCTTTCATGCTCTGAGCTCTCTCGGGAGGCAGGTAATTTCAGCCCGTGCTCTGAGCTGTCTCGGGAGCAAGGTAATTTGAGCCCTTTCGTGCTCTGAGCTCTCTCAGGGGGCAGGTAATTTCATCCCGTTCATGCTCTGAGTTCTCTCGGGATGCAGGCCAGTTCAACCCTTTCATGCTCTGAGCTCTCTCGGGAGGCGAGGCAGGTAATTTCAGCCCTTTTGTGCACTGAGCTCTCTCGGGAGGCAGGTCATTGCAGCCCTTTCGTGCTCTGAGCTCTCTCGGAAGGGGAGGCAGGTCAGTTCAGCCCTTTTGTGCACTGAGCTCTCTCGGGAGGCAGGTCATTGCAGCCCTTGTGTGCTCAGAGCTCTCTCGGGAGTGAGGTCATTTCAGCCCTTGTGTGCTCTGAGCTCTCTTGGGAGTCAGGTCAGTTCAGCCCTTTTGTGCTCTGAGCTCTATCGGGAGGCAGGTCAGTTCAGCCCTTTCGTGCTCTGAGCTCTCTTGGGAGGAAGGTCAGTTCAGCCTTTTGTGCTCTGAGCTCTCTTGGGAGGTAGGTCAGTTCAGCCCTTTTGTGCTCTGAGCTCTCTCGGGAGCCAGGTAATTTCAGCCCTTTCGTGCTCTGAGCTCTCTTGGGAGGCAGGTCAGTTCAGCCCTTTTGTGCTCTGAGCTCTCTCGGGTGTCAGGTCATTTCAGCCCTTTTGTTCTCTGAGCTCTCTCAGGAGTCAGGTAATTTCAGCCCATTCGTGCTCTGAGCTCATTCGGGAGGCGAGGCAGGTCAATTCAGCCCTTTCGTGCTCTGAGCTCTCTCGAGTGTTAGGTAATTTCAGCCCTTTTGTGCTGTGAGCTCTCTCGGGAGGCGAGGCAGGTCATTGCAGCCCTTTCCACCTGTTAGCTCTTTCAGGAGGTAGGCCAGTTCAGCCCTTTCATGCTCTGAGCTCTCTCAGGAGGCAGGTAATTTCAGCCCATTCCTGCTCCGAGCTCACTCGGGAGGCTAGGCAGGTCAGTTCAGCCCTTTTGTGCTCTGAGCTCTCTTGGGAGGGGAGGCAGGTAATGTCAGCCCTTTCGTGCTCTGAGCTCTCTCGGGAGCCAAGTCTTTTCACGCTTTTCGTGCTTTGAGCTCTCTCGGGAGGAAGGTAATGTCAGCCCTTTCGTGCTCTGAGCTCTCTCGGGAGGCAGGTCATTTCAGCCCTTTTGTGCTCTGAGCTCTCTCGGGAGTCAGGTCATTTCAGTCCTTTTATTCTCTGAGCTCTCTCAGGGGCCAGGTAATTTCAGCCCATTCGGGCTCTGAGCTCACTCGGGAGGCGAGGCAGGTGAATTCAGCCCTTTCATGCTCTGAACTCACTCGGGAGGTGAGGCAGGTAATTTCTGAGCTCTCTCTGGAGGCAGGTAATTTCAGCCCATTCCTGCTTTGAGCTCACTCGGGAGGCTAGGCAGGTCAGTTCAGCCCTTTTGTGCTCTGAGCTCTCTTGGGAGGGGAGGCAGGTAATGTCAGCCCTTTCGTGCTCTGGGCTCTCTCGGGAGCCAGGTCTTTTCAGCCTTTTCGTGCTTTGAGCTCTCTCAGGAGGCAGGTAATGTCAGCCTTTTCGTGCTCTGAGCTCTCTCCTGGAGGCAGGTAATGTCAGCCCTTTCGTGCTCTGAGCTCTCTCGGGAGGCAGGTCATTCCAGCCCTTTTGTGCTCTGAGCTCTCTCGGGAGTCAGGTCATTTCAGTCCTTTTATTCTCTGAGCTCTCTCAGGGGCCAGGTCATTTCAGCCCATTCGTGCTCTGAGCTCACTCGGGAGGCGAGGCAGGTCAATTCAGCCCTTTCGTGCTCTGAACTCACTCGGGAGGTGAGGCAGGTAATTTGAGCCCTTTTGTGCTCTGAGCTCTCTCGGGAGGCAGGTCATTGCAGCCCTTTCGTGCTCTGAGCTCTCTCGGGAGGCAGGTAATTTCAGCCCGTGCTCTGAGCTGTCTCGGGAGCAAGGTAATTTCAGCCCTTTCGTGCTCTGAGCTCTCTCAGGGGGCAGGTAATTTCATCCCTTTCATGCTCTGAGTTCTCTCGGGATGCAGGCCAGTTCAACCCTTTCATGCTCTGAGCTCTCTCGGGTGGCGAGGCAGGTCATTTCAGCCCTTTTGTGCACTGAGCTCTCTCGGGAGGCGAGGCAGGTCATTTCAGCCCTTTTGTGCACTGAGCTCTCTCGGGAGGCAGGTCATTTCAGCCCTTTCGTGCTCTGAGCTTTGTCGGAAGGGGAGGCAGGTCAGTTCAGCCCTTTCGTGCTCTGAGCTCTCTCGGGAGTCAGGTCATATCAGCCCCTTCATGCTCTGAGCTCTCTTGGGCGTCAGGTCAGTTCAGCCCTTTTGTGCTCTGAGCTCTATCGGGAGGCAGGTCAGTTCAGCCCTTTCGTGCTCTGAGCTCTCTTGGGAGGCAGGTCAGTTCAGCCCTTTTGTGCTCTGAGCTCTCTTGGGAGGCAGGTCAGTTCAGCCCTTTTGTGCTCTGAGCTCTCTCGGGAGCAAGATCATTTCAGCCCTTTCATGCTCTGAACTCTCTTGGGAGGCAGGTCAGTTCAGCCCTTTTGTGCTCTGAGCTCTCTCGGGAGTCAGGTCATTTCAGCCCTTTTGTTCTCTGAGCTCTCTCAGGAGTCAGGTAATTTCAGCCCATTCGTGCTCTGAGCTCACTCGGGAGGCGAGGCAGGTCAATTCAGCCTTTTCGTGCTCTGAGCTCTCTCGAGAGGCAGGTAATTTCAGCCCTTTTGTGCTGTGAGCTCTCTCCGGAGGCGAGGCAGGTCATTGCAGCCCTTTCGTGCTCTGAGCTCTCGGGAGTCAGGTCAGTTCAGCCTTTTTGTGCACTGAGCTCTCTCTGGAGTCAGGTCAGTTCAGCCCTTTCATGCTCTGAGCTCCCTTGCCCCTAAATCACAGGTAAGCAGCCGCGAGAAACCAGAAAACAGAGATTTTTGAAGCTTCTAGAGAGTATTCAGCAACAACCTGCAACCTGTTCTGGAAATGGAAAAAATGTACTGGGGGAACCGTCACATCTTTGGAGGGGCGGGGCTGTGGGAGGGGGTGGGGCTAAGGAGCGTGGCCCAGGGCCCGGTTGCAAACATGAAAATGTACAATAATAAAAGAAAAAATCAGAACAGAATGATCTAGTCATGCACGGCATTTGGAAACTTGGGAGCTTTTGGACGCTGACAATGGGGTAAGGAAATTACTTTGGGTGTTAGCAATTGGCAGGCATTTGTGTTTTTTTTGTGGATGAAGGGAACAAGACGATGCCAGGGAAGGGTGTGCGTACCTGCCAACATGTTGAGACTTATAAGAGGGAGAATTCTGATGTTTTTCGAGTGTGGTCCCATTGAAGTCAATAGTGAACATTTTCTGATTTTTCCTGGGGAGGGGGTGATTCCACTGAAGTCTAGTAGAGACATGGAGCTTGCTTTCATGATTAAAAGGTCCCCATGGTGGGCAACACCATCCAAATGCAGGAGCGATGAGACGTCGATTCACCAAAATACCAGGGGTAGCGGAAGTGACATTGCAGACCTGATGACGTCAAAGGAAGTTGTCACTTGACCTTTGACCCTGATGACATCAGTTCCTCTTTAACTCTGGTAACATTACCGAGAACGGTTTACGGGAGTAAAGGATGTAAAATACCAAATACGTACTGAAGCAGACAAGAATGTTTTAGATAGCAACCACATTTTTACAAGGGTAATGACTTCATATGCCCTGGATGAAGTCATGATATCATAAGGTTAGACCCAACAGTACAACATAAGCCGAGGCAATATTTCAGGGTTCCAAATGTCTCCTGATTCTTGCCTAGGAGTGCCAGGATAGCTTGAAACCAATAACCACCAGGAGCTACGTTTAGCTCCTCAGGCAAAGTGGTGCCTTACACAAATGTATGTGACATTAACTTTGAGCACTTGAGAAAGTTAATGAAGAATAATTATGACACATCTAATGCACATTTAAACACAATGGATCATACATAATGGCCAGAAAGTTAAAGTAGCATCTCACGGCATCTCCTGGATCCCTAGCCTACAGGGTGATGCCACCTGCTCATCGAATCTTAATTTCAAACCCTGCATTTGTTCCACCATCGGGGTTGCTATTTGAAGATTTGAATATATCTTTAAGCAATAATTATGACAAAGTATTGAGCAATTTTGGGGAGTGGGATGACCCAATTCTTGCTGAAATGGACTCAGAGAAACTTACATTGATAGAAAGCCGGGTGAAGAAGTACAACAAAATGAATATTGTAAAATGAGGAATGATATACAGAGAATGTCATTGGGCTACATTACAAGTTTGTCGGTCTGGAAATAAGGGTTTCTGGTAAGTTCACCGGCACCCATCTTTCCGGACCAGCAAACTACAGGTTTGCCTGCCAGAGGCGCTGTGCCCGACAGGTCTGACCCTACCGGGCACAGTGGTCACGGCAGGCAAAGCCGTCACGGAAAAAACAGTGCCGGTGCTTCCGTGTCCCCACTCCCTCTCTACGGTAATGGGGATTATCGAAATGACTTCCTGGCCACCGGACCTGGAATAGCCCGGTGGCACCGGGAAGTCTGGTGCCGGTAATTTTTTACCAGTATGGCGGCAACCCGCTGGTAGTACCGGCAGGGTTACCACTGGACCCATTATGAGGCCCATTGTCTAAACTACAAAGGCAGCTAACCAGGTAGCTGAGGAAATATAAGGAGATGCAGTCCTCTGTGATGAGACTGCCGGGACCAAAATATCATTACGTTTACATGCTCTTTCGTCTTGACTTACTAGGCTCCCTACAAAGGTGCGGTCCTATAAGAGGGATCCCTTGGCAAGAAAGAAATGTTTGGCTCTGTAAAAAGCCGGGAGAAGCAGAAACGCAAAAACATTGGCTGATTGGCTGTAAAGCAACACTAGGGCTGAGAAATAATGTGGTTGGGAACGTTCATAAGGAGACTAGAGGATTTAAACAAAGTGGTCTTGGCTCTTGTATGGATACTCTCTCTTAATGACCATTGCTTTAGTTAATAGTTTAATGGTGATAAACAAAAAGGTGGGTTAAAATGTTTTTCTCGATTAGTCCATCATAATGAAGTAGGGAAGTGAGCACATGTCGGAGTGATGGAAAATGTAATCTTCGGTTTAGAAAGGGAAACCGTGATAGGTATATGCCATATGCCCACAAGTACTCCAGAACGAAGCCTTGAGGACTGCCCTCGGCCTCAAACGATCTGACCCTATCTCCACAGCTAGACGTCAAGTCCACTGGTCGCCCATGATGTCAAAACACTCTCCATCACGCACCACTGTGTGCACAAAGATTCTCCCCAGTACCCCACCAATTGCATCACTGTAAAGACTCCCACACGCTCGCTCAGATCGAACTCAAGTATCTTATTGTTTACCCTGAGCTCTAAGAAAAGAAAAGCTGGAGGAGTCTGCTTCAGTGTTACGGCTCCCACCCAATGGGACACACTCCCTGACCACATTCCGAATGAGCTATCCTCTTCGTTACCTTAATAAAATCTAACCAAAACATGGCTGTTGACAAGTACAAATAGCATGATCTCTGTACCCACCTCTCATTGCACTTTCCTTTTCACCTTTATGCTGTACTAACGCTGTGATACCCTTGGGTTTGAGCATTGTCAAAAATGTTAAAATAAATAAAATTTTAGTGTATTGTGTTGAATTAATGTCCATAATGTTTGCTTTAGAATGTTGTGCCTGAAGTCCATTGCCATTTGCAATGAACTAAGAGTTTTGAGACGAGGATGAGTAGGACTTGGAGTAATGAAGATTACAGGTAAATAATCTAGGTATTGAACCCAAGCACACCATTTCCATACTTATTTACACTGCACCCATTGACTCACACACCCAGCCACCCATACATCATGCACTCACTTACACACATTAAATAGCATACATGTACATAAATCACACACACACACGCTTTCATGCACGCATGCACACACATTTACAAAAAAAAAACACTTTCTTACCTTTTTCCAAATCCATTGCTGCTCCAAGGAACTCCTCTGCGGGCAGGCCTCTCTCCCATGCACCACACACGCAAGGAACCAGCTCTGATTCCTGTCATGCGCAGAGCAGGGGAGAGAGAACCTTCCATGTCTGTTGGGGTGGAGGGGGAGAGGGTTCTTTTTGGTGTCAGTCTACCTTTAAAAAGAAATGAATGTAAAGAGGACTCTTTATTTTCGGTTTCTCCGCAGGGGTCGCAGAGCCATGGGTCGCACAGGAGTTGGGGGGGGTAACAATTGCAACCCCTGGTGACCCCCAATTGACATCCTTGGGGGTAGGTTGAGGTGAATGGGTATGTTTGAGAGGTGGAATGGGAGCATGATGCCATGTATTGATTATGTTTGAGGGGGATCTAAGGATTGGCAGGGTACCAGATATGGGCCAGTGTTTGAGGGAATCACAGGTGGAAAGCAGGGCACCAAGCACTTGTGTGTCCTTTGGCAGGTGCTGTAAAACCTACTCATTCTCCAGCCAAACATACCTGTTTCAATGTGCACCGCTCTTTAATGAAAACGTTTTTTTCCCCTTTAAGAATGCACATGTAATGTATTTCAGTAAATAAGAGTGCGTCAAAAACTGCACAAAAAAGGAAATTGTGTACTTTAAAAGGGCTTTTCTTATGAAGGAAAAAGTTGAATTGCATGCAGCAATGCTCTGCTAGTTCTGGATATGCTATGGTCCAACGATGAGGCTCTGGGGCCTGGATGCTGTTGACAATTTCCAATCTGATCTTTTTTCTTCCTGTAATGCATGCCGTGTTCGCTTTTTTCTTATTTTTTTTTTATATATAAATTAGTTTGCTTGCGCAGATCCGGGATGCGAACCTCTGTCACTCTGTGCTATCCTCCATTCACTGTCTGGACTCCATACAGTTGGTAGTTTAGCTGTAGCAAAACGTGTGCAGCATGTTTGCCTTCCTTTGCAATACACATGGCTCACACACAACAATCGAAACTGAAATGCACATTTATATATTTGAGTGCCACCATGGTAAAGTAGATATCGTCGTGTGTTAACCAAGTTGCGTTCACCTCTGCTGCTACAAAACAACTTTCCCGAATGAGAATGTGCCATTTAAAAAAAAAAACGAACATAGCATCTTGATTGTGCAGGTCTAGCGCCCTGTCCCCTCAGAACGAAGGTTGTATATACTCGCCTTTCCCATCAGACAACAATGTGATCTTGGACAGATAATCTTGTTATGTTACTATGGTGTTTTTGGTGAAACACCTCCCTGCTCACATTCTGGTGCTTAATGTAGCCCAGTGCTTTGTCTTTTACCTTCATACTTACTCTCTCACTGACAAGGACTGCGGTCCCCGAGGGCTTTCAACCTACCAGCGCTTTGAGGTCGTACCAATAATATATAGAGCGCTATATAAATGCCAAATAACACAACAAATAGGCTCCTTCGTTGGAAGAGGCCCTAAGCGGTAGAGCGCAGACTACAATCTCCCTTTTTAAACCAAAAAAGGTTTGCTTCTCTTTAGGATTTCAACTGTTCTTCGCAACATTGATAAGAATCTGCAGGTCTGAGTGAAATAATCATTATAAGCAGGTGACCGTATCTCAAAGATTCTGATTCTTTTGTTAGATGTATCTAAATGTTAAATATGTATTATGAAAAACATGTATGAGATTGTTTAGGCTCATACCATTTAGAAGTCTAGCACTGAAAGACAGACTCCCTTTTATCCTGGGAGGATGGCTCAGCAGCAACCTGCTCGCCTTGAAAGCAAGGCGACACGAAGTAACACAGGTTCAAGGCGACACGAAGTAACACAGGTTCAATCCCTGGGTCCACGCTTAGAAACCTCTGGGTATTTAAGTGCACTATAAATATGTAACTAAAACAAACAAATACAACTAAAAAAAAAAATCCTGTAACAGTGCCTCGATGCCCGCAGGCTGTGTGAGCGCTTTAAAAATGCAAATAAATGTATGATGGACAATAAACAGTTGCCTCTTTCTTGATGCCAAAACTGTGAAACAATGCTGTCAAGTTGCAAAATTGCAGACTGGGCTCAAATACCAGCTTTGCCACTTAAATACAATGCGATCCTGGGCAGTGCCTTTAATTAATGCCCAACCTGTAAAAATTGCCAGTGTCTGAACATTGCAAAATTGTCAGCCCGCAAGAGCACTTTAGTTCTCCGGGTACTCTCTGCAAAAAAGCCTCACTCCTAGCTTAAATGTGTGGAATAGTGACCATTCTTAT
The DNA here is from genome assembly GCF_040938575.1 of Ambystoma mexicanum. Taxonomy (NCBI): domain Eukaryota; kingdom Metazoa; phylum Chordata; class Amphibia; order Caudata; family Ambystomatidae; genus Ambystoma; species Ambystoma mexicanum. The sequence continues at coordinate 1,400,005,015 of NC_090934.1, read as the reverse complement.
ATATTTGCACACCACAAAGTAATGTGTTCCTTAGCTAACTCATGGCAACCCTACTTGAAGCCATGGTTCTCTTCTAATCCCAGTTCAAATGTGGATGCATGCACATTCCTGGAAATTCTTAATCCGTACCCTAACTATGCTATAGGAAGTGTAGTTTATTTTACTTATTTATTTATTTGTTTTTTTATAACACGCTTAATACCTGAGCTCGGTTTCTAAGTGCGGTTCCGGGATTCGAACCTCTGTTACTCTGCGTGGTCTTGCACCCCTGTGTTATCCTCCGGTTTGTTTCTAGTCTATCCGCATCTATGTCGAGGTATGAGTGCTTTATTCAGCCTGCTTCTCTATACCACAGCCGATATGCCAATGCTGAGGCTGGTATTTGGTCAAATGTTTCCTGTACCTAAGATAGAAAACAACTGCCCTCCTCGTGGACTACTAATATTTCCCGTAAAATGCTACTTTTTGATTCCATCACGGTTGATGGGGTGTTAGTTATAAAGCGCTTTCGCCAAAGCGCTTAACACGGAACATATTTGAACACAGCATCACCCAACCAAAGTTGGTACACATTTATCGACGACGGAAGGATGAAAGGCTGAGTTGGCCTTGTCGGGATTTGAACCTGCTCGCTGCTGGGCTACTTTACCAGTTGAAAGACACCTGGAGGCTTGATGGCAATACCCAGGTTATTTTAATAGCTGTCAGGGCAGCATATCAAGTGTTGGGCTGGCACTCGGCCACGGGATGTGAGCAAACACAACATTTTGAATACCTTAATTTCATTAGTTCGGAAAAGGGCTTAACTTTCTGTGCCCTGGCCTCAAGAACAGTTAAGGAGCTCCTGTCCTAGCTCTGTTGGGAAACATAACCGATGCCGAAGGTAACGCGCAGTGGTCGAAGTGAGCGAGAACGTTCGGGAACGGAGTTCCACTACTTTTATTTTTTACTTTTAACAGCTCCACTACTTTTTGCAACCCTTTTCACCATTCCGGAACTGTTCTTTGTGAAGTTAAAGCACACTTCTGAACTTTACCACTGGATATCAGTTACAGCTAAAGTGAAATCTGTTTCAGCTCAATTGGCCATCAACCAGCATGATTGCCCCCTTTGAAAAAAGTGTGGCACGTAGCTCCTTTCCTTCCTACTCTGTGCCCCGCCGGAGTCAGAGTTCCACTACTCTTTCGGTACACTTCTATCACTGGTAACGCATGGGTGTTGGGGCGCAGGGAGTCTCTTGTGCTAATAGGGAACTCTGGGTAGGCCTCTGCACCCTGAGCCATTTCCCAATTTTCTCATAGGAAAAGCATTGGACTTGCTGAAAATGTGTCATATGGGGCCACTTTGAACTTTATATCCAGGGCCTCTTTTGGTCCCCAGTAATTATTTCCAGGGCCTCTTTTAGTTCCCAGTCCACCCGTAATGTGCTAGTCTGCACAGCAGCCCTGGGTAGCGCAGCACGGACCGACATCTGGGCAGCACCCCCCCAAACAATCAAGAACAGAAACACGAGCTGGCAGCCAGATTAAAACTCGAGTTTTGGAATATAAAACAAGTAGGGATTATGGTAATGACAGGATAACATGTTTCATTCATTTTGTTGCAGTAATGATTTTACTGCACATGCACATTCAATAACGCGGGTGATAAAACAGCTCCTTGTAGTCAGAGGGCTGGCCCAAGCGCAGCGCTTCCCCAGGGCTTGGGGCCTGGCGCGCAACCTGGGGAGGGTGCCCAGTTATGAAAACTGGAGACATTGTGCAATATTTGGACCGCTCTCACGGTCGTGTCACAGTTCTCGGGGCTGCCACATAATCTTTGCAATTAGCAGAGAAGTGTGGCAGGCCCTGTTTGTGTGGCAAAGTTGTATCCTGACCCGAATAAGCTAAAATTGCTTGCTAAAGCACAAGCATATCAAAAATATAGGTTAGTCATGAAACTAGAAACAAATTTGCAATATTCTATCATTCACTGCTATTGTAAAGCAAAGACTTTCCATCCAAAGGTCCTCCAAAGAGCTGAGTGACAGATCTTGTTCCAAGGTAATTAAAATAACAGAAAAATACATGAAGCAAAGATTATGGAGACAATATAAAAAACATAGTGTTTTTTTTCTTTTTAAAAAACGTAATGACTTTATTTGTTTTCATATTCCGTAGGACCAAATGGGCGGCGCGCCAGAGAGAAGAAGCGCGCGCCCCATTTTCCTTAGCAAGATTTGGGTATCTGAAGGAGTAGCTAATTGGAACGTGGCAGCCATGAATGACCACAATGATGAATCTTTATGAACTAGGCTTTAGGCCCCTTTGAGAAAAAGGCTTCTACACCCAGCACAGGGCCTTCTATTTGATGCAAAGTTGCCCAGGTGGTCTGCTTAACTGTTTAGCTGCATGGGAGCGTATTGGAAACCTGAAGAGGAACCAGGCAGTGAGTGGCATGCGGAACACCACAACGTCACCAATGTGGTTGCAGACCTGATCTGCCGGTTCTGCGGGAGAGCCAGAAGGTATGGCCCACCGCCTCCTATTCCAAATAGGCATGGAATGCCTGCATAGCATGGTTCCAGTGTTGGTCGCTTAGCATTTTAAGCAGACCATCCATTTTCCAATTGTGGACATGCCATTAGCAAAATTGGCTGAAGTGGCAGGTTCATTAACTTCCAAACATAACAAGATTGTGAGCTATATTTATGGGGCCACGTGCAATATGGGGATTACTTCACCCCCAATCAACAGCGCCACACAAATACACCTTGATATTCTATCTAGCCCTGTCTGTGACTCATCTAGAACCAGTGAACCCCTCAACCTTTAGCAATGTTAAGGCAAGAACCAAGCTAGTGTGTAGAAAGTGCATATTTGTATTAATTATTATGGACAATTTAATATTTACACTTTTTCACATGGCACGCCACATTCTCCGCAGCACCAAAACAAAGACTCCATCCAAATCATTCACCTTTTGGGGTTAAAGAGTCATTTCAGATCTGAAATTACACCACATGTGTGTTTTTGTTTTTAAGACTCCAGTAAATAGAATACAGGTCAAATGAACGTTTCAATACTTTTATGAACTAAAAAATCCCAGAATCCCAAAATGATGCAGCACCTTAAAACGAGACACGATTACGTGCTCTGCATTACACTGTAATGAAATTAGATTTAAAGGGATGGTCTAGTAAAAAATTTTATTTAAAAAATAGATAGGCCACATAAAAAAAAAAATACTAGCATTCTCCGTTTTAAAACTTCCTATGTAACATTTTGAGCTATTCAACCTCAAAATTCGAAAAAGCAAGCACAGTGGCGCAGCCATTTTGTGAAATGGAGGCCCTCCTGTGCTGGCTTTTGCTTTTGCGGCACTAATGAAGGAAAAGCCAGCCAGCTGTAGTAAACAAAGGCTACCGCTGGGTGGCTTTCCCTTCATTAGTGCTGTAGGCGGAGGACGGGGACCGGAGACCAGAGCAGGAAAGCTACAGCTGAATCTCGGTAAGTACTATTTATTTTTTTTACAAAAAATAAGCACTTGTTGCGTTTTTTTTTCTAAGTTTTCCGGGCTGGAGGAGCCCGGAAAACTTAGAAATAAAACCGCAGCTTTAAAAACGTATTTATGTTTGTGGTCGCTTTTGAAGCGACCGCAAACATAAATACAACGTTATTGTGTTGGAAAACGCTGCGGTTCTTCTTTCCAAGTTTCTCAGGCTCCTCCGGCTCGGAGGAGCCTGAGAAACTTGGAAAGAAAAACCGCAGCGTTTTCCAACACAACCGCGTTGTGTCTGCCTGAATCTGCTTTACCATTTGGGGCTCTCGGGCTCCCCGTGGGGAGCCCGAGAGCCCCAAATGGAAAAGCAGATTCAGGCAGAAACAACGCGGCATTGCGGAAAACAACCGCGTTGTTTCTGCCTGAATCTGCTTTTCCATTTGGGGCTCTCGGGCTCCCCCGAGAGCCCCAAATGGAAAAGCAGATTCAGGCAGAAACAACGCGGCATTGCGGAAAACAACCGCGTTGTTTCTACCTGAATCTGCTTTCCCATTTGAGGCTCTCGGGCTCCGATTTAGGCAGACAACGCAACATTTAGCATTTCCCATTTGGGTCTCTCGGGCTCCCCACGGGGAGCCCGAGAGCCCCAGATGGGAAATCAGCTGCAGGTAGAAACACTACGCGCATGTAAACATAACCGCGTGTGTTTCTGCCTGCTGTGGCTTTCACTTTGGGTCTCCGGTGCTCCCCTGGGAGCCACAGCAGGCAGAAACACACACGGTTGTGTTGGAAAACGCTGCGGTTTTTCTTTCCAAGTTTCTCAGGCTCCTCCGAGCCGGAGGAGCCTGAGAAACTTGGAAAGAAAAACCGCAGCGTTTTCCAACACAATAACGTTGTATTTATGTTTGCGGTCGCTTCAAAAGCGACCGCAAACATAAATACGTTTTTAAAGCTGTGGTTTTATTTCTAAGTTTTCCGGGCTCCTCCAGCATTCTAGCATTCTCCGTTTTAAAACTTCCTATGTAAAATTTTGAGCTATTCAACCTCAAAATTCGAAAAAGCAAGCACAGTGGCACAGCCATTTTGTGAAATGGAGGCCCTCCTGTGCTGGCTTTTGCTTTTGCGGCACTAATGAAGGAAAAGCCAGCCAGCTGTAGTAAACAATGGCTACCGCTGGGTGGCTTTCCCTTCATTAGTGCTGTAGGCGGAGGACGGGGACCGGAGACCAGAGCAGGAAAGCTACAGCTGAATCTCGGTAAGTACTATTTATTTTTTTTACAAAAAATAAGCACTAGCTGCGTTTTTTTTTCTAAGTTTTCCGGGCTGGAGGAGCCCGGAAAACTTAGAAATAAAACCGCAGCTTTAAAAACGTATTTATGTTTGCGGTCGCTTTTGAAGCGACCGCAAACATAAATACAACGTTATTGTGTTGGAAAACGCTGTGGTTTTTTTTTCCAAGTTTCTCAGGCTCCTCGGAGGAGCCTGAGAAACTTGGAAAGAAAAACCGCAGCGTTTTCCAACACAACCGCGTTGTGTCTGCCTGAATCTGCTTTACCATTTGGGGCTCTCGGGCTCCCCGTGGGGAGCCCGAGAGCCCCAAATGGAAAAGCAGATTCAGGCAGAAACAACGCGGCATTGCGGAAAACAACCGCGTTGTTTCTACCTGAATCTGCTTTCCCATTTGAGGCTCTCGGGCTCCGATTTAGGCAGACAACGCAACATTTAGCATTTCCCATTTGGGTCTCTCGGGCTCCCCACGGGGAGCCCGTGAGCCCCAGATGGGAAATCAGCTGCAGGTAGAAACACTACGCGCATGTAAACATAACCGCCTGTGTTTCTGCCTGCTGTGGCTTTCACTTTGGGTCTCCGGTGCTCCCCTGGGAGCCACAGCAGGCAGAAACACACACGGTTGTGTTGGAAAACGCTGCGGTTTTTCTTTCCAAGTTTCTCAGGCTCCTCCGAGCCGGAGGAGCCTGAGAAACTTGGAAAGAAAAACCGCAGCGTTTTCCAACACAATAACGTTGTATTTATGTTTGCGGTCGCTTCAAAAGCGACCGCAAACATAAATACGTTTTTAAAGCTGTGGTTTTATTTCTAAGTTTTCCAGGCTCCTCCAGCCCGGAAAACTTAGAAAAAAAACCGCAGCTAGTGCTTATTTTTTGTCAAAAAAATAAATAGCACTTACCGAGATTCAGCTGCAGCTTTCCTGCTCTGGTCTCCGGTCCCCGTCCTCCGCCTACAGCACTAATGAAGGGAAAGCCACCCAGCGGTAGCCTTTGTTTACTACAGCTGGCTGGCTTTTCCTTCATTAGTGCCGCAAAAGCAAAAGCCAGCACAGGAGGGCCTCCATTTCACAAAATGGCTGCGCCCCTGTGCTTGCTTTTTCGAATTTTGAGCTTGAATAGCTCAAAATTTTACATAGGAAGTTTTAAAACGGAGAATGCTAGTATTTTTTTTGTTTATGTGGCCTATCTATTTTTTAAATAAACATTTTTACTAGACCATCCCTTTAAATAAAATGGAAAAATGTTCGTATTTTTGTCAAAAACAATTTTACACGTGCAATTCTCTTTACATCTAATCTCCCTGAGCGCATGCCAATGCAAGCAATGTGAAAGCACAACAGCCTTTTAATACAACACTTTTTATATGGGCCGAACCCTTCTTCCTTAGCCCGTATGCAATGCAGGATTTCTCTTCTATCAGGGGTCACGTTCCCACTCTCAGCAGAGAGTATGCTTTTCAATTAGGGACTTCACTATATTTAATTTAGGCAAAACACTTTTCTGCCCCAGCACAAAATCCCAGACATTCAGTATACATTCAGCACCCCTCTGCTTAAAGGCAAGTTCTGAGGAATAGTGAACAGTTAGGAATTTTGTTTGTAATGCACCCCTCCCTGTGGGGAATTTTTGGGTTGGCAGAAATAAATAATAGTACCCAATTACTTTAAAGACTATATTTCAGTCCAAACTGGAGCAATGTTGTTGATTCTGAATTTCAACAAAATTGCCCGATGTAATTTGGCTCTATGGGAATTCATTAAATGATTGTTTAATAAAATACTACAGGTCTACTCAGTTTGCCCCACCCACTATTTAAGGGGACAGTATTAACTCAAAGAAATCCCTAACACAATCGGTTCTGTTGGACAAATTACTTACCTAGAATGTCTCTACTTTTGGTGCTCAGGAAAGACATCAGCATTTCTGGATTCGCTCTTGGGGAAAAACAGGTGTCTGGTCAGGCATTTCAGTCATGGATAGCCACCAGCATTCATCCCTCTGTTTGGCTCTCCTTGCAAAGATCCAGCCTTTGTCTCTCATTCCTGGTCTCCCAATTCCTGTCTTCCAGGCAATATCAATTCTGCAGCAATTTCTCAATAGCTCCCCCCTGATGATTTTAGGCAGCTCTACCTGATTCCCATTGTCCAACCCAATTTTATTGACTTAAACCCCACCCCGAAATTGTTAAAATTAGAAGGTGCCAACTTGTTGGTTCCTGATTTTTATTGGATATGTATGGTCCTTTACTCCCCCCGAGGCCTAGCCTCTCTCTGTGGATAGGCTCCTGGAGCTATGAGGTATATATTAGGGGAAGTATCAATCCACCCACTGGGATTTACATTTTTACACAGGTCAGTTTTGTACTGGAAAAGTTCTACATGACAACTTTCTTTAATTTACACATAAACCTAACAATGTATACATATTTACATTACTCTCATCATGCCACACCTGATAAAATGACTATAGTTTCTGCATAAGGTTGCAGTTTCGAGCAGCTTCTTTTCACAATTTCCTGGCAAATGATAAAAGTAAGTATCACCAAATTTTACCTACAGTTACATGATCCATTAAGCTACTACCTCCCTGAATTTCTGTCTCATGACATTTTCTGGAGAGCTAGAAATTACTTTTAAGTTGTAGCTTGAGTTCCCAAAGTTGAATTTGATGAGCAGTAAAATCAACAGAACGGCAAGTAATATGCTTTCCAATGATACCTGAAAGACTTCTGTGTGCCCTATGGTTCTTGAGAAAATGAACAAAATCCATCCCTGCATCTACTCATATAGCCATCTCTTAATTATATGTATATTTTTACTTCACTTTGCAAATATAGGTTTCATCTCCCTGCTGAACATATTCGGGCATCTGCGTCGCCTGCAACTCACCCATCAGCCTTTCTTCTCCCGGTGGTAATGGGTCCTCTTATTGCTAATTTTAGAGAGCTGGCACCCATAAAATTCCTTCTTGATCACTGGCTAAGTGTTCTGAATAGAAATTGAAGCCATTTCTCGGGAAACCAGAACTGGGGTTTTCATGTCACAATTACATTACAGATGAGGCCTGGTGTTCATTTTTAGTATAATTGCATCTTGCCAACAATGTACATTGTTCCTTCATGATATGTTCCCATTACTCTGGCAAGGGACATTTTTACTCCATGTGTTCATTATTTTGGCTGCAAATGCACACATTTCCATGATAGCAGTTTCTGTTTTTACATATGATCCCTTTAGGCATCAGTTACCTTTAATGAAAAGTAGCCCTCTGATTTTTGAGTTTTGACAACTGCATGCAAGGTCCACATAGTAAGTGTATTTCTCTTTCTTTTACAACTGCATTTTGATGTGGCACTTGAAAATGAAATGCTGCCTTTTCAGTTTGGCAGTCCTCTGTGTGTGTTTTCGATGCTTTGCTTTTTAGGCCTAATGTAGCCAAATGCAGTTTCCTTTTGTCTTGGGCTGAAAATACTCCACAGGCTGTGTCTATTGTCACATACATATAAGGTCACTCCACAAGAGTGGAAAGATGTAGGCAAAAGAACTCCACACAGAGCCTGATGAAGAGAAAATTAGAAACTTCCCAGTGCTACTACCTTGGAGTGGTCGGAGAGAAGGGAGCAAACCCATTCTGGAGCATGACCAGAGATGCCTGATGTCAAAATATGACCCAGTTAGCTGGATGATCAACTACGTCATGGGAACCAGAGGGATCAACATCTCCACCATTGCTGTGCACTCACACAGTGAAAGCCTTCATAATTACAATCAAGCAGGTGAGCCATCTTATTTTTATGGACTTCGGATACACTTAAGCAATAAACTCTGATGAGCAGGGGCATTACTGGGCCAGGTAATGTCCCGATTTATTAAAAGTCTGAGCAAATTGAGGCCTTAAATGTTATCCAGGGGCATTACCTGTCCCGTAGTGACCCTGCCAGGAGTGGTTTATTGCTAATAGTATCCCAGCACATTGTACCGGGATACTAATAGTATTAAAACTTTTTATTTGAGAAACAGCATGTTTGCTATTTCTCAACTTGAAAACAAACCTGCAAAACAAGATGTCCACCATGCGTTAGGGAGATAGAACTACACGCAGTCCCTTCTGCCATTCCATGGTGGCCATTGCTGCGTCGTGGATGAGCTGGGAATACTCATGTTCCAGGTGTCGTGAGGGACAAGGGAGTGCCAAGTAAGTGGGACGGCTGGGAGTTAAATATGTGGAAAAGAGGGGAGGGGGAAGGGTATGCCAGGGAGGGCAGGGGCACACTTACCAGAGTGCCAACCGGGGGAAGATGGCAACCTCCAACTCAGAGGAAACTCAGAGTGGGCATTTTATCATGTGGTAAAACCCCTGTTCTTAGACTTCTGATTGGCTGGGAGCCCCCCGCCCCCGCTGTGTACTAATTTGTTATAAAATATTTAAGTTTAAATTTCCCATTATAAATACAGTATTAAACTTTGCAGCTTTGCATAAGGGTACAGACATGGACACAAGCACTGGAGGAGTATTTAATGCATGACATAGAACACTCTAAAAGAGCTACAGAGATGGACCTAAATTCTAAAAAGGTTTACACTTAAGCATTACATCCCGAGCTAAGGGGGCATTACCGAGTCAGGTAAGGACACAGGGAGTTAGAAGCCCAAGTGATACAAGGGATTTAACATTAGCCCTGGAGCATTACCTGACCTTGGAAATGCCCCCCAACAGCTAGGGGTGCATTGCTATTAGTATCCCGGCATGTTGTACCGGGATACTAATCGTTTTTTTCAAATTGAGAAATGGCGTGTTTGCCATTCTCAACTTGAAAAAACTAAGATGGCCATCAGGGAAGAGGGAGAAGGGAACTACACATGGTCCCTTTTCCCTTTGCATGGCAGCCATTGCCGTGACGGGGTGCACGGCACTGCCAAAGAACAAGGCATTGCCAGGTAAGTGGGTTGGGGGTGGTGGGGATTGGATATTCGGAAAAGGGGGTGGCGTGGGGAAGGTCATGCAGGAGATCACGGGGGGGCACACTTACCTGATTCCCGGTGGGGAAGATGGCAGCCACTTCATTCCGAAGAGGCTCGGAGCGGGGGCTTAAGCCCACGTTCTGAGCCTCCTGATTGGCTGAGAGGCTGCCACACCTCCCTCGCCAGGTACTAATGCTGAATATTATAGTAACACATATAATCCCATCGACTTCACCTCTCACTATTAAGTAGATTGAAAAACCCACATGTCTGCTCCATGGTTTTCTCCTGAAAATAATGCCTGTGTGCTGGCCTGATGTGTGAAAATACGCACAAACACATCAACAATGACACCTAATGAGTAGGCATGCACATATAGCTTAATATATATTGGACATGGCATTAAATTGTATTCATACAGACGTCTGGGAGCCCCTCTACCGAGAACAAACACGGCCAAATAACCTGTTCTATGGGCAGATGCCCACTCGAGAGCGTCTACACTACGTTTTAGCTCACTTTAACTTTCACAAAGGATTAATATCGATTTGCATATCAGTCTGGTCCCACCCTCCCGGTAGTGCAGCACCAGAATGCTACTCAATTGACCAACCGCAACCTCAGACACATGTTTCGGCGTAGTTGGGTCTCATCACCGAGATGAAGCTGTGCCTCTCTAAGCACAGTCAGCAAGGGGGTCCACGTATGGATTACCCAAGGTAATTTAGGGTGAAACCGCAAGTCCCTAAACATTGATACAAAGGTCTGGGAGTCCATCTACTGATAACCTGTTCTATGGGTTAAGGAGGGTCTGCAACCACGTTTTAGCTCACTGTACCTTCCATTTGCACATCAGTATTAAATTGCAATTTAACCAATAATAAATCCACAATTAACCCCACATATTGATCTTTAGCTATTACATTTAGCTATTACATTTAGCTGACCTACTTTACAATGAGACGTGCAACTTCAGTTAGTCTATTTTAACAATACAATTGCTGCATATTAATTGCCATTGGTAAGGAACTGAAAATATCCTGTTTTATGTCTTTCAGTGTCATAAAATAAGGATTACACTTTGTTTTAAACATTTACTGCAATATATAATTTATTGTATATGATGCACAAGGCTTTCTACAACAAGGTTCGGGGATAACAACCCAAGGCAGGCTTTGTAAGTCACACCACAGCACAGCCAAGTGTAAGGGGCATTGTGGGGAACTATCAAAGGGCAGGAAAACACAGTCTGAGGGAATGGAGCTGTGATTGGGAACACAACCAGCCTGTCCAGCTGTCAGCTGCCTTTTTTCTTCAAGCTTCTGGGGATTTCATTCCAAATCGGAATCACCCAACTTTACATCAGGTACTGGATGCAAGGCTTCTAGGAGTATCAGTGAGGGAGATGTCTGCCTGAGCCAACAACTACTCCGAAGTGGCACGGTTTCAACCTTTAATTAGCCCTCTCAATGTCTTCAAACCAAGGAACCAGGAAGAACCTGGCTCGGCACTCGAAGACCCCAAGAAAACAAGACAAGGCAGGAAGTCACAATCAGAAGGTACCTCAATGCACCCTGGGCTTCAGCCAGCAGAGCCAATCATTGCAGAGCTCTTCAGAAACCAGCAGCAAATCCTGGATGCGATTGGTGAGGTAAGACCGTTCACGGCCGCCAGTGAATCAAAACTGGCCCTAAAGATAAAGTTAAGAAACGTACATCCGACGTCGTCCAATTGCAAGAGAGGGTTGAAAGACAGCTCTTCAATAATCAACATCAACTAAGTTTATTATCGGTATTATGCCACAAAGACCTTTACATATAAACATCAAAAAAGTCAAATTCAATAAAAAAAGAAATGACAATACATCTATAGTTACCCGAGTTGTTATAGTTCTAAAAAGCATCCTTATAAATATCAATAAGTCTAAAATGTTATATCTATTCAATAAAAATATCCCAATCACATGACCTATGGTAAAGGTTCTAAAAATCCTTTCTTTCTATACCATGCAAGGGGTATATAACTTACAATAGCATATGTTGCGCACTGCTGATCAGTCGATTCATAAAAAATCTAAGACAGTATAAAAATCTAAAGTTATTATTTCTAAAATTGGACGCAACCATTTACATCTAATGGATGAGTAAAGTGCACAGAGGAATAAGAAATGGATCTCTGATTGCGGAGAGAGGCACGACCGCGCAAGAGCTTGAAACAAACTTTGCTCACTGTAGTATAGGTCAACAGGGGGAGGATCTGTGACCTAAATTTAAGAAATATCTGCTTATATCTGAATGGTTTAATGCAGTATGGATTGTTTACGTGATCCTAGTAGGATTTCCTCATTATATATGCAAGAAAGTTTTCTGACCACAACCTGCTGGTGAGCCTCGATGCTGGAAAAGCTTTCAGCAGCGTTCAGTGGAAATATATGTTCAAGGCGCATCAACCTGGTGAAAAATTCTGTGAGACATTACAAGTGTTGTATGGTGGGGCTTACACCAGAATGAGGCAAAAAGTGCAATAGGTCCTGATGCACACTAGTGTTGGGCTGCCTGCCCTGCCTCCCATCTGAATGGGCAGCTCAACCTACTTCTGAGCCAATCGGGAGCCAGTATGCAGAAGCCGGCCCTGGACTCTAAGGCCCTCATTCAAAGGCCCTGGCTGTTCCTGTCCGGAACTGGCCGGCCTGGTTGGGCCCTCCTTTTTTTTCCTCCTCCATCTCTACCCCCAGCACACCACTGTGGAATCACTAGACTTAGTGGTTGTTTGGTGACCTCCTCGCCCAGCCAGGATTCATGGCATAACTGCAGTCTTTCCTGTGAGTACCCAACTAATCCTTTCTTGCATCACTGTGACTTTGATATCTGCAGCCACTGTTGATCCATGTTTCATTAGTGTGCCCTGCTTGAACATCAAATGTAGACATTTTAGCATCTCAATCACTGTTGATCCATGTATCACTAGTGGGCCCTGCTTAAAAATCGAATGTAGGTGTTTTAACATCTCAGCCACTGTTGATCCATGTTTTTTAGTGTGCCCAGCTTGAACATCGAATTAAGGCATTTTACATCTTCAGCCTTTTTCCTGTGCCTGGTTGTGTAGAGTGTGCCCCCCTCTCGCCCCATCTCCTCTCTTTATCTATTTCTTGTGGACTTATTTTTGTTTTGTGCGCCTTACCCCACTTCCCCTCCTCCCCTCTCTCCTTTCTTCATGTTAGCTCTTGATGTGGTAACGGCCGTCCGGCGCGTGCGTTATACCTGTCATATGTTGTAACAGTTTTGTATTTCTCCTGTATTATGTTGTACCTCTAAAACGCATTGCACTTGCCCATTCTGAATATCCCAATGCTTAGTAAGAATGTTAATCCTTGTCTAGTCTTTTACCCTCCCTCCGTTGGAGTGCTTTGAAACGCGTGTTTAAGTGTATAGGCGCTTTATAAATTACTAATAAATAAATACAATGAGTCAAACGTCCTCCTTTCAGGCAAACTGCAATTAGAAAGAAGCACCACATAAGGGTGTATCCAGTCACCAATTGTGTTTGCAATTTCACTGGAGCCACTACTCATGTCCATTATGAACAATGTTATAATTAAATGGTTCAAAACAGGCAACGCAGAGAGTACGGTCCTATTATTCTCAGACAACATGATGCTTACTCTCTCCGAACCAAATGAAATCTTAACCATGCTGCTCAGCGTAATTAAAGAAGTATGATGGCTGTCGCTTAATGGTGAACAAAGAGGTCTATGACATGTTACCACGCAATGGACGATAATGAACACAAACACCTGGGATTATTAGTGAACCAAAAAAAAAACATCTTTCCTAGATCTCAGTATCACATAACTAGGTTTCTAGATGTTGACATTGAAAGGGGATCAAATTGAACTTGAAGATTTTGGCACATATAACTACAGTAAAAATGAACATCCTTGTGTTGAGAAGGTCTCAACCCCCCTGCCCCTTAGGATTCTCCCAGGATGACGGATACCACTCACTGAAGCAGCCTCACAGACCATACCCAGATGACATCACCAAAGTAGTCATGAAAAGACGACATGGCTGAAGACACTCGCAGAGACATTAGCTAGGTCCAAAACAACACACATGAATTGCTTGCTGACAATGAAAAAGCCATTACCATGAACAGCCATGAAAGTGAAATGGAAGCCACAGCAGCGTTGAAATGAATTGGGAAAGGTTACAATTGAAACACAAAGCAGATCTGGCAGAGAAGGCAGCATGTCAAGCCCTGCCAAATACCCTGTGAGAGAGTTTGAGTCTGCAGGAAAAGATACAGCACCTACAAGGACAGAGGACCAAAATCCCTCATAAATGCAGGCAGAGAAAATCACTTTTATGGTCCCCAAACACGTGATCTGGAGCTGGGGAACAAGGTCCATTCAGACAGATAAGGTTGCTCCCAACAAACTGAAGACAGAAGATGGAGAAAGTGTCCTTGCTCTGGGCTTGGGAAGTTGGAAGTAGTAACATAAGGGGGAGGCAGGTGGTGCTCTGAGATCACCTTCCCTGCCCATCGTTTTATGCTCACATGCTGGTAAATTTCCTAAACTGAAAAGGCTTGCACTGACCTCCTGGGGGTGGAGCGAGGCAGAGCTATCGGATCTAGCCCGACCTATCAAAATATCTTTCCACTATAGACTGTAATTATGTCTATATGTTTCACTCAATCCCATTTTTCCTTTGAGCGAGGAATGTATCTTTTAGTTTTGAGGTCACAGCAGTTTAAAACCTCACTGCCCGCCTGTAATGAGCTGAGAGTGCATTTGGAGCTGTAGAACCCGTGTGCGTATCGCTGCTTGGATTAGTAAGGTAGCAATTTGTCACATTTCTGGACTCCTCTGTTTTTTTGGGCATGAGGGGGTTTCCCTCGAGCTAACCTACACTTCACTTGCACAGGTCTTATTTCTCCTTATTTACTACTTTGCACCCAATTCCCGACCTCCACCGTTGTAAGTCTGAGGTTATATGTCATAAATACGAATTAATGAGAAGCCACCATATTTGCCCTTTTTTTAAATGTGAGGTTATCTCCCCTCGACCCTACAAGCCCCTTCTTCGTCTCCCCCCTTTACACACTGTGTCCCCTTTTAATTGCCTAATCCCAATTTACACACATATTCCCTTTGCCAAAAATCTTTTTCTCTATGGTGCAGTCAAAATGGTGGGATTCTCAATAGAATTTTCGAATTGGTGACTGTTTACTAAATATGGCCAAGAAACTCAACGATTGTGTGTTGGGGGGCTGGACTAAAAGCCTTCTCTCGCTGGGAAAGGTGACCCGGAGGGTGGGGAGAGGTAAATTAGGATTCCCCCGGGTGAGGCGATATTATTGAGTATTCACACTCACGCGCTGGATCGTACAGCCATGGCCTGATGAACCAATCTAGTCAAAGATTGAAAGGCACAGGGACAACAGAATTAACAGACCCATCTGTGTGGAAATGTTATCCTCAGGTCTGCAAACAAATTGGTCAACACCAATACCTGATGCTCTGCTCCCCTTTTTGGGTGCACCATCATAAAATGTATTTACAGTGGCAATGATGTCACGTGTTGTGCAACAGCTTCCGGGAAGTCATTCACAGTGGCAATGCTGGAATACAGCTGTGCGCAAAGTTTCTTGAAAGTGATTTGATATAGTAGTGCTAGCATCTATTCTAACTGTAGCACCATAACATTGTTTTAAAAGGCTCCTGGTACTCTTGGTGACCTGGCATTTATTGGACGTTTGCATGTGTTATCATGGAGAACGGATGGTTCATCATACAGATGTGTACCACATTTGTCTCAGACACAGAGTCGTAAAAAGCAAACTCTTAACCATTATTTCAGTAATGTTCTCCGGGAAGAATCCCCTGAGCCTCCTGGAATATTAGGAGGCTCCTTCTTTACCTATTTGGGGAGGTTTTCAGGCCATCGACTGAAAATATTCACCAGCCACGACTGCACATCACTCATATAAAAGGTTGGTGGCCCCCAGGAGCCGCCTGTCCCCCTGGCATCGAAAGCTGCTTTCACTACTGGCTCACCTGTGTTGAGACCAGGGTGTCCAAGACCCGTGGAGCATTGAAAGGATCTACAGGCATGTGCATTCTTTGCACGTGAAAGACAGCTCTCTGTGACTCAGATATCAGATAGACAATTGCTCTACCCACAGTGTCCTGACAATTTAATTTGGAGGGGCAAAGACCTTCTTCCCACATTGCCCCCATCATTGTTTTATTTTTTTTAACAGTCTTAGAAGTGTATTGCGTTTATCAGACTATCACAATTTTCTTTTAAAAGCTGTCAGGGCAAAGTGGGTATCTTTATGTTTGTGTTTGAAAAAATGCTAATATTGTCCCAAAGGCATGCAAAAGAAAGTGGGTCTTTGCCCAGTGGTATTCAAACCATTTGATTCTGAGCCCCCACGCCCACCCCTTGAGTAAAAAGATTGTTTCCGGGCCCACCCACAAGCTATAGCTTCTTATATTCTCTAGGAAATCAGTCACTGTAATTCCCTTTTGAAGAGGCTTGTGCCCCCCTCTGGATATCCTTCGGCCCTCCTAATGGGGCCAGTCCCACACTTTGAAGACCACTGTTTTAGTCTAATAAAGTTGTCATCCTTAAGAAACCCTCTACCGACCCGTCCTGCCCAGCTAACTATCGTCCGATCTCCATCACTCCTTTCCTGGCAAAACTCCTGGAAAAGCTGACCATCTCCCAGCTTAATTTTCACACTGAATCTGTTGGTTGTCTTCATTACCATCAGTCTGGCTTCAGAGCTGCCAGAAGCATGAAACTGCTCTCCTGAACATCTGTGAAGACCTGCTCTCAAGCCTTGATTCCAACATCCCCCGTGTCCTCCTCTTACTTGATCCCTCTTCTGCCTTTGACAGAGTCAACCATGCCATCCTGCTCAACCGTCTCTGTGATAACCTGGTTATCACCGGTCAGGCCCTGGCGCGGCTGACTTCTTTCCTCTCTGATAGACCCTCCCAGGTCCAACTTGGGTCCTTCCTCTCCTCTATCTCTACCTGTGGTGTCCCCCAGAGGTCTAACCTCTCTCCCTGGCTGTTCAACCAATACCTGGCACTTCTTGAACACCACATTGCCGCTCTCTGCCCCAACTTTCAGTGCTATGCGGATGACACTCAGCTCATTTTCAGGCTACCTTCGGCCACCTCCTCTCCGTCTCTCATCTCTGACTGTCTGTCTGCTACCCAGGAGTGGTGTGCCGCCAATGATCTCTGCCTTAATGCCAGTAAGACTGAGATTCACCTCATCTGCAGACCCGCTCCCTCATTTTCTGTCACTCTCTGGCCAGCCTCTCTGGCCCTCTTCCTGCTCCCACCTGCAAGGCTAAAAACCTTGGGGACATCTTCGACTCCAGACTCTCCTTCTCTCCTCACATCTCTGATGTCTCTACGATGTCACACTACCAGCTTCACCTCCTCAGAGGTATTCTTCCCTTCCACTCCTTCCCCCAGAAGCTCACTGTCTCCAGAGCTCTGGTTCTCTCTAGGCTGGACTATTTCAACAGCCTCATTCTAAATCTGCCTGCTTCTACTCTCCACCCTCTGCAACTCATCCAGAACAGGAATGCGAGACTTGTCCTTGGCCTCAAGCCCAGGGATCGTATCTCTCAAGGACTGCAATCTCTGCACTGGCTCCCAGTGGTTCCGAGGATTAGGTTCAAAACCTGCATTGGGGCCTCACTGCCTTCAACTCTCTCTTCCTAAATATCTTCCTTCTCAAGCTCTTCGCTCATCCACCTTCAACTCCCTCGGGGTCCGTCGCTTCTCCAAGCAACAAGTTGGTGGTAGATCTCTTGCTATGGCTGGGTCCTCCCTCTGGAATAGCCTCCTGTCTCCGTGAAACTTGAGGATAATCATCTTCAGTTCCGAAAGCACCTCAAAACCTTCCTCCTTCGTCTTTGCTTCTGCTTTCTTTCCTCCTATCCCCTGCCACAGTCCTCGCTGAAACTGAACTGGTTACCTGGCCACCCTCTGATCTCTGGCCCAGGTCCCCTCCCCTGCTAGTTACACACCTGCACTGCCTACCTGGCAACACCCACACTTGTGGACTGTTTTCTTTACCTACAGTCCCCCACCAGCACTTGACACCTGATGGTTGCACTTACCCTTGCACCTGCCACCAGCTGGACATACTTCTCTTATTGTTTTTATTTATTCTATTATCCCATGTACTGCACTGACCCCTCCACCCCTCCCACTCCGCACTTTTCCTCTTCCCCTTCCCTTGTATTTCTTTTAAATATGTCCTCATTAAAACTATAATCCATGCTATCACGTGATTGAAAATATATTCAGGGCATTTAGCAATATAACAATCGAGGGAGTGCCCCAATTCTGTTGTTTCTATTTGAAATCTGGAAGTAATTTTCTCCAACAAGGCCCATTCCAGCATTTCCTGTATCTAAGAATCCTGTTTTACTTGTTTCCCTTGTTGCGCAATGCAATCTTTTTAGCACTTACAGCCGTTCTTATCAGCCATGCTTTGAAATATGCATCTGATTATCTTGCATTACTAAAATAAATCATTCAATGGAAAACTAAGTGGCACCAACAAAACAAAGTCGCCGAGTGCATGGGGCTGAGGGGGCAGTGGACCCCCGCACTCCTTGGAGTGTCATCCTCCCCGGCGCGCCCCCCCCCCATGGATATTCTGCTTATATTTGTCTGGAGAGACCAAGATGGAGTGCTTTTGGGCGCGACCGGGCTTCTGACTCCTCTTCTGCTGTGCTGACACTCAGGGAAGTGTTAGCAACCATCTTGCAAAATTAGCAAGTGTTGCTCACTTCAAAGCAAGACCGCCTCATCAATGGACCACTTGAGCCTGAGGGGAGGGGCAGGCCAAAGCTGTTCGCCAGGCACAGAAAAAGTAGGAGGAAGGTTGAGATAAAAAAGCAGAATTCGGAGGAAACACTGCTCTGCAGGTAAGGTGACTGTTGCTGAAATGTGATATGTTTAGACCTGCTGGCTGATGGCTTTTTTCAAATTATCACTGCAAAATATGCTCTCTCTCTCTCTCGCTCACACCAAACAGATTGCTCACGTCTTCTGCTGTGGATGGATCACATTGCACGTTCCTCTCCCTCACACCCATCAGCTCCACCAAACACATTGCTCATGTCTTCTGCTGTGGATGGATCCCATTGCACGTTCCTCTCCCTCACACCCATCAGCTCCACCAATCACATTGCTCACGTCTTCTGCTGTGGATGGATCACATTGCACAGTCCTCCCCCTCACACACATCCCCTCCACCAAACACACTGCTCACATCTTCTGCTGTGGATGGATCCCATTGCACTTTCCTCTCTCTCACACCCATCAGCTCCACCAATCACATTGCTCACGTCTTCTGCTGTGGATGGATCACATTGCACAGTCCTCCCCCTCACACACATCCCCTCCACCAAACACACTGCTCACATCTTCTGCTGTGGATGGATCCCATTGCACTTTCCTCTCCCTCACACCCATCACCTCCGCCAAACACATTGCTCACATCTTCTGCTGTGGATGGATCCCATTGCACTTTCCTCTCCCTCACATCCATCACCTCCACCAAACACATTGCTCACGTCTTCTGCTGTGGATGGATCCCATTGCACTTTCCTCACCCTCACACACATCCCCTTCACCAAACACATTGCTCACATCTTGTGCTGCAGCCCGGTGGGGTTAGGTGCCATTCTGGCAGAATCCAAAGCAGCCAACTCACAACCACGACACATTGTCGGGTACGCAAGCAGGGCACTCTCACCCACCGAAAGGGAATACTCTCAAGACGAAAAAGAGAGCCTTGCAGCCGTGTGGGCTTGTGGAAATTTTACATAACTTAAATAAAGGAAAGAGATTTACACTGGTCACAGACCCCAAGCTCTTCTCTCACTGTTTGGAAACCCACAAACCAAGATGCCACCAATGACTAAAAGGTGGGGAATCTGCCTTCAAGACTACGACTACGAAATCACACACACGTCTGGGGGAGAGCGAAACCTCACAGATTACATCTAAAGACATCCGGGAGGAGACCAAACAACGAGGAGAGAGGACACTGAATACAGCAGATACATCACAGCAAACTCACTAGCCCACCCCCCTCCCTCACAGTAGGGAGGGTCGCTCAAGATTCAACAAAAGACCCAACAATAGTAATGGCGATACAACTAACGACCCACACCAAATGGAGAGAATATGGTAGGCAATTCCACATGCATCCAAAGGCAGACAAAGCTGAAATAGGATGACTTGCCAAGTTGTGCAAAGAACTAGCTGTAAAAGATCAGTCAATTCTACTCAGAGCTCACTGACCTGTAATACCCCCATCTCTCAGAACAGTAGTAGGCTGTGCGGCGCATGAGGGTTACAGAGGGGCATAAAACACCAAGAAACTACTGCAGCTCCGTGTATTGTTCCCTTACATTGTCCAAATGGTCGATGATATGCTACGACAGTACCAGACCTGACAGCCACTGCTGCCTTTGCAACATACAGAGATACCAGAGACACCATGAGACGGCGTAGCCATAGATTTCTATGGGCCCATGAACACCGGAGAATACCTCTTAAGAATAATTGATGAATTCTCGCGGTTTCTGCTATTCAAAACCATACGCACAACAGCATTTCCACAGCAGCCACAGTCCTAGACGAAGTAATGAGCGAATTTGGAATCCCACGTACCATCAAATCCGATAATGGGCTGCCATTCAATGGGCATGACTTTGCCAAATTTGCAGAGCACATGGGATTCATCCACCAGAAGATAACACCCCGATGGCCGCAAGAGAATGGCATGGCCAAAATATTTCTGCCGTCAATAAAGAAGACTGCTCAGAAGGCCCAAGTGGAAAACAACGCGCCACGCCATGCATTGTGCAGGATGCTGAGGGACTACAGAAACACACCTCATGTAGCCACGAGCAAAACCACGTATGAGGTCATGATAACATACCAGGCAAGGACCAGAGTCGTCAACATACAGCCGAACTATGAGTATCAGAACAAGGAAATCAAGGAAAAGGATGCCGAAAGGAAGCGCTGAGCCAAGTAAGAAACATATTGCATTAGAAGGGCTAGGCCAAAGGATTTTAAACCAGAAGAAGAGGTCCTTGTTCATCAAAAAGGGCAAAAGAAGTCAGATCCAAGGTACTCACCATACCCCCTCAAAGTTGTAGCTGTGAAAGGAACCATGGTGACCGTGCAGAACGCCACTCAAGAAGTGACAAGGAATGCGTCACATTTCAAACACCTAAGGAAAAGGGATGAAGATAATATGATAGTCGATGAATGGGAACTCGAAGAAGTCGAGAAACCCGATGGTGCCTGGATACTAGGGGTGGACGACACCGAAGCAGTGTGAGAGGAACGACAGGAGCCTGAAAGGACACTCCCAAATAATGAAAGGAGCCAACCAATGAGAATCATCCGAAGACCCACTCGACTAATGGAAGATGCTAGCCGACCTATGACCATTAGGGGGGGAGTGGTATTGAGTTTACTTGTTCTGGAAGTTGGGGCCACTGCTATGTTATGAGTGAACATTGAGACTGCACCTTTAAGAGGCATATCCACCCACCGGAGGTGTCATATGGTGAGGAAATGGAAAGGGAGGGGAGGAGAAAATGGAGGGCAGTACGAAGGAGGAAATAAGAAGCCTGGTGATACTCCTCGGTGTCTGCGGCCTTATTTACCGCCTGCGCCCCAGCAAACATGTGCTGTGTGCTTGGGCCATTGTACTACGGGACAGAACAGTAAACCTGCCCCCCAGGCTTAATGTTGCCCGTCCTCCCTGCCTATTCCCTCCCCTTACCCCTCTCTCCACCTCCCTACACTGATCCGATTCGAACACTCTGGTACCTAACCCTGTTTCCTGTCCCATCTGCCTCATCTAGTCATAAAAAGGGTGGTGCTGGTAAAGTACTGGCACGTTCCCCACCCAATCATGCCCCTTCCATGCCTCCCCCACAGTTCTCAGAGATAAGCCTTACCTGAGAAGTGTCATGAGACGGTGAAGTGAAGCGATAAGGCCTATCTCCCCGAGAAGCCACCTCGCCACTCTGAGTAGAGACAGAGGGCCGGGGGACTTGCGCAGGAGCACAGCCCAACACAAGGTGAAAACCTTAGCAGGAAAAAAACTCCCTTATCAGGTGACCAGGAAGAATTATTTCAGAAGAGAAGATGATGTCTGCAGAATCCGTTGAATCAAATGTAAACCATAGAGTTCAAACATGAACAAGAGGTACGGGATCCAGGTAAGTAGGGAAAAAGAGGCAAACAGGGCGAAAGTGATCCAGGCATACCGGGCTACAGAGGACCAGGCAACAGGACAACAGAGCTCCGGGGAGACACAGGCGTTAGAAAGGAGAGAATTCAGGGAGACACGGAGGAAACAGAAAGCAAATACACAGAGCATGTGGCATCCAGGAGGGCAGAGATGCGACGCATCGCTTACCTGCTCTCAGGTGACTTTATGGGTCTGTCACCTTCTCTGATGCGGTCTCGGATGGCGGCCGCCGTCTTGGACGACATGACGTCTTCCGCTGCAACAGGGCCTTTGTCCTCTGGCGGTGCCATCTTGGAAGGGTGTGCATACCGTAACGACGCCAATACTTCCAAGGGAAGAAGCGGCAGATAACTTCCAATCCGCAAAAGGCTAAGGAGAATGCCGAGCACACTCCACGTGTTTAAATGATAAATGTGGTGTGTCACCCCTCCTGGGAGCATGATGGGAGCATGGTATCTCCCAGGGCTCGTGCCAAGGTCACATGTTGTGGCCATGTGACTAGATAGTAATAAAAGAGACAGCCCGTTTCCGGCTCGTCAGTCAATGCAACCTGACTCCTGCTTGAAGTGCGTCCTTGGCTGCAGCTCGATGCTGGCACTGTGTAGTAGGCAGTGTGACTACTGCTACAGGGCCCTCCACCCTGACAGTGCCCCTGCCGGGCAACAATGTCCCTGATGCCCCCACTATGTCAGCAGAGCCCCTGCTGGGCAACTCTGCATCCCTTTGTTCGCAGAGGCCCTTCCGGGCAATTCTGCATGGAGGTGCCAGTGCCCCTGCTGGGCAACTCCGTCGCTGTGTCTGGTGTTAGCCTGGGTACCCCCAGGCCATGGAAGAGACTGTGTGCTCACAGTCTGACAGGGTGCCCCCTGTCCACGGATGTCTGCTGGGTGCTCCCAGCAAGTCGGCTGAGTGCCCCCAGCCTTCGTCTGACTTGCCTGCGTGACCACAGACCAGGACTTACCAATAAAGAGCCATACAAGAACCAAGAGGCAGATAGGTTTGTGGTGACATTATAAGCATGGCAATTATTGTATGTGGTTGGAGCAACACTGTAGTAAGCCTTGAGTGAAGCCTTTTTTTTATTAACATAAACTTCAAACTGAATCGGTTTTAGAAACTCCCACTTTTGGCAGCTAAAATTGTGGGATTAAATGATTTGCCCGCGGTCACACATTTTGGTTAAGTGATGAACCTGGGATGTGTTCCTGGTCTTTATGGTGACATACAGATTTATGTATTGAGTGTATAATCCACAGATATAATAGCTACGGCACCTAGTCTTGTGAACTCCTTGAGCAAAGAAAATCCTGGCTTGACGGCCCCTGTAATGCTGCACTTCTTTCTTCATCATTAATAGAATCCATTCCACAACCCTTCATCTGCATACAAGGAATGGAAACAAGTAGCATGCAAAGGCTCGCAGTGTAAACATAGCATAGCTTTGTGGATTGCAGACCTTCAAAGGCAACACTTTCTTCATAAAAGTCCATCAGTGAATATGCACACAATCACACCACTGAATTTATTCTAGTGCTAGAGTGTGCACTCCGGTTTAGTTTGGCTATTAGGTGTCCCTTGTGACACATATAAACCGAAACTATTGCATTGGCGCACAGATAGGGTGAAATGGCATATGAAGAGGGAGACACAGCTTGTAGGTGTTGTTTGGTTATTTGCCCACCAATTGACGGACCATGGACATGCTAGGGCCCTTCATACACAGTTCCTGCCTCTCACCCCCAAAACTCCTCCTCATGGGAATTTTTGGAGTGCCCTCTAATCAAACATACAATTAATCTTTGCACCCGAAGTGCCTGTCAGTGTTTTTTCAAAGCAATCTTCTGGGAGTTAATGACTTAATTGGAGGTTTATTAAAACTACTGGTTTTAATAAAAATGTCTTAACCAGGTCTGCCTTCAGCCACTCAATTTATGAGCCCTATGCGTGTTCTTCACTGATGTCCTGTTAAAAACAAGCATTGGCAAAGCCAGCAGTTTTGGCTTGTGTGTAAGTATTAGGCTTTGGCCAGGGTATTAGATGCCCCGGTACTCGCACCATTTTGTATCTGCTACTCCACTACGGCAATGCTTGGCAAGTGCCTTTCGCATGCCTACACAAAAGCCCAAACTGTTGGCATTGCCAATGCTTGTTCAGCATGCTTCCCATCCAAAGTTCTCGACTATGCGTACTATTTTTAGATACGCGCAGACATACAGCGCACAGGGCCAAGTGATACTAGGGACCAATCCAAGGCACCATCCGCAGGGGCCACCAATTAGCCCTAGAATATCGCGATGTGCTGCCAATGGGACAGGATAGCATGGCCAAACTGGGGCGGCCTTTGAAAAACCTCACTTTGGCTATGGAAGCAAAACTTCCCAGCACCCACTGAGGAACAAAGTTAAAGCCCCCCTGCAGGTCACATTTAAAACTCTGCAGAGAAGGCTTCACTTATTATGTCCATGCCGTGATATAAAGAGATAAGCAGCCATTAGAAAATCACTACAACCACTGGGGAGTGAAAGGCGGGTTTAGGTGTTTTTTTTGCCAAAGCAAATGGGTTCTATGTCATTTCATCGACGGGTGCAATTTCGATGTTTTTTTACGAGTATGTTTAACCGAAAAAAGTCATCGAAATTGATTTATTTTTTATTTTTGGGGGATTCCCCTCCAACCCCCCAAACCCTATTGTTTGTTTACCTATTCCCTACCTCCCAACCCCATATATATAGTTTTCCAACTCCCCCCGCCCCCTTATATATTTCAATGAGTTTTTTCGGTAAAATGTAGACGTAAAAATAAAATATAGAAATTGCACCCATCGATGAAAGAACGTTATACCAGCAAATTACCTCGCAAATTACTTCTTAAACACTACTTTGATTTTTTTCTATCTGTTTTTTTAAATGGGGAGTCACCCCTTGCCCCCTCTCCCTTCAACTACCACCCCCATACTTTCCACACGACTATACCGCCTAACCCTCAAAACACATATACAAATGCAGATCCCCATGATTTGATATTGTCAAAGTAGTTTGCTTCGGCAAGACAACGGTATACGTAAAACCAAGTGTTCCCTAACATAGGTTACCATGAACACAACAAGACAATTATTTTCTTAAATCTGCGGTCTGCAACCACAGGTTGCCATTACGTTTTTGACTACAACTGCCAAGATCTTTTACCAATGACTATGCTGGATAGGGATAGTGGGAGTTGGTAATTAAAACAAATGTTGATGGCCCCGGCTCTAAATCTATTGCAGTAAAACCACACAATGCCAAAAAACACACTGCTGTTGGGCTCGCGCACATACCTGCAAACGAGGAAAGAGGGGACATGCTGTGACCTATGTTAAGATCACTTTGGGATGAGTCTGCAGGTCCTTTGACCAGAATATGGACTTTTAGAGAACCTAGGCAGCATGATAGATTTCAGAATGAAAAGAAGTCTAGGAGCCATGGACTGGATTCCCGGAACATGTTTTTCTTTGTGTTAAATAGCACCTTCTCCAGACTTCTTAGGTTACTTGTAAGTTCTTTATTGTAGGTTACATGAGCTCTTAAGTATAGAAAGACCACCAGGTCCCATCACCCAGGCTGAACTGACAGCACTGGAACTCTGGAGCTGGTCTCATAGGCAAACATTCCAAGCACCTTCACAGTGTTCCATGCCAGCTCATACCAATGCACTAAGCAACATCTAACACATCTCCTCCCTTTCCGATGACAAACCACACATGAGATGTCCAACATAAAAGAGATGTCTAACACAGTCAACCTCATAACACATCTCCTCCTTTCTGATGACAACCAATCATGAGATGTCCACCACGCTCACACCCCTCCTTAACACAGACAACCCTAACAAGGAAAAGCGCTGTGATGAGGACCAACTGAACACTTCCAACATATGCATACCTCTCCTCACATGACACCACCAAGAGAGTAAAACCCATGCCAAGGTAAACTTTCAAGGAAATACACACTCCGGAGAACTGTGCCAAAGAAATACATGATGCATCTTTTAGAGATGATGCAACTCAAAACATCTAGGGCGACACCACTGACCACCATGGTGACAGTCACCCACAAACATTCGGACGTGCTGCCTCCCTACACCTTGTGGCACTAAACCAAATACACACATTCAGAGTCGCTACCTCCTAACACTTTGCGGCACTCACCCACAACTAGGAGTCGCTACCTCCTAACACTTTGTGGCACTCACCCGCAACACATGGAGTCGCTACCTCCTTACACATTGTGGGACACACCCACACACTAGGAGTCGGTACCTCCTTACACATTGTGGTACTTCACACACATTCACTTGGAGACGCTATCTCCCTACACTTTTTGGCACTCACCCACAAAGACATGGTGGAACTCCACAACCATGGACACTTCCACATCCACTGACCATACAACCTTACAGCAGCAACCATGGACACTTCCACAACCACTGATCATACAACCTTACAGCAGTAACGATAACACAGGCACTTTAACTTCCTAAGAGAGCATGGTGCTATTTGCAACGTACCCTGAAATGCCTCAAAGTATTAACACTAGCCCACTCATCCCACAGCACATAGAGCACTTCCACACTTCTCCCTATGTACATAATACGTTACAATAAGTCCATATGAGTCCATGTTTCTCTGCAAAGCCTCAAACGGTTCATCTCTGATACACTTTAACTCTTCTAACACACTTCCTGCGGACTCCATCCCACATACTTTGGTGCAATTGCATTTCCACATTCTCCATAAACTGTAACACTGCAAGGGTAATACAGCAATCTAAATCTTCCAACAGTAATGGATACATAGCGGTGCTGCTCGAACTTTGTCTTCTCGTATGAGCCACAACAACCGTGGCTCTGGTTAAACTTGGCTTTTCTACGACAAACTTCAGGCTTGCACAGAAAATGATCGTTTCTTACAGCCAACGTTCATAGGACCGCCGCTGTGTACTCAAATAATCCTAAGCACTTTGAATATTCTTTTTCAGCGCAGCACCTTGATACGTGAAGATTTCTGAATTCACTTTACTACAGGGTATCTGTACCGTCACTGGTCACCACAATTACTCCAATGGGACACTCTTCGCGCATGGTGACCATCGGACCATCGGATGTGACCCAGACTTGCCTCCGTATTTGCCTTCTGCACTTCTAGACTCTTTGCTTCTGGACCTAAACCTTGCGTCTCTTCCTCTTCTCTTTTTTTAATATTTTTTTTACTGCGTGAAGTTGCTCCCTTGTGACGCCGCTACTTCCACTTTCCGCTTCTGACTTCACGGTCCTGACAGAAGACTTCCCTCTTCACGCAAGTACACATCTTAGTGTCCTTTACTCAGCGTTCTACCACTCTGCCATCCAACAAGACAAAGGGCCTCATTACGACCCAGGCGGTAAGTTACCGCCTGGGTCTTACCCTTACCACATGTGTAAACTACGTTTACACCATGGTGGATGGCGGATTTACCGCCCCATTCCAAGGTGAGTGGGGCGGTAAATCCCCATTTCCCATTTTACCCTTCCCCATTCCCATTTTTGCCCCATAGGGCATAATGGGAGTGGGGAAGGCGCTAATTACGCCACCGTAAATTACGGTGGCGTAATTAGCACCATGGTCCCTTAGCGCCATGGATTTTAACGCCTGCAAAAAGCAGGCGTTGAAATCACCATGGCGCTAATGGACCTTGTAATCAGGCGTTAAGGGTCGGCGCCGTTTACGGCGCCGTTAACCCCTTAACGCCTGACTCGTAATGAGGCCCAAAGTCTCTACGTCATCACTTGCAGAACCAATGTGGCGCAGTGCTGAGCTCCGATGCAGCCCGAGGTGCCAACGGTCGTCTGTTTCTACGCACCCGCCCCCCAATGGTGAGTGCTGCGGCAGCGTTATCACAAGGGCCTACTCTTGCTTCTACTCCTGCAAACTGTTCATGTTTCTGCGCATTAAATCATACGCCGTCACCTTCTCTCCTCAATCACTACATTGCCATTTATGAGCGGACCCTGTCACGCGTTTTCTTCACCTTTCAACCCCCCGGATGCTGCTCCCTACAGCCCCTTTCTTCTTCACGACTACTACGGTCCTGCGCTGGGATTAACAGCACTTCCCTCTGCGCGTCTTCACTGGCATCCCTCGCTGCCTGCGCTGAGGCTTTCCCTCACTGCTTATCCCCCTGCCCTTTGCCCCTCTGCCTCAACATCTCTTTTCTGAGGCCTGCTTCACTTGGGGCATCTGCTTGAAACTAATGGCTTTACTTTTGGTGATTAACTTCACATTACTCTGATTACGTTACTTCTCTTTATCTTCAGAGTACTTCAAGCATCTTCTTATGGGGCCTGCGCTTCGCTTTTGGGTTTTGCTTACTTCTTTCACACCCGCTTTTCTTCTGTTTCTACTTTACAGTCTATGCCCCCTTAACTTTACGCAGGATGTTCCCCTGGGTGATGGGACTTACTTAAGGATGGCTGGGGGCAGTGGTCTCTCTCTCTCTCCTCATCTGCTGCTCCCCCACCACAGCTTTCCTCTGCTTCTGCTTTAGGTTCTTGAAAATCCTTGTCGCCAATGTTAAATAGCACCTTCTCCAGACTTCTTAGTTTACTTGTAAGTTCTTTATTGTAAGTTACATGAGCTCTTAAGTATAGAAAGACCACCAGGTCCCATCACCCAGGCTCAAATGACAGCATTGGAACTCTGGAGCTGGTCTCATAGGCAAACATTCCAAGCACCTTCACAGTGTTCCATGCCATCTCATATCAATGCACTAAGCATCATCATAACAGTTTGAAGCGAATTGGATCCTGGTTGGCAGCATTTCTGTTTAACCAGGATACCCACACCCAGCATCATCCGGGGCACCAAGCAATAGCCGCACCAACGTGGTCCTGGCGTGCCAGGGGACACGGCCCCCTCACTGCCACACAAAGCCTTCCTCATCGACCCAACTCTTCACCTGGGTCAGCCTCCGCAAACCCAAGTGTAGGCCACAGGAACAGGAAGCTCAATGACATTTGGGATGTCAACTTTGATGTCCTCGGTGTTAGTTTTAGCAGTGCACGGTGGTGGCGTGAGTTATGGTTGTTTAGCTAATCATAAATGGCGAATTTCTGGGGTTTTTCGATTTTACTTGAAACCATAACGTCCCTTTTACAACGTTTTTTTCTTTGAATTTCATAGGTTTTTATTAGTCCAACATAACCATAAAGGCCCTTTAACAAAGTTTTTTCAGTGAATTTCATAGTTTTTATTAGTTCAACTGAACCATAACGCCCCTTTAACAAGGTTTTTTCAGTGAATTTCATAGTTTTTTACCAGTGCATGCTATTTTTCTACAACTTACTAATATCATACTTACGCAATATAGCAATATGTGTGTCCCATTTACAAAGTGTCACCTTAAAACTCTGCCATTTCCCACCTTCTGGAATCATTTTTAACACTTCTATACACCTTTTGCAACTAATTCAACTAGTTTTGCATCCGTAGCCATCTACGAACATCTGACTTCATCGCGGACCTTCCAGACAGTGCCACATGACCATACGCTGGCTTGCGGCATGATGACATGTCCGAGAACCCGTCCGCACTTCACGATAAGATCTCTGCTTCGCGGTCAGTTCAGAACTGCATTTTCTACTGATCTAGGAACTTTCAACTTCCCCTATTCCTACTCATTATCTATTCACAATCTAGTACACAGTAAATACTTTTAGCAATATTGCTATTTATATTAAAATGGCATCAGCCAATGCCATCTCTCCTCCCCAAGAGCCACCACCACTGCTGTAATCAAGGCGCATGAGAAACAGTGCCCCCTAACTTAGAAATAACACAAACGCAACATTTTCCCTTGTCCACCTACCCGTCCATATTAGTGTTTGGTTCCTCCTCCCTCATTTCCCTCCCCACCTTTCGTTTTCAGATCTCCTGCCAAAAAAAATACATCCAAAAACAACAAAAGACATATTCCTTTAGGAACCACCTTTCACAGTTGAAAAATAGAACTAAAAAAACATGTATAGACTCCATCTACTTTATATTTCTCAGTAAAGTACATAGACTCAATAAGATTTTCCAACAGTTCTATTTGCATTTTCTGTTATGCTAATGGGAATATTGTAGCGCTCATCCTCCGTTCCAGGGACTGGAACGATGGATACCTGCCCAGCAGCCCAAGTTATCAGCCCAAGCGAAGCGAGGGTGGATAACGAGGTCTCTGGACCATTATCCCCCCCATTCCAGCCCCTGAAATGGGGGATGAAGGCCATTAGTAACCCAGGTTCCCAAAGTGGGAACCCAGGTTGCTAAAAAATAGGATTTTTCTTCCAACACCATGACGCCTGCGGCATCCCGGTGTAGGAAGGAAAATCCTTTTCCAAGATGGCCACCATGGAAAGGGAAGGCAAGGGTTCCATACAGGGCCCCTCTTCACTTTCCATGGCAGTCTGCAGAAGGCAAAAAGAGAACCCTATGTCCATATAACCACAAGCACATTTTTCTTCCCTTTCAGATCTATCCTAATTTCGAATAACTTTACCACACAGCCAGTCCCAGGTGGACATGGCCACTTTAATCCTATGTTTTGTCCCTTGTAGTCATGGCCAGTAGCCAGATTGTCCGGATCATGACCTTATTCCATGACCCGGACAATCTGGCCACTGCCCATGGCCACAGGCTACCCCTCAGTCACTAAAGGTATACCACTATTTTTTTAAGCTACATTATGACACTTGTCAAATAATAAAACACTGGCACATTTGCAAAACCATGCTTGTAGCTCCTTGCCAATGCTCCTTACGCAAGTTTGCTGGAAATCTACCCATGTTTTATTTTTTCAAAAGTGTCAAATGTATGCACATACAATCGTCATATAACCTAGCCCCACTTGACAAAATCTATTCAGACTTTACGGAAACATCTGTATCTAGATCTATAATCTTTTTGCAAACCTTTGTATAGATTCGTCAAATGGCACCTTATTTATAAGCCTTTACATTATTTTGGGACCCCCCTCTAATTTTGCCCCCTCTTCACAAAATCCCATCAAACTTCGGAAAAACATTAATTTCTAAATGTATTATCAGTTTCCCAAATTAAGTGTAGATGTGTCAAATGGCACCTCATTTATAAGCTTTTACATTATTTTGGGACCCCACTATAATTTTGCCCCCTCATGACAGAATACCACCATACTTTGCATACTCGCTCAGAATCAGCTCAGAATATACATGCAACATTTCATGCAGTTCCATTAAGTGGTGCCAAAGGTATAAGCTATCCAAGAACTGCATTTCACCAACCCTGTAATGCTGAGGTGTCCGCGAACTTTATAGGACTGTTCGCGAAAATCCTAACTGTTCGTGGACATTCGCAGTGAAAACCACTCGTTTTTTTGCTTCTTGCAGCCATATCCCATCCCATCCTCATCACCCCTCACCTCCCCAGAGATTATTTGATAAGTTTGACAAGTCCAATGTTGTGTTTTTGAATAAGTTTTTACTGCGATGTCCGCGGATACCGGCCGATGTCCGTGAATCAAAGATGGCGGGCATTTCCAAAAATCTGACACACTTCACGCTCTTCACCATCTAATCAGCGAACACGTCGCATGTCCGCGGACATGACGCAAGCCGATTAACCAATCGGTGTCCTGTCCGCGGAGCAAACAGGGAAGTGTGTCCACGGAGCAGACATAGATATCACAAATTTTGTGTGACCTACTTTTTGGTTGTTTTAAAAAAACTACTGGACGGATTTTCACCAAATTTACAAAACAACGCTTTCGGGACCAAGCCACTGGTCCTGCTGCAGATTTTGTGAAAATCCGTCCAATGGTTTGGGCTGCAGGTGTGAGCAAGATTTTTCCCCATTCAGTCTATGGGAAAAAAAGAAATTTTTAGCTAAAAAGCTGGGAAGGTTGGTACAACCACAACCAATAATTATACAATCCCTATTTGCAAGAGTACACCAACCCTCAATCTTCATCCTCCACAAAACTTTTAGGTCACAGCTTCTAACAATCCCTGGTCCAGTTCTTTGTTGCAACCGGGCCAGTACCTTATTTCTGAGGGTGTCCCTAGGTTCAGGCCATGATGAGGAGGTAACAGTGGTGATAATAAGGTTTCTGTGGTCAAAGACTAATTTTCTCAGAGTCTTGTCTGGAATGCATGGCAGCTGGGATTTACTCAGACGTGAGACTGTAAATGGAATGGATTAAGGTTTTCCAGAAGACAGGAAGCGAGCCAGGAAAATACTTTGGCCTAGTTCAGCGGCAGATACCAGAGACCCAACATGATCCTGCCTCATGGTTGCTCCAGATAAAGGTGAAACCATAATGTCAGGGAGGGATTGGATCGCATTTTCGGACTTCAACAACTCCAGCATATTAGCAGAATTCAATTCAGTCTGACTAGCTCTCTCCTCAGACTTTAGACTTTACTCCGACATCTCCGGCACATTATGTTTATTAACAGCTGGGATTTCAAGAGGCTCCAGTGGGCTTTGAGAGATATTATTAATAGCACACATATCCAGAAGTACATCAGTTCGGCATGAGTTGTGCGACATAACAGCGCGCACTAGCGTCGCAACTTTGTCCGCCAGGTCCACCCACATACCAAAGTCATAAACATGTCTACACCGGAGAAGATCTGCAACAATAGCGTCCCTCATTTGCTTCCATTGAGCAGAGCTGAGCTGTTCCATCTCACTGGATTGCTCATCATTTGGCCCCTACTGGGCAAAGTCGTGGCCGTCTCTCCCTTATCCATACCAGGCTGTGAGGACATGAGAGAGTAAAAGGCAAACACTCGATAGCCTCTACACTAGCTGCGTGACCCAAATCTCAGCACGCGATGACGGGGCGGGCAAAACAGGTACAAGACCGGAGAACAGGGAACACGTCAACCACCAGCCAACACAGAACAAGTGGCTGGCACTCTGGGGGCTCACTTGTCACTTATCACGTTTCTGCCACTGAGCTGCACATTCACACAGTACACACACCTGCAGAATTTCAGCAGGCAGGCAATCCCAGGAAACCCCTACTCAAGTGTTGCGGCCCTGGGGTAGAGCTTGTAACATTTATTTAAAGCAATTATTGAAAAACAAGAAAAGAATACCAGGAGGTGGTTCTTCCAATCCTATGCAGCTGATCCCAGAGACGTCATTTCACCAAAATGCCTGGAGCAGCAGAAGTGACATCACATGACCGTTGACATCTGATGAGGTCAGTTGACATCACATGAAGCGATGGAACACGACCTTTCACCTCTTGACAAAACAGAAATGGCATCAGATAGCATTGTTCCTAAGTACACTATGAAAAATATGATTACGATATCACTATAATGTTGTAAACAAGAATGGACCACTATATGTAGCATTAATATCAGTGAGTATAGGCCCATATTACCAAATTACTGTGAATGCAAGCAGATGTCTAAGGCTAAATGATAATGATGTGTTAGTATACTCTGAGACCCCCGGCCGGCCTATAGAGCCGAGGTTTGCTCAGAAGTACTTTAAGACAAGATAGCTGCACCCTTGAGTTGGATGGGGGTGCAGATTCATTACTCCAACACCAATCAATAAGGACAACTCAATGGTTTGGGAAAGGGAGTCAGTTTAATGACAAGTAAAGAAAACAGGGATCCATGGATATCAGCAGTGATGCGATCGTCCTTCTCGCTTGAAACTCCAACGAGCTTCATACAAGTTGTAACATTTATACTCAAAACTTGTCATCATTGACGTGTAACACTCAAAAGTTAATATGCATTTCTATTGGTTCGGAAAAGGTAACTTTACTATAGGTACTATATCTGTATATGGTAATGGAGTGAGGGGATTGGGTAAACACTGTCAGGTGGGCATGTAATCCCTTCCTTAAAAAATGACTACTGTAGACGTCATTTAAAGTACGACGTCCTACTGGTTTTACTAACTATAGGACCCTTAGATTATATGGTCCACAACCCCATGCATACTTTTCCACTTCGCTTAGCAGCACGCAGAATGGTCAGCCAGGTATGGGGTGCCACTTCGTTACCTGGCCTTCCTCCGCTTATGGTTACAATCAATAATTTATTTAATAGCCATGTGTCAATTAGTTCACTGTGGTTGGCCTCAAAACCGTATCTTCTGTCTGGAAAAGTTCTGATATCTCTGCTTGGTCCGGTGCCAAGCATAGGTGTGACCCATTGCTTCTTCTTGCTTGGCTGGTCACGTGATTCCTACACCGTGAATTTGTCTCTTTCCTCTCAATTTGTGTATTTGATTCTCATTTAGCCTGCCACCTGCCTGTGTCTTCTTATCTCGACCTTTCAGAGGCAGGATATTCTGTTCTCAGTTTCAATTAGATGTAGCTACTGTCCGCCTCTTTTATTAGTATGACCTTGGCTTTCCTGGAACGAGATGCCGCTGCCGAGTTTCGATTCAGCCGTCTCTTCTCGTTTTGCTAAATATGAATCTTTCTCATTTGGCCTTTAACCCAGTAACCTGGGTTGATAGTGCTTTTGTGCAAAGTAGAAATATACTTATAATACTGTGCTTCGTTTGAGGTAGATTATCTATAATGGCGCTTGCCGCATTATTCTTCTACTAAGCATAGGAAGCAGCACGGTTTTCTTAGTTTTATTGCGGTTCCAAGCATATTTACAGGTGGTTGAATATCATCATCTTATTTACAGCTTTAAACTTCTTTGCATTTCGACATCGTACTTTCACTTTAGGTTCATGGTATCCTTATTCATGGCATTTCGTCTCTTTGTGTCGTTCTCTGGTTATCACTTCTTCTATCTGCAAGTCAGTCCGGAACCTCGTGACGTCACCATTCGTCTTCCATCGTCTTCCATTAAGGCCTTTTTGGTTTCTTCAGGCACTGTATTCAGACGATCTTCATTTTGTTTCATTTGTTGGTAAGGTTTCCTCAATGGATACCTTACTGTCCATGGTTTTCTTGGTATTGGTACGTCAGTTGGTGCTGTTCTTCTAATAGGTACTGGGCAGAGCCCTACTGCGGCTCTCTGCTGGTTTATTTGCTCATCAACATCAAATATCTCGGTGTGAACATTCCTGGAACTTCAAAATGGAAGATTGGAGTGCAGGCTTTATTGGGACCTCCTGTACACTATTATATAGCACTTATGCTTAAGCGCTTTATATAGAACAAATGTGTTGGTACTCATTTATCGACCTCAGAAGGATGAAAGGCTGAGTCGAGGTGTTTAAGAACAGACAAAATCACTGACTCACCCCTTAAAGTGTGCCTGTAATAAACACTTAATAAGTCTAGCAATTATTGTATAGAATTCAAGAAAGACAAATTATTTCTTATTTCTATTCCTTCTCATTTAGGGACACTTCTCAACGTGTTATGCTTGTGGAACCCCCTGTTTTTGTTAAGAGAGTTGAACAAGAAAGCCAGCAACTCCAGAAACAAAGAACCACAAAAAAAATGTTGAATTTTAAATGTTTCTATTTTTTAGGTGTAGCAATGGAGACCACAGGGGTAGCAAGGGAGACCCCAGGGGGCGCAGATGCGACCCCTGGTGACCCCAAATGACATCCTTGGCTGATCCACCCGCTGAGGAGCCGACACCAGCCGCGAGACATGAGGCAGTGCAGCCGCACAACAGCCCCAAATTCATAACAAAGTTAAGATATGGGGCCATCCCGTGGGACGGAAAATGCAGAAGATAAAGTAGTGCAGTAGAATCAGCCATGAAGACTGTGATCTTCTTTGTAATTGACCCAGGGCGCCAAGAGCAGTAACTTTAACTTTAATGCTGAAACGGGAACCGTGGTGACGCTCCGTGGATTGGTAAAAAAGGGAGCATAAGCCTTTCGGATTTAAGAGTAGATTCAATATTGGCAGCCACTCCATTCTTTGATAATTGCCAAGAGTTAAAATATGCTTCAGTAGAGATATTGTCAAATAGTTGGCATCCACATACCACAGAGAATACCAGAAGAAAACAGGTTTTAACTGCAGTGTGTCGACAAGAAACACCTGTCCCTTATCAGCGCCTCGATGCCCCTGGGCCGTAAGTGCACTATACAAATAAATAAATAAATTAATAAATAAATAGGTAAATAAATAGATAAATAAATAAGATGTCTGACGTAGGCCATAGTGGTTTTGGACACCTTCAAAAGACAGGAAAGGAAAGAGATTTCCACTCTCTGAAACCCTGAAAGGTTCCCCTGCGTCCCATAGTTCACTGCCATAAGTACCCACCCACAGCCACTTCCCGTTATAGGCTGCGAGCAGATGTGACACTGATGAATCACGTGACATTTTCGCCAATCTAAAAAGGCATCCTATAACCTGTTTCATTTTTCCTCTATTATCCATGTATGTCATCCTTCCATTTGAGCCGGCTGTTAAAAGGCATCCCCAAATATTGAAGTGCTTAGAGAAAGACAGTTTGTGATCCTGCACATGAACCCTCGGATCATATATCCTACTGGAGGAAAAGCCCATTACAAATTGCCATGCCTTCTGCCTTGGCCTCCAGACCCTCACATGCACAGATAATCAACTGTGTGTGTGTGCAGGCGCTGGGGGGCTCAGGAGGCAAGCATGGTATTGTTTACGAGGTATCTATCATAGATGCCCAGTAAAGAAATGCCATGCCTTCCCCAGGGCCCCCCAGAACCTCACATGTATGCAATCAATGTGATTATGTGTGCATGCGAGACACTGAGGAGGAGGGGCAGGCATGGCTTTTCTTACTGGGCATCTATCATAGATAAGAAAAAGCATGTCTTGCCCCTGGGCCCCTCTGCACCTCACATGCATCAATTATATGTATGTGCAAAGTGCTGGGGGGCTCAGGGGCAGGCATGGTATTTTTACAAGACATCTATCCTAGATAGGAAATGAAATGATATTTTATTTATATCGCGCTAATACACAAGTGTTTCAGAGCTCGACCAGGCAAAGGGGGGGAACAGGCAAGAACAAAAACTAGGCCCAGTGACAGGCCCAGTGACATTAAGAGCAAGCAGGCGTATGGGAAAGGGAAACGAGGGGAAAGTACATGGAAGTGGGGAGAAGTGGAAAGTGCGGAACAGAGGAGAGAACAGAATAAGTAATAATAAGTAAAATAAATAAATAAATAAATAAAAATAAAGGTGATAAACAGTGGTATTGCAGCCAGCAAGTGGCAAAGTGCTAGGTTAGTCAGATAGGGTGTATCTGATAAGTGCAGCAGAAAAGTGGGTGGGGGACTGTATGGGTACAGATACAGATCACAGTGCAAGTGTGGCCCGGAGGCAGTGCAGGAGGGAGGCAGGGTGAGCAGATACTTGGGCCCGAAGGACAGAGGGTGGCCAGGTCTACAGTGCCAAGAGAGAAAGCAGATCAGCAAGGGAGAAGAGGGGCAAAAGCAGAAACAATGAGGAAGGTCTTGAGGTGCTTCCGGAACCGGAGATGGTGCTCCTCAAGTTTCAAGGTGGCCGGGAGGCTGTTGCAAAGGGAGGCCACAGCCGAAGACAGAGATCTACCCCAACTCGTTTCTTTGAAAAACGACTTACCCTGGGGGAGTTAGAAGAAGAGGAGCGAAGGGCTCGAGGAGGCAGATACCCAGTAAGTAAATGCTATGCCTACCCCCTAGGCCCACCAGTGCCTCACACACACTTACTCCCAATGTGACTATGTGTTTATTCGAGGCACTAGGGAGCACAGATGGCAAGCATGGTATTTTGTACTATACATCGAACAAAGATGAACATTAAAAAAATGCCATTCCTGCTCCCTGGGCCCACCAGCGCCTCGCATAAACACATAATCACATGGGTTGTATGTGTGTATGCAAGGTGCCGGGGGTCCAGGGGGAAGGTGTTGTAGATCATCAATACGAAGATGTAAGAGGTTGAACATGTATCATTAAGATCCATACAAGCCCCCCTGCTGCAGGCTGTCCACAGCTCTCCCTCCCTCACTCTCTCCCCCGCCGTTGCTGGAAGCCTGTCACACATTCCACCTCAACCATTCTATGTAACTCTGGAGCAGAACCACCGACATCTATTAAACAACATGAGATGTAACACAGGGCATGATCATTTTACTAGGCATCTATCATAGATGCCCAGTAAAAACAATGCCATGCCTGGTCCCTAGGCCCTCCAGAGCCTCCCAAAGGAAGCTGATTTTGGCAGGTGAGGAGTAGGGTTGTGCAACAAACGCATTTTCAAAATGCTGCTGTTGCATAATCCACTGAAAAGTTGCCCCCAGGCCTAGCGCAAACACACCCATTCACACGTAGCATGCCCTTGTACATTCCCACGCTCACCCATCATCACACACTCATTCATAACATAAGCTTACACGTATGTAAATTAACATTAACTTACCTCCTGCCTCAGTCCTGAACTTTCCTCCTAGCGCTCCAGCTCCCGCATTGCACAAACATGAACCAGGAAGCAAGTCCTTTTTGGTTCCTGCACATGTGCACAGGAGCAGGGCGCTGATGAAGAAGCGCCTGGCTCCGTTTATATGAGCGGGGAAGTGCAGGAGCGCCCCCTCACACTTACAAATATACACTTCCACAATCAGTAGCCACAATGGGCCATGCCAAGCGTGGGAAGCCCAACAGCCTGGCATTGCATGGTCCTTTGGACATACATGGCTACGGAAAAGAACTATCAAAGGAAAACGGAGGGGGGACTCAGTGTTTACAGTGGGTTATCCATGGCACATCCATAATGGGAGAGAGTGCCCCTCACCCATTATAGACGAGATATCACCGGTATCACCTAGAAGTGATGATTTTGGTGTGCGATGTACGTGATCATTTTGTTTACAAAAATTATGAATCCGGAAATTCCGAATTTGAAATTTTCGTTAAAGGAAAAAAATCACGCACATTGCCACCACCCACCATCCCCCCTCCTTTCACCCCCTAACCCTAAATACTCACATACTTACCCCCAACGCCTAACTTACCTTTGCTCCTGGACTCCAACGCTCACCCTGCAACGTGAGTTCCGCCTCCCCATTGAGAGGCAGAACTTCTGCCGCAGGGACTGTTTCTTTTTTTCCCCCTTTTTAAACACAAATCTTTGTTTGTACCCTGCTTTCCTTTATGGATGCGGGGAACATCCCTGCCACTCCCAAATTCGCTTAATGTCAAATAAGGAGAGCGGGGGACACCCCGCAACCCTTGCTCCGCTTATTTGAAATCTTTTCTTTTTGTTCTTTTCTTCTAATACCGAACTCAGCATTATATGCTGTTCAGAATTATTGTTTTGATATTTTCTATGGCAACATTTGGGGGCCTGCTTCATGGAATTTTTGGCATTGGGGAATACAGGAATTGCGTGCCAAACTGCGCACAAATCCGCATTCATCGATTCATGGAACCAACTGTGCTGGACTTTCTTGGGACTTGCGTGGAGTTTGCGTAGGCCTGGAACGTCTGTGCGAGCCACCTTGCACGAGAGACCGCGCAGAGCATGGGCATTGTTTGCACAGAGGGCTCGGAAACGGGCGGCACACATAAAATGGGGAAGAATATGCAAAAAATTGGGCATTAGGAGGGCGCTCAAATTCGTGCCAAACGACACGTATTCACGGAACGTCCCCACCCGAAGGCATGTGTAAGTACACTTGCGCATAGGATCCGCAATGCGGAGGTGGGTTTGCATGTCGGATTTAGGGGAGCATGTATGCAACCGCGATTCTGATATATGGGGTGTGCGTAAGCAGTCTAGCAGGGTGCAGGAATGGTTTACAGGGGTAACGATTTTTCATATGCATGTTGTCGGGGTGCTGGCAACAGTTACCCTGAGATGCAGGCCCACACACTGTTTGAAGGGTGCGTATATTCTCGTCCATGGGAGCGCGCAAAGGTAGCTGTTCTGGCTGTTGATGCTTTGTGTGTGGGCATGTCGGGCGCGTTCCAGGTGCGACTTGCGATTACGGTTACTTTAGGCAGTAAATGTAATGAATACGTGGGGCGCGCTTTTTTTATTCTGCGTGCTGGCTCGCGCAGTGTCTTTCTCAGTGCGTGGCCCTTGCAGGATTTTTGCTCACATTTCCATGAATGGGCCCTTGGTGTGCACTATACAGAGGGATTCACTCATGCATATTTTATTAAGCTAGTGTTGCAAAGTATGTAATAATTAACAATCTGAAGGTGCAGCGGTCATTGTCAGCTAATCCTATTCTTTTATTTTAAAATACACATTGAAGTACTGGTTCCCAAATCACCTTGCTCTCCTTTTAGCCGTGCACACCCCAAAACTTGTTGGGAAAGACACAGAACCGCACTCTCCCCCAATAACGTTGACTAAGTTACACCACTCCCCTACACAACCCGACCCAAAGAATGCCAGCCGAGTAGAAGAATCCTGCCGAGCACGCTCGTGGCTGACGCACGGTGCCCTCTGCCCCCCTCCCCAGTACGCCGCACCTGTAAGCCCTGCTGCCACCATGCACTGCTTTCTGTTCACACGCCATGTTACTGTGCTTGTGTACAGCGTCAATTCGCCACGTGTCCCAACTCAGAACAAGAGAGTTCAGCTCTGGCCGACAGAGGGCCACGACTTCCTGTCAGACACTCACAGGAAGCCATCGACGCAGAGGAGTTATATATGCATAAGAAAGGGCTGCCAGGGGGCCCGTTTCTGCAGCTCAAAAGATGGTAAAGTCATTAAACCACAACAAGGGAGAGGCTCAGAAGATGACACAGTCACTTTGAGGTACGGGTGAACCCCTTATTTTTTCAAGCAAAACAACACAGCGTCAGTGACAACAGAAGATTACAATTTGAATGCAAATATAAAATATTTATACTAATATATAGTTTTTTGCACTGTAGTTCCATATCACTTGAATCACTTGGAAAAAGGGAGGCACATAGATATGAAGGGTAGTGAGCTCCACCATTTTATTCTCAATATTCGCAGATAAAATCTATCATTACCTGCAATGTGTGGGACACAGAAAGATGCTGGTCAAAGGAACTGGGAGTAACCACGCATCAGGCGGGTCCCTGAAAAAATGTATGAATCCCTTTGTTGGTAAAGATTCTTTACCAACATCCATCCATGTTGTGGTCACATATGTTACAGGCAGAGTCGGTGCTGAAATGTAATGTTATGTGTGTGTGCAGTTTGGTCCAGTGAAAATAGTGTTGCCTGTAGAAGCCCGCGATTGCAAATGTAATTCCACCCTTCACAAACCACCACATTGTGTGCTCCTGGCCATGTCACTTCATCCAGTCTAATAATCTGACTCGTTATATTAAAACATTGGGACAATAAAGACCACACGTGGCATATGTTGGCAATGTATGGACAGATGGGACTTGCACAATCCAAATGTCACAAGGCCTAGTAGGACCGTTTTTGATTTTGTCATGCCTGCCCCCCCCTGTCTTGTAGCACCTCGAAACACATTGGGGGTCATTACGACCCAGGCGATAACCATGGCGCTGGTAGCGCCATGGTTGCTGCCGGTATTTTACCGATTTCGCCATGGTGAATGACGGAAATACATCCCATTCCAAGGTTGGTGGGGCGGTAATTCCCCATTGGCCCTTCCCCATTCCCATTTTTGCCCCCATAGGGCTCAATGAAAATGGGGAAGGCGGTAGTTACGGTACCGCAAATTGCGGTACCGTAATTACCTCCAAGGTCCCTTTGCAGGTCCAATCCTTAACGGCTGGTAGAAACCAGCCGTTAAGGTAGGGACCCGCAAAGGGACCTCGTAATTAGGCGGTAAGGGGTTAATGGCGCCGCCACCTTTTACGGCGCCGGTAACCCCTTACCGCCTAGGTCGTAATGAGGCCCATTGTGTATTGGCGCATTATAAATACCAAATAAATAAATAAATATCTTGCATCTGGGGTTTATGTGGGGACCCTGATGTCATTGTTTTGACCTTTTGGGCTGCATATAGCATCCGATGACCACACCTGTGAAGCTACACCGTGCATATGTTGCCTATGCAAGGCTCATGGTGATATCATTGGGGCATTTGAGGTTGCACTTGGCATCAAATGGCAACACCCTTGCACAAATGGACTTTACTTTACCTGTAAGTGATTTCAATCCAGCACTCCAACTAAGTCAATGGCCCTCATTACAAGTCAGGCGTTGGACCATGCCGGATTCCGCCATGGTGGATAGTGGAATTACCGCCCCATTCCAAGGTGAGTGGGGCGGTAATTCCCCATTCACCATTTGCCCTTCCCCATTCCCATTTTTGCCCTATAGGGCATAATGGGGATGGGGAAGGCGCTAATTATGGCACCGTAAATTACGGTGCAATAATTAGCACCAAGGTCGCTTAGCGCCTTGGACTTTAACGCCTGCAAAAAGCAGGCGTTAAAGTGTGAATCAGGCGTTAAGGGTTAACGGCGCTGACGGCGCC
The DNA here is from genome assembly GCF_040938575.1 of Ambystoma mexicanum. Classification (NCBI taxonomy): domain Eukaryota; kingdom Metazoa; phylum Chordata; class Amphibia; order Caudata; family Ambystomatidae; genus Ambystoma; species Ambystoma mexicanum. The sequence continues at coordinate 1,399,962,560 of NC_090934.1, read as the reverse complement.
GTTAAACCCTTAACGCCTGAATTGTAATGAGGGCCAATGCCTAGTATGGGATGCCCAATGGAAACCCTTATTTATATATTTTTATGTCAAAAATTCTTTTAATTCTGGATGATGTACCCTTATATAACGCCCCTCTCTTTGAATCCCCCGGTCTCACTGAACCAAGAAATAGTTTTTTTTTGCAAATTAAAAGATTTATTTGAAGAATTGAACAATATATATCACACTTTTATAAATATGGATAATATCTGAATATCACACTTATGAATATGAACATTGATCAGCAATGGGTAATATGACACTATCAACAATCTCTTTAAACAATTAGGAGTAAGAATAGGAAGAATAATGTAGCAAAGAATAACTTTGTGTGGTTCAAGGAAATGCAACGATAGGAAAGAATGCAACACAAAAAGAAACTTGAAATGAATTCAACCAAAGACAATATAGCCACTCTTTCCCCCTGTTGGTACTCACTCCCCCAATATGCAATATGAAGAGATGAATGAGGGCACACAGATATCAGGAATAACAATCAACAATTGCAGTTTCAATCTCGATTCCCCCCCAGCAAGCTTAGAGAGAACAGTAATGATTTTCAAACAGGTCAATTTCTTTTAGATGTGAATTGGATGGGAAAAATGCTAAAATGATTTTAATTCTCTAAATGAGATTCAGAACTAGTGAGAGTTGCTTTGGATTGGTACAGGTCAACACTAGCAATGTTTGTTGAATGGTTAGCAGATGGAAAACGAAATTCAGAAGTTTCTAGCACATACGGTTCAAATGTTACAGAGGTTTTAGTAAAGGTCGATTTTTCTCAAAAGGAGTCAAGATTTCAAAGGAAATTGCGCTTTGAATTACAAACAGGTTGGCTTACACTAACAATTATCACAGGATTAGATGGATGAGAAAGGATTGAGAATGGACAAAAGAGATTATACAATGCAGTCTGGATATGTTGGAATGGGTTGGATGGATTACTTTAAACTAAGAGATGACTATGGACAGTTCTACGCTAAATACTCACCACTCTGGTTTAAAATGGAATGGACCCGTCAAAGATCAGGTCTAAGGTTTGGCCTGAACTTCGCTTGCCACCGTACAGGTTTCAGGCACTTGGTTCTGTTCTCAGCACTGTGGTCTCTGTGCGGCCTCTTGGACTGGATCTGGCGGGTTCTGGGTTGCAGCTCTGCTGGACTGATCTGGATCTTGGGTTTTAGCAAAGGTTGTTGGCCAAAAGCAGCAAACAGCTCTGCCAGGCTGTTGAATGGATTAGGCCCCATGGAAGTTTAGCAGGTTAAATCAGGTTGCTAGATTTAAAGGCCTGCTAAAAAGGGTTCAGCTTTTTGGATTGGCCTTTCTGCTTCAGAGTTCTGGAGTCTGGATCTAGGTTCTAGAGTCTGGATCTAGGTTCTGGAGTTTGGATCTTCCTGCAGGGTGCTTCGCCAGTGAATCGGTTGATGAGTGAAAGTGTGTGTCCGTGGGTCCTCAACAGTCCCTATTTATCCATTTTCCAAATTGGGTGGGGTGGCTGATTGTCTATGCCCAACCCTCTAAGGATCTGATAGGTCAGAGAATTCCCCTTTTCCTGATTTGGGAAAGGAACAGTGTGTCATGAGGTGTCATCATGTGTCAGAGTGATGCTGCCATTTACAATCTAGGGAAGAACCTCCCCTTTTCATTTACCCCGAAAATCTATTTTTCCCAAAAAAACATATTTTCAATATGCACAACTTATTAATAATACATATACACATCACAGATTGCCTAAGGTACGTTTCTGTCAAAGTCTCATGTTCCTACGAGTTTTGGTTCATAAAGGACCATTTTTCACCCTTTTGGTTGGTTACACATTTTCGGATCTGTACGATTTTTTACACATACATACACATACACTCTGGGCATATTCCTGTAATTTTTCATGTTCCTAGCATAATCACAATAGCTACAATATTAAAAATGTTGTAGTTCAGTCTCTGAATGTCGCACAGATTCCAGATTAGTTTTAAACTGTGAGTGAATTTTTCATTTTAATAATCTCTAAATTTCATATTTTTGTCAGTTCGGTACAATATTTTATAAGTCTTTCCCTTAAACATATATTTAGTCCAGTTTCAAATCCACATTTTCAGTCTGTCCCGCCTCCAAAGCTTGGCTGAGTCAGAGAGTCACATGGCTTGTCTTCCTGCCAGGGCAGTTGATGTCAGTCACACCCGAATTAGCATTTCCATTCAGTTCAAGGACTCCATTGTCTCTTTCCCAGAGCCACATGCCAAAGTGCCCCTCCCATTTCCTTTCACACTTGCCTGTCAGATACTCAGCAGAGCACAGGAGAAACGATTCCTTTGTTTAGGGATAAGGTGTGGAATGTGTTTGAAGCGAAGTGGGGGAAACCTCTTGGAAGTTTAGCTGAATCAGGTTACCCTATAGTCCATTTTAACATTGTTCCTAGTGCAAAATTACAGTTACAAATTTAAAATAAGCAAACATATCTTCAATTCCAGTCTTTTTCAACATGAAAATCAATGTGTGGCACCCTATATCACATTTGATTGAAATCCCTTCTTCTATTCAGTTTTTGAGACACAAGTTTCTCCTGTCAGATTTAGAAATTGCCAGCGTCTGACAGAGGCGAGTAACGGTATTGCACCCTTTTTTGACAGATTTCTTTCCAGCAACCATCTTCAAAAGTGTACTTTGTTCAGATAACATATACTTCTGCTGACATTATATGTATGTGGATTCTTGAAGTAGAATGATGTTCAACACCCAACAGAAGGTTGGATCTTTTGGGTGGTTTGTGAGCCATGATTTTTGTAAATTTGACAACCAAGAAAAAACAGATTTTCACACAGCTCTGTGTTTCTTTTGCAATCAGCCTTGCTTTGTGGGCAGCCCAGTGATGGGTTTTGGCAGTGGTCTCCTGTGTTACCACTGACACAGGCAAAAGTGGATGGCGGCCTATTTTTCAGATTTCTACTGTGCATTTCTGGGTGATTTTTATCAAGCAGCATGCTTTCCAGCAGCCATTTCTGATGTTTCTGCTGCCAGCAATGCACAGTAGTGTTGCAGGTCCTGGTCTAGTGGGTTGAAACATCCCACAAACCCCCCCTCTTGCGATTTGGCGTTGATCTTCCATCAATGGGAATTCGCAAGACTGGGATGTCAGTTTCATCTCTTCTGATTCCACAAATGGCAAAGTTCCTCATATTTTCCTCCATCAGGGGTGGATCGATCGGTTATCCTCGCCAGTCCTGATGTGAGTATTGAGCGATACTCTGGGCCCCTCAGATCTTTGCTCCCGGTCCCCAGGTAGTCCTCCTGGGTTTCCATCTCCATGGTTTATCAATCCTAGGATGACAAAGCAAAAACATATTTGCAGACATTTCCCCACCACTATTAATGTAGTGGGGCGGACACATACATTTTGATAAATCAGAACACATTTTTATTATTTTATTTTATAGGCTGTATATGGAATATTTTAGAGTTGGAATTTTATAGATCTGGATTGGCCCCCTCTGGGGTTCCAGAAGACCCCTTCAGTTGCTGCAGAGTGTGCCTAGGATGGCAACACTTTAGTTGATTAATATGGACCCACTTGTCTTCCCCTTCTGCCAAACTGCCTTTGGGGATTCAGATTTTGTAGGTGACTGGTGAGATTTTGTCTACAATTTCAAAAGGACCACTTCAGGTAGGCAAAAATGTTCACTGTTTGGCCTGGTTCCTTTGGAAATTGTATAAGTAGGCCCGGTCTCCTACATTGTATTCCTTTCTGGTAGTCTTTAAGTCATAGTGGGTCTTCATGCTGTCTGCAGATCTCTCTAGATTTCGCTAAGCATAGGCAAAAGCATGTTGATGGTATTTTCTTAGATTTTCAACATACTCATGAGTTGTGGAGGCATTGATCAATGTCTGCTCTTGGGTTCTGTAGAGCAGATGCTGGGGAAGCACCATCCTGCGTCCAGTCATCAGCTCAAACAGTGACATTTTAGTTGCAGATGAAGGGGTAGATCTGATGGCCATTAGGATAAGAGGTAATCGAATATCCCAACTTGGACCAGAATCTGCCACAAACTTTTTAAATATGCTCACAACTGTTCTATTATATCTCTCGACTGCACCACTAGAGGCTGTCCGGTAAACAAATGTAGCTTCCTTTTGACCCCAAGTATCTCCCACATCTTTGTCATTACTTCGCTGGTGAAATGGCTACCTCTGTCTGACTCGATCCATTGGGGTTGTCCAAAACACAAAAAGATGTGATTGATCATCAGGGCAGCTGCTGTTTCTGCCTTGCAGTTTGGGGCCAGGAGACATTCCACCCATTTAGTAAAAAAGCATGTCACGGTCAACATGTACTTGTTTCCCCTAGAGGAACAAATCATGGGCCCGATAAAATCGACTTGCAAATCTGACCATGGCAGTATCATCCCTCTCTTTTGGAGTGGCGCACGGTGTGTGAGGGATGTTGGATGAAATTGTGCACACACAAGACACCCCTTCAAGTATTGGTCGAGGTCCTGCCCCATGTGTGGCCAGTATGCAATCTCTCTTAAGATTTCAAGTGTTGTATGAAACCCCCTATGACCCTCTGTGGCCGCATCATGGGCTTGACTTAACATCAGGCTTCGGAATGAGGAAGGAACCACCCACTGATCATGGTCAGCTAGGGATTTCCTCACCAACAAACCATCTTGGATTCGGAACATTTTTTGGACATTTCATCAACACTCTGAGGTCCTCTTTCCCTATGTAATCGGTATCCGTCAGGGGAAAGTTCTCAGGGTCCTCAATGTGTTGATAAAACTTACCAATTATTGGATCACCTTTCTGAGCCGTAATCAAATCAGCATCTGGTGTCTCCTTACTCCATTGTGCAGTTGAGAGATCATTGTGAGCATTTGTCTGGGACCTAGTGATAGCAGTGACCTGGATTTCCCCCAACAGGGACTCGAACTCTATTAGATCCCCTTGGATGGCCCCAGTTTTGGCTAGCTGATCAGCTAAGTCATTTCCAGTTTTGTCTGGTCCCTCTACTTTAGAATGACCCTTGATCTTTTTCCAGTAGATGGCCATCCCATTCGAGGTGACCAGATCATCAATATTTTGGATTAACTTTCCATGTTTCAATGGTTTGTTGTTAGCACATAACATGCCTCTGGTCTTCCAGTTAACCATGTGCTCCACAGACCCGTTCCGTACATAATCCGAATCAGTGATTATGACCAGTTTGTGGAGTTGATGTTGGACAGCAGTGAGGATGGCTTGATGCACAGCCATCAACTCTGCCACTTGACTACTTCGAGGACCAATCTTGTACCCAGCGGAGGGTTCTGGGGTCTCATTCACCCATGCATTCCCTACGCTGGCCACAAGTTCTTTTTCCCTGTTGTTGTCAACATGGTAAGAACATCCATCCACATAGACAGTGGGCATTCCCTCACACTTGTCTTCTTCAAAGACTTTGTGTGGGGAATTGAGGTATGCCTCCATGTTGTCCTTGATTTTTAGACTCTCATCCTCGAGACAGTTTTCTCTGGCACAATCATGCAAGTCAGCCAGACCTTGTGCGAGGGGACTCTTCTGTTTTGGCCATATCTGACCTCCACAGGAAATCCTTGCATTGACAGAATCCAAGAGGTAATTCGGGAATTACTGACATTTCCGGCCCAGATTCTGTCATTTTGGAGATATAGCAGAGGCTGGTGTGGAGTCTCCACTATGATGTGTTCCCCCCGGATGAACAGGTGGTAATTCTTCAATGCCCATACCGTTGCCAGGAGTGCCTTCTCAGAGTCGTTGAATTTTTCCTCCACAGAGGATAAAGTTTTGCTTTCATAGGAGATTACTTTATTGACCTTGTCATGCTTTTGGTATAATACTGCAGTCAAGTATATATCAGAGAACCCTGTCTCCAAGAAGAACTCCTTGTTTCGGACAGGGTAAGCTAAGCAAGGCGCTTGTGAGAGGCTTCTTTTGAGTTGTCTTACTGCCTCGGCTTGTTCTGGACCCCATTCCCACTTGACCCCCCCTTCAAAAGATGAACCAGGGGTCTTGTGATCTCTGTGTAGCCCTCAATGAACTTTCTACTGTAATTAGTCAGTCCAATGAGGCTCCTTAGTTCCCGCAGAGTTGTGGGGTCTTTAAAGTTCTGGAGTGGTTCCACTTTCTTTTCCTGGGGACAGAGACCCTGAGGAGTAATCTCATGCCCTAAGAAATTTACACAGGTTCTACACCACTGTGCCTTTTGAAAGGAAAGTTTTGCTCCGGCTGCCCTCAACTGTGTCAGAACATAACAGATCTCCGCTATGTGTTCCTCCACAGTTGAGCTTTTGATGAGGACATCATCTACATAAGCCAGGTTACCACTTTCACCCAGGTCGGGCATGGCCTTATGTAGGAAAATATTGAATTCATTGCCAGAGTTGATGTATCCGAAGGGAGTCCGGGTCCATGTGTACTGCTGGCCCCCAAAGGTACAGTCCAGTATCCATTGGTCAGGTCTATTGCAGTGAATACCTGTGACCCCTGGATCTGGGCCAGACCTTGGTCAATGTAGGGAAGCGGCCTTCGGGAAGTATGGACCCATTTGTTGAGCTCCCTAAGGTCGGCGCAGAGTCTCCACTGGCCTTTTGGCTTCAATATCCCCAACACTGGATTATTGAAGGGGCTGTGGACTGGAGGAATTATCCCTCGGGACTCAAGGTTCTTAATTATTTCAGTAGGGGACTCCATTGATGCGAGAGGCAAGCGATATTGCTTCACAAACATTGGAGTCATGCCAGGGTCCGTGGGAATTGTTGTTGTGTGGATGTCGGTGCGACCACAGTCATATGAGTCCACCGCAAAGAGATCTTGAAAATTTCACAGGCATCAGCTAGGTTGACTCTCTCTTCAAACATCTGCCTGAAGCCTGGAAAGACTTCTGGTTTTGCTATCTCAGCAGCCTCCTCCAGCTGGGTGGAGAAGTCCCTGGTCATAGTGCTGATTTGGACTGGTAGCTTCAGGTGGGGGAGGCAGCCCTCATTAACCTGGAAAATCACCTCATCCTTTCTGAAGTCACAGGTCACATCTTCCTTACAATAAGGGCAGGAAGTGTACACCAGGAAGATCCCCCCATGCCGGGTGAAGATCCTGTCTGGTGTTGTATTGTTATCGCTGTCACTGTCAAAACTGTCCTTGGGGATTGGTCCTAACAGTTCATTGCCTAAATCAATGGAAAAATGTCGGTCATCAACCGCCATTCCAATAATGGTGCCTGCGGCTAGAGTGATACTCTTTAAGTCGCTGTTATCCACCTCTATTGGAATGGTGTCATGTTCTATGTTGACTAGTGGTGTTGGGTTTACCCCCAACCCTTGCTGTTGGAGAGAAGCATTTAGATGAATATAAGCATCAGGGTTTTTCAATTTCTGTCCTCTTTAACTTTCACTTCCAGGGAGAATTGTCGGGTCCATTCTGGGATGGTGACTTCCTCTCCAGTCTGTATTTCAACTGCATAAGGCAGCAGTTGAGCTGACCTAAATGCTTTCTCTGGATCATCAAAGCCCATGGGATTATCCGCTTATCGGGACCAAGCTTTGAAGTTTATTAGGTCCAAACTAATGGCAAAGCGATTGAGAATGTCACTGCCTAAGTATAAGGCAGCAGTGATGTCTCGCACGACCCAACAATTATGAACTATGCTCTTGTTGCCCATGGAGATTTTGAGCATGCACCTGCTTGGCAGGAGATGTTTGGAATTGGGTGTTTCCAGATCCATTTCCCATTTGTCTAACAGTTTGAATGTGGGAATGGCTGGATCTTTTGGGAGCTGGCGGAACATGGCTTTGCAGATGAAGCTCTTACCGTTGTTCACACACACTTGGGCGAGAACAGAGTCCTTCCCTTCATTTAACTGAATAGGGATGAACAACTGCTCTCCAATTTGCTGAATATCAGCCAGGCTCTGAGCTGATTTCTCATCTTTCTGGACCATATGAGTGGGAATGTCTGATTGTGGATTGGTAAAGAATTTCAGAGTGTTTCCTTCCAGTGTGGAATACCACCTTAAACTGGAAGGAAAGTTGATTTTCAGAAATAGAGAGGACCCCCGTCACCAGTCTGTTGTCCTACTGCTATTACTGTCACATCTGGAATTTGGTTGTTCTGGAAGTGAAATTCTACTTGGTCAGATTTTTGTTCAACCATGTGGCAGGTGTCGTTTAAACTAACATGGTTGACATTCTGTTTCAATTTTATTGGTCGTTTAGTCTGGGTCCAGAGGACCTTGTTTACGCAATCTATTAGGGTTGACAACCTTCGCAGGAGGTCATTCCCTAGTAAACAATGGGTGCCCTCTGGAGTCACAACTATGACCAGGTGCTTCACCTTGTGTCGCCCAATTTTAATGACCAAATCCGCAGTCCCCTCGACGGGAATTTCCTTCCCGTCAAAGTTCTGAAGTTGTCCAGGAAGAGAGGTGAGAGGAATTTGATAATTCTCCCCCTTTCCTGAATTCAGTTCATCAAAGGCCTTTTTGGACAGAAGGGTAGCTTGGGATCCCGTGTCCACCAGTGCCAAAATTGTACCCTGCCCCTGTACTTGTACCGGGGCATAATATCTTCCCTCCTTCTCCGCAAGGGGGCACAGATAATGCACATTTTTGGACAACTGGTGGGTAAGTTCTTTAGTTTTGGACATTGAGAGAGAAGAGATTTGGGCAGAATCCTGTGGGGAGTCTTGGGAATCTGAAAGTAAAAGGTGGCAACTAGAGATGGGAGAAATTTTGAGTTCCCCTGGTTCTGGGCCGCCCCCCACCCCTTTTTGGAGGCAGTCATCAGGATGGGTTTGAACCAGGGGATTTTCATGTTGTTGGATCTGGGATGGGATGATGGGCGGCGCTAGCTCAGTCCCCACATCTACCGAGTCTGCATTTGAATCCTTTGGGACCCATTTCTCTTTGGGAGGAGTTCCCCCATCTCTGAAGGAGAAGATCCTTTTCTCAGGGTCCTCTGAGGATCCCTCTACTTCAAATTGGAAGATCTCTACCTCCTCCTCAAAATGGGTCTTTTTGGGTTCTTTGTTTCTCCTACCCCCCTCTGCTCCTTGGGTGGCAGACTTTCAGGGGCAGGAGATTTTGGTTCCGGTTCCTCGGTTTCCAGGGGCTTTTTACAAGTGGGGAAGGAAGCTTCCTCCAAGGTTTTACTCCCCCCTTCCCCTTGTGCCTCCTTCCTGGGAACCGGTGAATTGTCGGGGTGCTGCCCCCGTCATTGTTCTGGAGCACCAGGTCCAGCGTTTGGGGCGTTCTGGGCCGGCATGCTCATCTGAGGGTTCTGCTGAGCCCTCAGCATGCGACCCAGATCCCGTGCCATATTTTGGACCTGGCGCTCTAGCTGTGAAACCCGCTCAGGCTGATACAGGGTTCTCATTTCTCCCCGGGCTGATCCCGGGAAGGGTAGCTATCCCTTCTCTGGTAATACCCCGGGTTGGGAAGATTTGGGTACCCCTCCACCCTTGGCCTCCCCTCTGCCAGATTAGGTTGTCTGGGCTCAGGAAAGTGGGGAAAGAAGGATAGATTGTTCTGGGGTTGGAAGTTTTGTGGGTACCTGGGGAAAAAGTTCTGTCCAGGATTTGGGGAATTTCTGCCCTCCAAGGGGAAGTGAGGAGAGAAGTTCCCTGGGTTAGGGGCTGCTTGGTTGGATTCCCCCCCCCTTGGACTGGAGGAGTCCACATATACCCCAGGATGGTTCTGTTCCCCTTGTAGCGGGGACTTACATAGTCAGTGGAGTGAGGGATCCCATTTGTGGGACTACCTCCTTGGCGCCCTGTCTGTGACTGGCCCAAGGGCCTTCTGGGCTTGGAATTATTCTGCTGTGCAGGCAGGTTTTTAGCCCCCCATCTCCAAATCCAAAATGGGGGCAACCTTTACCTCTGCCACCTTAGCAGCAGCAGGCGTGTTGGTTGGTTTGGGGCTGTTCTGAGCATTCTTGTTTTCTATGGGCTTTTGCACCTCATAGATCCGGGTGGCCTGTTCAATGACCCAGTCTAGTGATCTTTTCTCATGAAAATCTCTCACTAGCTGGGTCATGATGTATTTTGGTAGAGCATGGAAAAAAATATTGACAAATTCTTTGCTGTCCGTACGCACCCTTCTGGTAGTCTGCGCAAAGGCACGCTTTAACTCCTGCACAAATTCTTGTGGGGCCTGATCCTGCCCACATTGCAAGTTGTAGGCTACCTTGAGAGCCTCTTGGGGATTTCTGTGAACAGAAAAATGCTTCAAGATGGCCGCCCTATATGTGGACCATCTTGAATGATTTTGGTCCTCCAGCCTCGCAAAGAAACTGGAGTATTCTGGTGAAAAGGTCCATTTCACATACTGAATGCTGCTACTGCTGTCTTTCAGATGGAAAGTTTCCATCATCTGCTCAAAGAGCCCTAAGTGTTCCCAAACAGAATACTTAGCGTTCTTATGATAAGGCGTGATGACGCTCCTTATTGCCTTGATCTGTTTTAAAGTGTCCTTAAGCAAGGCTCTTTTTGCCTTATTGGCCTTCTTGGTTTGGTAACCCTGGTCCATTCATCCTCTGACTCAGAGGCACTGCTCCCAGAGGTGCCTGTCTGATCTTCCAGGTTCTCCCGGATTCTGCGAGCCTGAGAATGGTTGACAGAATGTGGGGACCTAGTCTCCTGTGTCCTGGGGCGCTCAGAGGAGTCTTCAGATTCCTCCTTGCTCCCAGGATTCGATGGATACCCCCCCAATGTCCTAGCTGGGCAGAGGTTTTCAGGATGCCCTTAGTGGGCCTACCCTCATGGAGTTCTCCACTAAATTTCACTGTACTTGGGTACCCATACCCAGGTGCCCGCCCATCCATACCTGGGAGGTGCTGGCCTATGAGCCCCATACTTCTGACTGGATTGTAATCTGCCATCCCCGTGACCCTGGGCTCATGTGCGCCAGTGGACATGGGGGTGGCAGAGTCCAGGGTCTGGGAGAGATGAAGGCCTCTGGTACTAGGGTTCCTGAGGTTATGCTCAGGTGTTTCCCTTTGCCAGCAAACCTCATCTCTATCAGCCCCTGCTCCCTGTTGCCATGCATGAACCTGAGCTTTCTGTTCCTCAATCAAGGCTTTGCTAGTCTCCATCAGTCTCTCTTGCATGGCTACCTGCCTGTGGAGCCTATCATTTTTCTCACAGAGAGCCTCATTTTCTCTCTGTGCTTCATGGTTTGTCTTTGAGTACTGGGCCAGTCTTTGCTGCAGGAGGGTTACCTCCTGAGTCCTGTCCCTAGTGGCCTGCTCCTTTCTTGCCAGAGCATCTTCCACCCTCCTGGTGTGCTCTAACAATCTATCATGCTCTTTTTGGAGGTCACCCAGTCCCTGGAGGGCCAGGTGATTTTCTTCCAGTTTCCCTTTTAAGTGACAGACTTCCTGGTCTAAGGTGTCCCTTTCCTGAGCAAGAGCCTGCCTCTGTGCCACCAGGTCGTCCCTCTGTCTTTGAAGGGCACCAGCTTTCTGGCACTCTTCATCAAACTCTGCCTGGGTGTCCAGGCCTTTCAGAATTAATGTGTTGCTCTCTGCCTTCTCTCTATCTAGGTGGCTTTGCAGGGTGACTACCTGCTCTGCGCATGCCCTATTAAAATCCAGTTGTTGCTCCAGCTTTTTCTGGTTCTGCAGTAGAGAGTCCCAACCTTCTTGGTACTCCTTCTGCAAGGCCAGAATTCTGATATCCTGGTCTGCCTTTTCCTGTTGCAGGATACCCATATCCTCTTTTATTTTAACTATATGCTGCCTGCTTTCATTTTCTGACTCCTGGCTCCTCTGCAGCCTCTGTTCAGAAGAGTCCAGATCAGATTGGGCCTTTTCTAATGCTATCAGTTGCCTACTTGCCAGATCTTGGCCTTCAGCATATTTCTCCTGTATGGCTCCCCTAGATAAATATAGATATGCCGCTATCTGGCAATCTTATTTTGCTCATCCTTGGCCTTAGGGGCCATATATAGTTCACTCAGGGCCACATGTAAGGGACCCTGATCTCTCCAGATATCTAACCCTGTTGCAGTGATTTGTTGTGTGATTGCCTGCAACCACACATTCTGATCCTGCTCAGTCCACTCACCTCTCACAAATAACTTATGTAAAAGGTGTTAATATTAATTTCCTTCCTGACTTACAGAAGTTTATTATTTTGTTTTTGCAAAACAGACCGTTTCCTTAGAGCGTTCCCTTTTGAGGGGTGCTATTACAGTGTAACACAGCATGGTAGCCCAACAGGATTTATGTATCCTGTCAGTTAGCACACTGTATTAAGCTGCACAAGTGGTATGTCTAATCCAGAAATCCTGCGCACGAGCCCCCAATCTGTAAGTGAGTTCAATCCAGCACTCCAACTAAGTCAATGCCTAATATGGGATGCCCAATGGAAACCCTTATTTATATATTTTTATGTCAAACGTTCTTTTAATTTTGGATGATGTACACTTATATAATGACCCTCTCTTTGAATCCCCTGGCCTCACTGAACCAAGAAATAGGTTTGTTTTGCAAATTAAAAGATTTATTTCAAGAATTGAAGAATATATATCACACTTTTATAAATATGGATAATATCTGAATATCACTCTTATGAATATGAACAATGATCGGCAATGGGTAATATGACACTATCAACAATCTCTTTAATCATTTAGGAGTAGGAATAGGAAGAATAATGTAGCAGAGAATAACTTTGTGTGGTTCAAGAAAATGTAATGATAGGCAAGAATGCAACACAAAAAGAAACTTGATATGAATTCAACCAAAGACAATATAATCACTCTTTCCCCCTGTTGTTACTCACTCCCCCCAATATGCAATATGAAGAGATGAATGAGGGCACACAGGTATCAGGAATAACAATCAACAATTGCAGTTTCAATCCTGATTCCCCCCCAGCAAGCTTAGAGAGAACAGTAATGATTTTAAACAGGTCAATTGCTTTTAGATGTGGTTTGAATTGGATGGGAAAAATGCTAAAATGATTTTAATTCGCTAAATGAGATTCAGAACTAGTGAGAGTTGCTTTGGATTGTTCAGGTCAACACTAGCAATGATTGTTGAATGGTTAGCAGATGGAAAACGAAATTCAGAAGTTGAAAACAAGAAATCGCTGTTTTTACAGGTGGTGAAATTGAGCCAACTGCAAATTCACGGCAACTTTTCCACATACGTTTGAAAGCTGAGGATGTTAGCTTCAAAATGACATTTAAATTCCGTTTCTAGCACATACGGTTCAAAAGTTACAGCGGTTTTGGTGAAGGTGAAATTGCGCTTTGAATTACAAACAGGTTGGCTTAAACCAACAATTTTCACGGAATTAGATGGATGAGAAAGGATTCAGAATGGACAAAAGAGATTCTACAATGCAGTCTGGATATGTTGGAATGGGTTGGATGGATTACTTTAAACTAAGAGATGACTATGGACAGTTCTACGCTAAATACTCCCAACTCTGGTTTAAAATGGAATGGACCCGTCAAAGATCTGGTCAAAGGTTTGGCCTGGACTTCGCTCACCACCGGACAGGTTTCAGGCGCTTGGTTCTGCTCTCAGCACTCTGGTCTCTGCGTGGCCTCTTGGACTCGATCTGATGGGTTCTGTGTTACAGCTCTGCTGGACTGATCTGGATCCTGGGTTCTAGCAAAGGTTGTTGGCCAGAAGCAGCAAACAGCTCAGCCAGGCTGTTGAATGGATTCGGCCCCGTGGAAGTTTAGGGGTTAAATCAGGTTGCTAGATTTAAAGGCCTGCTGAAAAGGGTTCAGCTTTTTGGATTGGCCTTTCTGCTTCAGAGTTCTGGAGTCTGGATCTAGGTTCTAGAGTCTGGATCTAGGTTCTGGAGTCTGGATCTTCCTGTAGGGTGCTTCGCCAGTGGATCAGATGATGAGTGAAAGTGTGTGTCCGTGGGTCCTCAACAGTCCCTATTTATCCATTTTCCAAAGTGGGTGGGGAGGCTGATTGTCTATGCCCAACCCTCTAAGGATCTGATAGGTCAGAGAATTCCCCTTCTCCTGATTTGAGAAAGGAACAGTGTGTCATGAGTTGTCATCATGTGTCAGAGTGATGCTGCCATTTACAATCTAGGGAAGAACCTCCCCTTTGCTTTTACCCAGAAAATCTATTTTTCCTTAAAAACATGTTTTCAATATGCACAACTTGTTAATATTACATATACACATCACAGATTGCCTAAGGTAAGTTTCTGTCAAAGTCTCATGTTCCTACGAGGTTTGGTTCATAAATGACCATTTTTCGCGCTTTTGGTTGGTTACACATTTTCGGATCTGTACGATCCTTTACACATACATGCACATACCCTCTGGGCATATTCCTGTAATTTTTCAGGTTCCTAGCATAATCACAATAGCCACAATATTAAAAATGTTGTGGTTCAGTCTCTGAATGTCGTACAGATTCCAGATTAGTTTTAAACTGTGAGTGAATTTTTCATTTTAATAATCTCTAAGTTTCATATTTTTGTCAGTTCGGTACAATATTTTATAAGTCTTTTACTTAAACATATATTTAGTCCAGTTTCAAATCCACATTTTCAGTCTGTCCTGCCTCCAAAGCTTGGCTGAGTCAGAGAGTCACATGGCTTGTCTTCCTGCCAGGGCAGTTGATGTCAGTCACACCCGAATTAGCATTTCCATTCAGTTCAAGGACTCCATTGTCTCTTTCCCAGAGCCACATGCCATATTGCCCCTCCTTTTTCCTTTCACACTTGCCTGTCAGATACTCAGCAGAGCACATGAGAAAAGATTCCTTTGTTTAGGGATAAGGTGTGGAATGTGTTTGAAGCGAAGTGGGGGAAACCTCTTGGAAGTTTAGCTAAATCAGTTACCTTATAGTCCATTTTAACATTGTTACTTGTGCAAAATTACAGTTACAAATTTAAAATAAGCAAACATATCTTCAGTTCCAGTCTTTTTCAACATGAAAATCAATGTGTGGGACTCTATATCGCATTTGATGGAAATCCCTTCTTCTATTCAGTTTTTGAGAACAAGTTTCTCCTGTCAGATTTAGAAATCGCCAGCATCTGACAGAGGCGAGTAACGGTATTGCACCCATTTTTTACAGATTTCTTTCCAGGAACCATCTTCAAAAGTGTACTTTGTTCAGATAACATATACTTCTGCTGACATTATATTTATGTGGATTTTTGAAGTAAAATGATGTTCAACACCCAACAGGAGGTTGGATCTTTTGGGTGGTTTGTGAGCCATGATTTTTGCAAATTTGACAACCAAGAAAAAATGGATTTTCACACAGCTCTGTGTTTCTTTTGCAATCAGCCTTGCTTTGTGGGCAGCCAAGTGATGGGTTTTTGCAGTGGTCTCCTGTGTTACCACTGACATAGGCAAAAGTGGATGGTGGCCTATTTTTCAGATTTTTACTGCACATATCTGGGTGATCTTTAGCAAGCAGCATGCTTTCCAGCGGCCATTTCTGATGTTTCTCCTGCCAGCAATGCACAGTAATGTTACAGGGCATCGACTAGTGGGTTGAAACATCCCACATACCGTGAAAGATAATGTGCCCTGGTGCCCACAAACTTGCAGAATATTGCCATCATTTCGCCAGCTGGCCAGTTTGGATTACAGAGGGGTTGCAGCCTCTCTCTCCCGCAGAGACACCTCCCATTGCACTTTCTGACAAAGATGTAGAGCAGTGGGTTGATCTGCAAGTGTACTTAAAGGAATAGTGCACTCAAAAATGGTATTGTCCTGATCGTTCGGGCATATGGTTTTAAGCAATCTGTGATCGGTCATAAAAACATTTCCTATGCACCTTACCTTCTTTTTTTTTCGCACTTTTACACATGCAAAATCAACGAGCGGGTGCGGCCATCTTGTGCTAATCTTATCCGTAGATCGATCGTCCTAAGTTCAAGTGCCCCTGCGGCACTAAATCATATCACCGGCCGCTCAAGCTGACATCACAAGACTTGTACGGCCCATTTCACAACGTGAATGCACGTCTCGTGTCAATGTTCTCTGTGCGCCAGCTAATGACGTGTCTCCATGGAAATGGCAGGATGCCTCTTTTCTCAATAAGTATAAACAGACCGTTTCTCATCAGACAACATCAGAGTTGGTTTATCAATCGTTTCAGTGTATATTTGTGCCATCAACATCAGCAACAAAATAAAATACAAAAGAGCTTTTAGGAATAGTTGTTTCAATTTTTCAGTGAATCAAGGACACGCTCACTTGTCTATGAGAGACATGAAAGAATGGTTGGTTCCCTTTTATGCTCACCTCCTCTGCAACAATCCATCCCCTCTCCACTATCAATGGCAGTTTTCACCTGTGGCCGTGCACTCCCAAGGGGGCTGGCATGGTGGGAACGGGCACGGTGCCAAACACCATCTACACTTCAAAGGTATCTTCTGCACAGGGGCCATTGTTCACATGGCCTACCCTGACCTAGCATCTCCATGCTCCCCTGTAGCAGACTGCGCCCCTGCAATTCACATAAGTGTGTTTCCCTTCAGCAGTGTTCCTGCCCTTTTCTGCATTCCTCTTGCCCATCCATCCCCCTTCCGCTTTCAATGGCAGTTCACACCTGTGGCCCTGCGCTTCCAAAGGGGCTGGCTGGGTGTGAACGGCCAAGGTGCCGAACGCATGTACACTTCAAAGTTTTCTTCCGAACAGGGGCCATTGTTCTCATGGCCTACCCAGACTCGGTGTCTCCAGGCTCCCCTGAAGCAGACCCCGCCCGAAACATGTCACATATTCACATACACACCCACTTTTCTAATCCTTTATAAACCCTTTGATATTTAGCCGGAGAACATCTCTGAGCACTGGAAGTCAACTCTTGATCGTGCTACTTGTTCTCCTGCTACTAACTCCCCTGCTTGCTGAATCCAATTGTTTGTTAGTCAAGGTAAGGGCAGGTCACTTATTAACTTCTCTATATTCATCTCTTTCTGTTCTCAAAATTTCTATCTATTTCGACCGACCGCATCCAGTAGTGAAATGTTCATTCATCTCAATGGGCCTCATTACGACCCAGGCGGTAAGTTACCGCCTGGGCCGTGACTTTACCACCATGGCGTAAACTACGTTTACGCCATGGTGGTTGGCGGACTTACCGCCCCATTCCGACCTAGGCGGGGCGGTAAGTCCCCAATCCCCATTTACCCTTCCCCATTCCCATTTTTGCCCCATAGGGCATAATGGGAGTGGGGAAGGCGTTAATTACGCCACCGTAAATTACGGTGGCGTAATTAACTCCATGGTCCCTTAGCGCCATGGATTTTAACACCTGCTAAAAGCAGGTGTTAAAAGCACCATGGCGCTAGGGGACCTCGTAATCAGGCGGTAAGGGTCGGCGCTGTTAACGCTGCCGTAAACCCCTTACCGCCTGAGTTGTAATGAGGCCCAATGACTTTACCATTGTCTAATGTTTCAAGTGTTCTGATCACGATATATAGCACATTTCATAAGTGTCCATTTTAATAGAATCGCATCTTTCTTGGACCATGTCTATGAGCATGTTTCCTTTTGATGCATGAAAGCACATTCAACGGACGAGTAACACGTTATGATTTGCGTCATATAAATCAATTCTGTATGAAAGTTATCCCAGTGTATATTCAACTATGCTACACAGGTTTTGCTTCTTTGACCAAAACAAATATTGCATAGAAAACTGTGATATAATTCCATCAATCTCATGCATACAGTACCATTTTTCTGTAATTATTTATACTTTCTTTATACAGATCTTATACATTTTTCAAGAATGCCTGCTTGTATGGTTTTGGGTTGCCGTTCTAGGAGCCATGTCAAAAGTCAGGGCACAATCCTGCATAAATTCCAGAAGGATATTGAGTTAAGAAGAAGATGGGTTCAATATTTTGGTTTTGCTGTGGACAAGATTGAAAGTAGAGCCCAGGCTGTCTTGGGAGACTTCAGGGCCAATGGATTCCGCATCTGCAGCCTGCTCTTTACCCATGATATGTATGATCAATCAAAGTACACAAAAAAGCGTTGACCCAGAATGCTTCGTAAATTGCTTCCAAATGCAATTCCAACTCTATTGAGGCACACGCTGTCTCAGGTGAGTACCGGATGATGAATTAGCTGTAGACGGTGGGGTACTGAAAAGGTAACTTCATGAACGGATTGGTGCTTTCGTTGTAAATATGTCTTACTAAAGATTGTATATTTACCAGATTGTATTACAATTTAACTATACCACATTTTACTATACATCTGTCCCTGATTTATGGAGACTCAAATGAAGTAATTTTGACCATGGAAAACAATGCCATAGTGCCCTTCACAAGAAGCATAATGTTTTCGTAATCGATTGCTTGACATGTCCATTTTTTAAGGAAATCATACTGACGAAAGCACAGATCCTCGCAACTGACAAAACCACTGACACATCCAGTATACCAATGGTGAGCCCTACAGACTTGCAGAAGTTCATATTCTCGACAGTTGGATCTTCCCACATATCTAATGCAAATCCAATTTTCCCTTTTACTACTTCATGAAAATGCACTGAAAATGAAGGAGCAAGATTCTGCATCCATTTATTTTCAGGAGTCAACAACAACTTCAAGCGCCTATCAGGTAATTTTATTTTATTTTTCAATTACGAGAATGTATTATGCTTGGAATTTCAAATAATATGAAATCATTTATGTATCCTGTCGATTGTTTACACTAGTTGTCATTTATGGGTTTCTCTTTATATCTACCATTGTCTGCATCCCATTATCTCTGTTCCGTTTCGCTGTTTTCATCCATACTAAAAGAAGTACTGTGTTACAGGGGGATGCTGGTACTTTGACTACAATTACATCGTCCTTTGCAGCTGGTCCAGAGTATAAGGTATGTGTACTTACAATTCCCTTGAATGAAAGAAAGTAAATCCTACATAGGATACTATTGGACAGTGACATTCATATAAACGTGCAGTGTTTCAAACTTTTCCGATTTCCGTTCTAACGTTACACTTCCTCCCTAATGCAGAATACATTGCAAAATGTTTGGGGGCAACATTATAATCAGTATGTTTTGCACGGTGATCTCTGATCAAGTACACTTGCCATCAATCAGGTGAAATTTGAGATGTATATTTTGACTAAATGACTTACACTGTTTGCAAGAGTGTGTGTGTGGTGTGTGAGGCTGTGTGCGATGAAAGCTTTTAATTTCCAGTACGATTGACTTTTGTTTTTTTTAATTAGTATTCTATTCAAGGAATGTATACAAGGTGTGGAATTAGAAGTGGAGGCACATGGATCAGAGGTGGTGGATCAGCTTGCTGGTACAGTCTTTACAGAGAAGACCACCGTTTCACAGAAAATCAAGAAAAAAAGACACTTATAAGAGAGTTAAGGGAAGTTGATTCGAACACTCTGTGCAGTCATTTCATGGTTAAGGGAAGATATTTGTTCTTGAGCCACAGGAGTTTGTGTCACGCTCACCTGATTCCCACGGAGGCGCAGGTCTGGCTTCGAGTGCTGATGCTTCTTCAATGGTGAAGCGCAGGACTCTGAAGATGGACAGGAAGGGCCCCTCTACTCTTGCTTTTCTGGTTCGCAGGAATATTCCCCTGTGCGTGAAAAGGGAGTATTACCTACTGACGGAATAATGCTCAAGCCTCCCACTCCCTTCCAACCCTCCACGATACCCTTCCACGATTCCCCGTGAAGTCTCACCTTAGGGTCTGGAAGGATGAGTTCTCCATCCTGCTTCTGATGCAGGGGTGCGTTGAAACCCAGTTACTTCACTGGATTGAGGTTTGATGGGAGTTCAAAATAAGCTTGACTATTCAGGTGAGGCGCTGTAAGAGTTCTGTTGCAAGTTCAAAAGTTCAAGCTTAATAACAATGTTCATTGTCTTATTGCAGCAAGAGCTAACGCTTATGTCTTTTTCCTCTTAGGGGCCGGGGTTCGGAATGCCGGAGATATGGCGCCGACCCGAAGTGAAACGTGCAGTTCCAGTAAATGACAGGTAAGTTCTGGATGAGCGTTCGGGTAATGTCTTTGCATTCGCTCATTCAATATCTTTGTCTTTTTTCCCCATAGGGGCCGGGGTCCGGAATGCCAGGAAGCGGCAGGACCCGAAATGAAATGGGAATGACCCAACAGGTAAGTCTTAGAAGGAAACTGAGCTTTTCCTATTCCCTTCCTTCTCTCACCTTGTGTTCTTGTCTTTTTCTCTCTAGGGTCTGGGAAGTGGCTGCGGATCCGGATGATCGCTGCTGAAGATGGAGGTGCCCAGGAAAGGTGAGTGAAATGCAGCGCTGCAGCGATCGAAGCGAAATGCTTTTAAAAATGATGTCTTCCCTTTCAGGATCGTCGGTGTGATGTCTCCGTGATGCAGCTTTAGCAGGTAAGGTCTGCTTTCTCACCAATTTTCTCTTATCTCGCTTTGCAGGTGACCCAGGATGCTGACAGGCGTGGCTGAAGTCCAAATGCAGGAGCTGACACGGTGAGCGTCCAGCTGCGAGGAGCAGAACAACACGAAGCGTGAGTTGCTGATCGGGCGTGGTTTAAATAGCTTTGGAAGAAGTTCCAGGTATGTATCCTTCCACCGATCAGGTATGTGTCCTTCCCCGACCACACCCAGGTGGAAAGTAGTCCCACAGGTAAAGTAGTTCCATTCAGGCCTCAAGAGGGCCTGGATGTAGCAGCATGGTCTGCATCAGGTAAGTGCACATTAGAACACTTGAACACATGTCTAGCTTTATGAGCCTGGCGCCTAAGGCACCAGGACAGGGGTCCAACATGAGCCTGGCGCCTAAGGTGCCAGGACTGTGTCCAAAGGGCCCCAGCTTGGGCCCGCTGGCACTTCCCTGGGGGGAATGATGTCTGCCTCTGGGGTTGCTGGGTCGGACCTGGCTCTTTTGAGGTAGGCATCATGACAGTACCCCCCCTCAAGGCCCCTCCCAAGGTTGTTCCCTCCGGGGGTTTTGGCTTGTTCGGAAATCTCCGGTGGAACCTTTGTATTAATCGAGGTGCGTGAACATGGTTACTAGGCTCCCACGATCTCTCCTGAGGTCCATATCCCTTCCAGTCAACAAGATAGAAGAGTTTTGACTTTAACACCTTGGAGTCTAAAATGTCTTTAACTTCGAATTCTAATTCCCCTTCAATTTGAACTGGGTCTGGAGGCTTGGACAGTCGGGTCCCTGGTTGTACTGGCTTCAAAAGTGATGCATGAAAAACTGGATGAATACGCATGTTAGACGGTAAATCCAGTTTAAAGGCCACGGGATTGATTATAGCCTTGATGGGATAAGGTCCTATGAATCTGGGATTGAAGGTTCGCGGGCCCTTGAGGGGTAAATGTTTCGTTGCTAGCCATACCTGGTCTCCTACTTGGTAAGGAGGAGTTTTACTTCGGTGCAAATCAGCGGTTTCTTTATACTTTTTCTTGGCTTGCTGTAAATGAGTTGCAGCTTCTTTGAAGCTCGGGTTATTGTGGAATGCAGATGATTTACTTCGGGCATTTCCAGGGTCAGAGGTGGATCTAGATCAGAGGTCCGAGGATGGTGACCATACAAAGTATAAAAAGGAGTTTGTCCGGTACCAGAATGCACTGAATTGTTGTATGCATATTCTGCGATCCAAAGGATGTCTTTCCAATTTAACTCGGATTGGTGTAACATGCACTGAAGATATTGCTCGAGAGTCTGATTGGTTCTCTCGGTTTGTCCGTCGGTCTGAGGGTGGTGGCTGGTGGATAACCGCACATCTATTTGTGCTAGTTGGCAACACTTCTTCCAAAAATGGGAGATAAATTGACTTCCACGATCCGAGACTAATATGGAAGGGAAACCATGTATGCGAACTATATTCTCCAGAAATTCCTTGGCCAAGGTGGAAGCAGAAGGCAAACCTTTTAAAGGGATAAAGTGGGCCATTTTGGAGAATAGATCCACAATTACAAGGATAGTGTTGTAACCAGCACAAGGAGGCAGGTCAGTTATAAAGTCAATTGACAAGGTGTGCCATGGTGCCGGTGGAATATCCAAGGGTTGAAGTAGGCCGGCTGGCCTTTTCTTTTGACCCTTGTTTTGGGCGCAAATTCCGCAAGACAATACAAAAGACTTTCATTACACGGAAGGCGGTAATCCAGGGTGCTATTAGCACCCTGGACCATGCCGGTAAATTACCGGCACCGCCTTGGCGGAAAGGGGATTTACCGCCCCATTCCAAGGTTGGAGGGGCAGTAAATCCCCCTTCCGCCATTGCCCTTCCCCATTCCCATTTCTGCCCCATAGGGCTCTATGGGAATGGGGAAGGCGCTAATTACGGCACCGCAATATTGCGGTGCCGTAATTAGCTCCGAGGTCCCTTAGCGGGTTGGTACTTAACGCCTGCAAGAAGCAGGCGTTGATTCCTCCAACCCGCAAAGGGACCTCGTAGTACGGCGGTAAGGGTTAACGGTCACCGTTGCCATTAACGGTGACCGTTAACCCTTACCGCCGTCCGTGTAATGAGGCCCTATGTCTTTTCTCCAAGAAGGCCACCAGAAGTGGCGTTTGATTTTTTCCTCCGTTTTAGCGATACCAAGGTGTCCTTCCATTAATGATTCATGATGATGTGCAATAACAAGTTCTTGCAATTCTTTACTTGGCAGAAACAACCGCTCCTGGAAGTAGGGTAAATCATCCTTAACGGTGTAATGAGGACCCTTTTGACTCCATTCCAGTAAGGCTGAAGAGTCTAGAAGTTGTTTTACTTGCGTTTGGATGTCCTCAATAGTTTGCAATGAAGTTAGGCCTAAGATTCTTTGTTCAGGTATGATTGGCACAGGTTCTAAACTCGAATTGGGTTCTTCCATGCCAATCCGGGATAAGGCGTCCGCTTTACCATTCTTGCAGCCAGGGCGATAGGTAATTACAAAATCAAATTCTGCAAAGAATAGAGCCCATCGGAGTTGTCGTGAAGATTGAGCTTTGGCCGTCTTTAAATACTGTAAATTTCTGCGGTCCGTAATTACGGTGATGGTGTGTCTTGCCCCGAGAAGGTAGTGACGCCAAGCCTTGAAAGCAGATTTAATAGCCAGTAACTCTTTGTCGGTAATTGCGTAGTTGATTTCAGGAGGAGAAAATTTCCTGGACCAAAGTTTCTGGGTCTCTTTGCGACAGGACAGCTCCCATGGCCGAACTGGATGTGTCGGTTTCCACAATGTAAGGGAGATCTGGGTGCGGGTGCTTCAATACAGGTGCAGAGGTGAATTTGGTTTTCAGGTCCTGAAAGGCTTGTTCGGCCTCAAGAGTCCATTCAAAGCGTTTGTTTTTCTTTAGGAGAGCTGTGATAGGTTGGACTGTTCGGGAAAATTCCGGGATGAATCTTCGATAGAAATTGGCGAAGCTGAGCATGCTCTGAACTCCCTTCACCGGGCTAGGAGATAGCCATTTGAGGATGGCGTCCACCTTTCGCGAGTCCATTCGGACTCCTTGAGGTGTCAGGATGAATCCGAGAAACTCAACTTCTGTGGTATGAAAAACGCATTTTTCGAGCTTTGCAAATAGTCTGTGCTGGCGCAATTTCTCAAGAACTGCCTTAACATGTTTTCTGTGATCGGATTCTGAAGAAGAGTACACCAGGATGTCGTCAATGTAAACAATGACACAGACATCGATAAGTTCCCGAAGAACATCATTCATAAAGTACTGAAAGGCGGCAGGTGCATTGCACAAACCGAAGGGCATCACCTGATATTCGAAGAGCCCAAATTTGGTGCGGAATGCAGTCTTCCATTCATCGCCTTCTTTTATACGCACCAGGTGATAAGCTCCTCGGAGATCTAACTTGGTGTACACACAAGCGTCTTTCACCTGGTCGATAAGCTCAGGGATCAGGGACAGAGGATAACGATTCTTAATCGTTATTTGATTTAGGGCGCGATAGTCTATACATGTTCTAAGGTCGCCCTCTTTTTTCGGCACGAAGAACAGAGCTGAGGAGACAGGAGACTTGGACGGGCGAATAAAACCATTGGCTAGGTACTGATCTAAATACTGACGCAAATGCAGGTTCTCAGGTTCCGTAAGAGCATAAATCCTACTACAAGGTAGTTGAGCATTGGGTACCAGATCAATTTGGCAATCATAGGACCGATGGGGAGGTAACGTGTTTGCCTGTTCCTTCTGAAAAACGTCTTGGAATTCTTGGTATTCTGACGGTAGCTGTACAGGGGTGGAAGTTGCTGAGGCTAGACCCATAACTGGATTTCTTGGATAACAAGTTGGTTCACAATCAGGAAAACTTATCTTCTTTGCTCGCCAGTCAATTCTGGGATTATGTGTTTCTAACCAAGGAATTCCAAGAATTACTTGAAATTGTGGGGCCTTGATCACATCAAACACGATTGCTTCCCGATGTCCATCCTGACCCACCAGTGTCATTTCAACAGTGGAATGCGTTACAGGCCCTGAGGCTATTTCGGTTCCATCTACTGTAGTAATGACATGTTGGGTTACTTTCGGGCGGAGAGGGAGCTTAATCCTGGAAGCCAATTCACGGTCTATGTAATTTCCAATAGCTCCACTGTCGATGTACGCTTTTATAGCATGCAACTGCTGAGGCTGTTTTGGATCCACGAGCACCATTGGCATGACAAAATGCGAGGTCAAAGAGTTTGTTTTCAAGCTCGGCAAGCGGACCCCTACGCTTGTCGGGCTAGGTCGTTTCCCGAATCAGGTGTCAATAAATCGTTATTAGTGGCTCCAACCACCTTCTTAGGTGGTTTAACCGGACAATTTCGAAGAAAGTGACCGGAAGTCCCTCAATACAGACAAAGTTGCATTTGCCGCCTTCTCTCTCGTTCCTTCTGCGTTAATGGTCCTTTAACACCGCCGATTTGCATAGGTTCGGATACGTCGGTACTCTTGGAGTTAGCATGGGTTTTGATCGGCACTCGGGTTTCGTACTTGAACCGATCTGCTTTTCTATTTTGAAGTCTGTGATCAAGTTGAACCACCAAGTCTATGTAGTCTGCGCAGACCTGGGGTGGATCTACTATCTGAGCTAGAACATCCTTAAGCTCTCCGCGCAGGCCTCGATGAAACAATGTGATCCTTTTGTTTTCTGGCCATCCAGTTTCCACAACCAGTCTATTAAAGGTGGCAACGTAGGACAGGAGATCCTGATTACCTTGTTGTAAGGATAGCAGTTCGTTATCAAGGGCCTGTCCTTGAGAGTGTCGAGCAAACAATCTTTCCATGCTGGCCTGGAAGCCCTGAAAATCCTGGAGAATGGGATCATCCTGGTTTACCAATGGAATAGACCAATCGGCAGCACTGCCACTGAGGTAAGATAGTATAAAGGCTACCTTCGTCTGGTCGTTAGGGAAGGCCCCGGGTCTGCATAGAAAGTGTAAACGACATTGGTTCATAAAGACAGCATATTTCTTGGGATCCCCCGCAAAACGTTCAGGCGGGGCCAAAGGCATGTGTCCAGGTAGATTGATTTGTACCGGGTTATTCAAACCCATTGATGTGGAAGTACCTCCGGAATTAGGTAAAGGAGTGTGCCCTGCCTGGGCCTGCAATAACCTTTTGGCCAGGTCATCTGTTCTTTCCTTGGATAGGATCAGTTCTCTTTTGAGAGCGTTAGTCTCCTGGCGGGCTGAGTGCACCTCTACCCGTAATTCCCCTAAAAGCTGGGCCAGCTGATCTGTCTCGGAAGTCTCCATAGCGCCCGGGTGGGAAATTGTGGGTAGGCTTCGCGTTCTGTCACCCTCACCTGATTCCCACGGAGGCGCAGGTCTGGCTTCGAGTGCTGATGCTTCTTCAATGGTGAAGCACAGGATTCTGAAGATGGACAGGAAGGGCCCCTCTACTCTGGCTTTTCTGGTTCGCAGGAATATTCCCCTGTGCGTGAAAAGGGAGTATTACCTACTGACGGAATAATGCTCAAGCCTCCCACTCCCTTCCAACCCTCCACGATACCCTTCCACGATTCCCTGTGAAGTCTCACCTTAGGGTCTGGAAGGATGAGTTCTCCATCCTGCTTCTGATGCAGGGGCGCGTTGAAACCCAGTTACTTCACTGGATTGAGGTTTGATGGGAGTTCAAAATAAGCTTGGCTATTCAGGTGAGGTGCTGTAAGAGTTCTGTTGCAAGTTCAAAAGTTCAAGCTTAATAATAATGTTCATTGTCTTATTGCCGCAAGCGCTAACGCTTATGTCTTTTTCCCCTTAGGGGCCGGGGTTCGGAATGCCAGAGATATGGCGCCGACCCGAAGTGAAACGTGCAGTTCCAGTAAATGACAGGTAAGTTCTGGATGAGCGTTCGGGTAATGTCTTTGCATTCGCTCATTCAATGTCTTTGTCTTTTTTCCCCATAGGGGCCGGGGTCCGGAATGCCAGGAAGCGGCAGGACCCGAAATGAAATGGGAATGACCCAACAGGTAAGTCTTAGAAGGAAACTGAGCTTTTCCTATTCCCTTCCTTCTCTCACCTTGTGTTCTTGTCTTTTTCTCTCTAGGTTCTGGGAAGTGGCTGCGGATCCGGATGATCGCTGCTGAAGATGGAGGTGCCCAGGAAAGGTGAGTGAAATGCAGCGCTGCAGCGATCGAAGCGAAATGCTTTCAAAAATGATGTCTTCCCTTTCAGGATCGTCGGTGTGATGTCTCCGTGATGCTGCTTTAGCAGGTAAGGTCTTCTTTCTCACCAATTCCCTCTTATCTCCCTTTGCAGGTGACCCAGGATGCTGACAGGCGTGGCTGAAGTCCAGATGCAGGAGCTGACACGGTGAGCGTCCAGCTGCGAGGAGCAGAACAACGCGAAGCGTGAGTTGCTGATCGGGCGTGGTTTAAATAGCTTTGGAAGAAGTTCCAGGTATGTATCCTTCCACCGATCAGGTATGTATCCTTCCCCGACCACACCCAGGTGGAAAGTAGTCCCACAGGTAAAGTAGTTCCATTCAGGCCTCAAGAGGGCCTGGATGTAGCAGCATGGTCTGCATCAGGTAAGTGCACATTAAAACACTTGAACACATGCCTAGCTTTATGAGCCTGGCGCCTAAAGCGCCAGGACAGGGGTCCAACATGAGCCTGGCGCCTAAGGCGCCAGGACTGTGTCCAAAGGGCCCCAGCTTGGGCCCGCTGGCACTTCCCTGGGGGGAATGATGTCTGCCTCTGGGGTTGCTGGGTCAGACCTGGCTCCTTGGAGGTAGGCATCATGACAGTTTGTGACATTGGACTGAGGCATGCTTAAGCCTTGATAAGAAAATATGCCATATCTTGTCCTTGCCTTTGACAATGGAAGAGGGTACAGTACCCTGATTCATTTCTCACTGAGTTCTTGTTTGGATTTACTTATGGTGATGCCTGATGACAACAGTACACGGATCATTCTTGCTTATACTGAGTTCGTATTGTGCTCATATCCTTCGATTGTGGGGAGAACTACTAGTATTCCTGTTTTCTTCCGAGATCCTAAAAATAGCCCAGTTGTGAGATGATCGCTTATATTTATCACTGAACAAATTCTTCAGCTTCCTAAGTACAGTGGGGAAAATACAAATGCCCCTATCAGCTGATAATGCACATAGACTGGTCAGTTTGGTCTTCTATTACCTGGTTGAAGAGTGTCCACAACTTGTCAGAAGACACACTGATGTGCGTACATTTCTAAGGAATCCAAGAAACAATGCAGCATTAAATGAGATTCTGAGAGACATCATACTCCAAGTAAACACTTACTCAACGAGAACTCTGAGATCTGAATGAGGTTTTTTTTCTTCGAGAGACAGATCGAGGAATTACTGGCTTAAAATAACTTTTGTTTCATGCTGAAAGAAGATCATCATGTCATCCACTGAAAGGCCGATTTGGGGAGTTCACTGGGACTTCATGTTCAGTGTCCAGTAAGCAGTCGGTTGTCCAAGGAAGGGTGTTGAGTGAGATCAGCAGTTTCCGAAGCAGTACATTATGGTGTCACATTAAAGTTTATTTTTTCCTTCCTTAGGCAATAAAATGGGATGTATTAATAGAAACATTATCATGCCAGATCCAGAGAGACATCCACGTTGTGTAAAAAATCAATGCTGCACCCTGACATACCTCTGTGTTTTTTATGCTTGCATCTTGTTCATAATTATATCACTCTCACTCACTGTACGAACTTCCTATTACTTAGACCTAAATGGAGCAAAAACCCATGAGAATCTTCCTAAGCAGAAGGAAGGTATAAACAATGTCCCGAAAGAAGATGCTCACCTGAGGAAGAAGAGATCTGTGGAGCTGATAAGAAGAATGAAGAGAGAGAACTACTTCTCAGCAAAATCTACCAAATATTTTGATGGTATTCGTTATGAGCACAGACTATTTAGCCAGAAAGCTTCAGTGTTTTCCTTGATCTTCATGCCAAGTGTCCAGACTGGAGCAAATACCAAATGGCTACAGATTACCAGATGGGAATTGCTACAGACAATTACCACTACCATAAAGGGATTCAATGCTATCAGTGAAGAATTGAGAGCCATACGACTGATGACTCTCCAGAATAGATATGTTTAGGACATGATCAAAGCTATGGATGAAGGTGTTTGTGCAAAAATCAGAGAATCATGTTGCACATTCACACCTTCACATGATGATGACAATGGAACTTTGACAAAGGCCATAGGTATGCTGACGAAGCTTCATGGCCAGATGATCGATGAAGTAGAAGATATTATTGATGACAGCTAGTTTGGATCACTCTTCTCTTGGGTTCCACAATGGATGGCAGACATTTTTAAATTCCTTGGAGCCCTGTTACTAATGATGCTGCTTGGATTCTGTGTGATCAAGATAATAATCTCCCAATGTAAGAAAACAGCCAAGACAGCCATAGGGATGAAAATCATGATCGATGTTGAATCAGAATGGAAAGCCAAAGACTTGACAGATGAAGAAATCAGCGACTTTGTGAAGGCAGGTATCCATGCACCTGAAGGAACAAAGTTCCTGTATCCAAAGAATCATAAGAAGTATGTGGAAAGATGGACCTTTGCAGTCCAAATGGACAGTGAAGTCTCATGACGTGAAATAAGGATGAGCGAGTGAAAACAGCAGAATGCTTGAAGGGAGTCATAAGGATATGGATACCAAAGAAGCTTTTCTTCAGACCAAGATGTCTGGATGTGAAGGATGATGAGAGAGTGGTCAATAAATCACCGAGAGGGGGAAGTGTAGAGAAGGAGCCAAGTAACCCCACCTCACCTGTATTGCCTATATGTTGGGAGCCAGGATGTGAGACACGTGCGGTACCAGTGAACATACCAATATCTAGGAGAATCCTGGAAGCAAGGTTCCCATTGAGAAAACAGTACCTCCATACAAGAAAATATGATGGCCGTTTGAATGAAATTCCGGAAGAAGCAGAGCAAATGAATGGACAAGACGAATGGTAATGTCACACAGAGCAGAGTTGACGTAACTAGAACAGATGCAGGGACCAGAGAATGCATATATTCTAGAAGTATCAAGGATAAATGTCATCTTGGGATCAAGGTGTAGAAGCTTATGTCATAAAATGGATGAAGATAGCAAGTTAGTTTACATGTGTACAGATGCAAAAGAAATGCAAGCAGACAAAGTTTTCTTTTTCTTAAGGCTGGCTTTATAGTGAATAGATTGTGGCATGCTCCATTATATACATATATGCATTAAGGATAAACGATTGCTGTTTCCACTACGTGTTATAGCAGAGTTGGACTAAAAATGGAAGGCCTCGTCTTCAGTGTGGCGCAGTAAGAAAACACATGAATTAAAAGTGAATCTCGGAAAGACAAGGTTGAATGAACCATGCAGTCAAGCCAAGAAGCCAAGGTCTAATCAGGATGAAGTTAACTAGCAGTGGATACAAAATCATTTGAAAGAACAGCTCCTGTTCAGAAGGCATGAACAACACATGAAAGACGTCAGAGGTCTATTAAAAATTGTATTTTAAAGACAGTAAGAGCTTAAAGCCATGGTCTACAGTCACGTGGAAGGATGAAGTTGGACGAGCAAGATGTTCACACCTACGCATGAGGGCAGATTGTGCCTTCACTCCCCTGATTCTCCACAGTACAGAACAAATTCAAGATGCCGCTTCAAAGCCTAATTGACTATGCTGACCACTGAGGCGATGATAGATTGATATGCTAATTGGTGGGAAGCTGGGGTAAGACGAGCTCCCCAGCACCTGGAAGTCCGATCTGCGTGTTGCTAGACGTAGCTGGAAAAGTACTGACGAAGGGTAGAGTGCCAACAAATTGTAGGGGACCACGTAATTAAGGGTCCTATAGTTTGTGTAGCCAATGGGACGTTGTGTATTTAGTGACGTTCATAGTGGCCATTTTGAGGGAAGGGCTTAGTTGTCCCACCTGATGTTAAGAAACCTGTCACTTTCACTTACTATATCATACTGGTATAGATCATATATGTAGATGTTCACTCAGAGCCTATCATAGTTAGTAATAGGTTCTGTAGTTTGTCACGTAGGATGACGTTGGTAGTGACGCAGGTCAACGTCAATGGTGACAAGTTTTGAATATAAACGTACCATTTTTTATGAAAGTAGTTGAGTAAGAGGATCAAGCGAATTTGTTGATGTTGGTTATGCTCCCTGTTTTAGACAAT
The DNA here is from genome assembly GCF_040938575.1 of Ambystoma mexicanum. Classification (NCBI taxonomy): domain Eukaryota; kingdom Metazoa; phylum Chordata; class Amphibia; order Caudata; family Ambystomatidae; genus Ambystoma; species Ambystoma mexicanum. The sequence goes on along the minus strand of NC_090934.1, from coordinate 1,399,931,939 downwards.
TGAAAATAAAACAGTTATCCATTTTACCAACTAACGGAGTAATTTTGATTATTGATGTTGAGTAACTTCTGCATTCCCATCCAACTCCAGGGTAATTTCTACTCATCTTAAAGGGCAGAGATTATTCAGTTCACTAGTGCTTGGGATGGATGTGCAAGAGTGAATGTTGGGTGTGACTGAGAGAATGTTTATGTGTGAGTGAGAGAATGTGTGCTGATAAGGCTCTAGAGGCAGGCAGCTAGAGAGCCCATGCCTGGGTGATGGGAGCCCGTGATTATCTCCGTAAGATATTTGTGTAACTGACTGAAGCTGTAATAAAGGAACTGTACTGGAACCTACCTGTATGTGTGAGAATCCTACGTTATTTCATAAAGTAAGTGAGCCCTACTGTAGGAATATTCAACATTGCATTGTACAGTCACTGAGACCGGCTGTAGGGTGATTGAACACTGGTGTACACTGGTGTACAGTGACTGAGCCCTACTGTAGGAATGTTTAACATTATGCATGGTACAGACACTGAGCCTGGGTTTAGACACTGGAGGATTATTCTGCACCCTACTCTGCACATCAGTGAGCCCTATTGTAGGAATATTAAGCAGTATATATTGTACAGTCTCTGAGCCCTGCTGTAGGACTATTGAAATCCTTATGCTGTACAGTCACTAAGCCCTATGGTGAATTCCTCAGCTCTCTATGTTGTATTGTCACTGAGCCCTACTGCACAATTATTCCAACCGCTATGCTGAACAGTCTGCCCTGCTGTGAGACTATCCAACACTGTGCGCTGTATGTCAGTGAGCCCTGCTGTAGAATTAGATGGCACCCTTGGTTGTACAGTCACTGAGACCTATTATAGGACTGTTTAACACTCTATGTTGTGCGCTCAGTGAGCTCTGTGACATTGTTCCACACCCAACGTTGCACTGTGAGTAAGACCTTCTGTAGGACAATAGACCACTTTGTGTTGTACGGTGCGAGAGCCCAATTGTGAGACTATTCAACACTGCGCGCTGTGTCACCTAGACCTTTTGCACGATTATTTGGCACCCTATGTTGTACAGTCGATAAGACCCATCGCAGGACCATTCAACAAAACACTCTGCATAGTCACTGAGCCCTGCTGTTGGACTACTGAGCACTCTACATTGTACAATTAGTGAGCCCTGTTGTGAGACTGCTCAGCACTGCATGCTGTAGGTCAGTGAGCCCGACTGCAGGAGTGACACTACTCAACACTGCATGCTGTAGGTCAGGGACCCCGACTGCAACACTGCATGCTGAAGGTCAGGGACCCACACTGCATGCTGTAGGTTAGGGACCCCCGAATGCAACACTGCATGCTGTAGGTCAGGGACCCCGACTGCAACACTGCATGCTGTAGGTCAGGGACCCCGACTGCAACACTGCATGCTGTAGGTCAGGGACCCCCGACTGCAACACTGCATGCTGTAGGTCAGGGACCCCGACTGCAACACTGCATGCTGTAGGTCAGGGACCCCGACTGCAACACTGCATGCTGTAGGTCAGTCAGCCCGACTGCAACACTGCATGCTGTAGGTCAGGGACCCCGACTGCAACACTGCATGCTGTAGGTCAGGGGCCTCGACTGCAACACTGCATGATGTAGGTCAGGGACCTCGACTGCAACACTGCCTGCTGTAGGTCAGGGACCACCGACTGCAACACTGCATGGTGTAGGTCAGGGACCCCGACTGCAACACTGCATGCTGTAGGTCAGGGACCCCGACTGCAACACTGCATGCTGTAGGTCAGGGACCCCGACTGCAACACTGCATGCTGTAGGTCAGGGACCCCGACTGCAGCACTGCATGCTGTAGGTCAGGGACCCCCGACTGAAACACTGCATGCTGTAGGTCAGTCAGCCCGACTGCAACACTGCATGCTGTAGGTCAGGGACCCCGACTGCAACACTGCATGCTGTAGGTCAGGGACCCCGACTGCAACACTGCATGCTGTAGGTCAGGGACCCACACTGCATGCTGTAGGTCAGGGACCCCGACTGCAACACTGCATGCTATAGGTCAGGGACCCCCGACTGCAACACTGCATGCTGTAGGTCAGGGACCCCCGACTGCAACACTGCATGCTGTAGGTCAGGGACCCCGACTGCAACACTGCATGCTGTAGGTCAGTCAGCCCGACTGCAACACTGCATGCTGTAGGTCAGGGACCTCGACTGCAACACTGCCTGCTGTAGGTCAGGGACCACCGACTGCAACACTGCATGGTGTAGGTCAGGGACCCCGACTGCAACACTGCATGCTGTAGGTCAGGGACCCCGACTGCAACACTGCATGCTGTAGGTCAGGGACCCCGACTGCAACACTGCATGCTGTAGGTCAGGGACCCCGACTGCAGCACTGCATGCTGTAGGTCAGGGACCCCCGACTGCAACACTGCATGCTGTAGGTCAGTCAGCCCGACTGCAACACTGCATGCTGTAGGTCAGGGACCCCGACTGCAACACTGCATGCTGTAGGTCAGGGACCCCGACTGCAACACTGCATGCTGTAGGTCAGGGACCCACACTGCATGCTGTAGGTCAGGGACCCCGACTGCAACACTGCATGCTATAGGTCAGGGACCCCCGACTGCAACACTGCATGCTGTAGGTCAGGGACCCCGACTGCAACACTGCATGCTGTAGGTCAGGGACCCCGACTGCAACACTGCATGCTGTAGGTCAGTCAGCCCGACTGCAACACTGCATGCTGTAGGTCAGGGACCCCGACTGCAACACTGCATGCTGTAGGTCAGGGACCTCGACTGCAACACTGCATGATGTAGGTCAGGGACCCCGACTGCAACACTGCCTGCTGTAGGTCAGGGACCACCGACTGCAACACTGCATGCTGTAGGTCAGGGACCCCGACTGCAACACTGCATGCTGTAGGTCAGGGACCCCGACTGCAACACTGCATGCTGTAGGTCAGGGACCCCGACTGCAGCACTGCATGCTGTAGGTCAGGGACCCCGACTGCAACACTGCATGCTGTAGGTCAGTCAGCCCGACTGCAACACTGCATGCTGTAGGTCAGGGACCCCGACTGCAACACTGCATGCTGTAGGTCAGGGACCCCGACTGCAACACTGCATGCTGTAGGTCAGGGACCCCGACTGCAACACTGCATGCTGTAGGTCAGTCAGCCCGACTGCAAAACTGCATGCTGTAGGTCAGGGACCCTGACTGCAACACTGTATGCAGTAAGGTCAGTGAACCCGACTGCAGGATCACTTGACACCCTATGTTATATAGTGAGCCCTGTTGTGACACTACACAGCACTGCGTGCTGTAGGTCAGTGAGCCCGACTGCAGGATCATTCACACTCTATATTGTGCAGTCAGTGGGCCCTATTGTGATGCTACTCATATTGACACCCTATATTGTATAGTTAGTGAGCTCTATTGCGTGAATATTGAACAGTACCCATTGCGCAGTGGCCTGTAGCCTGCTGCAGGACTATTGCACACTCTATATTGTGCAGTCAGTGGGCCCTATTGCAGGAACATTGAACAGTACACATTGCGCAGTGGCCTGTAGCCTGCTGCAGGAATAGTGAACACTCTGTATTGTGCAGTCGGTGGGCCCTATTGCAGGAACATTGAACAGTACACATTGCGCAGTGGCCTGGAGTCTGCTGCAGGACTAGTGAACACTCTGTATTGTGCAGTCGGTGGGCCCTATTGCAGGAACATTGAACAGTACACATCGCGCAGTGGCCTGGAGCCTGCTGCAGGACTAGTGAACACTCTATATTGTGCAGTCAGTGGGCCCTATTGCAGGAACATTGAACAGTACACATCGCGCAGTGGCCTGGAGCCTGCTGCAGGACTAGTGAACAGTCTATATTGCGCAGTCAGTGGGCCCTATTGCAGGAACATTGAACAGTACACATCGCGCAGTGGCCTGCAGCCTGCTGCAGGACTAGTGAACAGTCTATATTGCGCAGTCAGTGGGCCCTATTGCAGGAACATTGAACAGTACACATCGCGCAGTGGCCTGCAGCCTGCTGCAGGACTAGTGAACACTCTATATTGCGCAGTCAGTGGGCCCTATTGCAGGAACATTGAACAGTAAACATCGCGCAGTGGCCTGCAGCCTGCTGCAGGACTAGTGAACACTCTATATTGCGCAGTCAGTGGGCCCTATTGCAGGAACATTGAACAGTACACATTGCGCAGTGGCCTGCAGCCTGCTGCAGGACTAGTGAACACTCTATATTGCGCAGTCAGTGGGCCCTATTGCAGGAACATTGAACAGTACACATCGCGCAGTGGCCTGCAGCCTGCTGCAGGACTAGTGAACACTCTGTATTGCGCAGTCAGTTGGCCCTATTGCAGGAACATTGAACAGTACACATCGCGCAGTGGCCTGCAGCCTGCTGCAGGACTAGTGAACACTCTGTATTGCGCAGTCAGTGGGCCCTATTGCAGGAACATTGAACAGTACACATCGCGCAGCGGCCTGCAGCCTGCTGCAGGACTAGTGAACACTCTGTATTGCGCAGTCAGTGGGCCCTATTGCAGGAACATTGAACAGTACACATCGCGCAGCGGCCTGCAGCCTGCTGCAGGACTAGTGAACACTCTGTATTGTGCAGTCAGTGGGCCCTATTGCAGGAACATTGAACAGTACACATCGCACAGCGGCCTGCAGCCTGCTGCAGGACTAGTGAACACTCTGTATTGCGCAGTCAGTGGGCCCTATTGCAGGAACATTGAACAGTACACATCGCACAGCGGCCTGCTGCCTGCTGCAGGACTAGTGAACACTCTGTATTGCGCAGTCAGTGGGCCCTATTGCAGGAACATTGAACAGTACACATCGCGCAGCGGCCTGCAGCCTGCTGCAGGACTAGTGAACACTCTATATTGCGCAGTCAGTGGGCCCTATTGCAGGAACATTGAACAGTACACATTGCGCAGCGGCCTGGAGCCTGCTGCAGGACTAGTGAACACTCTATATATTGGACAGCCCGTGAGCCCTGTTGTGGAATGATTCTGTGCTTCATGTTCTGCAGTCAGTGAGTCCTGTGTTGGGACTGCATGGCGCTCCATACTGCACAGCCGGCCCCAGTGCAGGGCTAGTGGACAAAGAGCTATACAGTATAGTCAGGAAGCAATGCGGATACCCCAGGGGAGCCCTACTGTATAAGAGACCTATTGTATTACATCAGAGATCCCGACTTCAACAGCATTTGGTTTCCTGGGCATTCGTTACACTCCGCTCTGCCCTAAAGTTATGGTGTTGGATTACCCTGTATTTACGGTCTCATAAACGCGGCATGTATTTTTTTTTTTTAAAAAGACCAATTTTTCAAGAGGACGGCCCATTATTCTTACAGTGGGCAGGTTAGAGAGCGGGAGAAATAAATGGCGGTGTTCTCTGTAACGCCACCATACTTCCGTCTCCTAGCTGCTCTGGCACGCGCTATCACGGGCGAGCACATTTGCTGGAATTTGGGAGTTTGGTAGCACAGTGCTTTCATTTTGCTTTAAAAATATATGAAACGGTGGAATGGCTACAGCATTGCTTTGTGATGGTAGGATGTGGGAGTCATCTCACCAAGACAGGCCACCCCGGCTGGCCCGCCTGGACCTGGCTGTGCTGGGCACAGCATGTTCCCCAAATTCAGCGTGATTATATGAACGGGGCAGTTTCGGGCCCGGTTGCATGGGCGATGCCGGTGTGGGGCTCAAATCGTTGATTTAAAGTTTCATTTGGGTTTGGCTTTATCTCGGGTGAACTCATATGACCTCGCTCTAGTTTAGTTACATCGCTGATCCCCTCCCCCTCCCTTGCCTTCTCCAGCCTTCATGGACCTGTGGACTCACCACTATGTGCATTAGAATACAGCTGTGTTCCCATTCTGGGCAGATATGGTAGAGAATCTCAGCTAATACATGGCAAGGCTATGTAACTATGTAGTGCAAGCCAAGTTAGGAAGCAACAGAGCACTGTACAAGTAATTTGGGGTTAACAGAGGTGGGTCGGTGAAAGGGTGGCAAGTACCAGGCTGTGGTAGCTTGGATATCACATACTGCAGGAATGCTATATATTTAGGAGTAGCAGGTCCCTCGGTAGACTGTGATGACCGGCGTCCTGAGTTGCTTTCTGAACTGCAGGCGCGTTGGAGCAATCCCAATGGCCACCGGGATGGGGTTCCAGTAGGCTGAGGCACAGCAAGAGAAGGTCAGGTTCCTGCTCAAGTCTTTGCATGCCAGCTTTGTCTTGATCCTGTCAACGGTCTGAGTGCTAGAGGAGAACGTTCAGTCTGAACCCATACGTTTTGTGGCCAGGAAGGCTGGTCATGTCAGGTAGTAGTTGCCTACTATCTAATGCAGGCAATATTGAAAAGTATTCTGGGTGGGATGGGTAGATACTGTAATTCTCTTGGGAATGGGGGGGCATGTTGTCAAAATCTTGAAATTTTAATAACAAGATATTAACGAAAAGAAATCATGGTGTTGATCTTCGTAGAGTACCTGGCAAACTCATGATACGTTTATCCCAAACCTTAACGTGAGCTTATTCTCATTCCATCCACCAATCTGGGAGCACCAAATGCCTGGGAGACAAAGATGGCCACTTGAATGTACTGGGACGGGTTAAAAAGCAATTCTGCAGATTCCAAAAGTTGATGTTGCAGAAGAGGCAAGGGGGGGTGGGCGGGGGAGTTGCAAACTCCATACCTTCTGAGACCTGTTTTACACAAACTGCACGCCATTTAACACCCACGCCACTTAACACCAGTAAGGCCATTTAACACCAGTAAGGCCATTTAACACCGGTAAGGCTATTTAACACCAGTAAGGCTATTTAACACCGGTAAGGCCACTTAACACCAGTAAGGCCATTTAACACCGGTAAGGCCATTTAACACCGGTAAGGCCACTTAACACCAGTAAGGCCATTTAACACCAGTAAGGCCATTTAACACCGGTAAGGCTATTTAACACCGGTAAGGCCATTTAACACCGGTAAGGCTATTTAACATTTCATTGGTTTTCATAATGTTGATTGCCTCTGTTTTTCTAAAATTGCCATTTTTGCTCCCCTCATTATAGTGTTACTTTATTTGATGCATTCTTCCCACAGGTTACTTATATTTGACAACCTGGACAGGAAAGACTTCAAACCACCACCAAGGGGTGTGCGCGGCCTCGCGGTTGCCAGCATCAGTGCTCCTTGGCACCTTTCGAACCGGAGGTGATGACATCTGTACACATGCCTGGAGTCACCAACACCACTTCCCACAGTTCATTTTTCCATGGTCAAGAAAGGAATAACGTGCAGGAAATCTTTGTTGGCTTTCTTCTAAGAATGTCTCCTCTTAAGTCGGTCATTAAGCCCTGAAAGGAGTGCGACCAATCCATGTCTGTCTATGACCACTGCGTAGCTTGTGTGTGGGCCTCAGTAAGGACCATGGCATGAAAGAGAGCGGATGAGACGCTCAATGCACCTGATCCTGGCGAGGGAGCACATAGTGAGACTTCAATTTGCCCTTTGTAAAATTGCCACTCCAGAAAAATCTAGTCCAGAGGGCTCCCACATCTCTATTTCAGCACAGGAGACAAAGAACTCGGAATACTCTGAAGAAAACCCTGAGAAAAAGAAGAAGAAACAGTGCCATCATTCCAGATGTTAGTTCTCTCTTCGTTAACCTCTTTTAGAAAGTGGCACCAAAGGTCCTGTCATCAGTAAAGTTCTGACGACGACCCACCTTAGCTAGTTCTGGAACGTTCTGTGTCTAGATCTCTCTTGCGGCTTTCTGCTTCAACCCCAAATGAATGAGATTCCTTCCATTATGAAGGTCCATAAAATGTGCCCCCCTCAGTTAGCCAACGTGTGTGCTCTCTTGTTCCAGCTAAGAACAACTCTAGACTTTCCAAAACTTGCACTGGCATGCCCACAGCTTTACAATGGGAGAGCTGGCATCATCTGCTTTGTTGGCCCAAGTGCAGTCTTTTATGTCTTCCCTTTTGGAGCCACCAACATTGGTGCTGCTTCACTGGATGGCCTTGAGGCCAGGGTCTATCACATCCGTATCCACCGTAAACATTGAAGCTGAATTTGGTTGTGGTGAGAAGCAATCAATACCAGCTTGCGGGTCTCCCATTTTCACTCCCTTCAGCTAGCGTTGTGTTCAAAAATTCAAATGGTGGTGATTACGGCCCATCTCCATAGAAGGAAAATGCTTGTCTCCCTTAACCACAACTGTCTCCTCCATATCAGAGGAGATGGCTCTCAAGGTCCTCTCGGCCACGTGCAATGTTTTTTGATCAACCTCAAAAAGTATTTTCTGACTCCCGACACTCGCCTGCAGTTCATTGAAGCAGTCTAAGATATGGAGTAAGTCATGGCATCCCCCGGCCGGCCAGAGTGACGAGCAACCAGATCAGGTTATCTGTCTTTCAACCAAATATAGGAAATCCAGAAGGAGTTTCCTTGAGGATGTTAGTGCTTAAGATATCCTGCATCTTCATAGTCCTAAACCAATACTCTGCATGCAGTTGGCACTGTGACCCTGAGGACTCGGTGTTCCCAGTTCAACGGGGTCATGAGGGACATTATCTTGGTCCCCTTGAAAGCACCTGTGTTGGTGGGCATTGTCGCAAAACAGAGTGGGGATCAATGAGATCGGTAGGCCTAGGCAATGTTTAAATTACCTTTATTTATAACCAGCAAAAGAAAAAGGCTGAACTCAGGTCCATAATATAGCGTCTTCTCCTCAGATTGGAGAATAGGCAAAGAAACCGTTTCTCCAACCTGAGGAGGCTACTCCTTGGGCTAAGTAGGTTATAAGTCACTATCTCTTGAACCAAATATTCACAATATCCGTGATCCAAACCCTGCTTTCCACAGGGGATGGTTTTCCTTTCACTGTCTGCGGTAGGTTTAACACTTCTTCCGACCAGGTCTATAGGCAATGTATTTCTTCTTTACTGACTTCAGGCTACTCTCCGCATCAGGTGTTCTGCAAGGGTAGTCCTTGTGGTTTCCATCATGCTTTTAGATGGTTAACTAGTGTGTTTAAAGGGGAAAACTGCCTCTGATTCTTTGGCTCACTGCCCACCCCATAGATTTTCCTTCTAGCTACCCTCATCAGGTTCTGTTCTCGTCTCACTTCCTTGTTAACTCTTCTCCCTTTGTAATCCTATCTCCTTCCTTGTGCATGACTCCTAGCACCGCCTTCATTGTCCACTACTTGCTCCTCCCCCTCCATCACCACTGCCCTGCCAGATGGAGGGCCGATCAGTGGGACCATCCCACCCTGGTACTGCCTATCTAGGGGGCCCGCTGGACCTCTCCCTTTCTAAACCCTGTAGGGTTTCCTTTTAAGCCTTGGGGGTCTTTCTTTCACCAATACCTGCAGTTTTCCTAACCCCAGGCACTGGGGTACATCTCTCCCTACCCTCTATGGTATCCCTCTCCCCAACATCTGAGGTATCTCCCTCCCAACTCCTGAGGCATCTCTCTTGCCAACCGCTGGGATGTCTCCCTCCCCAACCTCTGGATGTCTCTCACCATAACCCCTAGGATGTCCCTCCCCCAAACTCTGGAGTAGCTGTCTTCTCAACCGCTAAGATCCTCTATTCCTAACATTTGAGGCAACACTCTCCTCCACCTTCCTTTGTTGTTCCCTCCTCATGTGTGCTCCTGTGCCACCTTCTCTATTCTCCTCCAACTCTCCCCTCACTGTCATCTCCTCTCCTCCAACTATCTCCAAATCACTCACTCCCTCTCCTCGAACATGTGCCTTTTCGTTGTCTCTACTCACTCAAAACTCTCAGGGTTCGCTATGCACTTGCTATACTCCCCCAGGCTATAGGTGGCAGGTTGTGGAGTCTCAACCTTACATCTTTGATAATCTGAGTTTCCCTTTGGGCAGTGTTTCCTCAGTTTTTTTGTATGTAACCCTGCCCCATTTCCCTCCACAGACAGAGGCATCTTTCCAGCTGTCCACCATCTTGAATCTTCAGAGCACCCTTTTTCTCAAGGGGGCCGTCCGGCGTTCACCAAGGCCGGATCGCTCTTATCTTCCGCTATGTGAATCTGCGTGGTAATGTATGGACCAATAGGAATTTGGGGCTTGCACCACGCTGTGCCCAGGAACAAGTACGTGCAGGAGCGGGGCATCGCCAAAGGATTGTGCCCTTCTGAATCTCTGTCTTGTGGGATGGGTTTTCATTACATGTCTCTCTGCAACTCTACCAGCTGCATTGGCCTTCTAAAAGGGGCCACAGCATCTATGCTGAACTTGTGATAGGTCCCTGCAAGGCTCATAGGTGGGGTCAGTGAACAACATGGTATGGTACCCACTCTGCCCAGTACAATGTCGTTTCATCGACAGTCGTTTTTTTAACAGGGATTTTTACGAAAACACTTTGACGAAAATCCTCATAAAATTTTGGGTGTGGAATTGGGAAAGGGCAGATAAAGGGTTGGGGGTCAGGAAGAGTTAAATATAGGTGGGGGACAGGGGGTTTGGGAGGAACCCCCCAAAAATAATAAATACAGAATTTCAATTACTTTTTTCAGCAAATTTTAAAAAACAACTGTTGATGATATGACATAGAACCCTCTTCCCTTGGCCAATGCATTGCATAGCAAGTGATGTCACCCAGCATCAGGGCATCCATGACCAACCCCCTTCTGAGGCTCCATTTCAGCAGCCATGGCCACCCCTCACACAAGTCACGACGCACCCTTGATGGGATTCACAGCTCATCTGCAGAATCTTTGAGTGCGCCATCCGTGAGAAGGTCAGGAGAAGTAATTTCACATCAACTGGCTGGCACCCAGGGCAGTTATTCTGGCATAGCCGTTGCTCTTGCCATCAAGCAGAGCGTTGAATGTGGTACCATCAAGCAGAGGGTTGAATGTGGTTGTTCTTGCGTAGCCGTTGCTCTTACCATGAAGCCGAAGGTTGAATGTGGTTGTTCTAGCGTAGATGTTGCTCTTACCATCGAGCCGAGGGTTGTATGCGGTTGTTCTAGTGTAGTCATTGCTCTTACCATCAAGCAGAGGGTTGAATGTGGTTGTTCTAGCGTAGCCGTTGCTCTTACCATCAAGCAGAGGGTTGAATGCGGTTGTTGTAGCGTAGCTGTTTCTCTTATCATCAAGCAGAGAGTTGAATGTGGTTGTTCTAGCGTAGACGTTGCTCTTACATCAAGCAGAGGGTTGAATTCGGTTTTTCTAGCATAGCCGTTGCTCTTACCATCAAGCAGAGGGTTGAATGTGGTTGTTGTAGCGTAGCCGTTGCTCTTACCATCAAGCAGAGGGTTGAATGCGGTTGCTGTAGCGTAGCCGTTGCTCTTACCATCAAGCAGAGGGTTGAATGCGGTTGTTCTAGCATAGACGTTGCTCTTACCATCAAGCAGAGGGTTGAATGCGGTTGTTCTAGCATAGCCGTTGCTCTTACCATCAAGCAGAGGGTTGAATGCGGTTGTTCTAGCATAGACGTTGCTCTTACCATCAAGCAGAGGGTTGAATGCGGTTGTTCTAGCGTAGCCGCTGCTCTTACCATCAAGCAGAGGGTTGAATGTGGTTTTTCTAGCATAGCCATTGCTCTTACCATCAAGCAGAGGGTTGAATGTGGTTGTTCTAGCATAGCCGTTGCTCTTACCATCAAGCAGAGGGTTGAATGTGGTTTTTCTAGCATAGCCATTGCTCTTACCATCAAGCAGAGGGTTGAATGCGGTTGTTGTAGCGTTGCCGTTGCTCTTACCATCAAGCAGAGGGTTGAATGTGGTTGTTGTAGCGTAGCCGTTGCTCTTACCATCAAGCAGCGGGTTGAATGCGGATGCTGTACCGTAGCCGTTGCTCTTACCATCAAGCAGAGGGTTGAATGTGGTTGTTCTAGCATAGACGTTGCTCTTACCATCAAGCAGAGGGTTGAATGCGGTTGTTCTAGCGTAGCCGTTGCTCTTACCATCAAGCAGAGGGTTGAATGTGGTTTTTCTAGCATAGCCATTGCTCTTACCATCAAGCAGAGGGTTGAATGCGGTTGCTGTAGCGTAGCCGTTGCTCTTACCATCAAGCAGGGGGTTGAATGGTCAGGGTCTCAGAGACCACATCACAACAATGCACTACAGCAGCAGCAAGATGGTCGGTGTGGTGGTTGCTCATGTTGTACAGGAAGATCACGGTCCTTTCATTTTCACCAAGAAGAAGACAGTGGCAGCGTGTCGCCTCTCCAGCAGTCTGTTCGCAACACAAGTGGAATCTCTGATTCGGCTGTGGGGGGTGGGGGTGCTGGACGGAGAGGTAGTGGAGGAGATCTTCGCTGTTTCAGGACTTAGCCCAGATCAACCTGCTTGCTTTATGAAAGAACTGAAATGCAAGATCTTGTTATCCAGGCAGTTCTCTGCAGAGGCTGCCCGGGGATGTACTAGGGTATGCAGTGTTTATATCGGATATTTATAAAGAATGAACATATATCGAATATTTTATTTCAAAACATTTTAAAGAGAATATTTTTTTTTGTTGCTTTTTTTTAATATAGCACTACGAACCCTGAGGCATCTGAGCGCTGCTTATTTCCCCCATGTGTGGTGTTTAATTATCAACCTGGGAAGGATGAAAGGCTGAGTTTTGACCCTGCCGGGATTAGAACCTGCATCGGCAGATTCTGTGCAGATGTCAAAGCGAGCGCTCTACCCGCTCAGCTATCTGACCAGTTAGAATGCACTTAGGTGTGTCGTAAAGAGTTAAATATTTTTGGGAAATGGTTGGAGGGGTTTTAGGAGTGGGAAACGAGGGTTTGGAGGGGACCACCCAAAAAAGTGCATTCTCTATAAAATCTTTCGTTATACAATATTCGATATATGTTAATTCTTTATAAAATATTTTGGTATAAAGACATGTAACCATGTACTAGTGCAGAGGGTGCCCAGGGGGCATGTACTAGTGCAGAGGGTGCCCGGGGGGATGTACTAGTGCAGAGAGTGTCCTGGGAGATGTACTAGTGCAGATGGTGCCTGGGGGATGTACTAGTGCAGAGGGTGCCCGAGGGGATGTACTAGTGCAGAGGGTGGCTTGGGGCATGTACCAGTGCAGAGGGTACCTAGGGGGGATGTACTAGTGCAGAGGGTGCCCAGGAGGGATGTACCAGTGCAGAGGGTGCCCGGGGATGTACTAGTGCAGAGGGTGCCTGGGGGGATATACTAGTGCAGAGGGTGCCTGGGGGATGTACTAGTGCAGTGGGTGACCAGGGGATGTACTAGAGCAGCGAGTGCCTGGGGGATGTACTAGTGCATAGGGTACCTGGGGGCATGTACCAGTGCAGAGGGTGTCCGGGGGGGGATGTACTAGTGCAGATGGTGCCCGGGGGGATGTACCAGTACAGGGGGTGCCTGGAGGATGTACTAGAGCAGCGGGTGCCTGGGGGCATGTACCAGTGCATAGGGTGCCAGGGGGGGATGTACTAGTGCAGAGGGTGCCCGGGGGGATGTACTAGTGCAGAGGGCACCTGGGGGATGTACTAGTGCAGAGGGTGCCTGGGGGATGTACTAGTTCAAAGGGTGCCCGGGGGATGTACTAGTGCAGAGGGTGCCGGGGGGGGGGGGGGTTGTAGTGCAGAGGGTTCCTGGGGGATGTACTAGTGCAGAGGGTGCCTGGGGGGGCATGTACTAGTACAGAGGGTGCCTGGGGTGATGTACTAGTGCAGAGGATGCCCGGGGGGATGTAGTAGTGCAAAGGGTGCCTGGGGATGTACTAGTGCAGGGGGGTGTCTGAGAGATGTACTAGTTCAGAGGGTGCCTAGGGGATGTACTAGTGCAGAGGGTGCCGGGGGTATGTACTAGTGCAGAGGATGCCCGGGGGGATGTAGTAGTGCAAAGGGTGCCCGGGGGGATGTAGTAGTGCAGAGGATGCTCTGGGGATGTACTAGTTCAGAGGGTGCCTAGGGGATGTACTAGTGCAGAGGATGCTCTGTGGATGTACTAGTTCAGAGGGTGCCTAGGGGATGTACTAGTGCAGAGGGTGCCAGGGGTATGTACTAGTGCAGAGGGTCGTGGGGGCATGTACTAGTGCAGAGGGTGCCCGGGGGGATGTATTAGTGCAGAGGATGCTCTGGGGATGTACTAGTTCAGAGGGTGCCTAGGGGATGTACTAGTGCAGAGGGTGCCAGGGGTATGTACTAGTGCAGAGGGTCGTGGGGGCATGTACTATTGCAGAGGATGCTCGTGGGGGATGTACTAGTGCAGAGGATGCCCGGGGGGATGTAGTAGTGCAAAGGGTGCCTGGGGGCATGTACAAGTGCAGAGGGTGCCCAGGGAGGGGATGTACTAGCGCAGAGGATGCCCGAGGAGTAGGTACTAGTGCAGAGGGTGCCCAGGGGCGTGTACTACTGCAGAGGGTGCCCCGGGGATGTACCTGCACAGAGGGTGCCTGGGTGAGGTACTAGTGATTGCCAGGGCACTTGGGTTTTGGGTAGACATTCCCCATCTTTCATCCGATTCATTGGTTGCTGAAGAGGGTGAAGAAGTGGACCAGGAAACACCTTCATTGCTTCAGACTAGGTGCCCAGCACCTGGGACCTGATCCTGCAGGAATGCTGGGTCGCCTTCCTTGCAGGATCCCTCAAACTGATGCAGGCCAGCAGCATAAGGCTTGACTCCAGTGCCAGGACACTGGGGCTCCATGCTTGGCTACTGAGTGGTTTTGGTAGACACATAACAGCAATAATAGGAATAATCATATTTGGTGTTTTATGTAATGCATCATACTAGAAAGTCTGGTTTCAGAGCACGTGGTGGTAGGTGCTTGTAATTACCATGATTATGGAGGAGGACATTATGTCTCCTCCATTTTAGGGATTCTCCAAAGAAAAGGACACCTTATGGATAAGGCCATCCTTCCTCCAGATAGTGTCAAAGTTCCATCTACAAGAGAAGATCCATCTTTCTTACCCACGGCCTCTTCCTTGAAGCTCGTTGAAGGCTGAAGAGTGCTCCACAGAGTGGACTTCATGCACTAAATTTCTATGGGCCTCATTACGAGAATCGCGGGAAAAACGCAGTCCGTGTACCCTCGACACCGCAAATAGCAGCTGATTATGATAGCGCGAGCACGCGCAAATGCCGATGCCGGTAATGGCTGCACCGCCATTCCGCTAAAGACCCCCCAACCCCCTGATAGCGCCATCACGGGACCTGCCTCCATCCAGGAGCAACCCCTTAATAACGGACCCGGCAATACCATCATGCAAATACCGGGTTCGTAATACCGGACCTGGAAGTAACGTCATTGCGCCAGAACGGGAAATGCGCCGGCGGCCATCTTAAAAAACTCAGTCCATTGCAATCCTCATAACACAGCACAGGTACAGAGTGGAGAGCAGGGCCAATCAACCCATCATGTCCAAGGCTACCCGTAAGTCCACCCCCAGCATGCGCAAGAAGCGCTTCTCCGACGAGGATCTTAATATGCTGGCAGACACGCTGGCAGGCCTTGCGGATGAGGTGTTTGCCAATAACCTCAAACGCGAAAGCACAACTGCGCAAAAAGTAAATATGGGAGGAGGTGTGTAGCATTCATAGTATCTATCTGTGCTCTGTGCACCCAGCACAGATAGTGGAATACAGTGATGTAATTTAGAATTATATGGGACATGTGTGTTCCAATAGCTTCCGTTGGGATTACAGGATTGGAGAACCTAACTGAAAGGATGTTACCTATTTAGCTCCTGCCTTTCTTACTTAACTTGCCCTGTAGCATATGAATAAACTTACTCCTTTCATACACTCAAGTCTCCAGTGCTTTACCTGATTCCTGATGACTTCATACCTTATTCCAATACTACAAATGGTGACGAGGATGGGATCAACAGGTGTTTGCTGATTCCAGATATCTGATATATATATAGCCTGTTGAACCTAAGATATAAAGGACCCATTTGTGTTTGATGAAGGTCCCATGAATAGACTTAAAAGCATTATGGAGAGAGAACCAGCTGAAGATGTCTCCTGGTCTGCTATGATTAGCCCAGCAGTGACAATGCCCAGCACCAGTTTCCTGTGAGAGATGAATTCATTAATTAATCTGCGCAAGGTATAAGGCCTGCTCTATTTTATCAGGCAGCCAGCACACAACGCCAGCTGATAAGACCAACTCTCTGAGATTAAGGTACTGTGAATGCTTTGTGGGTATTGCTGGAGTGCGCAGCGTGATGTTTTACAGGACGGTGCGTCGGTGTGCCCAATGTACTGTGTTTGGCTTTTATCAGCCGTTTATATTTAATCTGCATGCCGTTTGAGTTAAGCTTATCTAGGATCCCCTGCATGTGTGGAAGTTACTGCAATACTTTAAGCAGTGACCGTTGATATGGTCGCTCTGCTCCTGTCTGCACTCAGTGTTGGTCATGATCTGAATGATGATGTCATGACCATTGTACAGAGTACTGGCAAACTTGGAATATCAAAATTGTTTCTTTTACCTTCGTTCAGAGCCACAGACTGGTGTTGCTGCGTATCAATAGTCAGTGAAGCGGAGGATTAGAGGAAAGGCCATCACTGCGTGAGATGGAAGGAACAGTTCTGTTCGGATGTTCCTTTTATTTCATGAGACGTTTACTGCATCGGAAAGTTTTCGGCGGACTTCTGTTGGACCATTTACACAATGAATATATTACGATCCGTGTGTGCACTATGGGAACCTGATTTGTTGAGAACTACAACGAGGACACAATGCGCAGCACGAAGGCCGGTACGTGTGATGAAATTCAATCAGCACGTATATTTGAAGGAACGTTTCGAACACCAGAAATTGCGTCTTCTGTTTCGACAGTTACGATTCAAGTAGTTGAATTTAAAGTAGTGAAAATAAGACCTGATGCCACGGTTTGTTATACGTTCCATGGAGATGCCCTGTTTTCTTTAGCGTATTACAATTTTTATCAGCAATAAATAAACGGGGCACCGTGGCAACAGCAATGTGTCACGTTCCGTGTTGGAGGATCATTAAAGGTACTGTTTTTTTCCCCTCTGTTTATCAGCATTGATACTACGTGCAATATATACAGTTACAGGGCAGCACGTAGAGAATTACTATGATTTGGTGTTTGCTGCGGATATTCTGAAATTCATGGACATTTTGCTTTTTTAATGCAATGTTATGTTTTTAATTTCTTATGGGATTTAAATACAGAATATTTATTTGCTGTTTCCTGTTATACAATGTATCAATATTATTTATGAATTAAGCAGATGTATTTTATTGGAATGAATACTGCCACAATTATATGGAATGGTATGTGCAAATATATGGAAGGGTGACTGGGTGAATGATTGCTGTGAATGATTGCATTTTCTGTTTGAGAAAGCGCATGATCTATGCATAATAATTTATCCATTGAAACAACACTAATGAACAGCACAAATGAAAATTGATTATTTATATATTTTTATTTGTAGTGTCTAACTATTTTACAGATCTTGGCTTGGAAGGTTTGGTCTAACTTGGCAACATCTTATAGTAGTAGAAAAGAAAAAAAGAAGTTGATTCAATCAATACATTGAGTCCATTGAGTCGCGTCTCACCAGGTATGGGGTTTAGCCAAGTACAAGACCCCTTAATAGATAGTATGAAGTATAAGTAACCTGGAAAAAGACTGCGCCAAATTTTTGCAGAGTAAATTCATTGCTCAAAAAGAAATTGCCCTTATAACTGATGACACGTGTTTCGGTCCTCCAAGGACCTTTTTCAAATCAGGGCTATTGATTTATCTTAACATTATATAATCATAGAACAAATGAAAACATAACAAAATAGTCACATTGGTAGACGTGTATATATCAAAAATAAAACGACCAAGTGAGATTGAATAAGCATCCAAAGGAAGAGCGTAAATACATGAAACGTACATGGATATCAGAAATAAAAAAACAGACAAAAATGGGTTGGGGAATGAAGGGGCGAAGAAAGCAGGGGTGAGATTTGGAGAGAGGTAGATACAAAGCAATTGTTAGTTGTGAAGCATTTAACAAAGTATAAGCATTATTACAATCATTTGTGTTTGTTCATATCATCAAATGTATGAAAATAAGTTACCTTGTAGTCATGTAAGGTGCCCCCGTCACATAATGTGAAAAATAAGCTTCCAGATATTGAACGGGTAAATCCCTGTAATTGTAAAATGGATTCATATACAAATGGTTGTACACGGACATGCTGTCCCCAGACCTAAAGAGAGGCCAGAACTAGCAGGTCCACCCTGCATGTGCCAACTGCCACCTTGGGATATTCATGATTGGCACATTGTGTGTGGGATGACAATGGGCGAGGGGGGAGGTGGTGTTGGTGATGTTTGGGGGTGTTAGGGGAGTGTGGGGGGTGTTGGAGGGGTATGAGGTTTTGGGGGTATGGAGTGTTGGGGGGGTATGGGGTGTTGGGGGTTTTGGGAGTGGGGGAGGGAGGAGGGTGTGTGTGAGGTGGAGGGATGAAGCACAATATTGTCAAAATGTCAATACACCCGATGTGTTAAAAATCATATCAAGACTGAACATTGTTCATTTTGTGTGTGTTTATCAATTCATGACAGCGCACAGTGCCCACCTCCCCACACACCCTGTGTCCATGTCCACAACATCCCATTGCCCAGTGTCGTACTAACACAGAACCATATCCATCCCTGTGGTTCAGAAGACATCGTCAATCACTGATTGGCGCACAGCACGGCCATCTTGTGCATCACGAACTGCCAGGGGTGCTGGTCCTCCTCCATCATCATCCTCACCCGGTGCATGCAGGTCAATGTCAGGTGGCAGCGGTAAGTTTCTCCGGATGCACATGCAGTGGCGGCTGCTATTATAGGGCGGAAGGGCACCACCCCCCCACCTAGGAGCCCCCACCAGGTGTGAGTGTTAAACAGATTCAGAAGATTAGATTAAGTTCTTCTGAATCTGTAGCAGCACGGGGGCGCTGTGGGAACCATTACCTTCTTATTGTTGCAGCCGGCCCATGAATAGGCTTCCTATTCATGGGCTGGCTGCAACAGCGGGGCGCGTCCCATTTTACATTGTTCTTGCCCATAGTAAAGTGCGTGGAGCTCATAGCTCCACGCACTTTACGTAACCTTTTTAAGTAGGAGGCTGGCGGGGCGCTTCAGGGGTGGCCCCGCCAGCATCACTATTTGTGCAAACAGCATACCAAAGATCTATCTAGTCTCCCTCCTTCCCTCCGTCCCTCCCTCCCTTCCATAGATACAGTAATGTCATTGGCTATTTGCCAATGGCTGGCAAACAGCCAATGACATTACTGTATCTATGGAGGCAGCCAATCACTTGAGTGTGGGGGTGGGCCGATGATGACTCATGGTGGCACGCTTCTCCCCCCATTCTTTCATCCTCGTGATTACGTCTTGGTGTGTTTATGCTGTGCTGCCCTGCCCTGCCCACGCTCAACCTGAGAGAAAGGCAGCGCAGGCCAAGTTTTCCCTCCGACTCGCAGTAAGTAACTTCTTTAGCCCGGCCTGTGTACTTAAGGAAGGGTGACGACCACTTCTTATTAAAAGTGACATGCTGGCACGTTTTTATTTGCTCTAAAGATAGTTGCGGGATCTAAAAGAAAGTTCTGTTTACCCGGCGGTAGGATGTAAAGCTATTTCAAACACACGTATAATCCGGGTCCTCGACGGCAGTAATGACCATGAATGCAAACACTGCCTGCGCAAGTTCTATAATAATCGCTTTGAGCCACGTACTGTACTTAGTGACACTAAGTACAGTACGTGGCTCAAAACGATTATTATAGAACCTGCACAGGCAGACGCGGGTTAGACGGCAGTATGTAGCTTCTTCTGGCATATCACTAGTTATTGTGTAGGGAATTCTGTACATTGCTTATTGTCATCGTGCGTAATATGAAGCGTACCTCTATCTGTACATGTGTGGGGTCAAATAGCAAACACTCACGTTTACACACTGTTGAAGTGGGAGAATGGAAAAACAGGCTCCCGTCCTTCCCCTCTCGCGCCTGGCCTAAAGGATCACGGCCCAGGCACCCGCCACGAGAAGAGTTTGCCCATCTACCAGACGACCAAATACCCTGGTACAGGAACATACGGATGTGTCCATCTGCCTGCCCAGCAGCCCGCCCTGCCCATGCCGACACCTGCGGCACGGATCAACTAGACTAAAACCTACACGTCGTTAGAGATGCCATGACGACCTAGCCAACGGTCAGCACACCTGTGCCAATATACACACTGGACACTCCCGCACCAATCTACACGAAGAATATACTCAGTGCTATGACGAAGGCGACAGACATACTCACGGACGTGCATCTTTATTATTTTCCACATAGGCTCTCAAAATGCAGAAACGCAAGACGCATCATGAACTCATCTAAAGAGCTTGCTTACGCTTCTCCTAAACCCATAAGACAATATGATACTATAACCTAAAGCGCCTGTGCACCAAATGGTTCCACCTATACACCAGGCCTAAGTAGGCCGCAAGCAAGAGCTTCCATGGACGTTAAAAGAACAAGAGTCAGGTTGCTGATCCTGCAGAATGAGCCTGGCGAAAGCAGACAGCCAAGGTCGTAATGTTGCAAACCCACATTCCGAAAGCAGACCATCAAGGGCACGATGTTGCAATCTCGCACGCCGCGCACCAACGTTAAAATCACACCTGCAAATTAAACCAGGCACACAGTGGAAAAACAATATTAATTGTGCAGAATTCTGCCTCAAACACGGTCCCACCTCACGTGACCAAGCCGAACCTGACAGGATGCCAAGCCCAGGAGGAAGAAGGCGTCTGGATCCCTCGTTACAAGACACAGGCAGATACACTTAAAAGGCTCAATGGACATCTGCGACAGTGGGAGTAGTCGGCCTTCCAGCTCATGAATAAGTCCTCACATTGTCTGCACGTACTCATAGTGAAACATTGTTGCAAATGACAGGTACACCGAGAGCTGGGAACAGCGATGGTCCCAGGCTGGGAAGCTCACGGGCGCACCAATCAGCGCATGGGGCTCTTATCACTGACGCCATTAACATTAACCAATCATCAGGAGTCTTCATGTAACAATTCTCATGTATCTAATTGTAGGGACAACCCAGATATATCACCTGACTAACCCTTGTCCACTAATATTGTTCTCTATACGTATGCTATACTAACCCTACCACTCGAGTAACCAATTAAGAGTGGCAATAGGTTTTTTTGCTAACTTTCTAAGGTGACGCAAGTAGCGCGTCATACTAAGGTAAAAAGGGCCTGCGAGCCCCACGATTGTGTGTGTGTCAGGACGGACGCGTACGATCCTTGACCCATCCCTGCCGTTTTTGTCTAATAAACAGCAGAGTCACCTTGCTTCTTGCGTGTGTCTCATACTCTATCTCTTCTGGGATATACGGGAGGAATTGGAGCCTCCCTGCCCGGAGGTCTGCGGACGGCCCGGCCGACCCGGGCAGAATTTTCCCCCCGACAAGTTGGAGGCACTGCTGAGATCTGTTTAAGATCCGCCTTTTTATTTTTACTTTTTCCAGGCACTCCAGTTGCAAGGAGGCCCGGCGGCGCGGCCCCCTCTGCCGTCGCCCCCTTCTGAGGACTACAGGACCATCGCGGAGCTGCGAGAAGACCGGACAGCGCAATCCGGATATTGGCCCTCGGGAGCCAGTTGAGAAGTATCCCGCCCGCGGTTGGCGAGTGTCCAGACGTGGTCCAGACGAGGGGAGGTGACGAGCCGCTTGGAGGGGTGCATGCAGTCGAGCGGCCCCGCATCAAGAGAACTTGGTGAGCATGCTACGCACAACAAGCAATGTGAAATTGTGAGGGAGGGGGGAGGAATTAAATACGGGACGGGGAGGTGTTGCACAGGTGCGCGGCGAAGGTTTGACAATTTAGTGTTGGAAATGGAATGAATGGTAACCGAACAAGTGCGAGAGCAGTCGGCTACGTTACGCGAAGGGGGGGGCGGAGCACGAAAACATCACGTGCGGCCGCTCGTAGACACTGATTGGCCTAGGTCACGACTACGTGTAAGGGTGTGTGTGTGTGGTTTCCTACGATTTGGCATTAATTGATCAATGAGTAGATGAGGATCCCTATTGTTCGAGCAAGACACTCGATAGGTAGATGACGTTTCCCTGTAGGCGGTAGCTAGTTAGTTGCCCAATACGGAAGATAATTGGCTGGTTAAGCCCTCCTGTCGAGGGGCGTATCACACGCGAGGCGACGCAGCGTGCGCAGTCCGATTATATTATTGATTTGATTACCTTGTTCCAGGAGTGACAGGAAGACAGCTGTAAGGTTAACGGGGGTAGATTGCAAGTGTATTTTGAACTTAAAGAATATATGAAGAACTTACCAGTAGCTCGAAGAGATCGGTGACGTCACCAGTAGGGCTTACATAGGATATTGCGAGCACAAGGCATCTTCGTTTTGAGAGTGGTGGGGAAGAGAAGTGTGGTAAGGGAATGGAAACGGAGATAAGCGGTAAATGAGTTGATCGGGGAAAGGCGAAACAGGGAACGTGGCTGCGCACGGAGAACGCCGGCCACGGCAAGTGTAGAAGGGGGAGGAGAACGTGAAAATAGGACGACTGTATAAGAACGTCATAAGGGGTACGCAGCCGCAGGGGGCTACGTGCGCCTCGGCCGCAGGGGGCCGTAAGGGTGTTGTATAAAGGAAGAAAGACAGAAGAAAATATAAAAATGTAACATACTATATTTTTTATAATTTTCCTTAGCGGACTATCGTAAGTCCCCAAACTTACGGGGCCAGGTAACGATATAAGGCTGTATATTGTAAACTACTAGTGAGATAAACTGCTACCAGATAGGGGAAGGGTAGCAAGTGGAGCACTACTATGTCATACAGGACAGGATCGGGAGGGTGGGGGAACACCCTCATTACCCCACTACAACACATATGCACAACACTGCCACCCCATAGGGAGAAACTGATTAAGTATAGCATAGAATGGACCCAGGGGACGGATAACAAAATGCTAACACCGTGGCCGCCTAACGGTAGCTTCGATCCATATGCCCAACATTCACTATTAAACCATCTGCACAATACATATAAAGGGAAGAAGTTGGCAAACCACGTGGAGGTGTTTAACTTATGGAGGATGTTCCAAGGGTCCCGACAGGACCAAATGGAATGTTCACTATGGGGGAAATACCGGAAGAAAAAGAGATTAAGGAGGAAGGAGAGGATGGGAAACAGGGGAGTGAGGACCCAAAGAACACGGGGAACAGAGGAGAGGGAGGAGAAAAGAATAATACAACGGATGAAATAAAAAAGGAACCGAGCAACGATATACCCCTAGCAAAGGGAGTGAAAACAGAGGGAAGGGGGTTGTACCCTTTAAGAGAATTAGGAGAAATAGAAAGAGGACAGTTAAGGGCGGCTGAGGGATACTCGAACCCGGCATACAGCCCTCCACCATATGTAGCTCATAGGAAGGTGCCAGAAGGGGAGGGGAGGACTGGAGAAGACCAGACTGTGGAAATAGGAAATGATGAGTGGGTAGCTGCACAGATATTATTAAAACTACGAGGTTCATTAACAGGAGAAGAGAAGGAGGTAGTAAAGAAAACAGACGAGGATAATGCCAGGGAGAGTGAAATGAGGGGGGAAGAGCTGTTAAGACAACAGGAAGAGATTTTGGAGGAACGACTAGCAAAATTAAGGGATGAGCAGAATGAATTGATCAAGCAGCTTGAGAGGGAGGAGAGAGAGAGAGAGAGCGAGGAAAAGGAAAGAAGTTAAGAACGAATTGGAAAAAATAAGGGAACGAACTGAGGAGCAAAGGAGAGAAGCTGAAAGGGTAAAAGCAGCAGCAGAAAGGGTATCAAGAGCAGTGCTGCGAGAAAAGAAAAGGGAAGAAGAAGAAAAAGAAAAAGAAATGGCACTGTGGAAGAGGAGGTTACTATCAGAAACAACTAAGAAATACAAAGAAGGGAGGGTGACAGAGAGTATAGTAGAAAGAGAAAGGGTAAAATGGGAAAGGATGAAAGAATATTGGAACAGATGAGAAGTGAAGTGATGGAGGAATTAAAAAGGAAAAGGGAGGAAAATAGTAGGGAGAGGGAGAAGAGAAATGAAGGAGAAAGAGAAGATAGGAGAAGGGAGAGTGGAGCATGGGGGGATGTATATAGAAACACAGAAGTAGCAACAACATCAGCACAAAGGGGAGCGGTTGATAAAGAAGGAAAAGGAGAACTGGACCTAATAGACTTACAAACAGTAACGATCAAGGGGAAAAAGACCGAGTGGGGGGTGCCGTTTATGACTGGCTTTTGTAGTGAGGAAGAAGAAGGAGTGGAAAAGGAAGGAAGAAACAGTGAAAGGGAAAGCTTAGATAAACTATACATCACCCGGACCAACACAGACTCACCATGGATCAGTAGGAGAAAGGATGAGCTGGGGAGAAGTGAGGAGGGAGAGCAAGGAATAGCGGAGAGACAGGCACATGAGGCCGCACCATCCCCATCCCCATCACGCCCTACCCCATCGCACCCTACATGCTCAACCACCTCACGCTCGTTACGCAAAATAAAACTCGCGCCCTTCACAGACAAACTGACACCCTATGCATGTCGGCTTAGAGACCTCCCTAGTCGCAGGCAGGAAATACGAATACACATGCCCACATTAAATACAGGAAATTATGGTAGAAGGGGAAAAGATGGAGAAGAAAGAGTTACGAGCAGGGGAAATATGGACGAAGTTGAAGATGTAGAAGAAAGGGAAGAAGAGGAAGGGTGTGAGGACTCGATATTATGGAACACAAAGGGTGAAACGAGACATAACTTAATGCCACTTTTGGAGAGAGGAGGGGTTAGACCACAGTATGTCCCTTGGAAGCATACCGATAAAGAAAATATAAAATGCAGGCTCCCATCATTAAGTGGAGGTGCGGGTAAGTGGATATATGAAATGGAAAAACACACCGCAGGACAGAAACTGGCAGTAGGAGATGTAAAGGGCCTTTTAATATCAATATTAGGGGATAGAGCGGATGACATTTGGAAGAGAGCGGGATTCCATGGGGTAACAATAACAAACACATCGCATGATGGGGCACCACTCGCAAACTGCAGACATGCACTATGGCAGGCACTGAGGGTACAGTACCCAGACACATCAGACATAGGAGCAATTACCTCCCGCAAGATGCGTGAGAACGAAGATCCTGTTGATTATATCCAGGAAATCCAAGAGAAATGGCGCATGGAAACTAGAGAACAATGGGATAAAACACCAGCAATATTTTACCATATACTGGTACAAGGGCTCCCAGAAGGAGTTCAGAAACAACTAAAGAAAGTAGTGGGAATGGAAGCAAAACCATGGCCAGAAATACAACTGACTATAGTGCATCATTGCAGGACATGGCAAGGAAAAATGAACAAAAGGAAGAGGACAGGAAAACGGAAGAGGCTAAACTAGTACAGAAAAAGCTTACTAAATACACAATGGAAGGGGCACTAATAACTACGCCTACAACAATGACCCAAAGCCCCACACAAGTAGTGGCTGCACAAGATTCCTCCCAAATACCACCTTCACAGACTATAACACAACAGGCGCCGCCAATCCAACCATACACGACAAACATGGGAGGAGGACATACAATGGCAGGAGCTATAATTATAATTATAACAGGGGGAGAGGAGGAATTATGAGAGGGAGAGGATACGGATATAACACCCAACAGCAGGTGGGAGGACTTAGAAATTCCTACCCCACAGGGCAACCAGTATACCAGGACAACACAGGGAGCTTTCCATGGCAGATTAGGGAACCACTGGTGTGTTGTGGACTATTAGGGCACATGTCACGCACGTGTAGAGTTAGACCAGGAACACCATCATGGAGTGAACAGGGACAACCAAGGCCCTCACAGGAACAGCAGGGCCTACAACAACAGCAGACGTTGCAACAGGGAAATGAACAACAACAACAATTAACACAACAACAGCCACAAAAATATTCACTGCCGCAACAACAGGTAGCGATGACACAACAACCCCAAGCACAACAAACACAACTGGGCAGGGTGACGGTTTTGGGACACAACCCTTACACCGGAAATGGCCAGTCGTTGTACCCCCAATAGGACAGGCCACAGACGGCCTTGGTGTGTCCCATCCTGTCAGTAACACCTAATAGTGCGGAGGAACCACGCATAGAGGTAACGATAGGTGACAAAAAATTATCATTCCTTGTTGACACCGGGGCGACCCGGTCTTGCATAAGGGAAGGTAAATTTAGGATGTCAGGCGAAGCCATGAACACCCAAGGATTCTCTGGGGCTAGGGGGTTGGTTCCCTTTACTGATAACATTCCCTTATCTATTGGAGATTATGATCTGTCAGTTCCACTTCTATATTATAGTGCCTCACCAGTAAATATACTGAAGAGACATAATGAACAGGTTGAATATGACGATCTCCTTTACTGAGGACGGCATAATTTGCTCTACTCCAGGGATTAACTGTCATGATCTCTGCTTCCAAAAGGTCAGGGTTTTCCCAACTCCCTTGGAAGCAGATCCATAACCCAGGTTCCGAGTGCCAACCAGTCCCAATTGGGACCTTTTGGACCCAGTCCTGGCGCCAGTGGCACCAGGCTCATAAATATGCCCAGTCCCAGCGCTGGAAGCGCCGGCCTCATAATGCTTGGGTGGACTTACCTTCAGCAGACCATGCTGCTTACTTGCCTGCCAGTTGAGCCTCTGATCCTCTTCTGTTTGGAACTACTTTTCCTGTTGGGTGGGGCTGGAGCCACTCCCTAGATTCAGAACACTGGAACTCTTCTGGAAGACAGGAACTCTTTTCTTACCAGGAACTCTTTTCTTACTTAGGCGTGGCTGCGGAAGGAGACACCTAAGCACTACAGGAGGCTATTTAAACCACACCCGGTGGATGAATCTTGCTTTGCGTTATTCTGCAACCTCTGCAGCAGAACGCTCATCGTGTCTTCTGCATCCGGTCCTGGGCCTAAGGAAAAAGGCTTACCATCCTGAATCCAGTCTTCAGCAACACCTATAAAGACAAGAAAGAACAGGTTAGCATTCCGGCATCTGAAAGGCAAAGGCTTACCATCCTGAATCCAGTCTTCAGCAACACCTATAAAGACAAGAAAGAACAGGTTAGCATTCCGGCATCTGAAAGGCAAAGGCTTACCTACTCTTCGGCGCTGCAACCCGCATCTGAAAGACAAAACAAGGTGCTTTCAAAGACATTGGGGAACTTTAATACTCACGTGCCATGACTCCTTTCCACATCTAATCCAGTGGGTATTCCGGCACCCTGCAGCCGCTCCGAACTCGTACCTGCAAAATAAAAAGACAGTTAGAGCGCATAGTGAAGCAGGCAACAAGCGCTTACTTACGTGCTTCCAGGCGCTTCTATTCATCACACGGGCTCCATCTTCAACTCACTTCAGCCCGTCATCCGCCATCGCCGGAACCCTGAAAAACAAGAGACATCATTACTAAAGACTTTAAAGACATTTGAATGACTCGAAACTTACCGTTCGTGCAGTAAACGACGGACAGCAGTCCTCTGAAGTCAAGAGGCCTGCGCTACCTATCCAGTGAAGAAACTGGTTACAGCACCCTGCCCCGAGGCAGATGGAGAGCTCGGCATTCACTTACCTAAGGTGAGAGCGTTAACCTTTGGGGGTCTACAGGAGAGGAGAAGAGGAAAGAGATAGGGACACCCCAATAACCCCAGTTCATTAACCCCATATTTTCTATCTGCAGACATCTTACTCTACACGTCAGGCATACAGTGCACAGAGGTCCAGCCCAAAGAGCCAACCGGGTGCTACACATCACCTTTGAAGATACGGTAGTCACCCAGTCAAGACCGGCGCCTCTGCGAGAATCAGGTGAGCGTTACAGAACGCAAAGCCTACCGCAAAACTCTCGCCCAGGCGCTATGGAAACCTCGGATACTGACCCCCTAGCCCGGTTACTTGGGGAACTAAGGGCAGAAGTGCATGCAGCTCGTCAGGAAACGAATGCTCTAAGAAGGGAACTAATTATTTCCAAGGAGAGAACAGACAATCTTGCTAGACAAGTGCTACAGTCACAAGCCGGACAGACCCCGTTACCCGCATCAGGGGCAAATCTTCCTTCAACATCCTCTATGAATCCAGTGCAGATCAACCTACCTGGGAATGTACCTCTGGCTCCGCCCGAACGATTTTCTGGTGACCCAAAGAGGTTTGCAGTATTTATCAATCAGTGCCGGTTGCACTTCTTATGCCGGCCAGCAGCCTTTCCAACTGATCAAGCTAAAGTAGCTTTTGTACTTTCGTACCTTAGTGGCAATGCGGCAGACTGGTCGATCCCTCTAGTTCATCAAGATGATCCGGTTCTCCATGATTTTCAAGCCTTTCAGCTTAGTATGGAAAAACTGTTCGCAAGACATTCACAGGGGCAGGCCTTGGACAATGAGCTTCTTTCATTGCGACAGGGTAATCAAGACCTTTTGGCTTATATTGCGTCTTTCAATAGGCTAATAGTGGAAACTCAATGGCCTGAGGACAAAAGGATTACGCTGTTTTATAGAGGTCTACGTGGAGAGCTCAAAGACGTTTTAGCCCAAGTAGTGAATCCCCCACAAGACTGTTCGGATTATATAGACTTGGTCGTTCAAATAGATCACAGGCTGCAGAACAGGAAGGCCGATCGTTCCAAGTTTGATGCTCGAGTATTTTCCAAACCGCCAACTCCTTCCAAAGGAGTAGACTCCGGGGAACCCATGCAAATAGGGGGTCTGAAAGGTCCTCTAACACAAAGGGAGCGGGAAAGGAGGAAACAGTTGCAATTATGCCTATATTGCGGAAACTCAGGGCACTTTCTTCGAGACTGTCCGGTGAAACCTGCCAAGAAGGCAGTAGGAGCTGCAGTTACCAAAGTTACAAACTCTGAGCAGGGAAACGACCTCGCCCGACAAGAATAGAGGTCCTCTTGCCGAGCGTGAAAACCAGTTCCGTGACCTCGCATTTCGTGATACCTATGGTCCTCATTAGCCCTGATAATCCGGATCGATTACATGCAATTGAAGCTTACGTCGACAGCGGTGCCATCGGCAATTATGTGGATCATGAAATGGTTTTGAGGATGAATCTAACTTTTTGTCCCAAGGCTGTAAAGGACGTCATTACTACGGTGGATGGTACGGAGATAGCCTCCGGGCCAGTAACGCATACCACTCAAGAGGTGACGCTAGTAAGTCAAGATGGACACCATGAGAAGATCGTGTTCGATGTGATCAAGGCCCCTCAGTTTCAGATTATTCTAGGAATACCTTGGTTAGAGAAACACAATCCTCTGATCGATTGGCGAGCAAGAACGGTCCAGTTTCCAGAATGTGTCTCTACTTGTCACCCTCCACCTGGTGTTGCACTGGCCGCAATTTCTTCAGAGACTCCCCAGTTACCTCCCGAATACCTAGAATACCAAGATGTTTTCCGGAAGGATCAGGCTAACTCTCTACCTCCTCATAGGTCTTATGACTGCCAGATAGACCTGATACCTGGATCTTCTACTCCTTGTAGTAGAATTTATGCCCTTACCGAGCCTGAGAACCTTCACCTTCGACAATACCTGGATCAATACCTGGCAAATGGGTTTATTCGTCCTTCCAAGTCCCCTGCTTCTTCAGCTTTGTTCTTCGTTCCAAAAAAGGAAGGAGACCTTAGAACTTGTATCGATTATCGCTCCCTGAACCAGATCACCGTTAAGAATAGATATCCGTTACCTTTGATCCCTGAACTCCTGGACCAAGTCAGAAAAGCATGCATATATACAAAGCTGGATCTTAGAGGAGCTTACCACTTGGTACGAGTAAAAGAGGGCGATGAATGGAAGACAGCCTTCCGCACCAAGTATGGGCTATTTGAATATCAGGTCATGCCCTTCGGACTTTGCAATGCCCCGGCCGCCTTTCAATATTTTATGAACGATGTCCTCAGAGAGCTCATAGATGTATGTGTTGTTGTTTACATTGACGACATCCTCGTTTATTCTTCATCGGAATCTGAACATCGGAAACACGTGAAAATGGTCCTCGAAAGATTGCGTCAACACAAACTTTTCGCTAAGTTGGAAAAATGTGTTTTCAACGTGACTGAAGTTGAATTCTTGGGATTCATATTATCACCTGGCGGAGTGCGTATGGATTCAAAGAAGGTCGATGCAGTTCTCAAATGGCCATCACCATCCTCCGTAAAAGGTGTGCAAAGCATGTTAGGCTTCGCTAACTTTTACGGCAGGTTTATCCCCGAATTCTCTCGAATAGTCCAGCCCATCACTGCCTTGTTAAAGAAAAACAAACGTTTTGAATGGTCTACCGAGGCGGAACAAGCTTTCCAGGATTTGAAGACTAAATTTATCTCTGCACCAATCTTAAAACACCCTCGCCCCGAACTCCCCTACATCGTGGAAACTGGTGCTTCAAGCCTTGCCATGGGGGCAGTTCTATCACAAAAGGACCCGGTAACCAATCAGTTGCATCCCGTGGCATTTTGGTCCCGCAAATTCTCGCCTCCTGAAATCAATTACACGATTACTGACAAGGAACTTCTGGCTATCAAGTCTGCCTTTAAGGCTTGGCGGCATTATCTGCTGGGGGCCCGACACACCATTACTGTGATTACGGATCACCGAAACCTGCAATATTTGAAGACCGCAAAAGCCCAATCCTCTAGACAACTCCGTTGGGCATTATTCTTTTCCGAGTTTGACTTCATAATTACCTATCGACCTGGTACAAAGAACGGTAAAGCCGATGCCCTTTCTCGGATGGGAGTGGAAGAACACTTGGTCAACCCTAAACCTGTACCAATCATTCCCGAACAAAGAATTCTGGGTGTAATCGCCACAGAATCCATAGAGGAAGTTAAGGATAAAGCCAGGCAACTTGTAACTCCAGCAGACATACAGAATTGGCATCTGCAGGGAAAGGACTTTGCAGTAAAGGACAACTTATTGTATTTCCAAGAACGATTATACCTACCCAGCACAGATTTACAGAAAAAAGTAATCTCTTGTTATCACGACTCTTTAATGGAAGGTCATCCCGGTATAGCCAAGACCTCAGAAAAGATCAAGCGCTACTTCTGGTGGCCGTCTTGGAAAAAAGATATCAGAGACTTTATAATGTCCTGTGGAGTATGCGCCCAAAACAAGAGTCAAAAGGAAAGACCAGCAGGCCTCTTACGCCCTATTGACATCCCACCTCGCCCTTGGCATACGCTTTCTATGGACTTCATCACCGATCTACCTCCATGCTCCGGATACAATACGATTCTAGTAATCGTGGACTTATTCTCCAAGATGGCGCATTTCATTCTGCTCAAAGGCTTGCCAACAGCAGCAACTCTGGGCCGAGAATTTCTCGAAAACATCGTCCGACTGCACGGTTTTCCTTCGGTTCTAATTTCGGATCGAGGTAGTCAATTTATTTCTCATTTTTGGCGAAGTTGCTGTCGGTCGGCTCAAATTGATGTGAGACTATCGACCAGTCACCACCCTCAGACCGACGGACAAACCGAGAGGACCAATCAAACTCTGGAACAGTATTTACGCTGCATGCTGCAACAAACTGAAAAAACTTGGAAAGATATCCTTTGGATAGCCGAGTATGCCTACAATAACTCTGTCCATTCGGGAACTGGGAAAACCCCGTTTTTTCTTTTGTACGGCAGTCACCCTCGAACCTCGGAGTTGGATCCCCTCCAAGATCTTGAAACACCAGCAGTAGACTACCTGCATTCTACAATCACCCAAGCCTTTAAGAAAGCTGTTTCTCACCTTCAAAGGGCTAAAGAACAATACAAGAAAGGAGCAGATCAACATCGGAAGGAAGCCCCTCACTATCAAGTAGGGGATCAAGTCTGGTTATCCACCAAATATCTATCTCTAAAAGGGCCACGCACATTCAACCCAAGATACCTTGGTCCCTATTCCATCACTACCATAGTAAACCCAGTAGCGGTCAAGTTGGACTTGCCCCCGCACATGAAGATACATCCGGTCTTCCACGTCTCTCTATTAAAACCTGTGCAACCTCAAACCCGACTAACCAAATCTCCAAAACCTATCCTAGTGGATGGAGAACTCGAGTTTGAAGTCAAAAGCATTCTGGACTCCACGATCTCCAAATCTAAACTATTCTACCTAATTGACTGGAAAGGCTATGGCCCCCAAGAGAGATCCTGGGAACCTGCTGAATATGTCCACGCTCCTCGCCTAATCAAAAGATTTCACCGAACATTTCCTGACAAGCCAAAACCCCCGGAGAAGCCCGGTTTGGGAGGGGCCTTGAGGGGGGGGTACCGTCATGATCTCTGCTTCCAAAAGGTCAGGGTTTTCCCAACTCCCTTGGAAGCAGATCCATAACCCAGGTTCCGAGTGCCAACCAGTCCCAATTGGGACCTTTTGGACCCAGTCCTGGCACCAGTGGCACCAGGCTCATAAATATGCCCAGTCCCAGCGCTGGAAGCGCCGGCCTCATAATGCTTGGGTGGACTTACCTTCAGCAGACCATGCTGCTTACTTGCCTGCCAGTTGAGCCTCTGATCCTCTTCTGTTTGGAACTACTTTTCCTGTTGGGTGGGGCTGGAGCCACTCCCTAGATTCAGAACACTGGAACTCTTCTGGAAGGCAGGAACTCTTTTCTTACCAGGAACTCTTTTCTTACTTAGGCGTGGCTGTGGAAGGAGACACCTAAGCACTACAGGAGGCTATTTAAACCACACCCGGTGGATGAATCTTGCTTTGCGTTATTCTGCAACCTCTGCAGCAGAACGCTCATCGTGTCTTCTGCATCCGGTCCTGGGCCTAAGGAAAAAGGCTTACCATCCTGAATCCAGTCTTCAGCAACACCTATAAAGACAAGAAAGAACAGGTTAGCATTCCGGCATCTGAAAGGCAAAGGCTTACCATCCTGAATCCAGTCTTCAGCAACACCTATAAAGACAAGAAAGAACAGGTTAGCATTCCGGCATCTGAAAGGCAAAGGCTTACCTACTCTTCGGCGCTGCATCCCGCATCTGAAAGACAAAACAAGGTGCGTTTAAAGACATTGGGGAACTTTAATACTCACGTCCCATGACTCCTTTCCACATCTAATCCAGTGGGTATTCCGGCACCCTGCAGCCGCTCCGAACTCGTACCTGCAAAATAAAAAGACAGTTAGAGCGCATAGTGAAGCAGGCAACAAGCGCTTACTTACGTGCTTCCAGGCGCTTCTATTCATCACACGGGCTCCATCTTCAACTCACTTCAGCCCGTCATCCGCCATCGCCGGAACCCTGAAAAACAAGAGACATCATTACTAAAGACTTTAAAGACATTTGAATGACTCGAAACTTACCGTTCGTGCAGTAAACGACGGACAGCAGTCCTCTGAAGTCAAGAGGCCTGCGCTACCTATCCAGTGAAGAAACTGGTTACAGCACCCTGCCCCGAGGCAGATGGAGAGCTCGGCATTCACTTACCTAAGGTGAGAGCGTTAACCTTTGGGGGTCTACAGGAGAGGAGAAGAGGAAAGAGATAGGGACACCCCAATAACCCCAGTTCATTAACCCCATATTTTCTATCTGCAGACATCTTACTCTACACGTCAGGCATACAGTGCACAGAGGTCCAGCCCAAAGAGCCAACCGGGTGCTACACATCACCTTTGAAGATACGGTAGTCGCCCAGTCAAGACCGGCGCCTCTGCGAGAATCAGATGAGCGTTACATTAACATGCTCACGGCACGACAGATTATGCAAGCATACTGCGGACAGACAGCGATTAGGGCGGAGCCAGTAGATGGCGAACTATTCCAGTATGGAACAGATATGGCAATTGCATGGATGCCAGGGATAGAAGGAAAAATATGGAGGAGGCCAGCAGCCTATCTGTTCAGACCAGAAACACCTGTTAATGAACCAGAAGGAAAGGTGGTTCTAATGGACATTGAGAGCATTATTGCAACAGCTGATTACATTGCTGTACATGCCCAAGACAGAGAAGGAAGAGCATGGAGGGCCGAAATAGCAATAGCAGAAGGATGTAGGCTCACCCAGGTGTCAGATGAGGAGCTGTTCTCAGATGAAAAGGAGGAAGGTGAAATGGTGTTTATGATGAGTGTGGAAATATGGCTAAGAGTGGCCTACAAACAAGTAGCACAGAAAATTGCAATGGCACTTGAGGCACCCGCATGCACCCCAGTCCCCTTCTTTAAGGAGGATATGTCAAAGGTATCCAAATCATTGTGGACTACTAGCCCCTATGACGTGGAGTGCATAAAAAGTATAGGGGAGTAAGAATAAAATTGAAAAAAGGTGCAATACTCCCCAGAGTAAAACAGTACCCACTATCAAAAGAGGCAGATGAGGGCATATATGAAACCATAACAGCCCTATAAATAATGGCATATTGGTCCCCTCAGAATCACCATGTAACACGGCTGTGTACCCAGTGCGCAAGGCTAAAGGGGGGTCTTGGCGCTTCATACAGGATCTTAGGCCCTTGAACAACATAGTAGAAGCGGAATATCCCGTAGCAGCAAACCCGACCACAATATTGTGTGGCATTCCAGCAGAAGCATCACGATTTACAGTGATCGAACTTAAAAATGCTTTTTTCTCAATACCATTACACCCAGACTCACAAGATCTGACGAGCGTCACTTACAGAAACACAAAGTGGAAGCACACCAGATTGCCACAAGGGTATTGCGAATCACCCTCAATTTTCAATAGAGTAATACAGATGGATTTGGGTAACATTGAAGTGGAAAGCACAGTGTTGCAGTATGTGGATGACATAATAATTTGCAGTACAAACGAAAGAACATGCAGAGAGGACTCCTTGAAGATGTTGACAATATTGGCTGATAAAGGTTACAAGGTAGACATGGAAAAGATACAGTACTGTCAAGAACAGGTACTTTACATTGGTCAACTTATATCCCAACATGGAAGAAAGATTGCACCACAAAGAGCACAGGCTATTTCAAACACTCCAATGCCACAAACTGTGAGGGAACTGCAGCAGTTCCTGGGGCTGTGCAACTACTGTAGAGCATGGGTATTTGATTACAGTTCATACATAGGACCCCTGCTTGAGGCGTTAAGGGAAACTAATAAGGGGGAGAAAAAGCTGGGGTGGACGATGGAAATGAAAGAGGCTTTTGATGAATTGAAAGATGCGATATCAACTGCTCCGGTACTGGCATCCCCAGACTATGAGCAACAATTTTTTATATTCTCACATTGCGACTCAGCAGTAATGAAAGCAGTGTTGGCTCAAAAAACAAGCATGGGCTACAAACCAGTAGCATTTTACAGCGGCCACTTAGATCCTGTGATGTTAGGTCACTTCCCTTGCAAACAAGGTCTCGCCGCAGCTGCTTTTGGGGTGGAAAAAGCATCAGCAATCACCATGGGGTGCCCAACTACACTGTTTGTGGAACATGCACTATTTGCGATATTGAATAAACCTAAATCCACCCTAACCACGCAAAGAGCGTCAGGTTATGAGATCATTTTATCCAGAGCTGAACTATCAATTGTTAGATGTAGCACGGTCAACCCTGCAAGGTTCCTAGCAGAAGTAATTGAGGAGGGAGATTATGCCCATGACTGTACACAAATAACTGAAATGTACTCATGTACTAGAAAGGTTGAAGAAAACGCACTAGAGGGAGGTGAGCTCTTGTTTATTGATGGGTCATCAACTATCGATCAAAGGGATGGTATAAGGAGAACTGGGGCAGCAGTGGTAAAAATGACGGAGGTACCGGTGTGTGTGGC
Source organism: Ambystoma mexicanum (assembly GCF_040938575.1). Taxonomy (NCBI): domain Eukaryota; kingdom Metazoa; phylum Chordata; class Amphibia; order Caudata; family Ambystomatidae; genus Ambystoma; species Ambystoma mexicanum. Next base: position 1,399,896,114 of record NC_090934.1, on the reverse strand, counting down.
AATGAAATGTGTACAATTACCACAGCATTACTCCGCTCAAGCAGCGGAATTAGTTGCACTGATCTTGGCGTTGAAGGAAAGCTTTGACAAACGGGTGACCATATACTCCGACAGCGCATATGTTACATCCACTGTCCACTCAGGGCTGTCGAAATGGAGAAGAAGAGGGTTTAGGAGAGCTGATGGCACTCCAGTACAACATGCCCTCTTATTGGCTGAGCTAATTGAAGTAATAAATGACCCCCAAGAATTAGCTTTAGTGAAATGCACCGCACACACCAATGGTGAGGACCACGTCTCGAAGGGGAATGCAGCAGCAGACGCACATGCGAAGTATGCTGCATACTTTGGTGAGATATGGAACCCCCCAGAGTCACAGAGAGGGAGAGGGAGGGGAATGGCTAAGGAGATGTTGATAAGAGAAGGGTACACCCATCTCCCAGCCACACAGATTATGGAGCTACAAGCGGCTGCACCAATGGCCGAAAAGGAAATATGGGTAAAAAGAGGATGCACAATGTCACCGACCGACGCACTATGGCGCCAGGGTGGCACTGGAAAGGTTGTAATACCATTGGCACTTTTGAACACCGCCCTGAACCAACTACATCATCCAGCCCACACAGACAAGGAAGTAATTGCAGCACGAATTAGGGAATACTGGTTCTGCCCCGAGTTAAATTCTCATGTGTCAAAATTTATCAGTAATTGTCTCACATGTCAACAGTTTACGGCCGGCCATACTCTAAAGGTGATAAGAGGTACTATACCCCGGCCAGAGGGACCTTTCCGACATCTCCATATTGACTATGTTGATATGATCAACATATGTCAAGGAAATAGGTATATGATTGTAGTAGTATGCCCATTCTCTAGGTGGATTGAGGCAGGGCCCTGTTCACACCCAGATGCATTTAGAGCAGCTAAATTCCTAGTGAGGGAGGTCTTCCCCAGGTGGGGAGTGTGCGAGGTGTTAAGGTCAGACAATGGCCCACATTTCGCAAACGAAATGTTCCAGCACATCACATCCTTGCTGAACATCAAGCATAAATTTGCATGTGCATACCACCCACAGGCCAACGATGTATGTGAACGCCTGAATGGCCTATTAAAGGAGGCAATTGCAAAGATACAGCAAACAACTAAGAAGAGTTGGTTATATTGCCTTCCATTAGCCCTATTTGAGCTAAGGAATAGACCAGGGTCAGACCACCACCTCACCCCTCACGAGGTGGTTACCGGACGTCAAATGCGCCTTCCCCTAACGCCAACGTCAAGAGCATTTACCGACCACGAAAGTACAGCAAGTGTTCTTGGTGATGAAATGTACCAATATGTGTCTTCTTTGATTACTAGTGTAGTGTTTGTGTCTCAACAGCTCGAGCGCACACGGGGCGGGTCTAACAGCAATAAACAAGAAGACGCGGATGAAGAACTGGAAAAGGAAAGACTGTGTAAAATTGCTAAAGGTGACCACGTACTACTTCGCAATTTCAACAGAAAGTGGAATAGTCCACGATTCACTGGCCCCCATCTGGTAGAGGAGGTATCAACGAGAGCAGTAAAGCTACAGGACAAGCGTGCATGGAACCACCTACAAGATGTAAAGATCTACAAACTCTAGACCCGCCCCAGCGCCACCGACAGGTCTATTGGGAGAACAGCAACAACATCACCAACGGAGGAAGAAAGTTCTACCACAGCCAACGGCCCAAGTGTTCCCATACCCTGTCACTCCCCAGAGACAATAACTGAAGAAGAAAGGGGTGATCCCCATACTGCCCACCCCATGGTCACACGCTCAAGGAGTAAAGACACTTCCACCAGTTGAGCCCAAACCCCCTGCCCACCACCCACTGACCCCTACCCCCACTGCAGTAGTAACTGAACTGAAGGACATTGTATTGCACACGTACACATGTAAACACGTGAATGCTCTCTTTTCTTTTCTCTCGCACATGCAGGAACTGCGTATTATTGTCCTGCTAAGAAAACAGATAACTAACAAATTCACTGCCCAGGAGTAGATGGTACCCTCAGACGATAACTACCCAGAAGAATTGTCACACCAATTTGTATATGAAATAAAAAGGCCAACGTACCTGAAAAGGAGAATGGTACGTGTCTACTACACAGCATTCCTCTTGGCCATAGAATACTCAATTCCCCACCTCCACCCATACTTGCCTGCCCTAAGAGATAGATCGCTTAGATTAGCGTGGGAACAGCTCTTCGCCTAGGCACTGAATGACTATTTGATAGGGAGATCTTAAAAAACAACAACTAACATTTAATAACCAGCATATTGAGAATTTTCAGGCGGGCAACTCTAACGTCCCAAGAATACGCTGCCGGACTGCAGTAAGGTAAGAGCAAAATGCCGGTGAAATTAGCATGTGTAATAAAAATAATAGGGATTTTGATGATCACCGGGTTCTTGGCTGCCTCTGTATGGCAGTACAGCTATGCTATCAATATTATTGCTGTACCCAAACCTAATACACCCCCATCCCCAGCTGCAACAGGTGTTACGTCAGGTGATACTAGTAAAATTGCGCACAGGCAAAATAGAGTTCAACACAGCACATACGCAGATAATAAAGGTATTGACAATTATATACAAGATTCAGCAAACGTCTCAAACAACATATGGTACCAACACATGACCCGCATTGGTAAGCAGACAACAGAAGACAGCTGCTACGTTTGCTCATTAATACCATACGCCATGAGCGCTTCTCGAACATTGTTGCCACAGAAATAGATGAAAAGACAGCACGATGCATAATATACTTGGCACTGTTCCAAACGAAAGGAAGATTTCAAGGGACAGTGGTGCATATGGTGTGGAAAACACGAGACTCATACCCATACGAAAACAACTTCCTCAAGACTTATTTGAGTTACCACAAGAGCAGTTTACATGCTGAAGCATTCAGATACATAACAAGTGGTCCTGCAAAAGGGGAAACAAAGAAAGTAACACTGCAGTATTTACCATGTGATTGGTACGCCACTGAAGTTCCTGGTAAACCAGGATGCTGGGAGAGGCCACTGGTGACGATAACGGGGAAGGTGTACTTGGACAACAAATGGGAGATAGGAGTGATTGGCAACAACATGGTAACAAAAGAAACTATTTCAACTATCGATGCACACAACCACAGATGTTGGACGACTTGGATTAAGTACGTGCCCATGCTCATGTGGATAGAGACGGATGAAGACCCAATAACAATACTGCCGCTGACTGCGCCTAAGGTATGCTACCAACATAAAGGAGAGGTGGACGTAGGATACAACACCAATTGTGCAAGCGTGATGGAGTTACCTGAGGGGGGAGCAGGAACAGCAGAGATAATGGACCATTACTGGGCCTGTGGAGAAAAGGCATACCACACACTGCCCCCTCTGTGGAATAGTGTATGCACGATGGTGCACGTCAATGTACCATCACTAGTGGTACCCCAGAAGCATGTGAATGTGGCAAACTTTCCCAAAATGGATGAAGGGGACAAGAGAAAGAAGAGATCTGCACCACCTCAGGAGGAGCCAGGGAACAGGACCAGCGGCAATAATACTGTCCTAAATAGAAGGAAAAGACAAGGAGAACCTCTGACAGGAAATTACCTATGGGGAAGGTCGGAAACGGCACTCACTTCAATTCCGCCAGAACACAGACTATTCAGCAGAGCAGCAATGTTCTTCTCCTCAATAATCCATCCGGGACTGCAGGCTTAAGCAAACGCAAAATGGCTCCAGATAACTAGATGGGAACTAATGATGACCATCAATTCTACAGTAAATGGATTCAACGCAATAAAAGAGGAGCTGCGAGCTATAAGGATGGTAGCACTTCAGAACAGATATGTATTGGACCTCCTCACAGCCATGGAAGGAGGAGTCTGCGCAAAGATAGGACAATCATGCTGCACGTTCATTCCTGCCAACGATGCTGACAACGGTACACTGACGGTACACTGACGGAAGCAGTTTCACAATTGGCCCAGATGCACTCCAAAATGACGGATGAAAGTAAAGGTGTGAAAAAGGATGAGAGCTGGTCGCTATTATGGTCATGGATGCCATCTTGGCTGTCAGATGGACTGAAAATTATAGTTGGTTGTACTATTTTGGCTGGAGCTACACTGATCATAATAAGATTTTGGAAGGCCCGGAAGGCACGCACCACTGACGAGTTGCTTGAAATGGTCGGTATGCACCCCCTGATGCCAGCAGATGACGGCCAACACACAGGCATAATCATACAAGAGAGAGAGAAATTGCACAACCAGATCATCACCAACCACCTGGACCCACCATCGGTGAAGATCGAGAACCCAAGAAACCCCAGGAGTTACATAGGGAAATGGGTATATTGTACTCCTGGAGGAACCTGTGAATATATGTATTGGTCATTTGAAGATCATGTTAACCACTATGGACATTTAGGAGGAATAACTAAAATATGGAGAGTAAGAGGAGATAACGAAAAGGATATGTTTGTGGTCGACAAGTCGACCAGAGGGGGGACTGAAGTGGGAGAATGGAAAAACAGGCTCCCGTCCTTCCCCTCTCGCGCCTGGCCTAAAGGATCACGGCCCAGGCACCCGCCACGAGAAGAGTTTGCCCATCTACCAGACGACCAAATACCCTGGTACAGGAACATACGGATGTGTCCATCTGCCTGCCCAGCAGCCCGCCCTGCCCATGCCGACACCTGCGGCACGGATCAACTAGACTAAAACCTACACGTCGTTAGAGATGCCATGACGACCTAGCCAACGGTCAGCACACCTGTGCCAATATACACACTGGACACTCCCGCACCAATCTACACGAAGAATATACTCAGTGCTATGACGAAGGCGACAGACATACTCACGGACGTGCATCTTTATTATTTTCCACATAGGCTCTCAAAATGCAGAAACGCAAGACGCATCATGAACTCATCTAAAGAGCTTGCTTACGCTTCTCCTAAACCCAGGTGCCATAATGAGAAATATAACGAAGACACGATACTGGTCATAAGACAATATGATACTATAACCTAAAGCGCCTGTGCACCAAACGGTTCCACCTATACACCAGGCCTAAGTAGGCCGCAAGCAAGAGCTCCCATGGACGTTAAAAGAACAAGAGTCAGGTTGCTGATCCTGCAGAAAGAGCCTGGCGAAAGCAGACAGCCAAGGTCGTAATGTTGCAAACCCACATTCCGAAAGCAGACCATCAAGGGCACGATGTTGCAACCTCGCACGCCGCGCACCAACGTTAAAATCACACCTGCAAATTAAACCAGGCACACAGTGGAAAAACAATATTAATTGTGCAGAATTCTGCCTCAAACACGGTCCCACCTCACGTGACCAAGTCGAACCTGACAGGATGCCAAGCCCAGGAGGAAGAAGGCGTCTGGATCCCTCGTTACAAGACACAGGCAGATACACTTAAAAGGCTCAATGGACATCTGCGACAGTGGGAGTAGTCGGCCTTCCAGCTCATGAATAAGTCCTCACATTGTCTGCACGTACTCATAGTGAAACATTGTTGCAAATGACAGGTACACCGAGAGCTGGGAACAGCGATGGTCCCAGGCTGGGAAGCTCGCGGGCGCACCAATCAGCACATGGGGCTCTTATCACTGACGCCATTAACATTAACCAATCATCAGGAGTCTTCATGTAACAATTCTCATGTATCTAATTGTAGGGACAACCCAGATATATCACCTGACTAACCCTTGTCCACTAATATTGTTCTCTATACGTATGCTATACTAACCCTACCACTCGAGCAACCAATTAAGAGTGGCGATAGGTTTTTTTGCTAACTTTCTAAGGTGACGCAAGTAGCGCGTCATACTAAGGTAAAAAGGGCCTGCGAGCCCCACGATTGTGTGTGTGTCAGGACGGACGCGTACGAACTTTGACCCATCCCTGCCGTTTTTGTCTAATAAACAGCAGAGTCACCTTGCTTCTTGCGTGTGTCTCATACTCTATCTCTTCTGGGATATACGGGAGGAGTTGGGGCCTCCCTGCCCGGAGGTCTGCGGACGGCCTGGCCGACCCCGGCAGAATTTCCCCCCGACACTGTATACGTGTTTCCACGCACTCACTGCAAATCAAAGTGCGGTATGTTACACGCGCCTAGCCTATCCGTAATGTGCATTCTCGTCATTAGTGTTCTTATATGGAATAGATTGACTTTTTGAGGGGGCATGCTTTCTTTATTTAAATGTTTGTTGTTATTTTAAATCATGATTAATTTTCGCTTTGGTTTTCGTCATAAATATTCTGTTGCAACAGCTGTATTTTGAGGAATGTATTGTTTCAATCCATAGACTGTTTGTTCCCTCCATCTCGCATCCTCCTGCTGGCAGATAGTTCAGGGGCAACGTGCTTGCCTTGGAAACAGGACGACACAGAGCAACACAGGTTCGATCCCCAGGTCCCTGCTTAGAAACCTCTGGGTATAAAGTGAGTTATAAATAACCTATCATATCATTAATGCTGCCTGTCCTGGCCCAGTACTACTGGGCCTGGCCATGGCAACTTTCAATTGTTGCTTGACAATCCATTCTTGGCCTACTCGTAGTGTTCTAGTTGAGTGGACCGAGCTCCAGAAGCCAGTGTGCTGACCACGAAAACATAATTGGTCGGAATTCTGCACCAAATGTCCCCTGACAGGCCCGACACTTTTTGTTTAAACAAACAACAAAACCCACCTTCCTTTCACCAGTCCCAAGGCCAGCAGTTCTCTACCCTGACTGGACTGACACACAGGCCTCCAACGGGGGATACATTGCAGGTGCTGTAATCCCCAGCCCTGCTAGCACCCCAGAGTAGGTCTGCTATGTGGCCCCTTACACCAAGGCACACCGATGTGCTCCAGGCTTTTTTCATTTGTTTCATTCACTTAACGGGAACCAGGACTACAACTCCCAGAAAGCAATATGCAGACTGGGACACAAAAGCCAAAGACTGAAAACACGTTGTTCCCGTGTGCAAAAAGGTACTAAAAGCTGATAAAGCTTCAATATGAAAAGCAGTTACCTCGCTATAATCTCTGAAATCACACACTTAAGTACTGCTGTAAGAATGAGCTGTCTACTGTCCCCTTCTTCTCTTTCAATCACTCCCCTGACATGCAAGTTCTAACATCCCATCACCATTTTAGTTGTCTAAAAATGTGTGCATATGAACACAGTTGCAAACAATGAAATGCTTTACATTTGTAATTGTCGGGCCTTTGTTAACAGTGCACAGCAGACCCAAGTAACACTTATCCCCTTCGTCCTGTCCTGCCTGCCAATGGCACTGTACCTGAGCCAGGTCAACTCAACACAACATTTCACGGGGTCTAAAGCCCTGTTTGCCCAGAGATCCACATATAGACTAGTAAGTGAGTAACTATAATGAAGTTGTGCCTGGGGGGCGGGCAATGCTAGATCACTTGACCTGAGGTAGTGTTAAAATTGCAAATTTTGGAGGCCATTTTTCAAAGAATTTTCACGGGTGGGAGAACGCTCCCCCTTGGGTGGTGTAGGCTCGCTCGCTGCACACACTCGCTCAAAAATTCCCCCGGGGAAATGTACGCCCCACCAGCTTTCAAACTCACCAGCCGCCACTGTGCACCTGTTTTCCAGCATGACACAGACCATGGTGATCTTTCCCACCTTCTCAGGCCCGTAAAGGAGTGCTCCACCAGACCTGCTGAGGCAGCGGAACCGCGCCTTCAACAGGCCAAAAGTCTACTCAATCACAACACGGGTACGGGTATGAACCTGATTGTACTCCTCTTCATGCCTGTTCTGCGGGTTCCGTACAGGGGTACGTAGCCATGGCTTCAAGGGATAGCCACCATCACGTGCACGGGAGCACAATGAGGTATGTGTGAGTCAATATCTGACCTGACACCATTTGAAATCACAGATTCTATAATGCTCTCCCGCCTTCCCCTCTATTTCAGTACTAAAATTTTAATTAGAATGTTACCAATTATTTTGGTGACAAAACTTCAGTTTTCTTGTGGTTTTCTGGGGAAAGAAAGGGGGAATTTAGGGAAATGGCATTTGCGGCTCCAAGTATATGAACTGATGGCCATGATGGAGTCAGGCGAGGAACCAATTGCATTACATACAGCAATGCCAAGTCTTCCTGTCCAGTCTGTGTCTATAGAAGTGGAATCTGTGGGAGGAATCATGTTATCCATCAGAAAGACCATTATCAATGGTAAGTAATTTGTTCTTGTGTAGTATTACATCCAAACTCCGTATGGCTTAGTTCCTTTCCTCGCGTGCCAACTCCATCACACGGACAAGTCCCAAACAGGGCAGGGATGTGACGTTCAAACATCTTTGCAATATGATGATTCCCAAAGCTAATCAGCTGTTCGTTGCATAGAGGTGCTCACAGGTTTTGATCCAACACATGGATATTGCCCCTCGTGATATTCAAATTAGAATACAGATGGCCACAATCCATGAGGATGTTCTAAAGGTACATAAGAACATGTCATCATTTTAATCAATTTCAATTCCATGTCAGCCATTTTGTATTCCAGTTCCAACAAAAATGACAGACAACTTCTGACGTGTTTTGCCCCTCCCAGGCAAATCTTTTTCTATGCCAGTCATCACTTCTGCTATAGTCTTTTAGATACTCATTGTGACCAGAGTGTTTCAGGTCACCTTGAATGTTAAAAAGGTCTTCACTCCCTACACATCATGTAAAGTGTATTTTAAGTACCATAACATCCTGAAACAACGCTTAAATATTGGAAACGTCTGCCAAGCTATTCAAAGCAGTGAAATAAATCTCTAAGGCAGTAGAAGAGTTTATTCATTGACGATACAATTTCCTAAATAATAGGATATCACACAATAACCCGAAAAGGAAATTCATACATGGTAGACAAGTGTCTGGGTGATTCCCACGCGGATTCTGGATTTATATTAATTTCTTTATCTGATCATTTGGATGAAGACCCACTCAAGGAATGTCAGGAATGCCCTAGTTATCATTTAATGGAATACTTGTTCAACCACCAGAAACTATTAAGAGCCACAGGCAAGAGAGGCGGGACATTGAAGCTGTGACTTCACCGTAGAACTAATGACAGCACTCACGCACAGGATCGAAATGCAAATGATTTCATATCAGGAAGACATCCCAAACAGGAGCAAGGGGGAAAGCTGTGCAAGTTAAAGGGATGATGCGGACGCAGGTGTTGTTAAACTCTTTCCTCTCCTCCATTCCAGAGGCTGCACGCAGAGGATTCTAATGATGGGAGGGTGCAAGGCGCAGGGCAGGGCTGGAGGTGTGGGTGGGCTTTGGCTGGTCTCTAATCTGTCAATGGTGAATTTTAGAGGCACATGTCTTGATTCGTTTAAGTCCTGTTGAAATGTGCTGTTTGGAGTCCTGTCTCTTTGCTGGAAGTCACTTGGTCCCATGAGTTGAATTTGCTGAAAATAGAGCAGTGTAATACTGGGGGGCCTGCTAGGGACAAGCAGCAGGCCCCAGGGTGCTAGGGTACATTGGCACTGTGGATCATTGCCTTCTTGCCTTGAAATACTCGTTTCAAGGCAAGAAGCAGCCAGCCCATTCATAAGGAAATGAAGGCCAATTAAACTACCTTTAAGGATGCAATATCCTGCCTGGATTCATGTTATAAAAATGGGCTTCCCTTGTGTTTGCCCCTGTAGAACTAATCGTATCAAAGGGTTGGACAGCCTCCGCTTTTTAGTTCTTCTCAGACACGCCTTTTCAGTCTCAAGATCACACGTTTTTAAAGTTTCTGAGTTGGAGGGTTGGGAGGACACTCCCTTATGTTTATATGCATGACATTTTAAAGTTAATATCGTCCGCTGTGCACACGCCATTTTTGGCTCCACTTTGTGCATGAAGCGGTGGGAGGATGCGATTTTGCAGCGCTTAAAGTAGGCTTTTTGTAAATAGAGTGGGAGGAGATGAAAAGAGCCCGGGAAAGCGAAGGCAACCCTGCTGTGTGTTGGTGGTTGACCCTCCCAAATGTATTGCCCCCTTAAGGGAATGTGTCCCTCCCCTGTGTATTGCCCTTTTAACATGGGCCATGCATGGCCCAAGCTAATATAAGGAGCCTCTGCAGACACGTGCAACAGAATAGCTGCAGACTCCCAAAGAGGAACGACTGAGTCCGTCTCTCAATCATTTAGGCCTGCAGGCCCACACCGTGTGAGTATGGGCCTGCAGGCCATGATGCTGTGGGACCCTCATTCCAGGACGGTGGCAGATATCTGCATGGTTAAGGGTATGGCTCGCCCGAGCTCGAAAAAAGACCAGGTGTTCCCCGGCAATGATCCACAGTGCTGATGTACCCTAGCACCCTGAGGCCTGCTGGATGTCCCTAGCAGGCCCCCCATACAACACTGTCAGGGTTATTTCCCAGAGGATCGGCAGGGCCGTCCGCGGACCCCCGTGGGTAGGGAGGCCCCAACTTCTCCCGCGACCCCCAATGAGTATGAGACACAGGCAAGAGCAAGGCATTACTGCTGTTTATTGGACAAAAAGGCATGCATAGGCTCTGGGATCACAAGTCACCCGGGAACACTTCTCACAAGAAGGGGCTTGCAGGCCCTTTTTCATGATGTGTGACGGCTCATCGTGCGTCACCTGGGAAACTTCCCCTAAAACCTACCGCCATCTCGGGTTGGTTCCCTGAGTAGTAGGGTTAGTATAGGAACATATAGGTGGGTTAGTGGTTGGTGGAGAAGGGGTCAGGTGGTACGCCTGGGTCGTCCCTAGAAATGGCTACACTAAAAATGTTACATGAGAGAGGTTAGTGATTGGTTGAGTTGTGATGCCGTCAGTAGTTAGCCACCCGTGCCCTGATTGGTTCATCCGCGAGCCCCCAAGCCTGGGACCATCGCCGTTCCCAGCTTACGGTGTACCTGGTACTAGAAACAATATATGACTATGCATCAGTGATGGACAATGGACAGGTCTGCTATTCACCGTGGAAAGGCTGCTTTCTCATTGATGTTAGTGTCCAATGTGTCACTTCATTGTTGCAGTCTGTGTCCCAAACGTGAGACCCCAGAGTTTCACTGGTCGCAATACTTGGCATTGCATCAGGTCGGCTTGGTCACGTGTGGTAAAACAGTAGCTGAAGCAGAATTATGAGCATTTAATTTGTATTTTAGCTCTGAGGGGTGGTGTAACCTTGGCTCGGGGAACGCGGCGTGTAAGTTGCAACTTCGTGGCCTTGGCTGTGAGGCCCTCGCTGGGATTTGGTTCTGCATGATCAGCACCTTGCATCCCTGGGCCTGAGCAGCCATGGGCCTGTGGTTTCTGGGTTTTGTGGCCTACTCTGTTCTGGTTCATGGGTGGCGGCATATGGTTCACAACATGGGGGTCACGTGGCAACATGGGTCCTTATACATAAGCATTGTATGTTGTTGTGGTTTAATGGCGATGAAGCGTTTGCATGCATGTACATGAGTTCTTCTTGCGTCTTGCATTTCTGCGGTGCGGTAGCTTGGCCTATGTGAAAAATAACAATGATACATCAGTGTATGTGAACAGTCCGCTACGTTATGGCATTGATTATGTTCTTTGTGTATAATTGGTGTGGGTCTGACCAGCGTGCATGGTGGCACGTGAGTTACCGTCCATTGGCTAAGTCATCATGGCATCTCTAACGATGGTTGCTTTCATTGTTGCGGTGTTAGTCGAGTTGATCCATATGGTCTATGACAGCTTCGCCAGAGGTTCCAGCAGGGGGTTTGATTGACGGGCAGTTTCCCTGGCCATGTGGGACGTGGCCGCGATAGTGTGGACGTCTGGAGCATCTGTGAGTGGGTCGAATTCCTCTCGTGTTGGGTGCTTAGGCCGTGATGATCTAGGCCATGGTCTGACTGAGATTCGGGGGAAGGGAGCGTCCCATTTTCCCTCTTCAGTCCCCTTCTCTGGTCAACTTGTCGACCACAAAATTATCCAGTCTCTTGTCTCCTCGCACTTGCCATACCTTTGTTATTCCCGCCAAGTGTCCATATCGGTCCACATGATCTTCGAAGGACCAATACATGTAAACACAGCCACCACCGGGTTTGCAGTAAACCCACTTCCCAACGTAGCTGTATTTGTAGGCGGTCCAGCAGCGCTACCCAGGGACAGTTTATGCCACTAGGAAGGGAAATTCAGAATCTAAATCTATCCTTTCCTGTCTTCCTACACAGCCTTGATAACTGCGGGTGTTAAAACCCACAGTAGTTTCTCACTCGGTTAGAAATAACTGTGCCCTTCACCACGTGGGTTCTATTCCAAAGTACAGACTGTCTGCCTTGCTTTAGGAATACAGACTATGGTTAATTTCACGTAAACATGAATACAGTTGGCAATTGTCCAAACCTTCGTGTTACGGTACTTCAGTTGCAACAAATGTTCTTGAGGTGCTCATGGCATATGGGATCAGCGAACAGACGTAGCAGTTGTCCTTTGTCACATCCTTACCAATTGTCGACATGTGTTTGTACCACATGTTATTAGAGACGTGTGCAGATTCTGTGAGATATGTGTCCACCCCATTTACTTCATTCGGTACACCACGTTTATTTCTCTTAATGTTTTGCCCTGTGCTAATTGTACCACTTGGCGCAGTGCTCCTTGCAGGCATGGCAGGGGATAGGTTAGTAGTGGAAACTACAGCCACATAGAAAGCATAGTATACCTGCCAGACAGCGGCAGTAATCAGAGCGGTGGTAAAAAATATACCTAATAATTTTATTACAGTTGCTAGTACCACCGGCATTGTCACTCTTACCTTTGCTGCGGTCCTACAGCTACTTTACTTTCAGATGATATAGGTGCCCGCCTGAAAATCTCTAAAAGTATGCGTTATTGGTGTTAGTCATTTTATATTAAGCCCTGCGTATTAGATAGTCGTTCAATGCCCAGACAAAAAGCTCTTCCCACGCTTTCCTTACCATCCTATCTTGTAAGGCCGGTAGCACTTCGTGGAGGTGTGGAAACGATTGCGTAATTATATAAGAAGCGTGTTATAATATACCCGTATTCTTCTTCTTTTTCAGTATTTTGGCCTTTTTATAACATAAACAAATTGGTGTGACTAGGCCTCTGGGGTGTTATCATCTGCAGGAAGCATTTACCCCTGGGCAATGACGTCTGTTATAACTCTGTATTTACTTTGTTCTTAACTGCAAATAGTATACCAATTCAACAATCCGCAATACCTGCATGTGCGAGACAAAAGGGAAAAGAGCATGCACGTGTTTACACAGCATGGTGTATATTTGCAGCTAATTTTGCCAATGTCCTTTATTAGCTAGTGTCTTGGGAGGTAAGATCAGTATACTTTTGCTGGGACCTCATAATCATGGGGTGGCGTATAGGGTGTTTATCAGTTGTGTCTTTTGGGACTTAATTGTCTTGTGCTGTGTCTATTTCCTGTGTTGTTGCTGATGCGTTGGCCCCTTCGTTGAGTAGAGGGTAGTCTGTGCTTTGTAGGGCTTGATGTCATGTAGATGGGTCTAAGCTTCCCTGCCCCGGAGCTTCACCGCCCTCGGGGCTACTTTTTCTACTATATATGGTCCTAAGAATCGCGGACTGCTCCAAGTCCGCTGGAAGTTCATTAGAAGGGCCTCATCGCCTTCTTTCACTGTCCACTTAGTAGTCTGTTCTTGTTCCTCGTTGGTTACTTCTCCTTGTTGGTTATCTTCTTCGACCCCCCTCCCCCTGCGCCCGTTGGATCTGTTGAGAGATAAAAGCAGCACTAGTAACCAAGGAAGAGACATATTCGTGAATTTCATAACCAAAAGCAGTACTTGTTGGTTCCCACTCAGTTGTAGCCCTGGATGGTGGTGTGAGTGGAAGGTGCATTTGGCGACCAGTCGCCACCTTGTGGGGTGTGAGGGGGTGGTCTGACCATGACCTGTTTCTTAATTCAAACAACGCCAAGAGAAGGCAGTACAGCCAACTCTTTTTTGTTGTTTGTTTGATTTTTGCTATTTCTTCTTTTAGGAGACCATTGAGACATTCGCAGACGCCATTTGCCTGAGGGTGGTATCCGCATGCAAATTTGTGCTGGATCCATACCCCCACCTGGGGAAACCTCCCTCACTAGGAACTTCGCCGCCCTAAATGCATCTACATGGGAGCATGGGCTCGCCTCGATCCAGCATGAGAATGGGCACACTACTACAATCATGTATCTGTACCCTTGGCATACATTGATCATGTCAACGTAGTCCATGTGGAGGTGTTGAAGGGTCCTACAGGCCGGGGTATGGTACCTTTGATCACTTGCAGCGTGTGACCGGCTGTAAATTGCTGACATGTAAGGCAGTTACTGATGAAATTAGTGACATGTGAGTTTAACTCAGGGCAGAACTAGTGTTTCTTTATTTGTGCTGCAATTACCTATTTTCCTGTGTGCGTGGGGTGGTGTAATTGGGTCAAAGCTATCTTTAGTACTGCTGGGCCTTCACCACTTTCCCTGTATTGTACTGGCGTCATAATGCATCTGTGGGGGATATAGTACACCCTCTTTTTACCCACAGTTCCTTTTCTGACATTGGTGCTGCTGCCTGTAGTTCCATATTCTGTGTCTCTGGGATGTGTGTATACCCATCCTTCATTAACATTTGTCTTACCCCCTCTTTTATTTTTGTTTTTCTGAGAGTGACCATATTTCACCAAAATACGCTGCATATTTAGCAGGAGCATCAGCTGTGTCGTTACCTCTTGATATTGGGTCGTCACCATTGGTGTGGGCCTGACACTTCACAAGTGCTACTTCTTCTGGGTAATTAATCACTTCAATTAATTTGGCTAGTAGGAGAGCATGCTTTACTGGGGCCGTCAGCCCTCCTAAATCCACTACTTTCCCATTTTATTAATCCTGAGTGTACTGTAGATGTTACATATGCACTATCCGAATATATTGTAAATCTTTTGTCACTTTCCTCTTCTAGGCCAAGATGAGTGCTACTAGCTCCGCTGCTTGTGTTGAATAATGTTGGGGGAGTTTTACACATTTAACTGGAACGAATGTCCAGTCTTATCTGAGCCACAACACAACTGCTCCTGTCTTTCGTATTCCATCACTTTGGTCAATAGTTGATGACCCATCTATGTACATAACCTCACCCCCCTCTAATACATTTTCCTCTACTTTCCTTGTTCCTGAGTAATTTTCAATAGCCTCTGGGCAGTTATGTGAGTATTGTTCATTCACTGCTTCTTGTGCTATAAATCGTGCTGGGTTCACATTAGTGCATATCACTATTTTTAGCTCTGGTTTAGATAATATTATTTCATAACCTGTTGCTCTTTGAGTAGTCAGTGTGGACTTTGGCTTGTTTAATATTACAAATAGTGCATGCTCAACGTATAGTGTAGTGGAGCACCCCATGGTAATGTAAGATGCCTTTTCCACTGCGAAAGTGGCAGCTGCAAGGCTTTGTTCACACGGAAAGTGTCCCATCATTACTGGGTCTAGGTGGCCACTATAAAATGCCACTGGCTTGTGTCCCATACTGGTCTTTTGTGTCAATACTGCTTTCATCACCACAGTGTCACAGTGTGAAAATATATAAAACTCCTCTTGATAATTGGAGGTGGCTCGTACTGGTGCTGTTGAGATAGCATTTTTCAGTTCACTAAATGCATCTGTCATTTCCTGTGTCCATTTCAATTTCCTCTGCCCCCTCTGTGCCTCTCTGAGAGCCTCAAGCAGTGGTCCTATGTATGAGCTGTAATCACAAACCCATGCCCTGCAGTAGTTGCATAAGCCAAGGAACAGCTGTAGTTCTCTCACTGTTTGTGGTTGTGGTGATCTTTGTATTGCTAATCCTCTTTGTGGTGCAATGTTCCTCCCTTCTTGTGAAATGATCTCTCCAATGTAAAGGACTTGCTCTTGGCAATACTGTAGCTTCTCCTTGGCTACCTTGTATCCTTTTTTGGCTAGTACTGTGAGCATTTTAACTGAATCTCTCCTACACTTTTCCTCAGTGGTGCTACATGTTATAATATCCTCAACATACTGCAGCACTGTGCTTTCCATTTCTATGTTGCCCAAATCCATTTTGATCACTCTGTTAAAGATTGATGGTGACTCGCAGCACCCCTGGGGCAGCCTAGTGTGTTTCCACTTTGTGTTGCGGTATGTGAAACTTGTCAGATCTTGTGAATCAGGGTGTAACGAATGGAGAAAAAGGCGTTCTTGAGGTCGATCACTGTGAATCGTGACGCCTCTGCCGGGATCCTGCACAGTATCGTTGCTGGGTTGGCTGCAACAGGGTACTCTGCTTCCCCAATGTGATTGAGAGGCCTTAAATCTTGGATAAAATGCAACAACCCTCTTTTGTCTTACGTACTGGGTACACTGCAGTGTTGCATGGTGACTCTGATGGTACTAATATGCCTCTCTCTATCAGGGCGGATATTGTCTCATATATCCCCTCATCAGTGTCTTTTGATAGTGGGTACTGTTTCACCCTGGGCAGCATTGCCCCTTTCTTTAGCTTTATTTTCACACCTCCAACGCTCTTGATGCAGCCCACGTCATAGGGACTTGTTGTCCATAAGGATGCGGGAACTGCAGCTAAGTCTTCCTCATAAAATGGTGCCTTGGTAGGGCAGGGTACCTCCAATGCCATTGCCATTTTTTGAGCTACATCTTTAAGTGTTACCTTCAGCCAGATATAAACACTCATGTCAAATACCATTTCCCCATCTCCTTTGTTATCTGAAAATAGTTCCTCATCTGATACCTGTGTAAGCCTGCATCCTTCTGCCAATGCTATTACTGCACTCCATGCCTTCCCTTCCCCATCCTGTGCGTGTACTGCAATGTAGTCTCCTGATATCACTGCCCCTTCCTTTTCTTCAGTGGGTGTCTCTGGCCTGAAGAGGTATGCAGCAGGTCTTCTCCATATTTTGCCCTCTATTTCTGGTAACCACGCAATTGCCATATCTGTCCCATACTGGAAAAGGTCCCCGTCCACTGGCTCCGCCCTTGCCACAGTAAGCCTGTAGTATGCGTCGAGCTGTAAGCATGTTTATTCCTGGTGTGGAGCACACTATTCCCTTGTCAGTAAAAGAGATTGTCATGTTCAATCTGCTCATGATATCTCTTCCAAGAATATTTACTGATGATTGCTTTGAATAATAACAATGGTAGAGATAAGTCGTGCTCCCCAACAGATAAGGAGATGTTATCAGTAAAAGGAACCAATCCTTTAGCCCCAGAGAATCCTTGAGTGTGCATGGCATCGCCTGACAATGTAAACTTTCCTTCCCTGATGCAGGATCTAGTTGCACCCGTCTCTACTAAAAAGGAAAATGTTTTGTCACCTATCGCCACCTGTATGCGTAGTTCCTCCGCAGGATTAGGTGTTACCGACAGGGTGGGACACAACAAGGACGTCTGTGGGCTGACCTATTGAGGGTATAGTGACTGTCTGTTCCCTGTGTATGGGTTAAGACCCAGTATTTTTACTTTCCCCAAATGTGTCTGTTGTACTGGTGCTTCTACGGGTGATTGGGTAATATCTTGTACCTGTGTCAGTTGTTGTGCTGTTTGGACGTGTTGTTGCTGCGCTACTGTCATTTGTTGCTGTGCTTGTTGTTGTGCTGGATGGTGTTGCATCTGTTGTATAGGGGACAGTGTATATTCAAGTTGTGGTGTCATCGGTTGTTGTTGTGTTTGTGCCTGTGTCACTTGTTGTTGTGGTAACTGTTGGTAACACTGTTGTCCCTCATTGTAGTTTTGCAGTCCCCGCTCCCCCATCCTGCTTGTGCTGGTCTTGCTCTGCAAGTGTGTGACACGTGCCCTATCAATCCACACGTCCAACATGTTGGTGGTTCCCTTGCTTGCCATGGGTATCCCCCTGTACATCTAAGTTCACTTGATTTCCATATGTATTGTACCCTCGGAACCCTCCCCCTTGCTGTGGTGCCCATCCTCTTCCTGCTCCTCCTCTTCCTCTAAATCTGTTCACTTGCACCTGAGGAGCATTGGAGTGTTGTGCTGTGTATGGTGGCAGTGGTGGCATTAGTTGTGTTGTTACTTGTGTTGGATGTATTTGTGCTACTGTATGCTGTTGTGCTGTCTCTGATTGTTGTGTTACTTGCGTGTTATTTGTTGTAGGTCCTGTTATCAGTGCACCTTCCATTGCATATTTTGACAGCTTTTTCCACACCAATTTTGCTTCCTGTGCCTTCCTATCCTCCTCCTTTTGTTTCATCTTCTCCTGTCATAACCTACAATGATGTACTATCGTTAACTGTATTTCTGGCCACCCCTTCGCTTCCATTCCCAGTAATTACTTTAGCTGTTTTTGTACCGGTTCTGGGAGGCCCTGTATCAGTATGTGGTAGAAAATTGCTAATGTTTTGTCCCTGTGTTTCCAGGCGCCACTTCTCTTGAATCTCCTGGATGTAATTAACAGGATCTTCATTTTCATGCATTTTGCGTGACGTTATTGCTCCTATGTCTGATGTGTCTGGGTATTGTATTCTCAGTGCCTGCCATGATGCATACCTGTAATTTGCAAATGGCGCTCCATCATGTGATATGTCATTAATAGTCACCCCTGGGAAACCCACCCTTTTCCAAATGTCATCTGCTGTGTCACCCAATATGGAAATTAACAACCCCTTCACATTGCCCACTGCTAGTTTTAATCCAGCAGTTTGTTTTTCCATTTCATATATCCATTTCTTAGCTCCTCCGCTCAGTGATGGTAGCCTACATTTAATGTTCTCCTTGTCCGCATGCTTCCAAGGTACATACTGTGGTCCAGCTCCCCCTCTTTCTAACAGTGGCATCTGTGTGTACTCCTTCATCTCCCCGGGTGTGCGTTTGTGTGGTGTTATGTGGGCATATTCAGTATCCTCTTCCATGTCGGATAGTTCTTCAATAAAGTCAGTGAGGTGTTGTGTAAGTTTGCTCTCTTCTCTGGTCCCATGTCCCCTTCGCTTACCTACCTGGTCCTTGTTGTGCTGTGTTGTCAGGTCCTCCACTCTACGCCCTGGAAGGTCCCACAGTCTGTTAACATATGGCATGTGTTGCGCTGGGGGTGATGTTACTGGTCGCTGTGCCCGTCCTCCCTGTTTGCTTTTATTTACCCTTCCTACCTCCCCTTCTTCCTCGGTCTTGCATGTCCATGGCAACCCGCAGCCTGTGCGCATTATGTACAGTTTACTCAGCCACTCCCTGCTTCCATCACTTTGCCCTGCGCATGATCCTTCCTCTTCCTCACTGCAGAATCCATCCGAAAATGTTAATCTTGTGGTTATGTTTTTTCCCTTTATTGTTGCTGTATCTAAGTCTATATCATTGTATTCACCTGGCATTCCCGCGTCTCCCTGTGCGGGTGCTGTTGGTGCTCCTTCTGTGTTTTTTGCAGGTGTTCTACTCCTGTGTGCTGTGCCTGATCCTCTTATTTCTGTATTCCCCTAGTTGTTTCCTGCAATCTTTACCTCCTCTCTTGCCCTGCAAAGTTTGTTCATTATCGCGTCACTTACCTCTTTAAGGTCCCTGACATCTCTATCCATTTCGTACCATACTCCATTCCCCTTTTCCAATAAGCTCTCTAGTATCCTCCCTTCCTCATACTTACGTGTACTTTCTGCAATGCTTTTCCTTTTCCATAATAGCATCGCTCTATCGTTTTCCTCTCGCTCCTCTTCTTTCCTCCTAAATTCTCGCTGCTCCATGCATGCTACCCTGTCTGCGATCCCCTTTAGGCGGTCTTCCTCCTTTTTCCTTCTCTCTATCTCTTGTTGTGTTACCCTCACTTTATCCCCCTTGCTTCCCGTCCTTTTCCCTTGCTTCTCGTGCTCCTCCTACTCCCGTTGCCTGATCAACACGCTTCGTGCCTCCCTTAGTTCTGCCAGCTTTCCCTCTAACGCCGCTTCATCAGCCCTTGTCAACCTCCCTTCTTCAGGTGTACCTACTTCGCTCCTTCCGTCTTCTCCTCCCTCTTCTTCTTTCTCTATCTTGCTGACTGACCTCTTCCTCTTCTTTTGTTATTTTCCCCCGTAGTTTCAGTAACACTTGCACAGCAATCCATTCATCTGGTCCTATATTGGCGAAAGCCCCACATGCCGCTTGTGTACTCCCAGTAGTCACCTGTGTCTGTCGTGCACTTGCGACACTCCCCGTACCCTGCCCTCTTTGGTAACTGTCTGGAGGTGCATACGGTGGCGGGCTAAATGTGGCTTTGAATACACTTCTGCTGCCGTCAATTGTAACAGCACCGTCTCCCTAATTTCGGTTACCTGGTACAGCCCTTCTGTTTCCTTCTTGACCTCCTTAGTTATGGGCACCTCACCTTCTCCTTCCTTTTTAACCTCTGCTACTGGGTATGACCCTTCCGACTCTTCTTCGCTCTCCTCCGTGCTTAGGGGTGCCGGAGGCGCGCTACACCCGCCTTCTTCTTCCACCTTCTCCTAATTCACCCCCTGCACTGTCAGCATCCCTATCACCCCTGGTATGCATCTTTGGAACAATTTCCAGAGATCGAGAACTTCTAGGTGGTTCACTAGCTTCCTTCCCTTGTAAGTGTTATGAAGATATGCTAGCAGCGAATGCTGTGTGTACATATCAAAGTTGCCATTGGGCAGCCACAGTATTCTTATTTTGTTGTCTGTCCCTTGTGTCCACTCAATACTGTACTTTACTAATTTGTCTCTGTGCGGTGGTAATGTAGCGCATATGTGTTGAAGTGGGGTTGTTAGAGGGTTCCTATACCCTTGCCCCATTCTCTGATACAGAGACATTCTTAAAACCTCTACTTCCTCAGTACCACTGTTACCTGGCCCCGTAAACTGGGGTCTTTCAGTACCACCATTACCTGGCCCCGTAAACTGGGGTCTTTCAGTACCACCGTTACCTGACCCCGTAAACTGGGGTCTTTCAGTACCACCGTTACCTGGCCCCGTAAACTGGGGTCTTTCAGTACCGCCGTTACCTGGCCCCATAAACTGGGGTCTTCCGACTTTCCGCTGCAAAGGAATTAATTATGTTACAATACTGATATGCTGTATTCTACTACTCTTTCCTACTCTTATCGTCTTTTCCCTTATGTTTCTCTATCCACTACTAGGACCCCGCTACGGCCTGTTGCGTGCGAAGCCCCCTACGGCTCTGTGTCCTGAATGACGTTCTGTAGAACCACCCCTTTTCATGCACCACTGCTACTCGGCGCACCTTCAATTGTAATTTCAGCTCCTCCCCCTTGCCTCTTTGTTCCACCACCAACAACTTCCCTGTCTCTTTCCCCCTCTCCCAACGTTTTCTACCACCTCCCATTCTATCCCTTTATCGAGGCGGCCGGCCTTCTCCATGCGCGGCCGCCTCTCCCCTTCGCTTCTCCCTTCACCACGTGCCCCCGCTCCGCCCGCTATTCAGAGAACACTGCGCAGTCCTATGCAAATCTATGGGTGACGTCACCAGTTCTAAGACAGTTGAATCCAGAGGTACGTACAACACAATATGGGAAATGATATGCGTGCTACTTTTACAATGTTATTCCCCACAATCCCCACAGCGGTCTTCCCACCACACCTGGAGTGGAGAATACGTTAATCACTTTGTTATTGTAACAGATTGCACACGCTGCGTCTCCTCGCATGCGATACGCTCCCGCACTGGGGAACTTAACCAGTCTACTATCTTCTATACTGAGAAACAATGAAGTCACCTCAGCCAGGGATCCATCATCTATTCACCGAGCTATAATGCTCAACCAATAGGGATTCTCATCTACTCATCAATCAAAAACGCCACTTCGTAGGAATACCACACCCCCTTTCCCACATGTGCCCACGATCAAGACCAATCAGGTGCGGTTCTCCAGTCACAAGTGGGTGCCTTAAACCCCACCTCTTTTACTCTGCGATACTATACAGGGTGGCCCTCGTGCCTTACCCCGCTGTGTTTCACACCTCAACTGCCGCTCAATTGACAAAATCTTTACACACACTGTAAAGCCACCAGCCACCCTCATTACAATTCCTCCCACCACCCACACAACTTTGCATTGCCGGTTGTGTGTTTCATACTCACATCGGCTTTCGCCTGCCGATGCCGCTCAGCTGCAGGTGTCCCTCCCAAATCCGCTCGCCACCTCTCCTCGTCCGGACCACGTCTGGAAACTCGCCAACCACGGGCGGGATACTTCTCAAGTCGGCTCCCAACAGCCACTCTCCGGATTGCGCAGTCCGGTCGTCTTGCAGTTCTGCGATGGTCCTGTAGACCTTGGCGCAGTCCGTGCTTCCCTCTTGCCTCACCCTCACAATCTCAGCAGTGCCTCCAACTTGTTGGGGTTATTTCCCAGAGGGTCAGCAGGGCTGTCCGCGGACCCCGGGGCAGGGAGGCCCCAACTCCTCCCGCGGCCCCCAATGAGCATGAGACACACGCAAGAGCAAGGCGTTACTACTGTTT
Organism: Ambystoma mexicanum; assembly: GCF_040938575.1. Classification (NCBI taxonomy): domain Eukaryota; kingdom Metazoa; phylum Chordata; class Amphibia; order Caudata; family Ambystomatidae; genus Ambystoma; species Ambystoma mexicanum. The sequence continues at coordinate 1,399,873,662 of NC_090934.1, read as the reverse complement.
ATTGGACAAAACAGCAGGGATAGGCTCTGGGATCACAAGTCACCCGGGAACACTTCTCACAAGAAGGGGCTCGCAGGCCCTTTTTCATGATGTGTGATGCCTCATCGTGCGTCACCTGGGAAACTTCCCCCAAAACCTAACGCCATCTCGGGTTGGTTCCCCGAGTAGCAGGGTTAGTATAGGAACATATAGGTGGGTTAGTGGTTGGCGGAAAAGGGGTCAGGTGGTACGCTTGGGTCGTCCCTAGAAATGGCTACACTAAAAATGTTACATGAGAGAGGTTAGTGATTGGTTGAGTTGTGATGCCGTCTTTAGTTAGCTCCCTGTGCCCTGATTGGTTCATCCGTGAACCCCCAAGCCTGGGACCATCGTCGTTCCCAGCTCACGGTGTACCTGGTACTAGAAACAATATATGTGTGACTATGTGTCAGTGATGGACAATGGACAGGTCTGCTATTCGCTGTGGAAGTGCTGCTTTCTCACCGCTGTTAGTTTCCAATGTGTCACTTCATTGTTGCAGTCTGTGTCCCAAACGTGAGACCCCAGAGTTTCACTGGTTGCGAGACTTGCCATTGCATCAGGTCGGCTTGGTCACGTGTGGTAAGACCGTAGCTGAAGCAGAATTATGAGCATTTAATTTGTATTTCAGCTCTGAGGGGTGGTTGGCCGCAGCAGGTGTAACTTTGGCTTGGGGAGCACGGCATGTAAATTGCAACTTTGTGGCCTTGGCTGTGAGGCCCTCGCTGGGATTCGGTTCTGCAGGATCAGCACCTTGCAGCCCTGGGCCTGAGCAGCCCTGGGCCTGTGGTTTCTGGGTTTTGCGGCCTACTCTCGTCTGGTTCATGAGTGGCGGCATATGGTTCACAACACAGGGGTCGCATGGCAACATGGGCCCTTATACATAAGTGTCGTATGTCATCGTGGTTATAATGGCGATGAAGCATTTGCAAGCATGTACATGAGTTCTTCTTGCGTCTTGCATTTCTGCGGTGCGGTAGCTTGGCCTATGTGAAAAATAACAATGATGCATCAGTGTATGTGAGCAGTCCGCTACGTTATGGCATTCAGTATGTTCTTCGTGTATAATTGGTGTGGGTCTGAACGGCGTGCATGGTGGCACGTGAGTTACCGTCCGTTGGCTAAGTCTTCATGGCATCTCTAACGATGGTTGCTTTCATTGTTGCGTTGTTAGTCGAATTGATCCATATGGTCTATGTCAGTTTCGCCAGAGGTTCCAGCGGAGGGGGGGGTTTGATTGACGGGCAGTTTCCCTGGCCATGTGGGACGTGGCTGCGATAGATGTGGACGTCTGGAGCATCTGTGAGTGGGTCGAATTCCTCTTGTGGTGGGTGCTTAGGTCATTATGATCTAGGTCATGGTCTGACTGAGAATCGGGGGAAGGGAGCGTCCCATTTTCCCTCTTCAACACTGTGGCCATAAATGGCCATAAATCAAGGCTTTATTTTACTTTTGATATAGAGAACACATAAATGCTTGACAACACAATGTGGAATGGAATTTTGCACGTTTACATCAAACCTATTTACACCATAGGTACAGGGAGAGAGCTATTTGCCCAGAATCACATGGGTGTTAATGAAGTGCTGGAGCCGTGACTAGAACCCAAGTCAGCAATGTAGCCACTAACCCCCTTCTCCTTCCTATCGCATGTCACAACAGATTGTTGTTAAGTGGGCTCTGGGTTCAAACAAAACAAGAAAGAGGAGGTTGCTTATGCCAAAGAGTAGGGTATGTGTATATGTCCTTAAGCATACAGACATGTATACATGTGACATCAACTCTTCTCAATAAAAATGAATGTAAATGTTCAGGGAGGAGAGAAGAGTGGCTCACAGGCGATGTTGTGATAAGGGCAATCCATTAAGTTGTGTGCACTATGTAAGTGGTACTTTCAGGCAGGAAGTGACCTCCGCTGAACAATCTCAGGCTTCCAGTCACCAATGTATTCCTGTTTCTTTATAACGTGTACTGCAGAGCGGCAAAGTTTAATTAGAAAATGCTACGATAATCACAGATGCCGCAGAGCGAAAGAGGTAGCTGCGGCAACTGAGAATGAGCGCCCTCATGCGGGAGCGCTTGAAACGGGGGACAGAAATATAGCAAGGGTGTGGTTGGGGGGGGGGGAGCACGGTTCTACTCCAGCATATATTTGAGGCCAAATCAAGGTAGAGAAGAAAAAGAACACAATCAAATCACATTCGATCAAATAGATTTGATAGAATCATCCTGAACCATTCCAAGCAACTACAAGAAAACAAGAAGCAAGGGTAATATGGACTACTGAATGTTGCATGTATCTGCTGATCAGGGCAATAACCTGTGAAGAAGGACCCGTGATACGCAGCTGTTCCCTCTGAGAACACCCTCGCCAGGGAAATCATGCCTGTGGCCTGAAGGACTTGTTTGGGATTCATCTGGTCAACAAGGTGGGGTGGGCCTTGGGAGTCTATTTCGGTGTGTCTCTGTTCTTCTTGAGACTGAAAGCTCTGGGGGAGTCAGGGATCTCCCTGACATCTGGAGGTTGATTAGGCGTGGCATATTTGACATGTTTGCACCTTTTCGAATTCATAGGTCCCCATGTCTCTCTGCTTTTGAAGGTGCCAGTCAAGGTTGTCTCTGGTTATCGTGCAAGTCTGTGCAAAAAGGACAAGCATACTCGTCCTTGGCACTTAAGGGGTTAATGATTCATCTTGACTGAAAGCATGCTCCCGGTTAGGTGTTTGTGTATGGAATGCTGTAGCGGAGCGTGCACAGTCTACGGCTGAGCGACCGCCCCGTTTTGTGCAAACCACCAAATATCCTTCATTGATGGAGCTCAACCCCACCAAGCTGAATTTTGAAGTATTGGTTGATGTCTGGTATATTGATTGTGCTTATTGCTATGATGTGTGCACGAGCTGTACACTAATTGTGTTACACGTTCTGTTGTTTGATGTGTGAGAAGGCTTTTTTAACAATCACCCTCGGACTGGGTGCGCTGTACAAATTTCAAAATAAATAAATCATCTGTTTCGAATTGCCAGGTTGCCTGATGGCCAGCCGTGGCCTTTCGGGGGAAAATATGTCCCAGCCTATATCATCTTCCCCGAGAATCGGTTGGTGGCTTTTAACCTCCTCGTAGTGCAGGGCTTCCAGATCTTGGATGGTAGGTGACCATTAGCCAGACCCAAATTGCCCTCGTTTTATTGTATTTCAGAGGTGGTTAGATTCATGTATGGATCTGGTCATCGATAGACTTGTCGCTGCGGCCGTGATTTACAAATTCCCTCCTGAGGGCGTGTGCCTGTTTGCCCCTTCCTGATGTATCAGGGCACATCCGGTTGCAACATATCGGCTGTCTATAAAGGGTGTCTCTTTGCAGGCGCTTATGGTGAATACTTGTTCTTCATAGGTAGCTATGATGGTCTGTAGATTTTCAGTAAACTGTTGTCTGTATTTCTCTGCCTTTGTCTGATAATAAGGGTACCTAAAAATGAATTATTTGGCAAAGTTCACAAGCTTGTGAGGGGTGATTGACAGGTATTATTATTGTGAAACAGCCAGTAAGTTAGAGGTTTGATGTGCAAGGTGGTGGCGTACTTGCGTCTCAGTTGCGCAGCAAAAAGACAGATGTGTTTCAGTGCCATTTTAATATGGTAATCGTAGCCAAGCCGGCCGCCTGGATCATGCGGTAACAGCCCAGGGCCCAAGTCATAGGCCTGACCAAAGGAAACTGGTGGGTGGGATGGGGTGGGGGAGCGGGGACGGGGGAGAAGAAGAGGAGGGGGAAGATGGTGGGCTGGACGCTTGCAGCTTTGCTTGAAATGATGTCTTTGATCATGAGATTCAGCCCGCGATCCGAGCAAGCTGATTGGCTGCGGCGCTCGCCCCGGGTGCTAATATCCATATCTGTTTCAGTGCCCTAACGGGTGATTTCAATGCCAAATGGGACTCATTGTGGATGTTGTACATGAGGTGTGTGGAATGCATGGAGTCCTTTCCTTGTGTAGATATTTCACGCTGTGTGCCATCCACCAGAGTGTGTCTCTTACTCTTCCTGAGCTCCTGCGGCCCAGTTCTTGGGTTTTCCTGGTGATGTTGGCAGAGGTGATGGCTTTCTCTACACTTACTCCTTTCTGGATAATGTTTTCATTCTTGAATTAGCTTATGGAAACTGTGTTATTAGTTGTGCGCTGGTTCCTTCCATTTCTTCCTTCCCAGTTCTATCCATATCAATTGCTCACCATGCTGTATGTACATTGAGATTACAATTCTGCGTCTGTTCATTTGTATCACCACAATGCATATGCTGTTGTGTGATATTTTGAAGTACCTTTGTTGAGTTTCATGTTGTATACGCTAAATAAACAAAATATTAAATTTAGAAAAAAAAGCCGAATTGTCAAGTTTTGCCAAATTCTTCAAAATCGTCCACACTAAGCAAACAAATAATATATCTTTTATTAAATAAGCAAGTGTAACATACCACCCGATCTTGAATTGCCATTGCCCTTGATAGGCTAAGTCATATTTTCACTTGCCAGCTGCTAAGACGACATATCCCCCCCCCCCCGCGCCCCCTCCCCCCTCGCTTCCACATACACGTGTGTCGCAGCAGATAACTCTTTTATGGGGAAGAGCAGCCGCACTGCATCTCTCAGGATGTCAAAGATATATTCGGGGTTGGTAAAATCCGGAAAGAAGGAAACAACAAGAACTCTGTGTGTCCTTTTTCTGAGCCCCTCCCCGCCGGATTTCCAGCCCCCTGATTAGGCGGGGGCATCGCCCTGCCGTTGTTTAATGACTACCACTGTTTAAAATACCAGGAGCCGATTGGTGAAGAGGCCCTGCATGCAGTCCTCATCCATGTGCCCAGTGGACTCCGACTCTATCATTTACTATTATTAAAAGAATCAAACAGGGATTTTGAAAAACACAATTTTCGAAACATCTCCTAAATCTCTCATTTCTGTTTTTAGTATTATTAATATTATTATTTTTTTTCTTTTGCTCATGGGGCCCTTCCATACCCCATTATTGTGATTTTATACCAAAACGATTTTTGCATCTTCAAGAAACTCCCTGATTGAATTGCTGGCAGCCCTCCTCACTCATTCTGCTGTATAAGTATTTGAACTAATGTAACCACCACTCTTGTGTAACTAGCGCCTAGATGCCACCGGGCGGGGTGCGCTTAACAAATGTCAAAATAAATAAATAAGCGAGTTAGCAAATAGTATCTCAAGGTGTGCTGTACTTCATAGTGCTTGTATGCTATGGAGGAATCAAGCGCTTGAGATGAGTTCTAGCAATCCTATGAGGACTGGATTTGAGACGGGTGCACATCTAAATTCCCAGGGCGATCTTGCTGACGTCGTGTCCTGGCACTGTCGGACTTATGCTGCCATGTTCTAAACCTTTGCTGGGAATTAATGAAGCAAAGAACTACAGCTAAAACATGGTAAATAGCAAGCACCACAAGTGCTGCTGGCAGGGCATAATTTATGTATGTATTTATTTATTTATTTAGATGTATAAAGCGCGCAACAGCCCGATCGCTGATCGCTGAATGTCTTTGGAAGTTGGCTACCTTCTCCCATCTGTACTGTATTTTGCTTGGAGTCATTGAAGTTGGAAGACTGATTTTTCACATTTAAAACGTGAATGCCTGCACCCAGAGGCGTTGCTATGGGGGGCTGGAGGGGCTATAGTCCCTGGTGTTTTGGTTGTAGCCCCGGATGGAAGCTCAGGGACTACAACCAAAAGGCTAGCTAGCCACGAGTTCCGACCGTCCTGGCATCAGTGTAGCCCCGGATCTTTCCCCGACCTAGCAACACCCGGGCCTGCACCTTATGCTTGTGCCTTGATTCTGAAGTGGACTTTCCTGGTAAAGTCTTTCTAAGGTGGCCAACCATCCTATATTTTGTGGGACTGTCCTGATTTTATGGGATGTGTCAAACGTCCTGAACACAACTTGCCCGGGGCAGCTTTGCTTGTTCGCAGTCGGATCTGCTGTTCAAAGCCTTGTCAGCACACAAAGGTCACACTTTTAGGTGTAATATTTCAAGTGCATGGCAGCACAGTGTCTCCCATTTAGGTCTGTGAAATAGCTTCTTAGGCGGTCGCTTTGTGTCAGAAGAACAATAAAGCGGGAGCGATTAGAGGGCGAGGGGCACAGTCACAGCATGAGTAGGCCCTTAGGAGGGACTATTGTCCCCTAGGAGGGGCACATATTGATTGGGTGATACAAAATGGGAGGTTTGCTCAATACTTTCTGCTGTGTGAAATAATGACTATAGGCAGATGACCTTATCATGCATTGCATTTTCTTTGGATCTGTGTGGTTTGGCCGCGGCAAAATTGTTTGCGGTGGAATTGACCGTAGTCAATTTCGCCACAAATTCAATTTTATCACAGCCAATCTCTGCAAATCTATGTCTCCCACCCCAATACACCCCCTGCCCCCACTTACCTTTTCCTCGTCCGCTGCCTCTCTTGACCCTGTGGTGTCAATTCCGCCTCTCTGACGTGGGTCGGATCTGACGCTGCAGGGTCCCCTTTACTTATTTTTTTATTTTTTTTCGTCCCCCCACCTCCAAACCTCAGGAAGCGTGGGACACCCCTGCAACTCCCAAGGCCATCAATACCGAACATGGGGAGTGGGGGTCACCCCCGCAACCCCCGCTCCCCATGTTTGGTATTGATTACCCAATTTGATCGAATCAAATCGATCGATTGGAACTGGCCAAATTCGGCCAGATGTACCATTCAATCAATTAAATTAGATCAAATTCGGTAATACCTTTTCTTTCACTATGGGCCTCATTATAAGTTTGCTGGTCTGGGAACTGCGGTACCGGTAAGCTTTCCGGTACCGTAGTTCCCGGACCGGCAAACTACGAGTTGACCTAGTGGGCAGAGCGGCACCCACGATGCACAGCATGTCGGATGCACCAGCACCGTTTATAACGGGGCCGGTGCATCCGACCTCCCCACTCCCATTGAGCCCTATCAATGGGAATGGGGAGGAGTCTGTTACGGCGCCCGCAAATGGGCAATTACCGGGTCCGGCAGGGCCGTAATGGCCCGGTAATTGCCATTCACGGGCACCGGAAATTTTCGAAAGTTTGGTGGTAGCCTGCCGGTTTTACTGGCACAGCTACTGCCAAACTTCTAATGAGGCCAAACGTGTCTTAAAGTAGTGATATTGCATTTTGAAATCCCTCAGGAGATTTGTTTGGGCTCATATAACTTTGCATGCTGCAACTCTAATCTTCCATTCAAAATGGAAAAAATAATCTTATTTTGTTTGCTTGGCATGTTTCTGCGACTATTTTTACATTGCCAGCTCAGTATATTATGTAATTTGTTTACTTTACAATGCATCTCCATCACTCTGCTTCCCTCTCTCCCTACCTCCAGGGACAACCCATACAGCACTTTCCTGTCACCCCTTCATCCCTAATTCCTCACTTTCTCCACCATCCAGTTCCCATGTTGTTCTTTTTGTCCTCGTCCCTGGTTCATGTTTCCTCCTGTCGCTGCAACATCTGGTCTTCAGGTCACATGCCCCAATCCCATTGTCAAGGACCCATGTCCTCCACTCTGTTATCAATCTTAAAATTTGTAAGCATTTTTGTGATTTCTATAAATAAATAAAATCTCTATAAAACATATATCCGCCATGAGGGGGAGTAGTCCCAGCCAGTCTGGAGTCTAGGAACTGGGTTATATCTGTAAATGTAAGCTTGCATCACACCCCTGTCTCCTTTGCCACTCTCCCAAGCCACCATCTTTTTTCAGCCATTAGCTAATGTCCCAGGACCTGCATTGCTCCCTCCCCCTATACTCCACTCTCCTTTCGCACTCAACCTCAAACCCACTCCCCCCCCATACTGCCCATCACAGGCCTACACTCAGCTGTCTGCCAGCATCACCCCTCTTTGTGTCCCAGCAGCACAAGGCCTCAGAAATAGTAAAAGGGCTACTTTCCTTTCTATGATGTCGGCCATTTTAGGTTGCTTCTTTCAGGACTACCTGGGCTCAGCAGGCCCTTACAGCTCAGTCTGTCCCAACCAAGGGTGATTATCACTTTAGTATCATTACTGAAGTTCTTGAAACCCAAATGTTAAGAAATATGCTATGTGATGTTATGTTAAATGTTCTTGTACTGCACACTGCTGCCAACTGCGTGGTCCCTTGGCACTCTGGCAGATCAGTAATGCAAGGAGAGTGGCAGGGTTTGTTAGTAGGACTGAGCGGGAAAAAGAGCACAAGAGCTGTCATGTGCTGCTGGCAACTTCAGGACGGAGAAACCGGTCACTGAGCGTAGGTGTGTTTTTTGGTTGGTAACAGCCAAGTGCTGTTGGGTGAGATTATGTCTGTTTGTTTCGCAGTCGCAATGTTGTGAAGTGTGTGAGGTGTGTTGTGCAGTAGGTATGGTTGTGTGTAGTTCAGCATTTGAGAAGGTGTATGCAGAAGGGTGAGTTTTTGGCAATAGATTTCCTACCCCCGACGTTCTAATTACAACCTATATCCATTCCCCTGTCGTTCATTCTAGTGTGTAGCAATTTCCACCCCCAAGAGTTCCTCCAGGTGAGATGTGTTCCCTGTGCCACGTGGTCAATCCGTGAGCTGCACGGCTTCTGTCCCCAAAGGCATTCCTTAATGTGTGATGTATTCACCCCTCAGTGGTCTGATTAAGTGTGACACATCTCCCTCCCCCTTTCCACCTTGGGTCCTCTATCCGGGTAGGATAGACTTCTGGTCTGCAACCACCCTTCCCTGCTAGACTCCTCTCTTCTCTCCTTCCACTCGGTGCGGCACCCCTCCACTCTTATTCATCTATATGGGTTTGTAACGATGTATGTCATCATTTTGGGCTCAGAAAGAGGCATGAGGCTTCGCTATACTATCAGACTGGAGGCTGAGGCGGTTAACCTGCTGATACAGTCTAAGTGTGAGAGTGCCTCCTTTTCTGTGTGTGTGCCCCTTTCATAGTGTGTAGAGTGTGTAGATGTTGTTCAGCCGTCTTCATCCCGTTCTGAGTTGAAGGGCCAGATTTTTAGAAGTTTTCTGAATTTTAGGTGCTCCTCCGTGGTTACTATTTCTTTTGGGAGTTGCAGAGTTTTACAAAAGTTGGGAAACTATGTGGTTAAGTGCATAACTAACAGATCCATCCCAAATCCCCATTACACCAGTGAAACACAGTGGGGGTCATTACGACCCTGGCGTTAAGGGTTTAACGGCGCCATAAAAGGTGTCGGCGCCGTTAAACACTTAACGTCCGATTACGACGTCCCTTTGTGGCTCCCGACCTTAACGGCTGGTCTGGACCAGCCGTTAAAGTAGGGACCCGCAAAGGGACTTCTGAGGTAATTACGGTACCGCAATTTGCGGTACCGTAATTACCGCCTTCCCCAGTCCCATTGAGCCCTATGGGGCAAAAATGGGAATGGGGAAGGGCCAATGGTAAATGGGGAATTACCGCCCCGCCAACCTTGGAATGGGGCGGTATTTCCCCATTTACCATTGGCGGACTCGTTACAATACTGGCAGCAACCATGGTGCTAATAGCGCCATTGGTTAACGCCAGTGTTGTAATGAGGGCCAGTGTCATCCTGGGCAAATGATTGTCCCTCCTACGTTTTGCAGCGTGGGAAAAGTGCTGTGAAAGTTGCGATCATTTTGTGACCGTCAGTTGTACCACACTGCAAAACTACAAGTTTGCCAGTGGGGGTTCACTGATTTACCTCCAGCCAAAAGCTGGAGGTAAATCAGGCTGCCACTGGCAAAAAACAGCAGGTATTTCCGGCACTTATATTACCGGTGGCAGAGATACCTGCAATTCCCTCCATCGAACCCTATAGGACTCCAAGGAATGGGGAATGACCCCCGTTGCCGGCACCTGGAATATCCTGGAATTACCGGGATATCAGGCGCCGGTAACGGTAGTTCGGTTTCCCGGTATCGCGTCAGAATCACCAACGGGATACCAGGAAACATATAATGAGGACCACTGTGTTTTATCTCCCAACTTTGGGTGTCCCTGGAAGTTGCAGTGATGCCGTTTTATGTTAATAAAAAGCCTCACTCGTGGTTTAGGAGGCTTAAGAGTTGCTCTGTATAAAATAATGAAAGTTACCATTCATATATTGCACACCTCAAGGTTTTTTGTCTCTTGACGTATTCATGGCCACTTCTTGTACTGTCAGCTCCCACGATGCCCTTGGGTATCAACGACTGATGGCACTCCTTGTAATGTCCTTTTCTGTGATGTCACTTCTTACGTCAATGCAAATGCAAAGTTTGGGTGATTTCATTTTTATTGGGTACAAGGCCTCAGAAATACTGGGAAATACTGGGACTAGTCCCAGTGAGAAACCTAACAGGTCATTGCCCACAATGCATAACAGTTGTACTGTTATGCTATTGTTTGTGCTGTATATGCGTTCAAATGCCATTTGCTAATAACATTACCCAAAAGGTGGGCATGGGTAGAGTAGAGGGGCTCGAAAGACACCACATGAAACTGCCTGCAGGCCCCAGAGACTGCTTCTGGTTCGCCTCAGCATTTACAATGTCCTGCGAAGCCATTGTGTAAAGTTGGCCATCATGAGGTTTCCACAGGGTAGGGATGCTGAGGTCCGAATCGCTGAGAAATGTGCCTTTATTACTGCCCATTAAAGTGCCCATTTTGTGTTGAGCTTGTTTATGGAAGCAGCTAAACGATTTACTAACCCGCTTCCTCCCTTTCCTGCTCATCCAACATAACCATGACTAGGGGCTAGCCACACTACACATAGACACACCGAGACCTATCTAATGCTCGCACAAATCCATCGACACTACACAAATGCACACCAACACAATACATTCAAACAGCTAACAGTCATCCGTGACTCTGGATACAAATAACCAGTGCGTACTACCACAAACCCCACCCTAACATCACACGACACACACACACACCCAACACAAATACCAGCACACATCAGAGGCACTGAGTCCTACCGGTTACATGTCTTTCTATCGGAAACTTTCCATCGAAATTATATTGCATCGAAAATTATGCAACGGAAAAATGTGCATCGAATGCATATTCTTTTTTTCTTCGGGGGTACACCCCCAAATCCCTGTTTTTTTACCCTTAAAAACCTACCCCAAAGAAAATTAACCCTTTAGCCCACACACATATGCATTCGATGCACATTTTTTCGTTGGATAAGTTTTGATGGAAAAAGTTTCGTTGGAAACTTTTTCGATGGAAAGACTGCATACCAGTCCTACCCATATGGTTACAACACACGGGCATCGCAAAATAATCCCACTTGCAATACAACGCTCACAGACACTAGTTCCTCCTAGTTCTGAACCTATCCTATCATCCTATCCCCACTAAGACACCCGGCCCTCCTCTCTTGCAGAACCATGTGATCGCCTGGAGACTGCCCTTGGGTGGTAGCTGTGCGTAGTATAAATCAACATAACATGCAGCTGAAATGCTCACAAATGTCCTCAAGACATAAAGAGGCAAACTCTCTGGGACACAGACGCACAACTGCAAATCATTTGCTCCTTCATGTACAGTTAATTGACATGATCATTTTGTGTTCACAGTGCATAGAAATATGATCAGGCTCTGTGGAGGACTGTTGATAAACCAGCGCCAAAAGAAATAGCAGGGCTATCTGTTTCTCACGCTTCGCCGGCAGATTTCTGGCTCCACTCAGCTCTGAACCCTGACGTCACCATAAGCTAAATAAATGATTGGGCAGCTGCTGTACACCCAAGTCATCTTAGCTCATTAATATTTCACCAATGACACGGCTCCCGGAAAGATATCCAGAAACGCGTGTTACCGAGCCCTAGAAAGAATACTTAATGCGTGCCTGCTGTGCAGGGGCGTGTTCAGACTCTTTTTGACTGGGGCGGCCCAAGTGGTGCGCTGACTTATGCAGCGGTGGCCTGAAGTACAAGCGCACACACTGATAATGATCATACTGTAGGATAATGGGGTGGAACCTGGGATGGCCAATCAGATTCCAGGGATAGCATGTGCCACCCAAGGTCACTCCCTCGACACGCCTCTGCTGCAGTGTCATCGGCAGTAGATTGGCAAGGTTTACCTTATTATGCCAGTTTGTTTTCGTTTGAGGCCAAAGATCACATTTTATGAAGCACCATTGCAGCTGTTGTATAAAGATCACACCCCCAATAGTGGTGTAAATTTGGATTTATGAATAAGCACAAGTGGCAGCACGAATAAAGGTAATTGCAGAACACAGTTAGCTTCACTGCATTGTAATGTCCAAGTCTCTTGGCATTCTCATAGTCTTTAGGGCTAGGACAAGTTTCTGACTCCTCATGCAGGGGGAGCGGCGGGAGCTGCTGCTGCTCTGTGGCTCTCTAGCCTTCCCCAATGCGGATGCATCTTCCTGCAGCCTTCCGCGCCTCTCGCTTCAAATCTCACGAGATCTCGGCAATTCCATGTCTCACGAGAAGTCCTACAGCAGCCTTAGCTAATCAAATGAACCAGGTGAATGGATAGAGTTACCATCTTTGGGAAGTGATGGCACAGAGCAATTGTTATACATATTCAACACAACAACTGCAGTCTGCAATCTAATCTGGCAACACACAGTTTCCTGCAGTGCTTTAATGAGGTATTTCACCCTAAAAATATGCCATACAAAAAGCTACGCCTATGGACATTTTCACCAAGAAAAGACAGCCCTTTAGCATACAAGATTCCATATCAGCTGCAAAGAGGGCAAGTGTGACAGAACTGTGCTGCTCACTGTCCTGAGATGTCCCAGGAGAGTTGTCAGATGAGGGTGGTGTCAGCACAGGCTTGATATTCTTGCCAATGAAGCGGAGGTCACAAGAATAACAAGAAATCCAGAACGCGAAAACAAAGCAAATAGAAATACAAATTCAGAAGCGAAGCACCAAGTTTGAACGGTCCATTAATACTCCAAAGACCCGTCATGTGATTCGCCTGAACTGGGTTCAACGTGAAAAGACACGTGTGAAGAGGGAAAATGGAGACCAAATCCATGCCCCCGCACCCCAAGCACCCCAGCGCACCCATGGGTGACAAATATGCTGAAACACACCCACTTCACCAACAGTGCAACTTCTATGCTACATTAGAATCAATGCTGCAATATCAGAATCTACAAACACAAAAATCCCTGTTTAAAGCCTTGCAAATGCCTATATGAACTAACATGGACTAAATGCACAGTGTAAAGCTATGTTTCAGGAAAATTACAGCTAAGTTCATTTCACTCACTGAACACTGAACACTGGCTGCGGGAGCCTTATCAACATTCCTCGCAAAAGAAGTCCGACCTGCCAAAGCCGCAAATTCAAGATAAAACTACTTTCTGCAGACAGACATTTTTTAATTATCCACAAATGCGAGTAAATCACGGCAACCCAGTGTGTTTTTTTTTTTCTTTCTGGGAAAGAAAGACATTTTCTCAAGGACACGCACAACATTGAAACATAATTTGTAACAAGCCAGAACCAGGTGCGAACTGCTTGTCCAGCTAAAAAGTTATGGGAACAAAGTCACATTGCAACATGATTAGAATTAGGTAAGGGGGGCTGGCACAGCTAAATCAACCCACTGACGCAGGAGGTAAATATCCAATTATCAGGCTCTCTATAAGTGCTACATATGTAACCCACCACTCTGCAGCCAATAACAGGAGGAGATAGGTTTCTGGGAGCTGATCCAATTTTGTGAGGTCAGCCTGCAGTGTGATTATAAAACTTACTTGCAAGACAGCCCCGGGGGAGACGGCGCCTGAACTCACGATGCTTTTCTTTGGCTTTTTTCTCTTTTCTGTGCTTAGAAATAAAGCAGTTTGAAACATGTTGCTGCCTGCTTGGAACTCTGTTGCATTTCTGGGGGCCATATGGGAGGTGTTGGGGCCTCCCATAGCTGGTGAGGATATGGCTGCTGGCCCCCCACTGCCCTGGGGGTGGGGGGGGATCCAGCTTCTCCCCGACAAGTTGGTGCCCTCTGTGAGGCTCATTGCTCATTGTAACATGGGTAATTGAGCTCTGCCTGCGCAAGCCCTGTGATGGACTGAGCTCCCTGCCGCCGACTCAAGGAAGCTGTGAGACCCTCGCCTGCACCTGAAGACCACCGGAAAAACGCGTAACCGGCTAAAGGCTTCGGGGGCCACTTGGAAATACCCCGCTTGAGGGCAGGTGAGAGCCCTGCAGGAGAAGGGGTCCGGTGAAGCGCATTGAGGGAGTGTCCAGCAGTGGTGCAATTGCCAGTGCAGCATAGGAAAATGTAAGTAAACAAGCAACATGGGCTCTGAGGGGGGGAAATGTTTAAAGTAGAAATGTTAAAGTGTTTTTTTTTAAATTTTTTTTTTTTTTTTTTTTTTTTTTTTTTTGTTTTTAGGGAGGGATTGTAAATTGGGTGGTGGGTGATTGTACATTGTCACAAAATTCAGCGCATTGGTATTGATCGGCACGTGAATTGTAGTTGGGACTGGGGTGGTGGCAGTGGTCCCTTCTTGTGTTTTTGAGCATATTGGGTGGGGTAGTGACTCCCTACACATAGAACAGGAGTGCCGCGCTGATTGGTCTAGAACAGGAGTGCCGCGCTGATTGGTCTAGAACAGGATTGCCGCGCTGATTGGTCTGGATGGTGATTTCATGTACGGGTCTGGATTTCCTATGAATTGACGTTATAGATCAATGAGTAGATGAGGTTCCCTGCTAATTGAGCGTTTTAGTTCAGTGAGTGGATGATGTTTTCCCGCAGGAGGTAGCTAGATTGTTCCCGAAGTGCGGAAGATAGTTGGCTGGTTAAGGTCCCCTGGTGAGGAGCGTATCATGCACTAGGCGACGCGGTGTGTGCAGTTCAATTATAAGAGTTTATTGTGGTTTACCTTGTTCCAGTTGAGACAGGAAGACAGCTGTGGGGATTGTGGGGTTTTATTTTGGGATTTTTTGTGGGGTTGGGAGAAATGGGTTATTTTTCTGTGTATGCACATTTGTCTTTTCATTTGCATTGTGTGTTTAGTTTGGTGACGTCACCTTCAGATTGATGCATAAGGACACAAAGTTTTGATGGTGAGGAGATAGTGGTGTGGTTTTGGAGAATAGGTGACCCAGAGGCGGTGTGTGGAAGACACATGCGCAAGATTGTGGGGGTGTGCCGGAGAAGGCAATGGTTTGGTGAAGATGGATTGCACGTGGAGTGCACTGGCTAAGGTGCGGAGCAAAGAAGGCTCACAGAAGTTGAAAAAATGTTCAATTATCTTCTAACTTTTGCTCCCTGAACAGCGGACTACCGAAATTTTCGAATTGAATAGAGGTAAAATGTATCACACAATACAGAAATGACTCCCCTTCACTTGTTGTGTAGCACACAGCTTCCATGCTGAAATAAGTCAGTAAAACATAGTGTGCAAAGATTAAAAAGTACTGAAGGTAAATTAAAAAGACCATGGCTGCTCATAGGCGGCTTCTCCAGAAGCGTGCAGCAATCGCTAAGGACACACATACACAGCACTTACACGGGAATAGCTTTAAAAGCACATGTGCAGCAATAGCTAAGGACACACATACACAGCACTTACACGGGAATAGCTTTAAAAGCACATGTGCAGCAATAGCTAAGGACACACATACACAGCACTTACACGGGAATAGCTTTAAAAGCACATGGCTACAGTTGAACTGTGTGCACGAAGGAAAAGGAAAATGCGAGGGGTCAGCTGATGTTGAAAAAACACGAGCAGAGGGAAGAGGGGACTCACCCTTCTGAACCTCCGGGAGTGTAATATTTGATGACACAGGGGCAGAGAAAGGCAGATGAGGACAAGTAGGCACAAAATAAATTATTTAAGCATGTGATGGGAGGGGCAGTTAAAAACAGCTTCAACACACACGCACAAGAATCACAATAGCAGTGTCAACAATCACCACAATATGCACCGCCCATGTGGGGAGGATACATGGGGCAGGATGGGATCATTTCAGCAGACACCACAAGCACCAATGCAGGTACTCTCACCACTACATGTACAGACACAACAAATGACAGCACCACTACCCCAGGACTGACTAGAATGACAACACAGGGGCACTGCACAGCAGCCAGCACCCATACAGAACACTGACACAATAGCAATGGTACCGGTTACATGACTAGGTGGGGTCTTCCTGATGGGGAACAAATGTTTCAAAGGACATAGATTGACATTATACCGCTAATAGGACAGCCCAAGACAAACTTGATTTGACTCACTCTGCCACACACACTCATGCTCCGCTTCACCGACAGAGCGGGCGAGACGCGCGCCGACACACACACTCACGCACACTCAATAATGCAGAGGACAATTGCATAGGGGTGGTGATAGGTATCAAAACATTTTCTTTTCTGGGTGACAGTGGGGCGACTAGGCCATGCATTAGGGAAGAGACATTTGTGACATCATGAGCAATGTGGATATGACCACCTTATTAACAGAGAAATACATAACTTGTCAAACACCAGGCATACACATGTTGAAAGTAAGGAAGATTGTTTAAGAATAATGGGGGTGCACGGTATAGAGGGGGGTGCATAATGATAGCGCATCACAAGAGAGTACATTTAGCTACATCCTTGAGCACACATCTTTCAGTGAGGAGACTGGGCTCAGGAATACACGATTAACACAGAACAATCAAATGAGACACACAAGATGGAAGAAAGTGCACTTGAGGGGGGAGGCCTACATTTCATTGACAGTTCACCACAGGAGGAGAGAAATAGGGGTAAAGGGTGGATGATCCATGTTCCCAACAGAATTAATTTGGCAACAAAATAACAGTGCAAGTGGTACTGCCACTAGCGCTTTTGAAAATAACACTGGCACAAATGCATTAGCCAACACACATAGGGAAAGAGGTCATTGCTGCACGAACTGGAGAATGATGGTTGTATTAAAATTTGAAAGCAGATATTGGGGGGAGAAATATATATTGTTTAAATATAACAGTAATTAGAAATATATATTGTTTAAATGTAACAGTAATTAGAAATATATATTGTTTAAATGTAACAGTAATTACAGTAGTGGAGTAATAAAATACTAGATTAAATGAGTAATTAACAGAGTAGGTAAGCTTTAAAAAGTGGACATGGGGTGGGATAGAGAGAATGAGAGTAAATTGGTAGCGGATTTCATTAGTACCAGCTTAAAGTGCCTGCAGTTCACTGCGAGGCACGCCCTGAGAAGTGTGAGAGGAGCCATAGAAAAAAATAAATAAATAAATAAATTAAAAAAAAAAGGATTTTAAAACCCTGCGATCATCTTAACTAAGTAACATGGTGCACTTAATTTAGAAACACAGCCACCCTATATGACAAATTTACCACCCTGATGTTTCCCTATTTAGCTTGTCAGTGCCTGATGCCCCACGGGACAAAGGCACGCACTATAAATAACTTACAACAAAAGCACAGTAAATACAAAGATCCAAAGGCCCATTTGTACACTAGCACCCAATTTGCATATATATGATCCAAGTGTGTAATGAGTATCTTCACAAAAATTAAGTGCCTACCCATTTTCTGGGTACATTCCGAATTGTGTAATAATTTACAGTCAGACCGCCATTGAACGCCACCAGGTGGTGACAGGATGGTGCAGAGGTGTACCATTGGCTCCTCCCACTAGGACACTGAATAATGTGAGAGTAGTGCAGAGAGGTTAGGTCAAGAAAATGAAGAATATGTAAATTCTCAGGTCTCAAGCGCTTCCATTTCATTTCTCGCCAGATACAAAGGACCCAGGGCAGGCCTGAAGACAACGGACAACCAACACCCAATGGCTATGGACTACAGTGGGACATTTTCCCCTCCTGACAGACTTGGTCAGAAGTGTAAGGCGTCAAGCCCTACAAAGCGGTGGCCACCCTGGCAACGAGGGAGCAACGATCAACAGGGCCAACGCAAGAGATTTTCATGAACTGCAAAATAGCACGAACTCTCCCGAGTTAGGGAAACATGGCCATCCCATGGTCCAACGCACACTAGCAACTAGAATAGGGACTGACACACGCATTTCCAAAGTTTAATTGAGTTTCATATTACATTTTGTGCACCTACAGCTGTAACACTGTTTTGTTTCTTCTCTTTTCCCCGCACATGCAGGTTGTTGCGTATGTATGCTGTTAGAAATGTGTAGGAAATTTCCTTAATGTTATCTTCCATTAGAAACTGTGAGGTCCACTGAGTAAAACATTGTGAAGAATTCCCCACTCAATTGCCCACCCTATCAAGAACCTCAGACCCCTTAGAACATGTTTCCCTGAAGTATATTTCCTTGCTTGCATTGAATAAACAGCCCAAGATTTTCCCTACCCATATTGAGAAATTTTGAAAACACGAAATGTCCAGGGGAAGGTTTGATTTTTGCCCCTAGTGATTGTTTAGTTCGCGGAGCTTGATGTTACTAACATGTACTAACGTATTAACGCTTTTCTTGCGATTTTCAGGCGGGCAACTTTATCATCTCATCAGCTGCAAGGACCCAGCAGCGTAAGTGGTTATGGGCACGCAAATAAGGACTTTTACCTTCACGATGGGACTATTAATGATGAACAAAATTATGGGGGTGGTACTTTGAAAATTATTTGTAATAATGAGCATTACCGCTGTATCCCCTGCTAACATTCCCTAACCTAAGCAGGAACAGTTACGGCGTCAGTGGGTAAGGAAAAGCTGCTGCTAAAGTAAAGAGAGTTAAGGGCAGACACAAGGGGAGTAAAACATACACATAACACACATATCAGAAGTGACCAGCAACATGCCCACATGTACAAAATTGGTAGGGACACCACTGGAGAGAGCTGTCCTGACTGTTCTTTAACATATGCCGGAAGAGAATTGATTACAACAGAAATTACTACAGCAGAGCATGACGCCCATGTATGACAAGGTGCGAAGAAGATTGCAAGGGAAGACAGCAACATTGAGATTGGAAATAAATAAATAAATAAATAAATAATAAAAGAAGAAAGAAAAACAAAAGGAGAGAAGAACAAATAAAATAATAAGAGACAAAAATATGATAAGTGCCTAACAGAGTGAGAGAAAAGAGCAAAGATGGTCACTGAAGAAGGACGTATACTGTTAAGGTACCAACGTTATGTTACCAGCACAACAGTGACAAGAAGTGGACAATCATGCTGGATGCAAGAAGGTTGAGAGAAGTTGCGAGATGAGAGCAGGAACATCACTGCTTATGGACTACTATTGAGCACATGCATCCAAAGATCAAGAGAAACTACCACTGAATTGGGGAGGAGAGTGTTGATTGGTGCGCATCAGCATGCCCTTGTTGGTGATGACCAAGGAAGATGTGAAGAGTGACACATTCACCAAGGTGGAAAACAACGGAAGAAGAGAAACAGACAGAGAAGTAAAAAGAGGGGGGAATTACTTCTCGAGCGAGAAAGAAGAATGAGTGGGTGCAGTACCAGCATACCAAAGAATGATCAGCAAAAAATTCATCTGAAAAGAGAAAGAAAAGAACTAGCTAGTGCTTGCATGGTGATGGATGACATCATGACTGCCTGGTTGCTTGAAGGTGATAACGGAAGGACGAGTACCGAGCACAGCACCATTTTGCAAGATAGAGATACATTGCAAAAGAACAACAGAAGAAGTTATCGGAATGCAAATAAGAGACATGGTGAAAGGAAGAGCCGGACTAAGATAGCGGTGCGCAACATGGTTCCAGCAGTAATAAAGGTGGCCACTCCCTGTGATCAGAGGAAGTACGAAGGGGAGTGAGTGTGGTGGAACACAGAAGGGGAACACTCCTATATGTACTGTTGATCAACAACAATGCAGAAAATTATGGACACTTCAAGGAATTGGCAAAGATATGCAGACCGGAAGGAGGTGAATGTTGCTTGGTGGTGTGGTCGACAAAGTCGACCAGAGGGGGGACTGAAGAGGGAAAATGGAGACCAAATCCATGCCCCCGCACCCCAAGCACCCCAGCGCACCCATGGGTGACAAATATGCTGAAACACACCCACTTCACCAACAGTGCAACTTCTATGCTACATTAGAATCAATGCTGCAATATCAGAATCTACAAACACAAAAATCCCTGTTTAAAGCCTTGCAAATGCCTATATGAACTAACATGGACTAAATGCACAGTGTAAAGCTATGTTTCAGGAAAATTACAGCTAAGTTCATTTCACTCACTGAACACTGAACACTGGCTGCGGGAGCCTTATCAACATTCCTCGCAAAAGAAGTCCGACCTGCCAAAGCCGCAAATTCAAGATAAAACTACTTTCTGCAGACAGACATTTTTTAATTATCCACAAATGCGAGTAAATCACGGCAACCCAGTGTGTTTTTTTTTTCTTTCTGGGAAAGAAAGACATTTTCTCAAGGACACGCACAACATTGAAACATAATTTGTAACAAGCCAGAACCAGGTGCGAACTGCTTGTCCAGCTAAAAAGTTATGGGAACAAAGTCACATTGCAACATGATTAGAATTAGGTAAGGGGGGCTGGCACAGCTAAATCAACCCACTGACGCAGGAGGTAAATATCCAATTATCAGGCTCTCTATAAGTGCTACATATGTAACCCACCACTCTGCAGCCAATAACAGGAGGAGATAGGTTTCTGGGAGCTGATCCAATTTTGTGAGGTCAGCCTGCAGTGTGATTATAAAACTTACTTGCAAGACAGCCCCGGGGGAGACGGCGCCTGAACTCACGATGCTTTTCTTTGGCTTTTTTCTCTTTTCTGTGCTTAGAAATAAAGCAGTTTGAAACATGTTGCTGCCTGCTTGGAACTCTGTTGCATTTCTGGGGGCCATATGGGAGGTGTTGGGGCCTCCCATAGCTGGTGAGGATATGGCTGCTGGCCCCCCACTGCCCTGGGGGTGGGGGGGGATCCAGCTTCTCCCCGACACGTGATCCCAACAACGCAGAGCGTCCGAGTTGCCATGGCAATCCCCAGCGCTTTCGGAATTAATGAAAACGTACCTTATGAATATGAGTACGCCTACCGTAAGAAGAAGCTTTATTTCCCTGGTGGTTAGGGCGGATATTTGAGGAAACAGGAGATGTAACATGTCTCAGTGTTTGGCACCAGACTCCGGAGTGGTTCGAATCCCGGAACCCTTTACGTTTCCTGACAGTATCCTCCATCCATGAAAGAACCCCCTTCCTGGAAGCCAGAAAACGTGACAAGAGTAGTGGAGCGTGTATATTTGCGGCAGGCTTCCAAGTTTGATCCATCGGACCATAACCTTTCCAGTCCACCAGAAAATGTTTTACACCCCTCACAGTCTTGCTATCAAGAATAGCATTAACTTCGTATTCCTCAGAACCCTGGACCAAGAGGGGTGGAGGATGAGTAGACAACCTGGTACCCTGGAGACAAGGTTTCAACAAAGAGACGTGGAAGACAGGGTGTGTTTTCCAAGACAAAGGTAATTCCAAATGAACAGCCACCGGATTTACCAGAGCCTGAACCGTGAAAGGTCCAACAAAACGTGGTAGAAGACATCTATGTCTATGCGTAGATTTTTCGTGGATAACCAAACCCTGGTACCAGGCTAATACTGTGGGTCCTCGCTCCGATGACGGTCAGCAAACTGTTTGGCCTGTTCTTTAGCCTCAGTCAAATGGAGCACGACATCCTTATGAACAGATGCAAGGTCACATAAACAACCCTGCACCGCCAGGTTCAAGTTATCCAAAGCGATGTCCAAAGGCAAGGTACATGGATTCTGGCCGTATAAGACATAGAACGGGGTGGTACCAGTGGATGCATGTATAGAGTTGTTGTAAGCAAACTCTGCGTGTATGAGAACAGAAAACCATGACTCTTGATACTGTAGGGTTAGACAGCGCAGATATTGCTCGAGTGTGGCATTAAGACGTTCAGCCTGACCGTCCGTCTGTGGGTGGTAAGCGCTGGAATAACGGTCCTCAATGCCTATCGTATTCGTGAGGTGTCTTCAGAATCTGGGGCTGAATTGGGCCGCCCGATCCGACACAATGATGTCAGGAAGGTCAAAGAAATGAAACACATTGTGTAGGAACAAGTCTGCAAGAGCAGGTGCTGTGGGCAAGCCATGACAAGGAACAAACACGGCCAGCTTGGAAAAGTAATCCACCACCACCCAGATAGTATTGAATCCTTTCACAGGAGGTATCTCCACAATAAAGTCCATGGACACCATTGACCAAGGACGATCTGGTATTGGTAACGGTTGCAAAAGACCTAAAGGTTTTGACGTGGAACCTTTACGTTGGGCACATATTGAACATGAATCAATGGGCGGTAGGGAGTTCCAGGGTTTTGGTGCTAGGACTTCGAAACTCGAGCCACCAGCTTTGGCTCTAGTGAAGTTAGGAATTGCAAGTTGGTTGGCATATAGGTCCCTTTTGGGTCTGAGTGATTGGACTGGTTGAATCCGTTCATTAAGGTAGCTAGGGGCAGTTTGGGATATGCATCTATGTGTAATTGTGAGAGTCTTGAACTGGATGCCCTCTTTAACTGGGAGCCAGTGGGCATTTTGTCTTGCTAGGGAGATGTGTTCTCTCTTTGGTATATTGAGGGCTGCTCTCAGAGCATTGTTTTGTGCAATCTGGAGTCTATTAATGTTTTTGGCCGAGGTACCCAGCAGGAGGACGTTGCAGTTGTCCAGTTTCGCGCCTATAGTGGCTCTGGCGATGTTGAGGCGGTTTGTGGTGGACAGGTGAGGTTTTACTGCGTTGGTTGTAAGAGCTGCTGAGGAAGAGATGTAACTGACATGTCTGTCCATGGACAGGGTAGAATCTAGGTATACCCCCAGTGTTTTTACAGCTGGGGAGACAGAGATTGCTGAGTTCTCGATGAGGAAAGTACTGTATTTATTGTCTAGCTTGCTGAGAGTTTCTTTAGGGCCCACTAGTAGGATCTCTGTCTTGTCTCCATTGAGACAGAGGCCATTGGCTGCCATCCATGCCTGGATGATGGCATAAGTGTTTTGTAGGGTTTTCAGGTCTTGCTCGTAGTCACCAGTTAGTGGGAGAAGGATTTGAGTGTCGTCAGCATAGTTGGTGAACGTTATGCCGAATTCTTCTAAGTCGTTGAATAGTGGGAGTGTGAATAAGTTGTATAGAGTCGGGGAGGTGCAGGACCCTTGTGGTACTCCAAAGTTGATAGGGGAGGGGGTGGCTGATGCTTGGTCTGAGTAGACCCTCATAGCTCTGCCTTCCAGGAAGGATGAGATCCAGGCTGTGGCTTTAGTCGAGAAATGGGCTGTGTTGGTGAGATGTGTACTTAGTGTTTTGTGGTCGACTAGGTCGAACGCGGCCGACAGATCAAGGAGTAGGAGGATGGCGCATTTGCCTTTATCCATGTTTTTTAGGAGTTGGTTCTTAAGGTCGAGTAGTGCTGACTCTGTGCCATGGCGCGGGCGGAAACCAGACTGTCTCTTGCCTAGGATGTTGTGAGATTCAAGGTAAGCTTGTATCTGTAGGTATGCGGCCTTGTCGAGGATTTTCAGCAGGAATGGCACTGTTGTAATGGGTCTGTATTTGTTGGGTGAGTCTGGGTCTAGCGTAGGTTTTTTAGTAGTGGGTGAACCCAAGCTTCTTTGAGGGAAGAGGGTACTGTGCCGGTGGCGAATGAGGCATTAATGAAGGTAGCAATGAAGTGGGCTAGAGGTTCAGCGCAGTCTTTGATTATGTTTGCTGGACAGATGTCCCCCTTGCAGAGTGAGGGTTTGATTTGTTTCATGATGCGTAGGACCTCAGGGGCGGTTACATCTCTAAAGGTGAAAGGCGGTGGAGTATTGTTGTTGTGTTTGTTTTGGGGGGGGTGCTTGGGGCTGGGGGCAGTCCGCGTTTTGTGTGGAGACTTGGGTAGATTGTCAAGGTTGGCTTTGATTTTCTTTTGGAGTAAGTCAATTTTGTCGAGAATGGCCTTCTGGATGTCATTACACCAATTCACGTCTTTGATTGTTTGGTGTTTGGAGGCGGGCGGTATGACTAGTTCGTTGAAAATCGCGAATAATTCCTTTGAGTGTGATTGGGCATTGTCGATTCTAGTGTTGTATGCGTCAGCTTTGGCTTTGGCTATGGAGTTTTTGTATTGCTTGGCAATGGTTAAGTAAGAATCGCGTAGAGGGGTGGAGGGGTGTGATTGACATTTTTTGAGTGCTTGTCTTTTGAGTGTTTTTAGGTCACGTAGATCTTGGTTGAACCATGAGTTAGCGTGGAAGAGTTTTTTAGCTTTTTTTGTTTCTAGTGGGTCAATAGTGTCAATGATCCAATGATCTCTTTAATAGTGGTGTCGTATAGTGCGACTAGTTCTTTGGGGTCATTGGAGGTGGGTGATGCTAGTGCTGAGACTTCTAGGAGTGAGCACATCCTTTCTTTGGAGAGTAGCTTTTTAGATCTAGCTAGAGCAGCTGGCATAGGAGGGATTTGACTAATAGCTGTCTTTGTTGGATGTAAAAATGGATAAGGTGGTGGTCGGTCCATGGTTGTGGTGTGTTTGAACTGATGTCTACCCTGCAGTTGTGGTCGACTAGCCAGTCTAGTATGCGGCCTTTAGTGTGAGTAGCAGAGTCAACTCTCTGGATGAATTGCAGGTCTAGAAGGGCTTTAGCAAGGGTTTTGCTGTGTTTGTCTCTTGTGTCATTGAAGCCGAGGTTCAGGTCTCCCAGGAGTATGGCTTTAGTGTTGGGTTTGAGATTGTTCCCTAGTAGGTGTAGGATGTCGGCTTGGAAATTCAGGAGTGGGCCTGGTGGTCGGTAGATAAGGTGCATTGTCATGGTGTCATTAGGAGAGAGGGAGATTTTTACTGATAGGGCTTCGAAATTGTTCTCGGGTGAGATAGGTTTGATTTGTCTAGCCTTCAGTGTTTCTTTGACTATTAGGGCCACGCCTCCGCCTTTGTGTGTTGGTCTATCTTGCCGGAGGATGATGTATCCAGGGGGGAGGGCCTGGCATATGGCAGGACCAGAGGCTTCATGTAGCCAAGTTTCTGTAATGGCTAGGGTGTCTAGCTCGAGGTCAGAGATTAGGTTGTGTATTTCTGTGGCGTGCGCTTGTAGAGACCTAGCATTGATGAGGGCTAGCTGGATTAGGGGGGATTTGTCTGTGCTCGGCTTGGCAGGGTTGTGGTTGTGTTTGGTGGTGTTGGTGTGGAGTTTGGTAGACGGGTGTTGGGGTGTGGTGGGATGGGGGATAGTAAGGGGTGTGGGGTGAATGCAGTGTGAGAATACACCCTACCGCAACCTCAGAGGCGTCAGCCTCCACAAAATACAGTTGTCCGGGATCTGGATGTTGCAACACCGGTGCTGAGGTGAAAGCTTGTTTCAAAGCATCAAAAGCCTGTTGTGCTTCCGGACTCCAGACCAAAGATCTCTTGTTGCTAGTCAGGGCAGTCAATGGAGCCGCTGTCTCTGAAAAAGAGCGGATAAAGTGACGATAAAAGTTTGTGAAACCGAGGAATGACTGTAAGGACTTAACTGTCGTGGGCACGGGCCATTCCAATACAGCATTAACCTTGGCATTGCTCATCTTGATGCCAGCATTGGTTATGTCATACCCAAGAAACTCCACTTCCTGAACATGGAACAAACATTTTTCCAATTTGGCATAGAGTCGATACTCCCTTAATCGTTGAAGGACAGCTGAAACATGCTTCACGTGTTCTTCATAAGACGAGGAGTACACCAGTATATCGTCCAAATAAACGACAACATAGTGATCCAACATGTCACTCAAAACATAATTGATGAATCGTTGGAATGTGGCGGGAGCGTTACACAACCCGAAGGGCATAACGAGGTACTCAAAAAGGCCATATTTGGTTTTGAAGGCCGTTTTCCACTTGTTGCCCTTCCTCATCCTCACCAGGTTATACACCCCACATAGGTCAAGCTTGGTAAAGTACTCAGAGGAACCCAACTGATCCAAAAGCACCTAGATAAGTGGAATCGGGTATTGATTACGTATGGTGACTGCGTTTAATTCACGGTAATCGATACAAGGTCGCAGATCCCCCTCCTTCTTAGGCACAAAGAAAGGTGGCGACGGGGCTGGGGAGTGAGACGTTCGAATAAAACCGTTCTCTAAAGCCTTGTTGATGTAATCCTTCAGAACAATGTTTTCTCTTTGGGTAAGAGAGTAAACACGACCCGAGGGCACTCTAGCACCTTCTACCAAGTCAATAGGACAATCGTATGGCCAGTGTGGTGGAAGCGTCTCGGCTCCTACTGTCAAAACTACTAATGGGATAACAGGGGATTCGACCCCTCTCCCGAACCACAGAAGCCGAATAGATCGACCCTCCCACCGTGGTTGGCACAGGCGCCTGAATCTATAATCACACGTAACCACGTGGCAGCCAATGGGGGGAAGACAGAGTTAGGGAAAGGGGGTGGATTGACAAGGGTAAGAGGGGGAGAAACATACATGCATATACATAAGCATAATTACAATTCCTACCTAGTCACCTGAACCTGTACCTATACCTGACTTCCTAATCAAAGCAGAACTACCCATTAATGCTGCAGCGCACAGGAGTTCTCATAACCATAACATGCGCTGAAGTTATGTCCAGCCGTCACATAAAGACACATGTACACGTATGTCATTGCAAATAAACAGACATGAAAGGTTTTTCCTCTGACAAACATGACTTGCAATTGCACATTGTATGGCACAAATGAAGGGGGCACCCCTTAGATGAAAGGACAAGACTCATGGCCCTTTGGGCACATTGAAAGCAACAAACAAAACATGGCTGGTTATAAGACTGCACCATAGAAACCAAAACCAATGAGTGTGGCAGTAGAGCGAGTTTTGCCTCAACCCAAAAGTTCCATAATTTCGTGCTTCAGAGAAACGTAACGGATAAATGTCTGAATGCCACCAAAGAAATAAATATGCTTGTGATAGTAACGAGATGCATTGAACAGGAGAAAGAAAACATAGAACACTTATCTGCTGGTCCGGGCGCCTCACGAGGACACCCGGACCCAGATGATTGATGCCATAACGAGATATGCTTTTCTCGTCAGATCACCGCCGCAGCCCGGCTCTCAAATGCTGCTGCTTATCTTCACTGCCGCGGCCCGGCTTCTTAAAGCTGTTCGTCTTCACCGCCGTGGCCCGGGATTCCTCAATGTGCGTTCGTCTGCATACTGCCTGCTGCTTCCTACTCCTCACGCCTGCCATCGCCGCCCGTGCTGATAACATCAATTATCTGTACCAGAGCACGGGCGTGTCCGGCTTAAGTCCGTCACTAATTGTTCAGCTGGCGAAGCGCGCGGAGCAAAAGAACTACACCCAGACCCAAGGCATGCTGAGAGTTGTAGTTTTACCTCAATGAACACTGTTTCCAGTGCACTGCACACCTTCCCTGGCCCCAAACCCTATTTCTGACAGTACCTCCTCTCCCAGGGCCTTTCCCAGGCCTGGCCTTCTCCGGATGCTGCACATGAAATTGTCTTACTCACCGGGGTGCATGGACCGCACTAGCAGGTTCCCAAGAACAATCCTCCGGTCCATAACCCGACCATTGAATAAGGTACCACAACTTTTGCTGTCTTCGTCTGGAGTCCAGTATTCTCTTCACCTCGTACTCTGTTTGCCCATCCTTGGTAATGGCTGGGGGTCTCTGCACCCGCGTTCCAGGCACTGCGGGTTTAAGGAAAGACAAATGGAATACTGGATGTATCTTTAATACTTGAGGGAAACGTAATTTCACAGCCACTTTAGAAATACATTGAATTATTTCATAGGGTCCAATGAACTTAGGGGCAAATTTACGAGGTCCTTTCAATGGCAAATTATAAGTAGACAGCCATACTTTATCTCCCACCTTATATTGGGGACCTTCCTTTCTTTTCCTGTCTGCATATTTCTTGTACTGTTCTTTAGCCTGCTCTAGGTTGACTTGTGCTTTCTGTCTGATGGTCAGAAGTAATTGTTGTCTTTCCTGAAGCACTGGAATATGCTCCATGTCAGGTAAATGTTCAGGTAACATATGCTGCGTCTGTCCATACAAACATTCATTTGGGGCCATACCTAAAGAAGCATGTTCGGTATTGTTATATGTGAATTCCGCTAGCCGTAAAGACTGCACCCAAGATTCACGGCCATCATTCAAATAACAGCGTTGATATTGTTCCAACGGCGTATTGAGTCCCTCTGTTTGACCATCTGTTTGCGTGTGACAACTTGTAGATAATGCACAATCAATTCCTAACATCTGACAGAAAGCACACCAAAATTTAGAAGTAAATTGAGGACCCCTATCAGACTCTATACTTCGAGGTAAACCATGTAACCGAACCACATGTTTCAAAAATAACTCTGCCAATTTTCCTGCTCCAGGAATGCCTTTACACGGCACAAAATGGGCTTGTTTCGACAAATACTCCACTACTACCCAGATCGTGTCATACTGATTGTCGGGAGACAAATCAGTAATGAAGTCCATGGAGATATGAGTCCAGACTTTCTCCGGCGTGGGTAAAGGCTGGAGCAACCCTGCTTTCTTGGTATGATCTGTTTTACTACGTACACAGGTTTCACATTTCTGAATTTAGTCAATAGAATATTGTCGTAACCCTGGCCACCAAAAGTATTTTTCCAGCATTTTTTGAGTCTTCCTTATTCCAGAATGACCAGCTAAAGGAGAATCATGACACCACTGCATCGCCTTTCTTTTCAAATCATGGGTGGGTAAATACAATTTCCCCTCATAATATGGAAGACCATCACAAACAGTTTCTAATGGATTGTCCACTCCCCATTTCTTCTGTGCCTTTTTCTTCATTTCTTGTTTCACCTGTCTCAACAAGTGAGTCATAACCGCTCCTACTACTCTTTCCACTGGAATGATTGTTTTAACCTCCGACACCATGTTTTCTAGATTTTGCTGTCTGGACAGAGCATCAGCTTTACCATTCTTTTTTTCTGGTCTGAACGTTACCAAAAAGTCAAATTAATTTAAGTATTATGACCATCTTAATTGTCTGGGGCTCAAAGTGTGTGTTGTTTTAAAGTATTGAAGATTCTTATGATCCGTGACTACCGTCACCTGATGTTGCGCACCCAACAAATAATGTCGCCACCCAAAAAGGCTGCTTGAATGGCCAACAACTCTTTGTCTGCAATAGAGTAGTTTTGGTCACAACCCGTAAGTTTACGAGAGTAGAAAGCCACCGGATGACACACACCCTCATCGTCTTTTTGAGACAATACCACCCCCACTGCCACATTAGAAGCATCTGTCTCCACCTGGAAAGTTTTCTCCGGATCTGGATGTCTCAGAACCAGAGCTGATGTGAATGCTTCCTTCAACTCCTGAAAAGCACTTTCTGCCTCTGAATTCCAACAAAACCAAGTAGGTTTCCTTAATAGTTTAGTTATAGGGGTGACAATTTGTGAAAAATTAGAAATAAATCGCCTGTAAAAATTTGCAAAACCCAAAAAGGACTGAATATCCTCGATGCATTGAGGCGCTGGCCATTCAGTAACTGCCTGCACTTTTTTCTTGTCCATCACAATTCCTGATGGAGTCAAAATAAAACCCAAAAATTCCACCTGATTGGTATGAAAACGACATTTTTCCAATTTGACATACAATTGATAATCTTGTAATCTTTTCAACACCTTTTTTACATGGTCTACATGTTGTTCTTTTGAAGAGGAATACATCAAATGTCATCAATATACACTATCACAAACATATCTATAAACACACTCAACACCTCTTGCATAAAATATTGAAAGGCTGCAGGTGCATTACACAGTCCAAAAGGCATAACCAGGTATTCAAACAGGCCGAATTTGGTCCTAAAGGCCGTCTCCCACTCATCCCCCTCCTTTACTCGAATTAAATGGTAGGCCCCCCTCAAATCCAGTTTAGTGTATACTACTGCTGTCTTAACTTGATCCAATAATACTGAAATCAAAGGTAAAGGGTATCTATTTTTTACTGTCACCTTATTTAAGGCACGATAATCTATACAAGTTCTAAGGGTTCCTTCTTTTTTGGGAACAAAAAACAAAGGGGATGAAACAGGTGAGGTAGAATGTCTTATGAAACCTCTTTTCAACATATCATCCAAGTAATCCCGTAAATGCTGATTTTCTGTCTCTGTCAAAGCATAGATTCTACTACAAGGTAACTTTGCTCCTGGTTCCAAATCAATCACGCAATCATATGATCTATGAGGAGGCAATTTTTCTGAACCCCCTTTATCAAAAACCTCAGCAAACTCCCGATATTGATCTGGAATACTAAGTCCAACCGCTCCCAACTTTTGGGACTCTGACACATTCTCTGTCAAAAACAAAGCAGGGCCCATCTCCTCCTCCATATGACTTTCACATTCCAATACTTCAAAAACAACCTCTCGTGTGACCCAATCAATTCTGGGATTATGTTGAATCAACCATGGCATACCCAAAATAAGTGCAAACTGTGGGGCCTCTATGAGATCAAATACAATTTCTTCCACATGACCCGACCCACATCTCATTCTAATTGGCTGAGTCTGGTGACAAATGGGGCCTGAAATCAACGGAGATCCATCCACTGACTGCACCCCCTCCACCTGTGATTTATCCCTCAATGGTAAACATAATCCTTTGGCCAAACCAATATCAATTAAATTACCTGTAGCTCCAGAGTCCACCATAGCGGACACTATCTGCTTAGTGCAAGCGAAAAATAGAGTTACCAAAATGTATAAATGAGAATTCCTTTTTCCGGTCGCATTAGCAATCCAGCTGGGGAACTTACTCTCCAAAGGGCCTGACACCTGAGTTCCCTTTAAGGCCGGCCCAGTTCTTTTCCCGCCTCCCCCTTGCTGCAATCACCTCCTGCCCCTTTTTTCAGAGTATTAGGACATGTCCTAATATAATGTCCTGGTTGCCCACAATATAAACACACATTGTTAGCTTTACGTTGTTCCTTTTCTGCTGTAGATAACGGGCCTCTCACTCCTCCAATTTGCATAGGTTCTCCTTCCCCGTTTCTACTACTTCCTTTACTACGATCCAACCTAACAAATGGCACCACCTCTGGTCCTTTCTTATCTCCTTTCCGTTCATTCATGCGATGATCTAATCTTAACGCCAAATCAATCATGGTAGTGCATGTAGTAGGTTGAAGTTCCACCTGAGCCATCGCATCCTTCAATTCTTCTCTTAATCCTTGATAAAATAACACTGTTTGTTTATTCTCTGGCCAGTCTGTTTCAATCACTTATCTATTAAACTGAGTCAAATATGAAACTAAATCACGACTTCCTTGTTTTAATGCCAATAATTCCTTGTCTTGGGCTAGAGAAACCTCCCTACAGTCAAATAATCTTCCAAACTCCGCCAAAAACCCATCCCAATTATACAACAAGGGATCATCCTTGTGTACCAGGGGCATAGCCCAAGTGGCCGCATCTCCAGTCAAATATGAAATAACAAATGCAGTGCGAGCCTGTATTGTCTCAAAAGCTGTAGGTTTGCACAAAAAATGCAATCTGCACTGAGTCAAGAACATCATATATTTCTTCGGATCTCCCGAGAACCGCTCTGGTGCCGCTACAGGCACACTATTCGGAGGCTGCACAATTACTGTCAGAGAGGACCTTTCTGCGGGGGCTCCCGAGGAGGACCCAGCCCCTCTAAAGGAGTACTCTGAGCTACTAGACCCTGTACCTGAGCCTTAAGGTTACTGGATTCCTGTCTGCCATGTACTAATTCAAGTTGAATATCTTGTAACAACTTTAGCACTTCTGCCATAGAGGGAGGAGTCGCTTCCATTTGGCCTGGGTGGTTCTATACCCCAAGTTGGGGGCAGATAATTCTGTCAAAACTACTAATGGGATAACATGGGATTCAACCCCCTCTCCCGAATCACAGAAGCCGAATAGATCGACCCTCCCACCGTTGTTGGCATGGGCGCCTGAATCTATAATCACAGGTAACCACGTGGCAGCCAATGGGGGGAAGACGGAGTTAGGGAAAGGGGGTGGATTGCCAAGGGTAAGAGGGGGAGAAACTTACACGCATATACATAAGCATAATTACAATTCCTACCTAGTCACCTGAACCTGTACCTATACCTGACTTCCTAACCAAAGCAGAACTACCCATTAATGCTGCAGCGCACAGTAGTTCTCATAACTATAACATGCACTGAAGTTATGTCCAGCCTTCACATAAAGACACATGTACACATATGTCATTGCAAATAAACAGACATGAAAGGTTTTTCCTCTGACAAACATGACTTGCAATTGCACATTGTATGGCACAAACGAAGGGGGCACCCCTTAGATGAAAGGACAAGACTCATGGCCCTTTGAGCACATTGAAAGCAACAAACAAAACATGGCTGGTTATAAGACTGCACCATAGAAACCAAAACCAATGAGTGTGGCAGTAGAGCGAGTTTTGCCTCAACCCCAAAGTTCCATAATTTCGTGCTTCAGAGAAACGTAACGGATAAAGGTCTGAATGCCACTAGAGAAACAAATATGCTTGTGATAGTAACAAGATGCATTGAACAGGAGAAAGAAAACTTAGAACACTTATTTGCTGGTCCCGGCGCCTCACGAGGACACCCGGACCCAGATGAATGATGCCATAACGAGATATGCTTTTCTCGTCAAATCACCGCCGCAGCCCGGCTCTCAAATGCTGCTGATTATCTTCACCGCCGTGGCCTGGCTTCTTAAAGCTGTCGTCTTCACTGCCGTGGCCCGGGATTCCTCAATGTGCGTTCGTCTGCATACTGCCTGCTGCTTCCTACTCCTCGCGCCTGCCGTCACCGCCCGTGCTGATAACATCAATTATCTGCACCAGAGCACGGGTGCGTCCGGCTTAAGTCTGCCACTAATTGTTCAGCTGGCGAAGCGCGTGGAGCAAAGGAACTACACCCAGACCCAAGGCATGCTGTGAATTGTAGTTCTACCTCAATGAACACCATTTCCAGTGCACTGCACGCCTTCCCTGGCCCCAAACCCTATTTCTGACACCTACTTTGTCAAAAACATCTCGGAAAGGCTCATACTCCTAAGGTAAGGGCGAGGTGATAGCCCCAATTACTACAGCAGTGTCCAATAAAGAGGAACAAGGAGTTCAGTGCTCTTCAAGTATAGATTGGCATTTGAACGTACAATAATCTGAGGGAAACGTAACTGAACCAGTTTGCCAATCCACATTAGGATTGTGTTTTACCAACCATGGTAAACCCAAAATGAGCTTGAACTGGGGTGCTGCAATAACATCAAAATGTATGACTTCAGTATGCCCAGAACTCATAGTCATGGTCAGGTCAATGGTGTGTTCAGTGACCAAACCTGACATTCAGGTGGTACCATCAACTGTATTGACCACCTAAGGATGTCTTTTCGGGATAACAGGGATTTTCCACTGGTGCAAATATTGAGTGTCGATATAGTTCCCGGTGGCATCTGAGTCTAAAACTGCATGAACAAGCCATGGTTCCCTGGAACGGTAGGCCAACGAGGTTTTCAAGACAAAAGGAGCAGGACAACAGGAACCCTGAATAGAACTGCTCGGCAACGGGGCTCCCTCTATTGCCGAGCTCTGGCTTTTCCCGCCTTCTGAGGTTTCTTGGGTCATTGCCTTAAAAAATGCTCAGATGACCCGCAATAAAAACACAGATTGTATTTTCTACTGAGCTCCCTTTCCTCAGAGGACAAAGGACCCCGTACTGCCCCTAGTTGCATGGGTTCTTCACCACCTAGAACCGGCACATGATTTAATGCTGCGACCGGTACTGGACCTCGTTTCTCCCCCTTTCTTTCGGCTCTTCGGGCATCAATTTGCAAAATCAGGTCCAGTAGTTCGGGGAACATGGTTGTAACCACTGGTACGGTAGCCAGCACATCTTTCAGAGTGTCAGACAGTCCTTTATAGAACAGAGTAGCCTTCTTTTCTTCAGGCCATCCTGTCTCAGTAACCAACTGGTTGAACTTGGCTAAATAATTCAGCATGGAGACATCCCCTTGCTGCAGGGACAATAACTCCAAGTCAGTGAACTGTGTCTTGTACCTGGGATCAAATACTCGGGTCAGGGCCTCGATCAATGCATCACTGTCATGAAGAAGGTTACTTCCTTGCTCTAATAACGGGTTAGCCCAAACGGCTTCAGTTCCACCAAGATAAGACAATATAAAAGCTGCCTTCGTTTTGGAATCCGGAAATGAAGAAGGACGGCACAAGAAATGCAACCGACATTGGTTGATGAACGTTCTGTATGTCTTAGGGTCACCATGAAAGCGCTCCGGCGTAGCCAATGGGAACTGAGCCACGAGTACCACAGGAGCGTTCTCCTGCCTAGCAGAAACCCCTGAGGAAGCTGTGGGAGCAGGAATGCTGCCCGAAGCACTTGCCCCAGCAGGCTGCATGCCAGCTTGTATCTCAAGGATATTTCATTGAGTGGCCTTGTGGGCTGCTGTAACATCGGCCCTTAAATCAGCCATCAGTTGGGCGAGTGCGTTTATGGGGTCACTAGCGGCGTCCATAGTATGGCTTCTGAATATGTCAGCACAGGCTTGATATTCTTGCCAATGAAGCGGAGGTAACTCTTGGCAGTTGAACCCGTCGTGTAGCTGACAAGTTTTTTCTGCCAATATACCCTTCAGAGAGACTCAGAAATA
Source organism: Ambystoma mexicanum (assembly GCF_040938575.1). Classification (NCBI taxonomy): domain Eukaryota; kingdom Metazoa; phylum Chordata; class Amphibia; order Caudata; family Ambystomatidae; genus Ambystoma; species Ambystoma mexicanum. The sequence goes on along the minus strand of NC_090934.1, from coordinate 1,399,838,945 downwards.
CCCCCGAAGGATCTATTAACCAAAAGAAGGATGGACGCCACAGGATCCGCCAACCTGCAAAGGAAGTAATATTTAGCAACAGCAGATGACAGAAATAACCCAATCTAAGACGACAAGACAAGGTAATACCTGCAAAGGTTAGCAAGAATCAGTAAGAGGAACCGTGAGACGTCTAACCTAGAAGAACACCAACAATTAGAAACTAATCATGAATATCACTAAAGTACTGAATGTGAATACATGGAACGCTCTTACCATCTGTGTTTTTCTTGCAGTCAGGAAGAAAATAAAAATCGGAGATCCAAGGTAAGTCCAGAAAATCCTAGGACCCGCTCGCACGAGGACGCCTGTAGTACACAATCCCAGAGTCCGAGTGAAGAGTTCCTTGATCCACCTACCCACCGCCGGCACGAGGACGCCTAATCAGCAACACGAAGCGTCTCTAGTTCAGCACTCCGGAAGGGACTGAAGTCCGCGGTAAGCACAGTACAGGTAGGGAAGAACCAGGGAGAGGCAGCAGCAGGTTGGTGAGTAGTCCGAGGTCAAACCAGTAGAGGAACTGAAAACAGAATCACAAGGCAAGGAGGTCGATAAGTGGTCCGAGATCAAAAACAGGTACGAAGCTATAAGACAAGAGGGCAATCCAAAGGAATCCAGTAAACAAGCCGAGGTCACAAGAATAACAAGAAATCCAGAACGCAAAAACAAGGAAAATAGAATACAAATTCAGAAGCGAAGCGCCAAGTTCGAATGTTCCATTAATACTCCAAAGACCTGTCACGTGATTCACCTGAACTGGGTTCAACGTGAAAAGACACGTGATCCCAACAACGCAGAGCGTCCGCGTTGCCATGGCAATCCCCAGTGCTTTCGGAATGACTGAAAACCTACCTTATGAATATGAGTACGCCTACCATAGGAAGATACTTTATTTCCCTGATGGTTAGGGTGGATATTTGTGGAAACAAGAGATGTGACATGTCTCGGTATTTGGCACCAGACTTCGGAGTGGTTAGAATCCCGGATCCCTTTACGTTTCCTGACAGGTGGCCAGCATGGCAGTTGTGTACGTGACCAAACAGAAAAGCAGGCATTTGGTGATGATCACGTTCCTACAGGATGCCTAAACATTATGCTGAGAGATTAAGGATTGGTATTGGTGGGTGGTTGCCCATTAGGGTTGAGCCACACCATTCCAGGAATTTCCCCTTCGCTCGTCATAGCTGAGGGAGCCCTCCTGGGTTGGGTTGAACTGTCAAAGTGCAACACAGGTTTCCTTTGACAGTTCAGCTCCCCAGCCGCGCATGTTTCGTGACCTATGCAAGGCTGGGGGCGTTTGATATGATATGATATTTTATTTATATCGCGCTCGTACACAAGTGTTTCAGAGCGCGACAAGGCAAGGGAGGGGAACAAGGGAGAACAAAACAACGATCTTACTAGGCCCAGTGACGTTGAGAACATGCAAGTGCATGGGAAAGGGAAAGGGGGAAAAATGCATGGAAGGGGGAGAAGTGGAAAGTGCAGAAGAGCAGAGGAGAAAACCGATAAACAAGTGGTGGTTGTGCAGCCAGCAAGTGACAAGTGCTATGTTTAAGGCAGCAGACAGGGTATGAGAAGTGCAGAAAGAAAGGAAAGGGGCTAGGGGACTGTATGGGTACAGATACAGACCCCAGTGCAAGGGATGGCCCGCAGGCAGTGCAGGAGGGTGGCAGAGTGAGCAGGTACCTGGGCCCGGAGGACAGAGGGTGACCAGATGAACTGTGCAGAGAGAGACACAGATCAGCAGGGGAGAGGGGGTGAAAGCAGAAGCAAAGAGGAAGGTCTTGAGGTGCTTCCGGAACCAGAGATGGTTCTCCTTTTGCATCCCCAGTCTTGCATTGCCCATTGGGAATGCTGGCTGGGGTGTGAGAAACCTAGGGGTGTTCTCACATCTACTCCCCCTTGGATCCTCTGTACAGGTGGCCAGGGAAAGGCCATTGCTTTTGGATCCTGCCCCTGGGAGTGGACAAGCGAGGGAGGATCACCTGGATAGAGAGTCTTCTGGGATTGGAAGGGGGATGCCCATAGGTGAGACACAGTATTCCAGGGATCAAAATTAAGATCGGATAAGCAGGAGCTAAACCCCGGCTCCTGGCTATCCAGAATAACCAGAAACAGAAGCTACCATGGCGAGACAAGGAGCTAGTGCATAGCCTTGTGCAAATCTAACTTCCACATAGGATTCAAAAACATCAATTTGTCCATTATTCATGGCCCCTTGTGCATTAAATGTTTTATAGATGTAATCTAATGTTTATTTATAGATTGCCCCAAATGCACAGAGTTGAATTCACACTGGTGTGTTTGTTCTGCATCAGTTGGCATTAGGAGGCAAAAGTAAGTAGCCCCTGACAGATTTGGGCATTCAGCTAGCCAGACTCTTCTAGGCTACAAGCAGGAGCTATATACCTCCCAGCTCCTGTCAATTTCAAACCCTGTATTGCATATCTTCCTTTTCGGTAAAGATCCCCCATACCAGAAAAGGTAATGGGATACTGTTCTTCCAGTTCCATGGTTTATGAGAAAGGTAGGAATCTGTATCACACTAGATATGTTAAAAGGAAGACACAGGACAGGGATGAAATACATGGGAATACATCTCAGTATCCCTCTTATCCTCAGGACAGCCAATCAGATCTTCCCCCAACCGTTATGGGTCATTATAAAGGTGTTCCACTTCACTTCCCCTTTAAGGGGCAGAGCAATACTGAACGAGGAAGAAACAACTAAGAGCTGTAAAGATTACCTCCACTTCATATTCAAGTGCTGGGACATAGAAGATACCTGATGGTCAGCTATGTCCCATTGATTTGCTTCATTATTGTCAGGCAAGTCAGGCAAGGCAAACCCTTGACTCACACCTGCAACCTGTTAGACAAGCACACGTGCATAAAATGTGGCATCATCAGCAGCAATCAGACAGACCAGGGAAACCTGGAGAACAGAAGAACCATAGTGGAAGCCATGCGGGAAGAGAATCCGAGACGCAAGTATGCCACAAGAAGACCTGGGAAGCCCATTGTACTGTAAATGCTGATCGGAGGTCCCAAAACGGGGTAGGCGAGCAGCAAGCGCGGCAGGAACCTAAAGGCGAAGCTCTGCATAACAGCCGGTGAGTGCGAAGTGGAGCGCCCAGCTATTTGGGTGTCCCTCTCAAGATGAAAGAAGAGAAAAGGAGCCGCCGATACTGGTAAAGTGTCTGGGGCTTTTAACTTACCAGGGGCACTCAAAGGAGACCAAACAAGCAGTAAAAGTCAATTGAATGAAGCAAACTCTCTTACTTATATTAAATGCCGAACTGAATGAAAGGAAAGAAAGTAACTTAGCACATTGAATGAAACAAACCACATTTATAAACGCTGAACTGGATGAAATAGGCAAAAGTAACCTAACGCTTTGAAAAAACAAACAATGTTACTTAAATTGAATAACGAACTGAATGAAACAAGTGAAAATAACTTGACGTATGGAATGAAACCAACTACATTGCTTCTAATGAATACCTAACGGAATTAAATAAGTGAAAGGAACTTATGGTGAATAGCAGACTGAATGAAGTGAACAAAAGCCACCATTATTGGATACTGCCCTGAGTGAAATAGATAAGCTGGCCTTTATGGGAATACAGAAGCAAAGAGATATTGAACTGCATGCAAGCAACACCTATAATATTCTGAAGGAAAGAAACAAAGGTGGTGAAGTTGTGAAGCTGCTCTTTAAGAAACTGCTGAATCCAATCTTGAACTTTGGAAGAAACCTGACAGTTCCTGGTTGCGTGATCGTTGATGGGTGGACCGTGTGGTCTGAAACTGCGGCTTGACCAGAGAACTTCATTATGCCAACAAGGAAGCTTGCTGAAGTGAAAGCAGGAAACCAAATATTGATAAAACATCAGACTTGGAGAAGGGACCCCTGAATCATACAAGTTGAGCATAAATACAAAAGCTTCAAGATACTTTCTTTTGATATTAACATTGATCTTGGGGATGGACCCCTAAGCTTTGGTGTCCTGGACCTTTGTTATCTTGGAACTGTGTTGAACTTTGGGAAGGGCATCCTGACATTTATAGAACTGTATCTCATTTAATGCTCAAAGGAGGAGAAACTGAAATTTGCGATGAACTTATTAACATTTGGGAGGGAAAGCTGACGAATAAGCTAGAGCTGGAAGTAGCTCAGAACGTTACGTTTGGAACACTATTTGAGTTATGGTTAATGTCCTTAGACATTGTTTTGTATTAGTTGTGAGGGCAAGTATATGATTTAGACACAGACAGACTTTTACGTTGAACTTACTCACACTGACGTTCCTTCGTTTATTTAGGTAGGGAAATCCAACTTAGAATAGGGCAAGTTAGGACTTACACCATCCTGACATCGTTAATAAAAGATTGTTCAACTTTGAATCAGTTGGCTGTGTCTCCTTCCATGATGCCAACTTCACAGGGGTACTGCATGTTTGTATGTGCGAGGGATGCTCCTGCGCAACAACACATTTCTTACTGGGCAGCTATCATAGATGCCCAGTAGAAAATCATCATCCTTTCTTTCATCAACCAGCGTTTGATAAAATAAAGAATGATGTGTTATTACTTGGATAGAATGGCATTTTGGGGCTGCCAGTCTAGCCCTTTCTTACTGTGGCATGATGTTTTCTACTGGGCAACCATGATAATCCAAGATTGATATGTGTTGCTTCCCTATACTTGCAATTTGGGGCAGGCAGTCTAGCCCTTTCTTACTGGGAAATTTTTGGAAAAAATTCCGGGCATCGATAATAAAGCAAGCTAGACTGTTATATTGGGTTAGCTATTCTAGCCCATTTTTTTTACTGTGGGATTACTTTTTCGCTGGCCATCTATGATAAAGCAATCATGGCCTATGTAAATACTTGGCTAGGCAGCCATTTTGGGGAAGCCAATCTAGCCCTTTCCTACTGTGGCATGACTTTTATTTCTGGGCATCTATGATAAACCAAGCATGTTATTTGCTATTCATTGGCTAGTGTAACATTTTTGGCAGCCTGTCTAGCCCTTTCTTACTGTGGCCTCAAGTTGCTTTATTGGGCATCTATGATAAACCAAGTATGGAATGTGTTACTTGGCTAGACTGCCATTTTTGAGGCAGGCAGTCTAGCGCTTTCTTACGGTGGCATGTTTTTAAAATGTTTACTCTGGGCATCTATCATAAAGCAAGCATGACATGTGTTACTTGGCTAGACTTGCATTTTTGGGGCAGGCAGTCTAGTGCTTTCTTATGGTGGCATGTTTTTTACATTTTTACTCGGGGCATCTATCATAAAGCAAGCATGATATGTGTTACTTGGCTAGACTTGCATTTTGGGACAGGCAGTCTAGCCCTTTCTTTCTGGGGCATGTTTTTTTTTATTTATTCTGGGCACCGATGATAAAGTAAGCATCATATGTGTTACTTGGCTAGACTGGTACTTTGGGAAAGCCAGTCTAGCCCGTTCTTACAGTGGCATGTTTTTTGTACTCTGGGCATCTATGATAAAGCAAGCATGTTAAGTGTTATTACATGTCTAGACTGAAGTACATTGTGCAGCCGGTTCGGACATGTTTTCTTATTGTGTACTGGCCTTTTAAAATACAAAACCAACAGAAGTAAGTTCTTTTGTGGGGATACTGCCATATATTGGCAGAGCCAGTTTGGACATGCTTTTTTATAGTATAATTTCTGCCATTTCGTGCAAAGCAAATACCAGCATGCTCTTATACAGGAATTCTGGCATATAATGATGCTGTCAGCATGAAAATGCATGGGCACAGCCAGCGTGACAATTGTTTTATACTGGCATATATGAAAATGCATTGGAAAATGCTTGGTGCGCTGTTGTTGACTTGCAGCTACTGAATTTTTGGATTGGAGTTACCCCCCAACCGGTTTGCAAACGGTTTGGCTTGTTACCCAGTTGTTCACAGAAAGTGTGCTGCATAGCGCACCATTATAACCCAATATCAAATAATATTTCTCGAGCCACGCTTGATTGATTAATGCTCCCTCGCTACACTTGGTCGCTCGGTCATATTGGAGGGGAATATTTTCGCCCCTCCAATTAAAAAAGTTCTCCAGCTGCCACTGCTTCCTGCTTCCTGCTTCCGCGTTACTCATCTGTATGGTTTTCCGCAGGGCACACTTTTCTCCTCTGCGCTTCTTCCATTTCTGGTTAAGCCTGGCAGATTTGGCTTTACTAACTGTTAGGAGGAGTGGGGACTTTTGCGTCGGGTCTTTAAAGACGTTCTTATGAGGCTTTGCACGCATCGTTTCTCTCCTGATCACATTTGATCTCCAGTTATTTATGTAGCACACCATGCTGGCATTAAGCTCGTTTCTTACTTCTCCAATTTCTGGAAAAGATCAGAACTTGTGCAGAGGACTGGCAATTAGCACATTAAACACTTCTCCAAATTCAGCAAGAGTTAGGAACCTGTGAACAGCAAGACGAACTAATCGATGTGCCCAGGATAACACAATAAATTAAGATGTACAAATCGAGATCCAAACTCTGGCTGAAAGATCCTTACTCGACAACAGAGAGACTGGATCAGATTCCCAAAATAAATGGAAAATCTATTGTATTGATGATCATCATTTCATATGTTTTAAACATTGTTTGTTTCCAGTGAAAAGGAATTTAGGCCTTTGGAAGTATGCATGTTTTGACTGTGTACGGTTAGGACTCAAGATTTACTCCAATGAGAGGGAAACCAGATTCACGTTTTTTAATTTATTTAACCATTTATAAAGTGCCTTAAGCCCATGGGCAAACGTGCAGTAAACAAACAGAGAAACAAGCAAGTCACACAACACATAACATTATACAAAAGCAAAGCAAAAACAAACACAATTAAATATTTAAAAAACAGGCCCTAAAAATACTTTAAAACTAACAGCCAACTAATTGCTGAGCTTTCTCAACAATTAAGACTAGGGCCATTTTATGATGGAAAAATAAGACTATAAAAAGTATATAGTGGCTTAAAGAATTGAAGGAAAATTAAAGCCATGACAGAAATGGCAAGATCATGAATACTACATTAGCTCTATGTGTCAACATGATCAACCACAATGTTATGTTATGTTAGCATTATTTATAGACAGCACGTTCACCCGGGTGTATCTTGGCGCTGAGAAGATGGAAGCTGCAGGTAGAGGAAACGCAGTCAAGAAACAATATACCTAAAAGAGATAGGTCTTCAGAGCATTCCGAAAGCCGAGGTTATTGGACAGTGACTTCAGATATAATAGGAAACTGTTCCATAACTGAGATGCAGTGACAGAGAAAGCTCGACCAGCCGGACGTGAACGGCGATAAGGGGGCACTGATAGTAGACCTGCTGAAGCTGAGCGCAATGGACGGTTAGGAGTATACCGCTCAATTTTAGCACAGAGATACTCTGCCCCTTGGCCAAATAGAGCCCGGAGGACAATGCACTGGAACTTAAATTGAACACGCTGTGCCACCGGAAGCCAATGGAGAGAGCGGAGTACCAGGGATATATGAGACCCATATGGAGTGCCTGTTGCCAGCCCGGCAGCCAGGTTCTGAAGGCGCTGCAGTGTACCGGTCAGTCCCTTGGGCTGAGCGAGGTACAGAGAGTTGCAGTAATCAAGCCTGCTAAGAACTACTGCTGCAACTACAGGTGGACGCAGCAGCAGAGGAGTCAGATGGAGCACTTTCCTAAGAATTTTCAACTGGAAATGCCCCTGCTAACATACCGCAGCAACATGAGGGCCTAAAGACAGATTAACTGACATGATAACGCCATGATTCTTTACCTTAGTGGAAGGAACTGGGAGACGGCCCAGAGAAGAAGGCCAGAAAGAGGAAATCCACAGTGAAGTGTTAGAACCCACCACCAATACCTCAGTCTTGTCCCCATTCAATTTCAGCCAATTTTGGCCCATCCACTGACCCACGGCCGTCAGGCACTTGTGTAGACATAGCGACACCTCAGCCTGATCCCGATCTAAACAAATCAGAAGCTGGGTATCGTCCCGTATGTCCTAATACAATGTCCGAAAACAATAACTCAGCCAATAAAAGAAATTGCCCCCATCCTTGGCTGAATTGAGCCAACTAAAGGTCGTCCACCACAATATTCAAATTTGATTCAAAAGACCCCTTGGCCAACCTCTCCCGGATGCTGAGAAATATGGGGAGGTTACTTTTCCCGCAGCCTACAGATTTTTTTCCAGAGGGACTCCATTCATCAATTTGGGTTCTGTGCACACATTTCTAATCCTGCGCTCTCATATTCTTTCACCCGACTTCATGGTTTAGCCATGCTAACATTTGGTTCCTAAACGTATCTGTTGGCTCCCTCCTTGCCAGATTCTCTACGTTGGTGATAGCAGAATGTCTCTTATCCAGTACCACTTCACTTGTTCTTCTGTTTACAATCAATGGCATTTGTTTTTTTTCTCAGTCGGATATCCTTGAGCATGTGAGTTGACATAGCAGTATTGTGGCCACGGTAGAAGCATCCTTCCCTTGCCCATCCCTTCCAGTTTCGAGAGTCAACTCAGGTCGTATTCCTACTGTTATTGAGGTGGTCTGACAGCATTTATCTTCTGCTAACATCTTTGGTAGCTCATTCACACCCTCTCCAAAGGACTCAAGCCATTGCCTGATCTCTTTCAGATTGTCCGAATTGTCAGTTTAGGCCATAATACACTTTTTCAGGATATGCCAATCTGTGGGGTCCATTGGGGTGGTGTCAAGTTATTCTTCATTGATATTGTGACCTCTGATAACGACATGTTAACCTCAATCCCTGAGTATTGTAACTGATCAGTCTCTAAATGCAATACCACAGGCAAATGGCTCCCGCCGCATCAGCCCGATCTGACGAATTGAGCGATATCGTCATTGCTTACTGGAGGGAAGATTCCCTTACATAGCCAGGGGAAGGCAGAAGCTACCTGACTCTGACCCTGGGCGTGGCTTTTTGTGGGAGGACCATGTGGGGGAGGACAAACTTGGAGAGAGGCAGAGCAAAGTGATTAAAGCAAAACAGACCTTTACCTGGTTTTCTTCATAACCCCCAATTATCTTCCTCTCATTCTTATATGGCATATTGTAATGTGGATATAGAGTCTCCAACTATACCTGATTGCCAACCTTAAATCTCCCTCTACTTAATAATACTGAGACGAGGAAGAGGGCTGGAGTAATGAAGATCACTAGAACCTGGAAGCTAACGCTGCATTCTAGTGGCTGAAGAAGATTAACAGATGTCAGAACATCAAATGCGGCACACCTGAACAGGACAAGAGACTCGCCTCTCCCGACGCCGGTAGGGACATCGCAGAAAAGCAAGCTGCCGGCCGGAGTGGAGAAGCTTCAGAGAGCGTGTCCAGGGATGTCAGGCAGAGGAAGATTTAATGCGCTGGTGCCGCAGGCATCACGAGCTGACAATCGAAGGAGGAGACCAGACGGGAACCGAGGAGCAAATGGGACACGCTCCCAGCCAACGAGCAGGCTGCAGTGAGAACGGTGAGATGGGAGGGATGCCAAAGCTGACAACATAGGCCGGTAAACCCAGAGAAGGAGATTGGGACACCGGGGAGCTTCAGGGCCAATGCCACATACCGTTAACACATCAAGGGTTGCCAAACAAGGAGCTGGGATATTTAAGAACTGCTGAGAAAGGGTCGCTGACCCATTGTATGAACATTATATTTAACACGATGCAAGAGAAAGACATTACTGGTGACAAAAGTAAACCTCGAAATTGCACCCACTGAATCACCTGAAAAAGCCCTGGCAGGAGAGTACACCATGCATTGAAGGAAAAGGGCAAAAGTTCCCTGCACGTGAATTGTTGCTGGATGTAAAATGCCCTGTCAGGAGAGTGAACCCAGCACTGGGGGAAAATGGGAAAAGTCCCCGCACTTGAACTGAAGGTGAAAATCTCAAAGGGAAGAAACATACCCCTTCAGAGTGCGAACATTGCCTTGCATGGAATTGAGAAACTGTCTGGAAAAAAAAACCCTGGCAGGAGAGTGAAGCAGGTATTGGAATAAAGGGGAATAGTCCCCCCGCATGTGAACTGTTGATCTGAAGGTAAAGGTCTCAAAGGGAAATAACCATACCCCTTTATAGTGTGAACATTACCTTAACTTGTAGAATTGAAAAGCCTCAAAGGGAAGCATCATACCCCTTTGGAGTGTGAACATCGTTGAACTGTGAAAATGAAGGACAGTCAGGTGAAGGGTCGTCCCTTTTGAGAGTGTGGAGTATATTAAAATGACATTGAAAAGCCAGAGAAATTTTGGGGGAGGGAAGGACCCTTTCTGGTGGAACTTTATTGGTTTTCCTTTCTGAACTTTAAGAACTTTGTGTTTGGAACTTTGGAAAGAAGCTGCAGGTGTCCAGCTAAAATACTTCCCCATTTTCACGTTATATTGAGTTAGTGTGTGAGGGTCAGCTTAGGATGTCTTGATAAACCTAAGGCATATGTAGAAAATATTCCATGAAAAGAATTAATAACATTGAAAACCACAAAGGAAATTTCTACACAAGAGGGGAAGCTACTACTCAATATAATAGAGTGTCTGATTTTGAAAAACCCTAATTAAACATTGGCCATAGAGTCAACTAGATTTGGCACTAAAACAAATAATTTAGCAATAATACCAAATCCACCCACCAGATCGGATTGAGTTGTAACGTCCCCGGGCCCAAGGTGCCAGGATTGTATTACCGATGCGATGGGCCCTGGTGCTAGGATAGGGAATTACTGCTATTAGCACCAGGTTTTCAATCTGGAAACCAGTAGCGGAGAGTTCTTTTGGTGCCGGAGAGGTGTGGAGGGGGTGAGGATAATAGGGCGCTAGCAGGTGACTGGGGGGTGCACTGGGCACCACAGGGGATTAAGGAGGGGGACAGCCACCCCACCCTGCCTGCGCCCTGGCTCCGTCACTGCCAGAAACTTGGGGTGCTAACAGAAAGTAGTTTCTTTCAATGAACAGTACGCCTCACTGCATTCCGTTAATTGAAACAAAATACTTACTTAAGATGGCCTCCAAGGATCAGGAATGCGTGGCTCCATAGGAGCCCCTCTTCCATTTCCATGGTGGCAAGCACGAATATGTTGTTATGTTATGTTATGAGCATTTATAGCGCGCACGTACACATGGCCTCTTGGCGCGAGGAATGCAACTATAAAACAGAGGCAACCAAACTGGAGCTAAAATGCCCCGGTCTTAAGGAGACAGCGGAATGGAAGGTGATTACAAGTGCGTCTCAGACTAACCGGAAGAGAGTTCCATAGCTTGCTCGTGGGCACTGAAAAGGGCCGGCCAAACTCTGCTCGGCCAAAATGTAGGAACCACTACCAAACAGTTGTTCCCGGAGCAATGAGACCTAGCAGGATCATATAATAAAAACAGCACCAACCTTATAGTAGGTCAGGCGTACAAGGCAAAGCGTCTTGAAAGTTATCCTTTTTCCACTGGGAGTCAGAAGCCATTAGGTTGAGTGAGGTAAAGAACATTGCAATAGTCAAGCCGGCTGGTTACCAGAGAGGAAACAACTTTAGGATGGAGGTGGGCCGGAAGAAAAGGAGGAATCCTGCGCAGTACCTTCAGGGAAAAGTCACCAGCTTTACAAATAGCACTGACCTGTGGAGCCATAGAAAGAGAAGATGACAGGAGAACTCCTATATGTGTAACCACTGTCACTGGAACGGGAGCAGCACCAAGCAATGGCGGCCAAAAAGAAGTGGACCGAGAGTCAATATTAGAGGACGGAGAGGCAGCACCACCCACCAGGACCTCAATCTCGTCCCCATTTAACTTAAGCCAGTTGAGGCACATCCACTCGCTCATGGCGCCCAGGCATTCCCGCAGACGGGATGTCACCTCTATCTGGTTATGGTTAAACGGACCAGAATTTGTGTGTCGTCCGCGTACGAATAGCACTTGAATCCATGAGAGCAGATGAGGCCAACCAACGGCTGAATATAGATATTAAATAGTAAAGGTGACAACAAGGCAGAGCTGTGTGGAACGCCACAAGACAGAGAGAGGGAGACAGGAAGAAAATGAGGTAGTGATTCTCCCCTGCCAGTAAGGAAGGATGTAAACCAGCCCAATACGGTGCCAGAGAGGCCCACAGCGGCCAGGCGGGCAAGGGGAATGGCATGGTCCACAGTGTCAAACACCTCTGATAAATCGAGCAGTATTAAGGCCCCAATACCACCTCCATCAACCAGCCTGGCTAGGTCGTCCACCACAGATACCAATGGATATGGAGCGCTAGATCATTAATTGCAGACTTACCTCTGTTGCTTATGCAAATTAGCATATCATATCATACAAACAACATATTATATATTGGGACCCACACCTGAGTGCTTAAAGACAAAACACTTTAACACATTGACGGGATGTAAATTAAAGATTATCACTATTATATGTAAAACATTGGGATAGAGATCATCCTCTTTCAAATATTGACATTTTTAGGACTGTTTGACTTATACAAATCAAAGATTCTTCTAGAGAATGACACAAAGAAAAGACATTGCCTAAAAATGGAAAGCACCTGGATTTGCTGTGCGGGAAGAACAATTGAAAGTTTGAATTTGGGCAGAATAATTAACGCGCTCCTGTGTACCTGGCGGTGTAACTGTTGTATGTACAGCCATAATTATGGAGAGGAAAAAGTTTTGAATTTTAGCTTGCAGGATTCACTTTCAGTATAGACATACGAAGTCTAACACATGTTATTCTTGATGGTGTCAACAGTTCTCACTACATACAATCATGTGGGGGTGAGGTTCAGAGGAACACTTACTGGTGAAAACCAAACACAACATTTGTATTTGTATTTCTTTATTTGTAGAGCGCATCTGGCCCGGGGGCATCTGGGCGCATATCTTAAATTACATAGACATTGTGCAATAACAATTACAAACAGTAGCATTTACAGGGTGCAAGTACATAAGCAGGTAACTACAGAGATAACTTACAGAGCATAATTAGCATCTGGGTTTAATGTAAATCTTGGTCAATGAGCCACAGTTTGGCTTTGTTCTTGAAGGTCTGGAATGAGGGTTCTGCTCTAAGTTTGGAGGGCAGAGAGTTACAGAGTTTGGAAGCAAGGAAAGGGAAGCTGGCGCCCCCAGATTTCTGTAATTTGAATCTGGGTATGGATAGGCTGTGGACTTGGGCTGTTCTCTGTGGGAGTCTGGACTGGAGGTATGAGGGGAGAATCGGCTGGCCAAGTATTGTGGTGCCTTGTCAGCGAGGCACTCGTGTGTGAGGGCAAGCATTTTGAGAGAGATTCTTTGTGTTACAGAGAGCCAATGCAGATTGCGCTGAGTGTCCGAGATGTGTTGATTTCTGGGGATGTTCAGCGCAGCCTTAATGGCATTATTTTGGGTAACCTGGAGTTTGCAGAGGTTGCGTTGACTGGTCCATAGGTAGAGAGCATTGCAATAGTCTAATTTTGCCATGATTAAGGTTCTGGCTAGGATAATGCAGTTGGCAGTGGTGAGGAAAGGGCGACACGCTGTGATTAGTTTTCATGGATGGGCAGATGCAGAGATCACAGCATTGGTTTGCCTTGAGAGTTATAAGGTAGAGTCCAGGTAAATGCCTAGCGTTTTGGTGTCATTGGAGACCTTAACATGGTTGCCATCAATGTTGAAGGATTTAAAGGTATGGTTTAGTCGGTCGGGTGAACCTAGGATGAGGATTTGTTTATAAGAATATAATCATTGAAAATGCCTGAATTTTTATACATTGTGCTTCAAATCTCAGTGTAGACCTTCTGTTATGCATGTATATGGACGCCTCTGATAACAATGATGGTATGATGTGGCTTAGTCAAGGACTATAATGAACATTAGGAAAGTCTTAATGGAAGTCCCTTCTCAATGCATATCACAGTATTGGACGGGCATCTAAATCAGAAGAGCGATTTGCTCCCGGAGTGTTCCTATGTAATTCCTCCGGGATGAACATGTGAGAAATAAAGAAGGGACTTCCCTAGAAATGTACCAAGGACACGGAGGAGCTGCGCAGCCACAATGGATCCCCGGGATTAGCGGGAATGGACTAATCCCACAGAATTGATCTAGCTCTGAAGGCTGCAATATGCTGCAGCTATTTTTCTGGTCCATGTTGACTGGACAGAGACACAGGCCCTCATTACGACCCTGGCGGAGGTCCATGGTGCAATTTGCACCATGGACCATGGCGCAGAGCTGCCAACTCCGCCATGGGGGTTGGTGGACTTAACGCCCCATTCCGACCTTGGCGGGGCGGTAAGTCCCCAATCCCCATTTACCCTTCCCCATTCCCATTTTTGCCCCATAGGGTATAATGGGAGTGGGGAAGGCGTTAATTACGCCACCATAGAATACGGTGGCGTAATTAACGAGGGGACCCGTAGCGCCATGGATTTTTCCGCCCGGAAAATCCGGGCGGAAAAATCACCATGGCGCTGCGGAAAGTCCTAATCTGGCGGAGAGGTACGCCATGCATTACGCTGGCGTAAACCCCTCTCCGCCAGGGTCGTAATGAGGGCCACAGTGTGATACTGGAATGTATGTTCACACTAAAACTACGGAAAATAAATATGACTTGCAATCTTATTTCCGTTCTGCGTATAAAGTTATTTGAGTTGCTCGACATATATTTCTTCTTGTTTGTGTTCTTAAAGATATGACCAAACACGTGTGGGCAACCGGGTTTTAATTTGGGTGATCCACATAGGGGCGGCCAAAGGCTGATCTGACTGTAAAGCGAAGTGGTACAAGTTTCAGTTTATTCATGTGGTAACCACATCTCAAGAAAGAAAACCTTAGAAACACTAAAACAATAATGCATTCATATGTTTGACTAAAATACTCAATTTAAATCTTTAAAAGTATGCAATAACTCTATATAATACTAAATGGTAGCAGCACTCAGGTTTACAAAAGATTTCACATTAGATACAGGATTAAATAAATTCACCCAAATTATGAAATAATCAAGACCAGGAGAAAGGATTAAGGAGTCTGCATTCAGTGGGGGTTTCGGTTTGCGACCGTGGGAGTAGTGGTAATCCCATAAATAAAATGAAACTGGGTTGAATGTCAATTTCCAATAAGGCCATGATGCGGGTATCGGTACACATTGAATAGTTAAGATTACGCCAAATGATAAGAGAGTTTTCCAGCTAATACACTCTTCCTACAGTACCCGCGGTGACCTGAGTGACAAGGTAGGACACCTCATATTGCAGGAACCACACAGTAGAATGCCACATGCCACATCCTCACAAAGCTTGATGGCGAATCTTAAGACACAGTGGGTAGATAAAATGCAGAGATTCCAAAAGCTGGATGTAAGATGTTTGGCAAAAGTAGATCTACAGTCTTTGATGACCCCACTCCTCTCAGCACCCACCCACATGCCTGACCGCATGGGTTGCTTCTCTACCGGAGCCTGGCCAGCCATGCTAAACATTTTTTTGGGCAAATGCACACATGCATCCTAATCGTACTCCATGACCGCCAACACTCTGGACTTCGGATCTCTGAGGGCGTTCCTATTAACAGCGCAATGAAACTATAAGAATGGTAAAATGGCGCTATACAAAGGCCAAGTACAATTCAATACAATGATTTAAGGGCCATACACTTCAGCTCATCGGCAAATCAACACTATTTGCAATGAGCACTCAGAGCTGAACTATGGATTCCTGTCGACCAATCAGGGTCCAGACCTTCTGGACAGGCATTACCACTGTGTTCATGGATCCTGATGGCTCCCAGGATTTCAATAGCCACTTAGGGGCCCCGCACCCTTTCTAGTCCCTCTCCACTTCTCCACCCCTAGCAGCGGGTTTCTTTCTTTACGTTGCATGGCCGCAGCTCGCCTCAGGGCGCAGCTTTCGCTATTCTGTCTCTGTCCACTGGCCATGCAGTGCGGCGGTGAACATGCCAGCCACTGGAAACTAAAAATGGAGTTCTGGCCTTAGGCAGCCAGACATCCTTTGCTCAGGAGCCATGTTGAAGTTGTTTCTTTTTTGGCCACCTTCCTCATCCACCTGCAAAAGGTATGGGCTTGCTAAGCACCTAGGCCGGTCACTCGGTCCCGTGAGTCTTGCTTCCGGGATCATAGGATTCCATATTGGCCAAAGCTCTGGGAAATAATGCTTAAGTAGTTAGTCCTAGAGGCTTGTCCACCATGTTAGAAATTGCGAGTGTAGTGTCTGCTCCTACCCCAGCTTGCCTACCTATTTTCAGGGCATCAATGCCTCTGGGTTGTTTGTGCGCTTTATAAATAAATAAATACATGTTCCGCATTTTCTTTTCTTCTATTAATACCCTGCTAGTAAAAATGAGTCACTTAGTGGCAGCCAAAAAAAGCATTAGGATGATGTCAAAAATGATCTACCACCGACCTTTTATAACAGCGGTGTTGTCATATTTTTGGCACAGATTGATATGGAAACGATATCGGTTACCACATAGAATTGGAAAAAAGCAAGAGGAAACTACTGTAAAAGGTAACACTGTCAACTGATGGGTCAGCCTCATTACATTGGGGATATGATGGCAGTGTTAATTTAGAGAGCATATTATTCCACTGGTGGGTGCATGGAAAGGAATTAAGAGATACTGGAGAAAAAGTGATATTTCATGCGGGACGATGACGCAAACCTGTGTTGGCTTTAGTAATTTATTACACGTAGCCTTTACAAGGAAATCAACCACTGAATGGAAATTGAAGATGAAAAGGCTGAGGAGAGTTTGCAATAAAGAACAGATAGGAAACATGGGCCCCAGAAGCCTCGTCCACTCTGTGTGAGTCTTGCACCTTGTAGCACCATCTGGCAAGCGTGTGAAAGACCTGGCTTTCTTGATTTTTATTAATAATAAAATGATGCAGGTAATTCCGTCTTTGAAAGGGCGATCTGCTGATCAGATTCCTCTTTCATAAGCTCCATGCCAAAAGCATAGACTGTATCTGTTTCCTGCTGCAGCAGTACCCTGATTTGCAGCACCCGCTCTACCAGTGGCACAGAGCCGGTTCAGCGGTCACAGTTGCCCGTTTGACAGCTGTGGTGACAGCCAAGTCTCTGCAGCGCCGGGGCAGCATTCAAGATTTGGACCCCTGTACCAAAGCTATGAGGATCATAAGTAGCCCAAGCTGGTGGTAGGGTACACTCTGAAGATAAGCTGTGCCTGAGTTAAATCATGGTGCATGGCACGACTTATTCACAACGACATCTAATTTGATATAACACATGTATCAGCTCCTATGTGCCAAGCTCAGCTGTGGAAGGTGAGGCGTATTCTGGCCAGATAGGCCGAGCCTGCTAAATGACAGGACAGGGAGCTGAATGGCCATGCCTCTATGATCTCTTTGTTAGGGCACGTAACACCCTACGCCGGAGACAGACACACAACAGGCTCTGGGCCCAGGCATCAAAGGAACACACCAATTCAAAGGGAGTAGTCTCACACCAAGATGCTGCATCTCTAAAGGGCTTTGTTGCTTGTGAGGAGGAAAGGGGGCAAGGTTCAAGTAGACAGGAGGGTTCTGTACAGTGGAGGAAGACTTCCACCAACTTGTTTCTCTCTGACTCTCTCGATCTCATTCCTGTCCCCTCCACTTCCTCACGAGCAAAGCACTTTGTGTGCAATGTCAGAAGGACACAGTCCACTCATTTCAAGAATAAGGATTGGACCACTAAGGCAGGCTACCTTTGGTCTACTCACTTGTGGGCGTTTACCTTTGGTCTCCCAACACTTCTTCGAATCATCTTTTGAGCTCAAACTCTTGAGGAAGATTTAAACCTGCTGGGAGAGAAGTCCTCTCCAGAGTCCTCCAGTTGTGAGGTGAAGGCAGGTGTTCCAAGGAAGAGACGAGTTGTGTTCACTAACCATCCCCAGGGTCCATTGGATGTGATCTGCTGCTGGAATATAACCTGCCTCACTGCCAGTTAGAGCGATACACAGCACCTTACCGTGTTGAAGGACCCCTGCAGTTATGTACCTGCCTACCCTGTGTTTTAGAGCCAGGAACCAGGACCCATCTTGTGCCTGAGTCCATGGAGTGAGACTCACAGCAACCTAAGAAGTGCCCTGCTGCTGGAGCAAGACCACCTCTCTGCCAGCCACAGCAGTACCCAGGACCTCACTGTGTTGAATGACCCCCTGCAGTTGTGTGCCAGTCGCCTCAGTGTTTGGGAGCACAAGAAAATGGCCCATCTAGTCGCTGAACCCCCGGTTTGGGACTCACAGCACCCTGAGAGCCAAACCATTTCTGGACCCTAGAGACTGGTAGACTGGTTAGTTCTTTTTAAACCCATTTTGCAACCTCAAGAAATATCCTTTGTGAACATTGTGGTCTTTTAAAAGGTTGCCCAGAGCAGTGTCATGGGTTCAGATTTATTCAAAACCTTCTACCATCACATTTTTTCTGATTATAGTTTGTATGCCCAGATGTGGGCCCCTTGCTTGCTGAGCCATAGGGAACCAAGCTTCACCTCACTGAGGAGGCCCAACAAGGCGAAACATGTCTGGGGTTGCTTGTGTTTCTGTGCAGAGGGGACTTGGTCTAGCAATTTGCGCTAGGATGCTCCCATTGTTGGCAGCACTAGACTGATTGGCATATGGCAGGACCCCTTTTGCAATGGGGCAGACGGGCTAAAAAACGGTTGTGTGGAAGGTTGCCCAGATCAGTGCCAGGGGTTCAGATTTATTCAAAACCTTCCACCCATTACTTTTTTGGTTGTAGACGTCTAATGGTTGAGTGGTCCCTTTAGCCTCTACTCATCCTGTCCTGCAGGGCGGAAGTCAATTCGTCACACACAGTCTCACAGTATTAACAAACATTGCATTTGTAAATGACGTGTGAAAAAGCAACGCATTGCCTATTGTAAATGTTGACATTGTATGACGAAACCAAAGTGGGGAGAAGTGGTATGATTGGCCATTAATAATGAAAAAATACACACTGTGATAAACGTTCACCAATGTCATTTAAGACAGAAAGACAGTCATGAAGAAAACGTACAATACCCACCCGTTTACATTAAGGAGATTCTTTGGCTGCTGACTTCTGATATCCCGCAGGTCGCCATTTTGTATTTTGGCTAATAGATGGTGCCAGAACCACATATGAGTCGCCATTTTGAATTTTGGATAATAGATGGTGCCAGAACCACATATGAGAAGAAGATGGCCTGGAGAGTAGATGTTAGCATGGGTGCAAGCTGGTTTCTGGCCACCCATTCCACACCTATGGTCTTGAGCTGGATCACCCACTCGCCTTTCTTCCCCGTCCACACCATGCCCATAGAACACTTCTTGCCCCTGGGGTTAATTAGCTGCATCTCCCAAGGGCCTGTGCTGATCAGCAAATGTGGGGTTGAAGCTGATTGAGAGCATAGAAAAGTAAGTGCAACTCCTTAGGGATCACGCTGACCCGTTCCACTTTACTGCAAACGTTACTGATGTATACACAAACAGAGCGTGGACCCTTATCAGCCACCAGCACACACATGCACCAGCAAGTTCATGGAACAGGCAGAGCACCGGGCAGTGGAGTAACTTTGCTGAAAATGTTGGGGGGGATATTGCATCTAAAGGAAAGGGGCCGCTGTCAAATGAGGGGGACAAAATGGTGCGCCACGAATGTTGGTGGGGACACATATCGTTGCCCTCGCCAAAAATGACACCCATGCACCTGGGGGCTTGCCTCAACACGCCCGCACCCTCTGCTGGCTTCATTACTCTAGCCATCCACTCTGGACCTTTTCCCACCCGTGTTCGTACTCCTTCCTGCTACATGTGTGTGTCCTGTGCTCCCCCCAACAAATTACGAAATGGAGCTACATGAGCTCCTATGTATTCCCATACCTTTCCCCAGTAATAATAATTTATTTTTTATATAGCGCTTTAATCTGAAGGGCTTTACATAGGACATATTTACATACATTACTATTAGTACCCATTTGAAATTGCAGGCAGAGAGCGTGCGTGACAGACGGCCCTCGCTGGGTTCAGTGTTTGCTACCGGTACAGGTGACGGGTTGAATCACACCAGAACTATGAGGTCAGAATCCATAGAGTTGACCAAAGATATTTAAACCTTGTTCTTAAATCAGCAGGAATCTCAGGATTTGCATCTGTCATGTAATGATTCTTAAGGATAACACGTAAATAATAACTTGTGGGAACGTTTACATCAGCTACAAAAAAAGGCTGCGGAGCTCATTGTCTTAAAATCGTAAATTGCCCAGAGGAGACCGCGTATGTTTCCCCTCTGGCCAATGTTTGTCATTTGGAATGTGCAGTGCCTTTGCACTCTGAGGTGCAAATAGAGTATATGGTGCCTGCCAAATACGGTGGCACTCCGTGCCAGGCGCAGTTTACAATGATTTCCTAAGGTGCAAAAAGCACACGTATTCATAGGTCTTATGACAGCAGTAACATTTTCATGCTGGCGTAAAAGCTGTTTTTGAAGGGGGATGGAAAACGGGAGGGGGAAATGTAACTCCTGTTCTGCCCCCTCTCTCCATCTTCACAAACATTGAAACTCTGTGGAGCGCAAATGGAGGTGTTACGCCTGTCTTTAGCACCTCCATTCATGCTCTGGAGGGGGCTCCAAAATGAGCCCATTTATACCACACACCAGGAGCGCCGAGTACAGGGGGGCTGCGGGGCCCAGATCCCTCCCCCACCCCCCGGCAGCAAGAAGTCGGGGCTGGGCTCCCCCGGGCGGAGAGAAGAGACGCAGTATGGATGGCCCTTTGTTCATCCATACTGTGTCTCTCTCTGGCTGCCCGAGTAAAAGCCGGGGAAAAACGATGTTTAGAAATTGTGGGACAGATGCAAAGCAAGAGGCTCTTGCTTTGCATCTGTCCCTCAATTTCTAAAAATCGTTTTGGGTTGGGTATACTTCTCCATCTTGCACCGGGGTGCACAGATGTAGAGGTACACCCAACCGAAAACGATTTTTAGAAAAGGAGGCACAGATGCAAAACAAGTCTGTTCCTCAATTTCTAAAAATCGTTTTGGGTTTGGTGAATATGTACATCTGTGCACCCCTCTTGGCAAGAGAGGTGAACAGATGTAGAGGTACACCCAACTCAGAAGGACTTTTAGAAATGGAGGCACAGATGCAAAGCAAGTCTGTCCCTCAATCTCTAAAAACCGTTTTGGGTTTGGTGTATTTGTACATCTGTGCACCCCTCTTGGCAAGAGGGGGTGAACAGATATAGAGGTGTGCCCAACCCAGAAGGATTATTAGAAATGGAGGTACAGATGCAAAGCGAGGGAGGGGGCAGGGAGCAGGGGCAGGGAGAGGTCAAATGAGACTGTTTGCATGTCTCCGAGTGTGCACTTGGTGAGGGTGAATGCTATGGGAGGGGAGCGGAGGCGTATGAGCCAGCACTTTCTAGTAGAGCTGCCATATTTGAAATGGGGCAATGTTGGTACTCCTCAGTTAGCTCTCTATACTCTTGATGGGATAGTACTGCTGTAACAGGGCTTCTATAATTGTTAAATCTTCTCAGCGATAATACTATACTTTTGTTGAGGCAATGCTAGTTCATCTTAGTGGGGCTGCTATACTTTTGATGGGACAACATCAGCACTTCACAGTTGAGCTGTTACACTCTTATTGACAAGGCCCCAGCACTTCTCAACAGGTGTATTTCTTTTTATTTTAATTGGTTATTTATAATGCGTGTACTACCCAGAGGTTTCTAAGTGTGGACTGAGGGAGCGAACCTGTGTTGCGTGTACTGAGGGAGCGAACCTGTGTTGCGCGGGCGAAGGGAGCGAACCTGTGTTGCGCGGACCGAGGGAGTGAACCTGTGTTGCGCGGACCGAGAGAGCGAACCTGTGTTGCGCAGACCGAGGGAGCGAACCTGTGTTGCGCGGACCGAGGGATCGAAACTGTGTTGCTCTGTGTCGTCTTGCTTCCAAGGCGAGCACGTTGCCCCTGAGCTATCTTTCCGATACTCTAAAGATCTGAAGTACATTTAATGATACAGAACCAGAACTATTGAGCAAGTCTGTCATCATCAGAATAACTCAACACTGTTGTGGTTATACAAGAGCTCATATATTTAAAGGGATGGAATTACTCAGAATGTAGCAGCACTATTCAATAACCCAAAGTTCTTAAGCATAGTTAATGTGAAAGTATTACATTTCTCACCGTTGGGACAGTACTGCCACTTCTCACAGAGGCTTCTACACCTTTTATGGGGCAGCACTGATCCAGCCTACTGCTCACATGCTCAGAATTGTCATTTCTCAGCAGGACTGCAACACTATACCATTGTGTTCTGTATGTTGAGTGCTTCTTCACCACCAATGTGGATTCATGGCTCTCTCCCAATGTCTAAATAGTAGATCTGTCTACATTCAATTGGCAACAGGCATGTCCGGAGCTGCCTGCTGTCCATAAACTGCCACTCAGTATGTTGGGAGCCGTGATGGGGCAAGGGATAGAAGGCTCGAGCCTGTTCGATAGCAGAATCAGCAGAGTCTTAAAACCTGCTCACTCCTTCTGGAGGAACCATGGGGCAAAATGAGCCTGAACACACATACAGGGGGCTGTTACCCCTTTATCTCTCCTGAATGAAAGAATGAGCTCTCTCAGACACAAGTCATCACCCCTGCACACACATTGAATGAATATGGTATGGATCTATAGATCGAGAAAACTGGAGTGACAATTCAGAGTGTTTAACAGAAATATAATTGTCTTCCCAGATGGGAGACTGGCTCCATTAATATACATGGGGTCACTGAGATGACCAAGAGTGAAACTGTACATTCAGTTGTGAGATTACCAGCAACGGTTGATACTATGCTCCAAGGAGTGAGGTGCCCACTCAATATATCACACTGTTTATAGGTGTGAGACCCATCCTGAATGCTTGCCCAAAGAGCCTTGGCCAGGGTTTCACACTGAAGAAGTGAGCATGTGATCCGGGGTCTGCAGCCCACAACACGCAGGGGATTCCCATGCTCCCACTTGCGAGATTTGCAATAAATTATTGAGATTGTGCTCCAAGGTAGGAGGCACATGCACAGTCTTTGCTCTGACGTTTGACACACTCACATGATGGGACAGCATTTCGTTCTCCCATCCTAGTTGTGTTGCTCTGCCTTTTGTGGGCTACTACAAACTGGATGATTATAGACGGGTTCTGTAGTCATATTTAGTAACTCAAAAAACCTGCCCCAGACTATACGTGTTATTCCTCCATTAAACTGACAATATTGGTACCTTCAGCATGTAACACTCCAACTTGGTCCATTGTAATGGGGATGTTTAGTGTGAACACATCAAGAGATCAGCCAACAAAGAGCTCCAGCATTTACTGCATATGTGTACTTTGGCTGGGCAGTAGACATGTTGTGTTTGCTGGATTGATAGAAGTCCTGACAGTATGTAATCCACCCTTGCTCTTTGGGCAAGTCTCTATTGTTGGTGTCAAATTAGATATTATAGATGATTTCCCTTCACCTCATTCCACTCTTGTTATCTAAATCATGCCTAGACCTGATGCCAAAGATAGCTGTCAGAGACGATCCTCTGTGTTCTTCAACTCTTGTTATCTAGCCATATCTAGGCCTTTTTCATTGGTGGAACCGAAGTTGGGTGTCATAGACCATCTTCCGGTGTTCTTCAACTCTGGTTATCTAGCCATGTCTTGACCCTTTGTCGTTGATGGAACCAGAGTTTGGTGTCATAGACCATCCTCCGGTGTTCTTCAACTCTTGTTATCTAGCCATGTCTAGACCCTTCCTTATTGGTGGAGCCAAAGATAGATGTCATTCACAATCCTCCGGCATTTCTCCCAATGTTGTTCCCTAGCCATGTAATGACCCTATGTGATTGGTGGGGCCAAAGATAGGTGTCATAGAAGATCCTCCAGTGTTTATCCATCCCTTGTTGTCTAGCCATGTCAAGACCGTTTGTTATCAGTGGTGGCAAAGCTAGGTGTATCGGATGATACTCTGGGGTTCATCCATCTCTTTTTGTCTAGCCAGGTCTGGACCCTTTCTTATTGATGGTGCCCAAATTGGGTTTCACAGATAATCCTCCGGTGTTCATTCCACTGTTGTCTAAACATGTCTGGATCCTCTGTCGTTGGTGATGACAAAGTCATGGTATCGATGTTCCTTCATTGTTTATTCCACTCTTGTTGTCTAGCTCTGTCCGGACTCTTTGTCATTTGTGATTACAAAGTTGGTTGTCATTGATGCCCCTCCAGTATTAATTCCATTCTTTTTCTCTAGTCATGTCTGAACATTTTTTCATTGGTGATGCCAACGTTGGGTGCCATCGGTGCTTCCCTCTGGTGCTTCTTCCATCTTTGTTCTCTAGCCATGGATAGATATGTTGCTGTTACAGTCACCATATTGTGATCTTGTATGTGGTTGGCAAATGATAATTCACCCCAGTACTCTTGCCTTAGATACCGTGTCAATGTTGGCCCCATGGTTGAGTCTTGCAGCTCGTTCTACATTTTTCAAGTTAGGGTTAAGCAAGCAAAAATGTGCTCAAGCTCATACATGAGTGTCTTACACCCTTGTGCCTATATGCTGTTTCACTCTTTACCACCATGTTTGGGTCTCACAGATGCTCTGGCTGTGTTTATTGTACCCTTGTTCGATCTCTATGTTTCTGTCTCCCTGCTTCTCTAGACAGTTCCAGATACTCAGTCAATGCAGGCACCAACGGCGGCTTTCGTAGACTCCTATTGAGAGTATGCCACACGTTTATTCTTTAGCTATGTTTAGGCTCCTCCTCATCACTGGTCGCACAGATGAGACACATAGATGCTTCTCCGGTGTGTATTACACCAGAGCTCTATGGACATGGCTAGATACCGTGCAATATCTGGTGCCAGTGTTGGGTCTCATACCAGCCCTTCAAGTTATTTCTGCACTCGTGTTCTTTAGTCGCGTCCACACAGCTTCCATTGCCTGCACCAAACTAGGTCTCATTGCTACTCCTCCCAAGTGTACCTTCCCTTTTATCAGGCCCTCACGGATAAGATAGTTCATCATTACCAGCAGGTAATTCAGGCCTCGTAGATGTTCCCCTTTACTACATACCTGTTCTCTAGCCGTGTCGAGAAACATTTCCCATTGCTGGCGTCCAGGTTGGGTCCGGCAACTGCTCTTGCATTCTCTGTTTATAGAGGCCTGCTGGTATCAAGGTTGAATCTCATGGATAGTGGTTCAGTGATTATTACATGTATGTTTTCGATCCAGGCTGGATTCCTCCTGCTGGTGTTACGGTTGGGTCTCATAGATTCTCCTCCAGTAAATAGTCAACCATTGTTCTATTGATAAATATTCCACCTCTTGTTCTGTTAACGTGGTTAGACACTTTGCAATAGCTGGTGTGGTGCTTGGGTCTCATAGATTCTCCTCCAGTCAATAGTCAACCCTTGTTCTATTGATAAATAGTCCACCCTTGTTCTATTGACATGGCTAGACACTTTGCAATCGCTGGTGTTGTGGTTTGGTCTCATAGACTCTCCTCCAGTCAATAGTACACCCTTGTTCTATTGACATGGCTAGACACTTGCAATAGCTGGTGTGGTGATTGGGTCTCATAGTCTCTCCTCCAGTAAATAGTCCACCCATGTTCTATTGACATGGCTAGACACTTTGCAATAGCTGGCGTTGCGGTTGGGTCTCATAGACTCTTCCAGTAATAGTCCACCCTTCTTCTATTGACATGGCTAGACACTTTGCAATAGCTGGCATCATAGACTCTCCTCCAGCAAATAGTCCACCCTTGTTCTATTGACAAGGCTAGACACTTTGCAATCGCTGGTGTTGCGGTTGGGTCGCATAGACTCTCTTCCAGTCAATAGCCCACCCTTGTTCTATTGACATAGCTAGACACTTTGCAATAGCTGGCTTTACGGTTGGGTCTCATAGACCCTCCTCCAGTAAATAGTCCACCCTTGTTCTATTGACATGGCTAGACAATTTGCAGTAGCTGGTATTATGGCTGGCTCTCATAGACTCTCTTCCAGTAAATAGTCCACCCTTGTTCTATTGACATGGCTAGGCAGTTTGCAATAGCTGGCGGTGCGGTTGGGTCTCATATACTCTCCTCCAGTCAGTAGTTAACCCTAGTTCTATTGACATGGCTTGACACTTTGGAATAAACCTATAACACAAGGGTGTTCCCGAAAAGACTAAAGTTATGATAATATTTAAATAGCTGTTAGTGCATATTCAACTAATAGCTAAGACAGAGCAGATCATACAATTACTCATGTGTGTATTTACCTCACCAATAAGAAAAACCTCAAACACCATTCAAAAATATGTACAAAAATATGAAATTTTTATATTATATAAAATAAAAGCAACCAATTTAGCCAATGGTTGTCTACAGACATAAACAGTAATTACACAGATAAGTAGACATATATAAACCAAACTACAAATAGGAACAACATTCTTTCAATTATACAATAGAGGGGGACAACATCATACACAAGCAAAGAGGGGGAAAGGAAGAAAGATTGCAACAAAAAATAATGTGATAAGCAAAAAAAACATTTGTTGTGTTAAAGGTCTTTATCCATTCAAGTTGCACAAGAAACAATGGAATTAGTTGATCCATGCAGTAGTTTGTCAAAAAACAAAAAGATAAAAAACAAAAAAACAGCCGAAAAGGTACACTATAACTGACTAGCCCTTACTATCTTGAGGGTATAATTTATAGATTTAATTGTAACCAAGACATCACATCAAAAGTAGTCTTTTTTTGAAAAAAACAGTTTAAATGAAAAAATCATGCAACAGGCAAAAAATACTGTGCATTGAGCCTAATTTAGGCAGAAAAAATGAAAATAGAGATCATAAACAACGGAACACAAATGAATTTGTGCAGCTGAATATAAAGATACGCACAAATGCTTTTAGTTCGACAAAAACCTGGAAATTTATGTCATAGGCTGAAATGATGTACTACGCCTTCCGCTAAGGAGCGTGTGTTGCCACGTCGACTAGATGCAGGTGCATATGCACCTGCAGTCAAGGCGTGGAAAAAGTTGGCGTTTCGGTGGTGTGTGGATAGATGAAGACCACCTTCCTCAGGTCATTTGATCTTAGAATTCAGCCCCTAGAACGGTATTGAGGATGCCTGGTAGACAGGAATGTCGCAGTTAATGTACTGCGACTTGTTGGCTCTCATAGACTCTCCTCCAGTAAATAGTCCACCCTTGTTCTATTGACATGGCTAGACACTTTGCAATAGCTGGTGTTATGGTTGGCTCTCACAGACTCTGGTGTTACGGTTGGGTCTTCTGCATGCTGCTCTTCTCATTGCTGCCCTCTTGTTATTCTTTCTGCCACGTCGGCATACTTTGCCATAACTTGCACCAATGCTGAGTCATGGGGAGGCTCGCCAGAGTTCACTGCTTCGCTTCCTTGGGTTCATCCAAGTTGGCCTTTGCTTGCAGTTTGGTAAGACTGCGGTTCTCTGGGGTGTATAGAAGCATTTTTCCTTGATGGCGTATAGGCTGGATCTGATGACTGAGCCTCCAGAGTTTACTACCCCATTCACCTGCCACGCATAGATACTTCATCATTCATGTCGTCTAGATTGGGTCTCGTAGATTCCAATCCTGTGGTTATTTCACCAATATTCTCTAGCCATGGCTACACTCCTGCTCAGTGCCAGCCTCAAGTATGTGTCTCACAGATGCACCTGCAGTCTACCCTTACTTACTCTCTACGTCCCCTTACAAGTTTGGCGGTGCAGTATTAAAGTTGAACTAATTCCATTAACACCACTTTTTTTGGCAGTAACGGAATAACCCACATTTTTACTGCACCGACGAATTCCAAGTTTTGCGATAATTCCGGCTTCTTGCAGGAGGTGAATCCTCCACTAAACCTCCAGAATTCAGCAGCATTACCGTGGCGGAATAACCACTCATTGGGCCTCATTATAACCCTGGCGGTAGCCGTGCCTGTAAAACAAGCACGGCTGCTGCCGGAGTTGCATTTTTCCGGCACCCATCAATGAGGAATTACCGGGTAATTCTGACATTGCCGGACCCGGTAATTCCTGCATTGCCGGGTGCCGGTCAGTCCCCATTCCAATTGAGCCTTATAGGGCTCAATAGGAATGGGGACGTCGGATGCACCGGCACCGGCAACGATGCTGCCGGTGCATCTGACATGCTGCGCTTGCGGGTGCCGCCCTGCCCGCCAGGACAGACCTGGCGGGCTGGCAGGCGCCTGCGAGCACAGCTCGTACTATGGCGGTCCGGGAACTACAGTACTGGCATGCTTACCAGTACCGTAGTTCCCGGACCACCAGGCTTATAATGAGGGCCATTTTAATTTCACCAAAATCCCCATGAAGGGCTTCATTACAAGTTGGGCGGAGCGGTAAAAATGAGGCAGTAACGCTATTACTGCCACATTACCGCTCTGCCCAACTATGAGGTGGGCAGAAAGTTGGGGATTCACCTCCAGCTCTGAGCTGGGGGGGTAAATCTGTGATCTTTCTGCCCATTTTCAGCACAATTACTGCAGCGCAGAAAATTCCCTGTTGGGTTTAATGGACCCAATATAAATGGGGATTTACCGCCCCACCGCAACTTGGGATCCGGCACTAATTGCGCCGGACCAAGTTGCGGTAACGCTAAAAGCATTGGACGGTATCCCGGCAGATTAATCATCGGGACACCGCCCACTCGTGATGAGGCCGTAGTCTCTCGTAATTCAAAAATGGGGATTTACACCACTTCGCCACCACTCTTAATCCCGTAGTAAAGCACAGGTCGCATTCCGTGGCTACCATCTCTCTTCACATTTCCCTCGCCAGTTTGCAGGCCTTCGGTGCCCCCTTTTCCATGGAAGACACATCAGGGACCCTTGTTTTTTTTTAGGGGGTGGCATGAAAACCTTTACCTCAGAAACAAATCTGCGGTAAAACAGTGACCAACCTGGGGTTCCTGTCATAGCATGGTCCCTTACACGTACACAAGGATGTGTGGTGTGCTAGGAGAGACTAGTGTAGGCCATGAGCGGGAAAGGCCCACCCAAAAGCTGTAAAGGCCCACTCCGCAGCACTGTGTGGGCATTTTCAGATATTAATGTCACTGCTGAGGGACCAACTACATTAGCTTCAGCCCCCCATTGTTAGCCAATCCTGGCTACGCCTCTGAACTCTGGGTGAGCAAAGACTGGCATGCAGAGACAAGAGTTTAAACAATCAGAAATATAGAAAGAAAACAAAAGAAAAAGTGAGAGGAAGAGAGGGGTTTTACACACAGACACACACACCACCCCCCCCCCATACACACACACTTACAGTCTCATACAATAAAAGTTCAAGTTTATTGCGAGGGAAACCGGAGCTCGTTTCTAAAATGTGTTTTTCATTTTCTTGTCAACTTTTAATGGGCCTGAAAGTTTTCGATACTTTTTAACAACTTGACCAGCATAGCAATTCAGCAATTCAGTCAGATGTGGAAGTCTCTGAGAACGACATTGTAGTAAACGGTAACCCGAGATTAACTGTTCCATTGAGCAAGACAAAGTGCAAGCTCTCAAGAGCTTTTAACTACGCACATTTATTTTCTCCGGCCTATTCCCCGCGGGGCGGTCACAAAGTGCACTGGGGGGAGGGGGCATTTGGTAAAAGAAAATCCAGGGTAGGGAATCGGTTTATCTTCCCCAACAAATAAGCGGAGTGTGAGGACCAGGCCTGCTCGGGGCTGCTTGTCCTGCTTCTCCTTACCTGGACTGTATGAGGTGGCGGCGAGGGGCTCTTCCAGTGAGCAGCTGCCAGATGGATACAAACTCTGGACATATATGGCAAGTGTTTTTAATTTGTACAAATAAATGTCTGAGCAGGATTTGCTCAGAGCACAAACGCACACACTGCAAGGGTGGACCAAGCGGTTCCAGAAGGTTGAATAATGTCGTCATACACCATTTGATAACAAAGCACCCATACATTTAATATCAACAATATAAGTAAAGCGTGGAAGTTAAGTAAAGACTAGAAAAAGATGTGTGGGTGTTGTGGAGCTGCCCGATGACTGGGCGCCCACGCGGCCGCGTCAGAGCGACCGGGAAGCCCGAACCGAGAGGACATGTGTGAGTGAATCCTTTGGGGTCCGGGGCTAACGGACAGCGCCGGGGGTCACAAGCAACCCCCAACCGTGGCGACGAGTGGGGCAGACGATGCCTGGGCCCGGCGGTGAACATTTCTGCAATTTTTTTCACTGAAATGAAGTCCTGCTAAGACTTCGTTTCGAGCCGCAGGCCGTGCATCACCCACGCGGCTGGCGGCCATTTTACCTATCAGGCCGTGGAACTTCACGGAGCTCCGGTTTGGGCTCTGAAGTGCATCCAGACCTAATTTGCGCACACGTGGCGGCGTGACGTTGCCCGCCGCCGTGTGCAGCATAAATAAACGGGGTATTTCCCGGCCGCATCAGAGCGACCGGGAAGCCTGAACCGAGAGGACGTGTGTGAGTGGGTCCTTTGGGGTCCGGGGCTTACAAATAGCGCGGGGGTCGCAAGCAAACCCCCAACAGTGGGGTCACAAGCAACGCCCAACAGGTGTTACAACCAATCCTTCGCGGGGTTTTAGCCCTATAGGCAGTGCTTAATTTGTGGTGGTGGTTGCCAGTGGCCAACACTGGCACTCTTTTTTGGGCACCGGAACTCATGCGGGGCCAGCACATGTGGAATTGCTTTGTTTGTTCTTCCACTTAGCTTTGCTTTGATTATAAATCATTGGGATTTGTCATTCTGATCTCGATCTATTTCGTGCTTGCAGGTTGCAGGCCATGGCTGGCTGGGCCTGGGAGGGGCCAGCAATAGCAATGAACAACAAACTGTTACAAACAACAGCCAATGAAAACAACCATTCTGGTGTTAATATGCAGTATTTGATACAATCCATATAGTAACACAAGAGTTACTGTGAAGTGAAGGTGTCGAGGCGTGGCGTCGTCGGTCCTGACTTGTGAGAGAGAGAGCCTGCCCTGCGTGGTGTGGCCTAGTTGCTTCCTGGGGACCCCTCTGCCTGCTTTTTCATTTGTTCGGGTGCCAGTGTACGCACCCACCCCCCCCACACTGAGGCCCCGACAGGAGACCAAGTCCCAGCCGGCAAAGCAGGTAAGTCACTTGTTGTTGCATGCTGTGCAGCCTGAGCCTGTCACAGTCAAGTGATCAGGCAAGGCCCAGGTCGTGGCCCGGGTGGCAGCACAGTCCCCTGGTGGTGTCCTGACAGTCCAGGAGTCAAGACCCCACCAGGGGCCCGTCCACGCCCGGGCTTCTGCCTGTGTGACCTGTGTGCAGTGTGCCAGGCCCAGGCCAGTTTCTGTGACCAAGGGCTGCCGGCTGCCGCAGACTGAGTCGGATGACTCTGCCGAGGGCAGCCGGGCCCGTGGATTGTGCCCAAAAGTATGTTTTTTACTTTCTTCTTTGAAAACTTGACCTTACGTGGGGCCGGTGGCTGGGGCCCCACCCCACAGAAGGTAGGTTTTAAAAGAAATAACTTATTGTGAGTGGCAGCTGTGGCCCATCACTTCGAAAGCGATAGGCCCAGCTGCCCAAATATACGTTTTTTCTTTTAAAATCTTACCTTCCGTGGGACCGCTGCGCACACACCTATTTTTGTCATCATCAGGCTCAGCATGGCCGTGGTGGCCCCACAGAAGGTAGCCTACATGATTGGGGCAAGGGCAAGGCCCAGGACCGGGTGGGGCATGGGTGGTACTTGCAGCATGGTCCCTGGTGGACTCCTGGGTGACTGGGTCTGTGACCTTCCTTAACAGCTGGCTGGTAAATCACTTCTTGTTTCGTGCAGCCTCAGCCTGTCAGTCAAGTGATCAGGCGCGGCCCAGGTCAGGGCCCGGGTGGCGGCACGGTCCCCTGGTGGTGTCCTGACTGCCCAGGAGTCAGGACCCCACCAGGGGCCCATCCGCGCCCGGGCTTCTGTCTGTGTGACCTGTGTGCAGTGTGCTGCTGACTGCAGTCAGTGCCAGGCCCAGGCCAATTTCTGTGACATGGGGCTGCCGGCTGCCGCAGACTGAGTCGGATGACTCTGCCGCGAGCAGCCGGGCCTGTGGATTGTGCCCAAAACAATCGTTTTTATTCTTTTCTTTGAAAACCTGGCCTTTCAGTGGGGCCAGTGCCCGGGCCCCGCTCCACGGAAGGTAGGTTTTAAAAGAAATAACTTATTTTGAGTGGCGGCTGTGGCCCATCACTTTGAAAGTGATGGTCCCCAGCCGCCCAAATATATGTTTTTTCTTTTAAAATCTTACCTTCCATGGGGCCGCTGCACCATGCACCTATTTTTGTCATCATCAGGCTCAGCATGGCCGTGGCGGCGGTGGCCCCACGGAAGGTAGCCTACGTGATTGAGGCAAGGCAGGGCAAGGACCGGGCAGGTCACGGGCGGCAGCGTGGTCCCACTAGTCTGTCACAAAAGGAATAAAAGGTTGTTTGCAACTTTGGCCACTTTTTCATTGGTGCCGAGCCCGACTCGAGACAATTGTATGCCCCAAACCGACCCTGGATAGCATTCATCTAAGCAAAAACCTGAACTGTGAATTTTTGCCTGGGTGTTTCCGTTCTTCCTTTTAATGTTATCAGCCTCATTAGTTCACAAACGAGCTTCAGCAAGGGGACCCGGTCCGGACCGGTGCACGTATCGGGCCAAAACCGAACCGGCTGCACTTCGCGAGAAAAGCCCATGCAAAGACGAACTTCTGAAATGCCATTTCAGGCAAAGATACACACATGGAAACTAGATGGGGATAAACATGGTGCACGTGCCCACTAATCTGTCATCATCAATAAAAGCACTAGTTGAGTATTCGTGTATAAATCTCAACCGTCTTTTGCTGTCATTATTTTTACATAATTCCAGCGCATGTTTTCCATCCTGATGTGTGGTTTATACACCAGATGTGGCCCCTTAACCTGGGTACAATACACTCCGAGCATGTGCTCCGAATGAGAGCACATGCAATCCTCAGATAGGGATCATCAGATAGAGGTGGGTGTCTGTTACACCCCGCAGTTTAGTGAAGTATGTCAAGACCATGTCAGTGGGAAGGAGATATCCGAATATGCATTCTCCTCTGGCTCCTGAATATTGGGTGACAAAACATATTTCGTTTTTTAATATGTGTTAAGGTGGAAAGAGGCCCTAAAGCAGAAGTAGCACAGGCCGTTGATTTCACAACAATGTCTTGCAGAAATGAGTTTTTCCAAGTTATACAACACCATACTCATGCTTGAAGGAAGGGTCTAAGGGGATGCATTCATGAGATGTGATGACTCATAAGGGCTTGAGAGTAAATTGATTACACAAGACACCTGGATGAGGTGACTGAGGAACGGGCTGAGGGGAGGGTGCTATTCCTGAGGTAACCGATTAACAATACTTGGTGTACTTTAACAGACTGTCAGATGGGGCAGAAGGGGTAGAGACAAATACAGTGCAACAGTGACTGAAACAGAATGCTTTTTTATTTATTTGTATTTTTAAAATCGCTCACACAGCCCGGGGGTATCGAGGCGCAGTTACAGGAGGAGCATATCTTAGTTGCGTATTTATAATGTGCTTAATATCCAGAGGTTTCTAAGCGAAGAGTCGGAGATCGAACCTGTGTTGCTTCGTGTCATCTTGCTTCCAATTGAACACCTTGCTGCTGAGCTATCCTGAGTCCCGGGACAATGATTGCAACGCAGCTCCACTTAGAGCCATTTGGGAAACAGGGCAGTGGGAGGGGGTGGGCCGGGCATTGGGGGGTCATTCTACAAAATTGGCAAGTAAGATAACATCCACAGGTTTGCAACAATTTTATCAAATGCATTATCACTTCGAGGAGAGCAAGTATGGTCCAGACGTCTAACAAGTGTGGTCTAGAACTTAGAAGTGTGTTCAAATGCACTCTTTTGCCTCTGGGTTTGCCGGAATGCTGGAACCACTACACCTACCATAACAAGTGTTTTCCAACTTTAAAGCATTATACTTTGTCAAACCATGTGTGCCCTTCCCCATCTATCCCACTACTAGCCTGTGCCAGCAGTTGCTGCAGTGCCAAACATGTGACATGGAGCAGCAGCAGTGTAATGGGCTGGTGGTGGGCCGATCTAAGTAGGTCTTGAACTGAACTGGCGCGGCTGCCGCGCCCGCGCTGATGGCGGTGCTGCGCCCACGCTGAAGGCGGAGCCGCGCACATGCTGAAGGCAGCACCGCCCCTGCACTGCGGGCGGCGTTGCGACCGCATTATGGGGCCAATATTTTTTGGGCACTGCCACTTATTGTTTTACAAATTAAGCACTGCCTATAGGTGATAACAACTTCCGATTCACGGATATCTTAAACAATAATATTAGACGATGATGTGTCAAACATACACAAAAATACACAAAACAGTTAATACACACAAAAATTAACAACACATGAGGACGATTATTTATTGAGTTCTACGCGTTTCAGGGGCCACAATTCCACAAAGGAATCACTCTCTGTTTCTCTAGAAATCATAACAGAAAATAATCAGATATTACAATATAGCTTTGTTTTACATTTCAGGACCAATAATTAAATCAAACCTCAAAGATGACAACATCAAAACATTCTCAATCTTGGCAGGGTGTCCCTAGGTACAGAGCGCACTATTATGGAGGTCAAAGACCATAAGTGATTCAAGCACGGCCCGGTATGTCCTACAAATCAAAAGAACCCAAAGTAAGGAGCTATGTCTTAAGCAAGGTCCACTGGGTGGAATCAACTTCCAGGGCACCAGTGACCCAGGGATGAATATCAGTTTCTAAAGCATCAATCAGCCCCATGTCTTTAGTACAACAGAAGGGATCCGAACAGATTGGAAACACAAGTAAATTATTAACCTCCTTGTCCAATTTTGGTAACGTGGACGGAACAGCAGGCTTATCTCTGCATGGTCGTGGATCGTTGGTTATTTGCAACACAGCAAAAATACAGTTCTAGCACACTACGAATTAAAACCCACCCTGTAATGGAACACAGAGGGCAGACAATTTCACAAAGGAAAGGGATGCACTCTGGATACTGACAGGAGGACAGTTGGTAAAGCAATCAGTCTTAACTGTTCAAGGTTATTTGGTTTCATCACCAAAGGTCCAAGGGGTCGTACGTCACTAGTGGCCTTCGGAGAAGGACCAGGGGGACAAAACCACAAAGTAACTGGTGCTTGAGATGATCTTGATGCTCGACAGAGTCGAGTCAGTTCCAGGACACTTTGCAGCTCCTGCGACAGAGTTCAAGACAGGAGACAGCTGTGGGTATCAGGCAGCAGGAAGTTGGGCAAGCGAGCTGGACGGCTGGCAGCAGGCTGGCAAACACGCCAGCCCAGTGTCAAGAATCATTGTCTCTGTGCTGGTTGGCGGATCTGGAATGCTGGTCGAGGTGTCTTTGACAGCTTTAATGACTGCAGTGTGACAACAGTCAGTGGTGCAGCCGGTCGCGATTTGAGGGCTCGACTGCCTCAAACATGTCCTCAAATGATGGACGCTGGTTGATGCTAGTGTTTGCAGGCAACTGCCTGGTCCTTTGGTCAGAGACTCTCTGGCACTTCCCACCTAGGAAGCTTGCTGGCAGAACCTAGCACGGCACACTGTGTGCTGGCTGGGTACCGGTTCTGGAGCAGCTCAATGGGTTCTCTGAGGTCGGTATCTCTCTCTATCCCCTGGGAGATGTTTAGGGGAGGGGTCTTGCTTCTCTCTTGGAAATCCTGGCAGAAGATGTAAGGTAGACTTTACCTCCAGTCAGGGTCCAAATGAGTCTTTACTCCTTTCGAAGTTGTCACTCCTCTGTATGCTTCCCTCATGGATGAAGGTTTTACACTGTTATATATCAATAGCTTTCAAGGGCAGACAAGCAAACCGTGGTGGACTGGCCCACAAGGAACTCAGGATATTTCCCGGTGGACCTCTACACATTGGACCTCTTTTTTATCTGAACAATGATTTTCTACTCTTACCGTCTCTCCCAGTCACCCCACCCTTCCATCTCTTCTTAGCCACCTACATAGTTGCCAACATGACCCATTCCAATCTGTAGGTGCTTATCCAGTCTTGTTTTTTTCTTTTGTATTAAGGGATTTATAGTCTGAGTATTATAAAGGGAAAAGTGGAACTACAAGTCCCAGAATGCAAAGAAAAACGACCAAGACTGGATAAGCACCAACAGATTGGAATGGGTCATGTTAGGCAGCTATGCCACCACAACCTTTTGAAGCAAATAATTGTTATTAAGCTTAAAGCAGGTTATTCCTCGCTCATTAGTTTTCTGTCCAGTTTTTTGTAATGTTAAATGACATTTCAATCTATACATAAAGGCACATTGCCTTAAAATTAATATTTGGTCCCATTGCTCTAAATGTATTTGGGCGAAGAAGCACCTAGATTTGGCTTGCTTGGTACAGGCCCTTAATTTCCGTGCAACGGGGCCCCTAGGAAACACATTTCCAGGGCCACTTCTGGTTCCAGTCCACCCCTGCAAGAGAAACCCCTCTGCACTCAAGAAAGGAAAATCACACTAAGCAAAACGGTGCAGGAAAGGGAGGCATTACTCACGTGCCGTCAAGGACCACAATCACCTGATACTAATTGGACTTGGAAAGAAAGGCAGGGATTGAGGTCTTTCGTGCACATGGAATTCCAGACCACATGATCCCTGCTGGTAAACGAGTGCACCTAAGTCCAGGAAGTGAGCCTGCTGTGGTGACTCAAGTCCTGTCAGCACTTCCAGACATCTGCTTTCGGGCGCCATTTTGAAAGGGGGCTCTGTCACGATTGTGCCAAGGAAGCACGGAGCAGGATATAGGAAGTATCCCTATATAGGTTGATCCTTGCTGTCCGAAGGAATAATATCCATACATGGTTGTAAAGTTTCCCTTCCGTCGTCCATGGGAAGCGCTGTTGCAAACAGGGCCGATATTGGCAGTAGGAATAACGGCCCACATGAGAAGGTAAGACGCGTGATTAGGTTAGACTGCCTTGCTTTGAGAGATGTTTCACCACATTGGGCCCCATTATGAGTACAGTGGTATATGGTACAAGTGGCAGCAACGGAATTACTGCCAATTTTACTATACCGTCGAATAAGGAGTCAGCACTAATTCCGCCGGTGCAATAAGGCAGACGGAAATAGCACTGGCAGAATGACTGTCAAGTAGTGGAATTAACACCGGGCTAATTCTGCTGTTGCTGCTGAGATCCAAAGCTGTATTTCTGCCATATTTCAAGTTGAAATGCCACTAAAATACCACTGAAATTGAGTGGTAATTCTGCCAAAAACACAGTGCATTTACCTCCTCCTAAAAGGTGGCAGTAAATGCATACAGGTGATGAAAATCATGCCACAGGTGCACTCAATGCACTCAGAAAGGGGACATAAGGCCCACACCTGACCCTAACGCACTTACCAAGACCAGGCTGCCACTTGCTGTTGCGAACTGGGACATGCAGCTGATCCTGCTCCACATTGAGATGAAGAGGCAAGAACAACATCACAGGGCGAAAAGTGCAGAGAGGAGGAGATCCCATGAAAGGCGAGGGCACTTTCACCGAGCTAGGCCCTCACCCTTGACGTTAACTGACACCTTTTATAATGGGTTGCTCTGTACCAGCTGAACAGGGAGACCATCGTTGAGCTACTCACCCTGATCCATCATGAAACACAGAGCAGGATCAATAGCAAAGCTGCCTCACGCCGCTGCTGAAACTTGTGTCAGTCCTACACTTCCCTGCTACTGGCCCCTTCTAGCACAATGTGGGCATGCTGCATGGCATGTCTCAGCCCACATATTCACATGTGTGTGCCGGTGTATAATGCACTCCAGCACCATGCTTCCCTGCACATCATCCTGTCCAACAACCCGGCACAGATAAATGCCACAAAGGCACAGTTTCACGCAGCAGTCCACCTGCCTAACGTAATAGCTCCTCTGGATTGTACCCGTGTGATGTTGATGGCCCCCAGCATCCGAAAGGCACACCGGAACAGGAAGCAGTATCACTCCGTTAAAGGCCAGTTCACCCGCGATGACTGCTGTGCCTGGTTCCCTGGTTCCACCCATGATGCCATGGTACTGCAGAACAGCACGCTGCCTGCATAAATGGAAAGCCACAGAGGCCAACAGACATGGATACTGGATGAGTACAAGTGCCATCACACAACACAATCTTGCAGCACTAGGGAAATGCAATGTGAAAGGGGGGACATCACCACGAGTAATCAATGCATGCCTGGCAAGGCACTGTACATGCAGGACCTGCCCTCTAACCTCGCACATGACAGCACCAACCCACAGGACTAGGCCACGCATGACAATATAGTAGTATGTCAGGGATGAATATTGCCCCAAAAAGTAAGTAATACACACACAGAGGACTGTAGGAACCACAATGCATAAGGAACACATACATGCACATCCAATGTCACAGTTCAACACTGCACAAAGACAATGCAACACTGGCAGAAAGTGATTGCATGTAATTAGTCAGTCATGTAGGCAAAGCCATTTTGGAAGGAAAGCAGTAACAACAAAATGCACAAGAACTACAAACCGTCCATCCGGGTACATGCATGATATCAGCGCACAGGCAACAAGGACCCTGCAATGCCATTCACAGCATACCATCACCAATTTACCATCCCCAGCACACCCTCCCCACCCACTTCCGCACTCCCCAACACACCCTCCCCACGACATACTCCCCCTAACCCACCATCCCCAACACACCCTCCCACCCACCTCCCCTTCTCAACACACCACCCCAACACAACATTACCAACACACCATTCCAACACACCAGCCCCAACACACCATCCCCAACACACCCTCCCCACCTGCCTCCCCACTCCCCAACACACCAACCCCAACACAGCCTCCCCAATACACCCTCCCCACCCACTTCCCCACTGCCCAACACACCCTCCCCACGTACCTACCCCTCCCCATCACACCATCCCCAACACACCCACCCCAGCCACCGCCCCTCCCTAACACACCATCCCCACACACCCTCCCCAACCACCTACCATTCCCTAACACATCACCCCAACACACCCTCCCACCCACCTCCCTGCTCCCCAATATACCATTCCCAACACACTCTGCCCACCCACCTCCATCCCCCCCAACCCACCATTCCCAACACACAACCCCACCCACCTCCCCATCCCCAACACACCATCCCCAACACACCCTCCCCACCCGCCTCCCCCTCCTCAATACACCATCCCAACACACCCCCCCACCTTTCTCCCCCTCCCCAACACACCACCCCCAACACTCTTTCCACACCCACCTCCCCCTCCTCAACACACCCTGCCCACTCACCTCTATTGTGACCATATACAAAAGGTGCCATGTAGTGTTACTTCCGTGGCCTCTTGCCCTTGGCTGCCTACTCAGGGACTGTTGGTGTCAGGTGGCAGAAGGAGCGGTGCCTTGGGATGCTGGGCACAGAACCCTCCAGGGGGGTGACAGAGGTGGAAGGCTCTGATTCCTGGCCCAGGATGTGCTGCAGAGTCAGTTGCATGCAAGAGTTGAGGGACTCGGCATGGGCCAACATGCCCTCATTATTTTCCCTTATCCTCTGCCCTGTTGTGGTGATGGCAACAGTGGTCTGGCAGAGGGACTGGGAAATTGTTCGGCATAATCCTTGGAGGCAGTCCGTCATTGCCTGCAGAGGCTGCACCTGCTGGCCTGCCAGTTGTTCCATGGCTGCCTAGTGTTGCTCCATGGCATCCAGTTTCACCCATATCACTGCCATTGTGTGCTGTGGCACTGGTAGTGTGCTGTGGTGATGGATGGGGCTGATGCAGGGTGAGTGGAAGCCTGTGTCTTCCTCCTCCTCCTGCTCCTCAGGTAGAGAGCCGTTGCTGCCTGTATCTGCCCCAGACTGGCGCAGGTGAGGCACATCCCACACAGGTGACGAGGGGCTGTCAGAGCCAGATGGGTGGGTGCAGGCGTGTGGACGGCATCCTTGGGGATCCCCACAGTGGCCAGCAGTAGTGTGTCTCTGTCTGTGTTGGCATGTGCAGTGCCATCTCCATAGCTGGTGGATGAGCCTCTGGGCACCGATGTGGGGTTGGTGGGCATCTCCACGCCTGGCACAGCTGTCACGGTGGTGGTCTCCTGTGGCCTTGTTGCCTCCCTCCTGCTCTTCCTCCCACTGCTCTCACGTCTGGCCTGTTTAGGGGTGTAGATGCACGCACTGCCTGCAATGGAATTGACCTGGGCAGTGGCGTGCCAGTCAACTGTGTACTTGGGTGGATAATGACATGCAGTTAGTTATCTTGCATACACATATAAGTGGGCTAGTAAGACACTCATAAGATATGGAGTTTGTTCTTTCTACACATAATTTGTATGATGGGCATGGTTGGCTTCAGGCCAATGAGTACAGTTACTGCTAGGTGGGAGTAATGCCTCCTGAGGGTGTAAATAGTGCATGCATGTGGACATTGCCTGTTCGGCTGCCAATATTTATTGTTGTTATGGCAGTGCAGGGGGTTCACTTGGCAACATGGACTGTTACGACACACATGGGTGCTTCTAGTGGTTCCACGGCTTCACATGCACAGTTCACCTACAGTCCATGTGCATTACTACACGTTCCCACCTTCCCTGGCATATGCATGTGGTCACTGTGCCTTTGTGCCGGTTGCCATCTGGTTGCACATTCCGTTGCCCATTGTGCTCATTTATGCTGGCAGATTCATGCTTTTGGCCAGTGCATTCACATTCCCCATGGATTGCTGCTCCTGCTTCCACGCTGCCAATCCCATCGATCCCCTCCATTTGGAGGATGGAGCTGGCCTTCTTCTCCCATGATGTCAGGGCGGGGTGTTCCACAGTGCCACCTCCTGTGGTTGCACTCTCTCTCTCTCCTGTGCCTGGCAATGAGGCTGCAGACCCTAGCCTTTAGGTTTTTCCATCACTTCCTGCAGTCTTCGGCGTCTTGTGCAACAATGCTCACTGCCACCACCTTGTCTCTGATGGAGGACCAGATGGCAGTCTTCCTCTGGCCAGAGGTTCTGTGCTGGCTGCTGCCATATTGCTCCTCACCGTGGCAGACTACCTTGTCCACTAGACCTTGCGTTGCATCTCCTTAAACCTCTACTTTTGCAGCCTAATCTCAGGGACCTTGGACTATCCCTTCTTCTGTGGTATGTTTCCACAAGTATGGTGTCTGGATGGCAACCTGAAAGGGGACATTCAGAGTGGATTGCACTTTTCAAGATGGCCGCTGCATGCTACCCATACTGGCGGGAATTCTGCCGACTGGAATTTTACTTGCAGAATTACTGATAATGTGCCGGCAGTAATGGTAATTCTGCTAATTCTGGGTGGAATTGTCATTGGTAATTCATTTTCAGCAGTAATTCCCACCAGACGGAATTACTGTTACCAACAGCGGTAACAGTCATTCATGCCGTTTTACCGCCCGACTCATGAGGCCCATAGTCTTG
Source organism: Ambystoma mexicanum (assembly GCF_040938575.1). Classification (NCBI taxonomy): domain Eukaryota; kingdom Metazoa; phylum Chordata; class Amphibia; order Caudata; family Ambystomatidae; genus Ambystoma; species Ambystoma mexicanum. The sequence goes on along the minus strand of NC_090934.1, from coordinate 1,399,797,353 downwards.
TGTCATCAAATCTGCTAGGTTTAAAAATTTGTAACAAAGAAACCCCAGTCTTACTACTGTAGCCTTCCCTTATGTCTCCATCCTTGTAAATGCCTCTGTTAACAATACCTCTCTCTCTTCCAGACTGGAGTAAGCCAACAGTCTTTACCGCAGCTGCCCCCTTTCTGCCATTACTAGACTGCTGCTGCCTGCTACCTATTGAACCCCCAAAATAGGCCACATATCTCCCCCACCGGGCCTGGCTCCAGGATTTCTGGGTTGTCCAGTGTTGCAATCCTGTGGACCCAATGTCCATTGGGTGTAGGAGTACCTTAAACCCCCAGCAATTACATCACGTAGGTTTCCAAACCAGTCCCACAATGCATATGATACATTGGGGGTCATTACGAGGTTGGAGGTAATGGAAAAACGATGCCGGTAAGGGATTACTGGTACCGCATACCGCTCCGGGCTATTACGACTCAACAACCCAGTATTATCGCCACCGATTATACCGTGCTCCCCCGTACCGGCATGCGTGCGGGCACGCAGCCCTTTGGTCCGGCAATACCGGGATGGCGCTAACAGGAGGACATCACAAGTCATGTGGACATGCAAATACCGGTATCATGAAGGCGGTAATAAGGGATACCAGGATGCCGGCATCACCGGCATCGCGAACCACCCACAAACAGCAATGTGCAGTGTTCCCAACTGCAACAGGTGCACACAATCAGCACAGGTTGAGACAATGGAGTCTAGCCAAGCACAAACAGAGCACACCCACACACCACACCCCTTTCCACACCAAAATGATTCAACTTGTAGTAGCAATATTGGGGCTGGAGGACATGCTTGCATTGCTACACCAACAACAACAATAGGCACCACAGAGGAAACACAGGAGGAGATGGAGGGTGAGACAGGCCCAGCAAGCCCCACCAGTCCAGCCAGTGGTACCACAAAGGCAGCCCCCAATCCCTCGCATCAGAGCCAGTCCATTCAACCTAACCGCTGAGCAGAGCCACACCCTGTAGCGTCTGCACCGGGAAACCATCAGCACCATTGTGGACATGATGCACAACGACATTGTCAGCCTGATTGAAATACGCACCGCCATCCCCCCTCTACTGAAGGTAGTGTCTGTGCTCCACTTCCTGGCCACAGGCACCTACCAGCACACAGTAGGGCACATGCATGGCATATCACAACCCTTATTTTCTCGCATGCTGAACCAAGTGATGGATGCCCTCCTGAAGCACTCGAGGAACTACATAACCCTACCACGGACTGCCCGAGATATATGACAAGAAAGTTGGCTTCCATGCACTGGCAGGCATGCCAAATTGTATTGGTGCACTTGACTGCACCCACGTAGAATTGGTGGTCACGCATGCCACGGAGGCAGTGTACCGCAATCGTAATCTATATCACTCTATCAATGTACAGACGGTATTTGACTCCAGCAAGATCATCACACATTGTTGTGCCCGATTTCCCAGATCAACTCATGACTCAATGGTCCTGCGGAACTCCACGCTACAACGCTACATGGAGCGACATGCAGGACGACGTGCCTGGCTGCTTGGTAAGTCGCATGACAGGCACATGGCAGTGTAATTGGGGAGAGATGCACACACCACCATGGCGTCATTGGGGTGGTGACAGCACAAAGTCCACATCGCAAAACACTGTGCCCCACAGCATCCCAAACTGAACATGACTACCAATCCCCATAGCAATGATGGAAGAACAGCAATTGCAGCATGCCTAACTTACAACCAGCCCACATCCCACAACATGTCCACCACCCATCATCAAACCTCACCCTCCGTAACACAATCCAGCAACATGCTGTGAGTATGCACAATGTAAATGTCCGCAGCAATTCACAACACAGGACAAGCATCCATCAGAGTGCACAAATCAATTCCACCAAGGGTATACACTGCTTGTCACAGGGCCACCAGCACAGTAGCGCTGCATGTCACCATGCAAATAATAAGCGCTGGATGACAAATAATCCTGAGACTTCTGGCAACGCTGCCAGTAACAAAATTATACCAATCACTACACATCACATGATGATAACAAACACAGCGGAATACATCCACAGTGCATGCAGAACATCAAGGGAGTGTACACCCTGTATCAACTGGAAGACGCAACCCACACCATAAGACCATGGCACAGCACACATTGTGGCAAGGTAAAATGTGTGCATACAACCAGCGACATGTGCATGTGAACAAAAATCTGCAGGCATGTGTGATAAGTACAGGTGCCCATCAGGAATTGACTTACACATACCTTATTTTGCACCCATGCAGGTGACAGTGGCTATCCCTTGAAGACGTGGCTCCTCACCCCTGTCCGGAACCCGCAGAACAGGCACAAAGAGGACTACAATCATTCCCATAACTGTACCCGTGTGGTCATCGAGCAGACATTTGGCCTGTTGAAGGCACGTTTTCGCTGTTTTAGCTGGTTGGGTAGGGCACTCCTCTACAGGCATGAGAAGGTGGCCAAGATCATCATGGCATGTGTCATGCTGCACAACATGTGCATCTGAGGGAACGTGCCTCTGCCCCCTGACATTGAACAGCAACCACCAGGTGATCATGAAGAAGATGAAGATGTGGTTGCACATCATCGCGGTGGCGATTCACAGGAAGGATGTGCTGTGCGCCAGTCAGTGATTGGCCAATACTTCTAAGAGACATGGGTGCTGAGGGTGCCATGAATGGGGGACTGAGGGCACTGGGGGTGGGAGTACATGGACACTATGCACTGTAAACCAATAAATTACACATACACAATAAGGAATGTCCAGGCTAGTATTTTTTCAGGTACAAAACGGGTGTATTTAACAGTAAGAAGTAAAAAGTGCTCATACCCTCCACTTCACATACACCCCCCTCCTCCCCCTTCCCCCACAACTCCCCCGCACAGCCTCTCCCCCCTCCACCTCCCCCACAACTCCCCCACACACCCCTTCATCTGCCTCCCTCCCCCCACAACTCTCCAACACACCCCCTCCCCCTTTCCTCTCCCCCCACCACTCCCCCACACATTGCGTGCAATGTAATGGCACTCGAGTCTCCATAGGTGTGCACATGCAGGCTGAGCCTCCAAATAATGGCCTGTGTCTGACTCCGGAGGTGGCATGTTGGGGCGGTGCATGGTGCGCACAGACCTGCGCAGGGGGCTTGTCTGTGTGGAGTTCGAGGAAGACCCTGTGGGCGCAGGCTCAACTGTCGGGGCAGGACGCAGAGCCTCCATGGCATCCGCAATCCTGCCAAGGACCTGCTGAACAATCAACAGCTCATTGCATATCTTCTGTGTGCTTGCCTCTATGGTCCCTTTCATTGCTGCAGTGTTGTCTCGGGCCTCCCTCCGCGTCACATCACCATCAGTGATATATTGTTTGACTTGGCCAGTCAGCTCCTGATGGTGCGCCTCCATCTGCGTCATCCTAAAGTCTCCGTCCTGGACCCCTGTGGAGGTGGATGGCAGGTGTAGCAATGGGCCCAATTCCGGTGTGTCCTGTGTGGGGCTCCAGGCCTCTGCTACAGCCTCTCCTCCCGACTGGACATGAGAGGTGCCATCGGGTGAGCTGATCGGTAAGTACTGGTGTTCTTGTGAGGGGCTTGGTGTGCCAAGGAATTCCATGGAGTGGGAGTCCTCCTCAGGGACACAGACCTCGCCTTGTGAAAGGACCTCATCGCCACTCTGTGGCGCAGTGGCAGCTGCCTCCACAACCAAACTGGTAGCTGCAGACAGGGTCCTATCTGCCGCCAGCTCTACAGCTGTGGATTCCACAGGTGTTGGGACTTGTGGAGTTGTGGAAGACCCATGACGGCCCTGTACCCTGGCATCCAATGGTGTCTTTGTCCTCTGATGCAGATCTGCCTTGCCAGTGCCCTTGGAGGTGGAAGGCTTGTTGGTTTCTTCCCTGGACTTGGCCCTCTTGGTAGGTGTGGTGGCCTGTGCTGCAGAGTCCTCTGCATTGCTGTTGGTATCTCAGCCTGTGGGGGACCATAAGAGGGACAGCATCAGTGATGGTTGTACATGCATCATGCATACACTGGTATTAGTGCAGTTGTACACATTTGATGACTTGCTGTCCTACTCTTGTGGCATACAGGTTATCTCCCATTGGTAGGGTTGCTCAGGCATACATTAGGTTCAGACATGTGTCAGCTGGTGTCTGCTGTGAGACATGCCTTTGTGTTGTGGACTGCGTGCAGTGTGACACATGCTGTTTCCCTGTCTGTGGTGTGTGGCAGGTATGGTATAGGCAGGCTGCATGCATGTGGATGTGTAAGTGCTGGGGACGGCGATGTCCGGTTTTTGTTTTGTTTTCCTGCATTAAAAAAAGGGTTAAAAAAACATTTTAAAAAAGAGGGGTTGGGGGAACCCCCCCATTTTGAACAGAAAAGAAAAAGAAAAAGACATTCGAAATTATTTTTTTCGGCCATTTTTTTTCCACATTTTTGCATTCGACATTATGTAATTCGAAAATGTCACTATAAACCGGGGACGGCCTCGAGGCAGGGATTTGTCCATGTGTGTGTAATGGGCCATGCATTGCCTCATGTCACGGTCACATTGGTGGACTATCATCATACTTTGCAATATTGTGTTTCCTTATGACACTCGCCTCCATCTGCCGATGACGTGGCTCCATGTTCCATGCCTCCCACACCTTCTATTGACTCCATCCCGATAGTGCTGGTGCAGGTTTCCTCCCAGCGGCTGAGTTTGATTGGGGAGTTCGAGCCACAGCCCGTAGCCAGGCCCTGGCTCTGGTTGGCCGACAAGATATTGCACACTCTGAGGCGCAGGTCATCCCAATGTTTTCTGATGTCCTTTACTGTGCGGGGGGTGGTTCCTACCGCACTGACTTTCTGGGCCATTTGCTCCCAGATCTCCTTTTTTTCTAAGTTGTGCTGCTCTTTTCAGGTCGGTGGCAAAGACCACCTCTGCATTCTCATCCAGAGTGTCCGCAAGCATGTTCAGTTCATCCTTGGAGAACCACTCCTTGTGCTGCCAGGATGCCCCTTTTTTTAATTGCCTTTGGCATGGTGCTGGTGGTGTGGTAGATGTTCTGGTGTTGGTTTTAGGCTCCAGGTCCTGTGTATGGAGGATGGCAATGGATTGTGTTTTTCAAGATGGCAGCCGTGCCATTTGCCGTTCCGGCGTGATGACGTTACTTCCGGTTCTGGTATTAGCGGGCTCGCTATTAGCGGGCCCGCTAATGCCGGGCCGTTATTTAGAGGGGGGTGGAGGTGGAAGGGCTGTCAGCGCTTTCAATGATGCCGCTAAGGGATGTTTTAGGGACTTTTGCGACAAGCCGGTACTGTCAATACCGGCATGCCGCTACGCGCATGCACGCATTCTCGTAATCGCCCTCTGTTAGCGGTGTCATTGCTACCCAGACCCAGTATTTCCTCCATGCCGGTAAAAACTGATTTTTACTGCGACTCTCGTAATGACCCCCATTGCCTTTGCCTAACAATGCTGTCATTCCAACAGTATCAAGTCAGCACTTACCACTTCAAACCCTAGCAGCTTCTGGCAGTGCCAGGCATCACCACAAAGATACATTCTGTTTAGGTCATAAACCCCAAGGTAGGTACGAGTGACAGGAAGAGCAGAAAGTGGTCTATAATCTCCACTGTAGCCTTGACCTGTCCAGTCACATCCTTGTTGGACCTGATCAGTGAGGTACGGCTTGATGCACTAGCCAGAGACCCACATCAGAGCATATACGCTGTCACTAAAGGAGACAAACTGAAACTAACAACCATTGGCAAAGCCAACAGTTTGGGTTTTTGTGCTGCCATGGGATAGGCATTTGCCAGGCAGTGCCATGTGGGCACTACCTAGCTATAGGATAACAGCAGCTAGAAAATGGTGCGAGTACCTGGCCATATGTTGTCATTGTCTGTCAAATGCCTAAATAGTATGTATACACAAGCCACAACTGTTGTCTTTGCAAATTCTTGTCCTGAACAGGACTTAGGTGCAAGGAGCAGATGTGAGGAAGCACGTATTGCTTATAAATCAAGTGGCTGAAGTCACACTTGGTAAGGTATTTAAATGATGCCAGGAGCTCATTTACATCTGCAACTGAGGCATTAACTCTCATGCGACTCTCAGAAGGCACCTACATAACCTGGACGATGGAAGGCAGGGGAGATAATGTGAGGCAGGTGGAAAGGATCACCCATGTGTTACCTGCCACCGCCACCTACCCCACTCAGAAACTGGGTAGAAGGTGGAAACCTTCTAGGCCAAGGGAGGAGTGAGTAGCAGTAACCATGGTGGCTGACTCCCAACACAGACGAGACTCATTCCACAGGAAACCCCCTACCCTACAACACTGGAGTACATCACCACTGTTTTACACTGTTATTTCACTCCACTGTAATTTGCTCTTGGGTCCCCATTGCTGCCTTTGCCCAGACCTCAACTTTGCTGAAAATGTAAAGGGGACCTGACATCTAAATGAAAGAGAACCCTCCCAAATGAGTGGGACTAAATGGTGTGCCACAAAAGTTCTGGGGGACAAACACCCTTGTCCTCCCTTAAAATTAAGCCCATGCTCGATAAGATAGTTCCTCCTTTACGGGCCTGTTTGCTGCCCTTTACCCCCCTCAGATTCTACATTCAATCTCATAGCACACATACTGACCATGTCACCAAAACACAGCAGTTACACCGCCTTACAAAACACACTAAAAATGCCACCACTGCACCTCTTCCTCCAGCAATTCAGAGCAACACACTGTGGGCACGCAGGACTCCACACTGGATATAGACGCCTGAAGTGCATTCCACACACTCCACAAAGATATGCACCTGCATGTAACACCCAGGCACACACCGATGCAACCACAAAGCTATTTTGCATTGTCCCTCCACCACTACTATTCAGATCAAGCCCTCAGTTTTTCAACTCACCTAGCGCCATGAGACCATGAAAATTGCAGCACAGCGCTGTCTAAAAACCAATTACATATTTGATTCCACATTCCTGTTAGGAGGAGGGTAGGGCTCACAGTTTATGGTGCCTTGAGCCGTAAGCAAGCTATAGAGCAAGGTTGTCCAACTCCAGACCTTGAGGACCGGAAACCTGACGAGTTTTCAGGATATCCCTCATTAATATTCATGAGCAGAAATGTGCATATATTTAGAATCATGGGCCTCATTGCGAATCCGGCGGTAACCCTGCCGGTGATACAGCGGGTTGCTGCCGTACCCGTAATAATTTACCGGCGCCTGACTTCCTGGTGCCACCGGGCTATTACAAGTCCGGCGGCCAGGAAGTCAGGCGCCGGTACATTTGTTAATCCCCATAGAGTCCTCTGGGACTCTTATGGGAGTGGGGACACGGGAGCACAGGCATCGTTAGCAACTGTGCCGGTGCCCCCGTGACAAGTCTGCCTACCGTGGCCGCTGTGCACGGCAGGGTCAGACCTGTCAGGCACAGCGCCTCCGGCAGGCAGACTTGTAGTTTGCCAGTCTGGAAACAAGGGTGCCGGTGAGCTTACTGGCACCCTTGGTTCCGGACTGGCATCATTATAATGAGGCTCATTGTCTGCAAATTTATCTCATGAATTTAAATGAGGGGTATCCTGAAAACCCAACATGGATCCAGGCCAATAGGCCTGGAGCTGGACAACCCTGCTATAAAGCAATTCAAGAGTATGGTCTGTACTGTATTCATCATCAGTATAATCATCATTATATACAGAGCCAACACTGCAGTTTATTAAACCATGTATGAGTGAGATGTTGTACTGCCCACACCTAGAAGAGTTCCGTATCTGTGATCCCAATGTCATCAATGAAACCCATTTAGGAAGTGTGATTTCCCCAAGAGCACATCGATCGGTCAAGAGGAGAGGCCGGGCTATGAGCCGGGGTTTTCTGATTGCCAAATTTGCCATTTTGTAGGCTTCAGATTACATATTTTCCCATTGGATCTTTGGTTTGGCACCAACATGCAATGTTATCTGCCTAGCAATCTCACTCGGACTGTACAAATAACCTGTGCTTCAGTGCAAACCTGTACATTTTCTGTGTTGGGGCTTAATCCTAAAGCATAACCTTTGAATGAGCTGGAAGCAGGGGTGGACTGGCCTATAGGGAACTCTGGAGATTTCCCGGTGGGCCTCTGCACCCTGGGCCTCTTTTGTGTGGTGTTTTTAAATTTTCTCATAGGAAAAGCATTGGGTTTGCTGAAAATGAGTCTTATGGGGCCACTTTGAACATTATTTCCAGGGCCTCTTTTGGTCCCCAATAATTATTTCCAGGTCCACCCCTGCACATTACAGGGAAAACAAATCTCCCTTAAAGATGTAAGGGGAGGCGTAAAGGGGACAGCGACGAAATGTGCCGGAATTTAAAATGTGCCCCTTTTTTTAGACTTGAAGGACCAACCAACTGAAGGTGCTGCATTGTGAGACAAATTTGATCAAAAATATGCAGAAACAAGGCTCTCAAGTTGTCCTGTGTAACTAAGGGCTGGGATGTGTTGCAAACACAGCTTTATTTTTTTAGCTGAAGCCATCATGGATTCTTGTAGAGTATTCAAAGTTCCTTTTTCCTCCTATAAACTTAGGAGAAAGAGAATAATGCGATGGGCGCTTAAAAGCAGATATGGCTCAGTGTGTCACTGTGATGGGTGAGCTCCACATTCCCTCAATCTCTCTCCTGGGTGCTGCATGAAGCTTAGCAGCCAGCTGTTATTGATTACAGGGGCATGTTCTGGAAGGGCCTGGCCAGTACAGTTCATACTCCAGCACCGGGCCTGTCCCACCTCTCGCTTCCTGTCCCTAAGAGAATGCAGTTTAAATTGCTCTGGATCATGCACCAAACCTCCATGACCCCCTTTCTCCCTTGTAGGTCCAAAGGCCATCCCCCAACCAGACATCCGGACCCCCTCTGCATTGCTTCATAGCAACCTTCACAACAAACCCGCACGCTTTCATAAACACTTGTCCTTCTACAAGGCCCTAAACACATCTCTCTTGCTCCAGTGACCTGCTGTGAGTTTTGCACTCTCGGCGAAGAGTAAGCAAATAAATAATGAAATGAATGCACAAGAATATATGCTGCGGGGAAGGAATACTTTGAATGGCTGTAGTCAGGGCTGGCCTTCGTGCAGGGCCGGCCAGGGGCGTGCCCAGGGCGCCTTTAGCTCCCCCGCCACACCAGCTCGGGGGAGTCTTTCAAGTTCTCCCCTGAGCTGGCGTAGTGCGCAAAGGCATGTCAGGCTCCCTTTTGTTATTAAATGCCCCTCCGGTAGCAGGGCACATTTAATAACAATAGGGTGCTGATGCTTATACATCAGCACCCTATTGAGATGATTACCTCCTCACTCCGACGCAGGAACGAGGCGGTTTACATGAGTGTCCTATTCCAGTGGTTACCTCCCCACTCCGACGCAGGAACGAGGCGGTTTACATGAGTGTCCTATTCCAGTGGTTACCTCCCCACTCTGATGCAGGGGCGAGGCGGTTTGCATGAGTGTCCTATTCCAGTGATTACCTCCCAACTCTGACGCAGGGGCGAGGCGGTTTGCATGAGAGTCCTATTCCAGTGATTACCTCCCCACTCTGACGCAGGGGCGAGGCGGTTTGCATTAGTGTCCTATTCCAGTGATTACCTCCCCACTCTGACGCAGGGGCGAGGCGGTTTGCCTGAGTGTCCTATTCCAGTGCTTACCTCCCCACTCTGACGCAGGGGCGAGGCGGTTTGCATGAGTGACCTATTCCAGTGATTACCTCCCCACTCTGACGCGGGAGTGAGGCGGTTTGCATTAGTGTCCTATCCAGTGATTACCTCCCCACTCTGACGCGGGAGTGAGGCGGTTTGCATGAGTGTCCTATTTCAGTGATTACCTCCCCACTCTGACGCGGGAGCGAGGCGGGTTGCATGAGTGTCCTATTCCAATGATTACCTCCCCACTCTGACGCAGGGGCGAGGCGGTTTTCATTACAATAGGGCGCTCATGCATTAGCATGAGTGCCCTACTCCAGTGCTTAACTCCCTGCTCAAGTGCCCGAGATGTCCAAAAAAAATTGGCACCCCTCCACCGACCAGGTGCATACTTGGTGGGCGTCACATTTTTCTTGAAGTACCAGAGCACTGCCGCTGCTATGACCGGCAATGACTGTAGCTCAAAATGGAGAGCGCAAAAGATGCTCATCAGGAAAGACACGCAATACAATGGGTATAAACTAAAGACTGCCGGCCTCATTTTAAATGGGGCAGCGTGTTAAATGGAGGGAGCGAAACAAAGCGTAATGTTGTATGCCTCCATTTAATGTGCTGCCCCCATTAGGAGCAGTGACGGGATGGGGGAGAGGCCCAAAGTGGAAATACGCTCTCTGCCGTGCATTGCTCCTCCGTCTCGTCAGTGTGTCTTGTTGTACGCCTGCATGAAATTTTCAATCTATGGAATAACCCTCTGTTTGGCACCTGGTCGAGACCAGGTAGATCCCAATGGAATCCATTGCTAAACGATGCCTTCAAAGCGTATTTATAGGCAGTGTTTACTTTCCCATGAGAGGAGTGGAAAATGCAAGGGTAAAAAGTGAGTGTGTGCCTCGCTATTACTCTTGCCTTGTTCACTCCACCATGTGCTACTTGGAATTGGTTATTTATAATACGCTTAATACCTGGAGGTTTCTAAGCGCGGAACCCGGGATCGAACCTCTGCTGCTCCGTGTGTTTTACTTCCAAGGCGAGCACGTTGCCCCTGAGCTATCCTCCCGAGACTCATTAAAGTTGCATGCTGGGGCCACAATAGCTCCCAAGTGGCTACTTTGGTGGTCTGCTGCATGCCATTGAGATTTCTTTATAAAATGACCCCCCTGTGTATCAGTATTTTATTTGTACAGTGCTGAAACCCTCAGGTGTCTGTACGGACTTGCCAGATGGGCACTGTTGGCACAACAGTCTTCTTGGCACAGTGGAGAGATGGGTCGAGTGAGGTGTTGCTTGAAAGCATAGCGTCGCTGGATGTAAATATGGTCGAGTGGGCTGGAGCTAAGGTGGATTAAATCGCTTTCTAAAGCTCTGTAGAAGTGGTAGAAAACACAAAGTTCTTTTTGGGTTGTGGTTTTTTGTATTTGTTCCCAGGATATTGCAATGAGTTGCCCAAATGCTTCAGTTTTCTTCACACTTATTCTCCTCTCCACCTCATACTTTTTCATGACTTCATTTAAATCTCTTCCAACATAAGTGCATGTCTGTCTACAGCACTTACTTTCCCCACCAACTTAAGATGCGTTCTTGATACCCTTTCTGGACTTCCAATGGATCGCTTGATTCAAATCAGAATCTTCTGTACGGTATATTGTCCACATGGAGTCTACTCCTCGTACGGCTGTATTCATGCAATGCCCCTCGAGACAACTGAAATGACACACAGGGGCTGCATTATTGAAAATAATCTGCAGAAGCAAAACACTCAATACTTCAAATCACACTAACCAACTGTTGTTCACTCTCTTCTTATCTCTTCTCTTTCCACTTTGGGCATCTCTGTCTCTGTTCTTGAATGGTTTTGCTCCTATCTTTCTCAGCGGTGCTACTCTGTAACCTGGGTTGGACACACCTCTTCTCCATTTCCTCTCATCTACGGTGTCCCTCAAGTGTCTGTACTTGGTCCTCTCCTTGTTTCTCTTTATACTGCCCCCCCACCCTCGGCTCTCATTTAATCTCTCTCCTTTCATCTGTATACAGATGACACTCACATCATTTTCTTCTTTTGAGTTTATGCTTCACTCTACTGTGTCAAACTGTCTTTCGGCTGCCCAGAACTGGATGTCATCCCATTTTATTCACCTCCACCCCTCTAAGGATGAGGTTCTATTCTTCCTTGTTTCAGCTATTCCTCCTAGTCTTCCACCGTCCCTCTCCTTTCCTCCATCTTCTTTGCCTTTTTCTTCATCTGCTTGTAACTAAGCCGTTACTTTTGATCCTTCGCTCTCTTTCTCACTCCATATGCCATCTATTGCCCGTTCCTGTCGCTATGTCCTTTTCAACATTTGTCGTGCTCGTCCTTACCTCTCTTTCCATGCTACTAAACGCCTTCTCTTTTCCGTGGTTTTCTCTCGCATCGACTGCTGTTCATCTCTTCTACTTGGTCTCCCTACCTCACATCATCTTTCTCTTCACTTTTTTTTATAATTCCTCATGTTCGCCTGCTTTTTTCTTTAACCCCTCCTTCCTCTATTACTTCCTCCTTACTCTCCATCTCATTGCTTTCGAATCATGTCTTCATCATTTCCTCTGAATTGTTTTTAAATGTACCCATGGTCTAGCTCCCCCTATCTTTCCCTCATTAGTGTCTTTCTACTTTCCTTCTCGCTCTCTTCGATCGCAGAAACTATTCCTTCTCACTGTTCCTAAACCCCCTTGTGCCTCTTCTCATTTCCATCCATTTGCTCTTCTAGCCCCTAAGCGCTGGAATTCTCTTCCTCTCTCTGTCCGCTCTTCTACGTCTGTTTGGATTTTTTAATCTCATTCGAAAATCTCATCTCTTGTCTTCTTTTTCCACTTAATCCTGCTTTTTCTCCCTTCTTCTGTTTTTAACTCACATTGCACTGCATTTTCGTAAATTTTGTACAGCGCTTTTGGCGAAAAGTGCTTTAGAAATCTAATAAAAGGGAATTAAATAATCATTAAGGACAACAGATCCATGCTATGCAATCTTTTGAGGACCAAATTGCATACATGCCCAATTGTAGAACTGGCATTGTCTGCACACCACTATTGTTGGTAGTCAGGGGGGCATTTGACCCCTTAAATACTTTTTGTCATGAAATCCATCATGAAACTGGTTGGTTCGAATAGGCAAGTTGGTCAAGAGACTAGTTGAAGGTCTTGAATGATCTTTCACTACCTGCTCGAATTAAATTACCATTTCCACCCCACATTCCACCTGCAACTAATGCAGAAAGATGTAACAATCAAAGCTATGGCTCACTATGATTCTCAGTCAAATGTGTTACACATTGTCGCTATTGCAGCCCCTCAAATGTCTGTATCCTGTGTGAGGAATCCTGCGGATCCCTCACCAAATCCCTGCCTTAAGTCTCCTCCCAGGTGGCAGCGAGAGGGAAATGCTTCCTGATCTCAATCCTGGTGGTGTACTGTGGGAGGATCATCTGGGTGGAGACAAAGGCCCAGGGTAGTGAGGAGGTTCCGTGGGATGAGACAGAGGATTTTTCCTCTGAGAGAGATACTCTTTTCTACCATGTCAGAAGAGGTTAAGGCATATTGTCGTTATATCATATCTCAGGTTCCTAGTAAAACCAAAATGGTAAATGCTAAGGTTGTGACCCACAACATATTATATCAAAAGAACAAATCTTTTGTATTCCTAAAACTAAACGTCTTTCTCAATACCAAAGGTATACTACAATGAATGGTGGACATGTGGCCTTTTCTAAACCCTCTGTCTCTAATAAGATTGAAACCCAGAATCCCTCTTCTAAAAATACTTAGGGAATTAAAACTACCCTTAAAAGTATAAAAGGATTGGGAAAACCTAATTTCACTAAAGTGAACTACATGTCCCATAATTCCACAGGGACTAAGACAGAGGAGGGGGTTGAAGAGGCATGTAGAAGTGGAGGAAAGGAAAGCAGATCTAGGCAGCCTTTACAAAGGTCAGGCAATAAACATTAAGGGCCTGCACCTGAAATCAATTTCCCCAGCAGGAGTTGGAAGGAGGAAGGAGCTGGAGCAGGAGCTGGAAGGCTGGCAGTAGTAGTAGAAGGAGAAGAGCATGAGGCTAGCAGGTCACGAGGGAGTGTGATCACTTAAGGGACGCCGGGACGAGAGAAAAGCACATTTCACTTGCAGGTTCTCAGAGCGTCCTGTGTTCACAAACACTGCCTTGCCGTGGCAGCACTGAGAATGAAGTGGAGAGATTGAAGGTCTTCCCAAGTGCACCTTGTAGCAGTCGTTGCAGAGCCACAATCGTGCTATAACCCGAGGCCCGTGTGTAGAAGCAAGCCGAGGGGTAGAGGAGTGAAGGAGACTCCTTGTGGTTGAGGCCGGACCAAAGACACCCATGCAGCAGAGGGGTGTTGGTCCCAAGAGTGCCTAAAGCAGTAGTAGAAGGAAGAAAAGTCAGGAAGTGGAAGCAGCCCGCAAATACAGTGTTTCTGAAGCCAGTGAGTGAAGCTCTGTATTCAGATTAACTGAAAAACCCTTGCCGGTAACTGCTACCAGCTCAATTATAACTCGCATAAGAGGGAGAGCGAGTAGAAGTTGTTTGTTCATGTGAAAAGTCTTAAAAACAAAGGAAAGGTATCACATGCACATCTAATGCAAGCTGGGGTGCTCGCGTAAATGAAACGCTTTCCATTTCCCATTGTTGAATTGAAAGACTTTACCAGAGTAGTCGCGTGTCTCCAATTAAGGAGGGGACCGCTTTGCTAAATCACTTGAAAAGGTAAAGCTGACTTTCACAAAATGTTACAAGGAATATTACATAAAAGAGAGGTCACATGTAGACAATTGAATGTTGTATTAAAGGTGGTTGAAGCAGTGGCATAGTGTGGAGCAAAGGAGCATACCTCCACAGTAACAGCAGTAGAAGGGGTTGTCGAGAGGAAAGCAACTCCCTAAGAAGAAGCTTCCTAACAAAGCATTCTAAAGACGCTGCAGAGGTTCTTAACATATGGACAGTTTCTGAAGTATAAGTCGTTCTTGTTTCTTTGAACTGTATCAATACTATCCTGGATGGAGGATATCCAGGATTACCACTGGTGCTGTTTCCTTCACTGGAATTGGAAGGGGAATCTTTCAACAGAAAGACAAAGAACTGTTACAAGTGTATTTGTGTTTGGGTGGATTTTTGTTTCTTTTGGAACTCTCAAGAACTGATCCAATACTTTACTTTTCTTTCTGAACACTTGGAGAGACAGACGTTGGACAATCCTGCATAAGGGATCTACCCAGGACAGGTGAAGGTCATCCAAGTCACTGGTTGTTTGGTAATGACTTATTTATGTTGTTTATAATTTACTTGGAATGTTTTGTTGTTTAGTTTGAGGGCCAGTTTTGGGTATGCTAGGAGAATTCCAGAAAGATCCAGAGTGCATGGCACAAGGGTCATGTGTGTTGTTGCAACCCTTTCCATGTTGTGCCCCTTTCTCCGGGTGGCACAGTCCAGCACTCTCTGCCACTCCTCATCTACAGGTTGCCAGACTAAGGGACTGAACTATTTCAGGGGTTTTATTTTGCCAGTTTCCCATCTGTGTCTTGATGGGTGGGAGTGTCATAGTGTTTGTTTATTTATTTGTATGGCACACCTAACCCGGAGGTAACTGGGCACCTTTCGCAAATAGGTTACAGGTATACTCTAAGCTTGGTTACAGTGGATGCAAATAAATATAGAACAGTTCAAATGAATTAAGCAAAATATACAATAGAGAAATAGACTGTACATTGAATAATACAAAATAAGGTGAAGGCTATAGACAACAAGCGATAAATATACATAAATGAGAGGTGTTGTTGAAGGAGAATATGGTCAGATGGTGGGTGCTAAGCATTGTCAGGGACAACAGTCTAGCGAGATATGTAAGAAAAAGTGCTGATATGATATGGCATTTATGTTATGATATGGCATTTATGATATGATATGGCATTTATAACATGCATATACACAAGTCTTTCAAGCCACACATTGACAAATAGTTACAAGGCACAGAAGGTGAACAGCTGCATCCCATTTGTTTCATTTATTTAAATGTTGTTGTATATCACATTAATCTAGCCAAAATCCATGAGATTCCAATGCAAAAACCAAAAAAATCAAAAAAATCAATATTTAGGAATGAGAACATTCTACAAATTTCAGAAAAATTACAAATACTTTAAAATATATATATTGAAGCGGTTTGTTGCCGCGAAACGCGTCGTTGTTTTCGTGTCTTTTTCTCTCTCTGGACATTATAATTATTAAAGCTATTTTGTGCCTGCAAACATCCTGACTTCCTGACTCTGGGTTTGGAAAGGACTCTTCAAATCCAAACTTCTTCCCGGAGTGCCATCCACTTTTCCTGCACCATGGTACGGGGATTTTTTTTTATATATATATATATACATATATATATATATGTTTGACTACTTCCTTAAGCCCAACAGTGTAGAAGCAAGCTCAGAAGATTATTCCAAATTTTAGGGGTATAAATGCCCAAAAAGCCAGCCTTCGAGTCTTCTCTGTCCTGCCTTCAGAACCTCTAATGAGGTTTGATTTTGGGTGGATCCCAATCATCAGACAATCAGCAAATGCCAAATACTCCGTCCTCTTCAGTATAGGAACCCTTTCTGGTATGATATGGCATATCTGCGAATCAAGAGACACAGCTGCTGACCAGGAGTCTTGCCCACTCCCTTCCCCTGCCAAAGCTCTATATGCAAATTGACGGTTAAAGGGGGCCGCAGCAATTCCCGGGCACCCCATGTGACAGAGCAGGGAGGATTGCGGATGGGTGGTGAGCGAGTTGATAACTACATCTAGATGAATTGCATCAATCCTGATGCATGGGATGAAAAAGACCAACACATTTCCGCCACCCCCAGCATGTCTGGATAAACTGGGTAGAATAGACCCCGTCGCCCATGTCAAAAGCCCCTCAGAGGTTTAACAGTGAAAGAAGACTGGCTTCCCGATCCAACGATAAAGAGAACCCATCCAACAACTGCCAATTAGTCGTCTTGTACAATGAAGCCTGAAGTCAGAATTGTGAAGTCGAATAACACATGACTGTCCACGTGCACCTGGAGCTTATCACAATGACCCAGTCGTTTTCTCCAACCACCAGTAGGAGCACATTTTTGATTGGACAGAGACTAGTCAACTAATTTAGATAAAAATGAGTTTTTTTTAGCAAATGCAAGATTGAACCAATTTTCAGACTGGCTGCAAATATTCCCTCTGGCAAAGAAGCATTAATGACTTTTATTCAATGGGACACAGCTGCCTGGCTAGTGCAGCTGGGAGCTAATCAGCTTCATATGATGTTGGCTTTAAAGCGTGAGTATTTGTATTAAATCCAGCTGAAATGAGTCCACCTCTTATTAGACCAGGCAGGTCTATGCACGATTGCTTCTGCTGTTCAGAAGTTTGTTTAAATGTCAGCAATCCAATCAATAAAATAAGCATTAAATGCTGAAAACGTGTCTAGTGAGTAAGAAAGCTTTGCTCTAGGCACCCTGTAACAGAAATACCTAATTGTTTTGATTACCCACCTCGTTAAAGTCGGGGTTTGGCATCAACAAGGACCTTCTACCATTGTTTACCGAGTAATTTCAAGGAGACCAGAATAATTTCTGTTTGTAATCTAAACTATTGTTGACCGATATGATACATTATTTTCTATTTCCAAAGATCGGCCTGCATAATACCAAGAAGCTGACAGCACATGAGTATCTTCTTCCCTTTGAAAAAAAATAGTCTTTGGAAATTGCGGATACCTAACTGGTAGAGAACCTAACTTTACCAAAATAACTATGCCTATTACAACATTTCCCCTGATGTTAATTAAGCAGTCACTTCAATTTGACCTTAAGGAATCGAGGAAAGAATATGAAGATGATCCGATCAATCAGCCACCATGATAGGATCGAAGACAGAAAAAATGCAGAATCAAGAGTATAATCCATAATGTTGCCGGTATGATGGGTTGCGTTAGTGCAACACTGGTTTAATTGTAGCGAGTCTATAGTAATCAAAAACCTCACTTGTGTAATATCTCCTCAAAATATATGTAACTATTATACATTCAGAGTTTTCTTTGAAGGACATTTCACAAACACTTGTGGGATGATGCATTGATTGGAAAGCCCTTTCAACTAACTTAGATTGTGCAAGTTTACAAGATAGCCTTTCAAATGTGAAGGCACCAGTGGGTGCAGGACTAATGCTCTAATTGCTACTGCAAGGCCATCTCCTAATTTATGTAGAGAATCTACATGCAAACGTTTATATTTATAAGGTATAAAGTTATTTAAAATTGGCTTATTGTTGTCTCGGTTAAAAACAATACATCTACATTGGTTACCAGTCATTTGGTCGACAACCAAATGGTCGAAATCCAAATGGTCGAATCTTTTTTTTTTTTACATTTTTTACCAACATTCCACAGCAGAATATTGGAATTCTTATTTTGGTTCATCAAAAATGTGTTTTGTCAAGTGTTCTCGGGAAGTTTGATTTTTTAAAAATGTCCCTGAAAGGATGGAGTCTCAGCCTGACAATACAATTCATTATAGTTACTTTAAGACTTGGATGAGTGTGTGTTTTGTTAAAATTGCGTCATCTCAGCTAATCAGCACACCCTCTCCTGTCCTTGTGCCTGGGGTAACTTATCGTTTTAAAGCTGCATTTATCGCCTGCTGCTGGGAGCTAACCTTCTGTGGGAAAGGGTTTTATTAGTTCATCTTTTGTCAGGCTGCCAGTTTGTTATAATGTTGCAAACTCAGGAATTAATTTGTCCGATATCTTGCTCCGAGATAGAAATTGTGTGCTTCGAAAGAAACTGGCTCCACACTGGCCTGTTTGTGTGTTGCATTTAGCTGAAGTGAAATGATGCCTATAGACTTTTCTAACTAAAATGGTATGATGCTACTGGAGGTCAAGGACATATGATTATTTCTATGTGCAATATATAATGTATATAATGTGTCTGTGTGTTTGCATAAAAGCCTGCCTGCTGTTTCAGGCTCAGGAGAGGGGGGAGCCTTTCTCTCTGAGAAAGGCTGATTACATTTGGAGCTTTCATGTAATGTGCTTAGCTAATGTGGACCGACGGCACTCCTGCATTCTATCATTCTGAAACCCTCTTCTATATTTCTTAAGCTAGTGCAAACTACGTCAGGTTTGGAGGAGCGTAGGCGGTCAGAGTGCATGCTACTGTGAAATAAAGCACAGTTGTTAGCCAGGACAATACTCTCTATTTATCCCCAATGTTGCCACAACCTACCCAATGCACTTTACTGTTCCCAAATGCTGTTTGCAGCAAAGTGATGGTCTGAGAGAAGTCCGATGACTATGGGAAGGGTACAGAAGGTAAGAAATAGAGAGGTTTAGTATAAGCGTCAGAAATGAAACAGTCATTTTCTTTTTAGGAGTGGCCGTCTTAACCTCGATCTTAGATCATCCCATTCCGAAGAGAATGTGAAAGGGTTTTGTGATGCGAGTTCCCGTACAATTACTACATTGTCAGCCTTCCACACACACCTAGAAGAGTAATCCTTCACCAAATATGTAGAAGAAATGGTGGCTAGCAGAGAAAGAAAACAGAGACTGGTAAGAACGCTGCTGTCGAGTGGTTACCTAGGAAAAGGGAAGTTCAATTCTTACCCAGAAATGCAGCTTCCTAAAAGATGCTGGACAATGAGGGCCGTAGAGATGGCAGAGAGGCAGCGATATGGAAAGTAAAGTCAGATTGCATTAAGGTAAGTAGAGAGGACATAAGCAAGAGAGGAATTTCAGAGAAATTAACTCACAAAGTGCTTGCTTGCCAGAGATGCTACGGTCTGATCTGCAGGCAGTGGCTCTGTTTGAGTCCCGTCCGATGCAGGGGGCGTAGTCCGACACACATGCCAGGAAAAGACTAGAGTGGGGTCAGTGCTTGCAGCCACCATCTTGGGAGAACATTAGGCCAATACTGATACATGCATCCAACGCTGCCAAATGGACCAGTTCTTGCATCAGTTCATAACAGTATGCCCCCTCCGAAGAGAAGATCCCCCCGGTTTCCGGGGATGCAAAACATGAAAACGTTGAATGAGACACGGGGCATGAACCGCAGAGGCAGGCTCCCAAGATTGCTCAGACCGTGAGTAACCCTTCCAATCGACTCGATACTGAAGGGCACCCCTGCAATACCTGGAATCGCAGACAGAAGAAACTTCAAATTCCGGTCCCAAATCCATCGACACTGGGGGAGGATGAGCCTTGGCACCATGACAGAAATGATCCGGAACATCTTTTTTGAGCTGAGATACATGAAATACTGGGTGGATCCTGGACCAGGAAGCTGTAAATGTAAAGAAACCGCACCCCTAGTATCCAAGACCAAAAAAGGACCAAAATATCTGGGGGACAATTTCAAAGGTACCAGATGACGTGAAAGAAATCGGAAAGCCAACCAAACCCGATCATCCACAGAAATAGTGGGCTGAAGTGACCGATGCTGGTCAGCAAAGAATTTGACACAGTACTGGGATGCTTGGAGATTAGTCTGGGCAGTCCTATGACCATGTTGAATGTGACAGATGAATGAGTCCACATGGGGGAAGGATGAGGCAACTGGGGTGACAGTCGGGAGACAAACAGGATGGAACACGTAGGAAACATAGAAGGGACTGTGTTTGAGCGAAGCATAACAAGCATTATTATAGGCGAATTCGGCCAAAGGAAGCAATTCCACCCAATCATCTTGAGGTGCAGAGATGTAACAATGAAGATAGCTTTCCAGAGTCTTATTGAGACGCTCAGTTTGTCTGTTGGTCTGCGGGTGGAATCTGGAGCTCAGGGCGTGCTTAATATGAAGGATAGAGCACACCTGCTTCCAGTATCGGGAGGTATACTGAGGACCTCTGTCCAAGATGATGGTATCGGGCAACCCATGTTTAGAGAAAATGTTTTCCACAAATACTCGCGCCATGCGAGAAGCGGAGGGTACTCCGGGCAAGGGAACAAAACTGGCCAATTTGGTCAAGGTGTGATAGTTACCATTATGGCAGTAGCACCACGAGAGGAGGGCAAGTCAACTACAAAATCAGTGGAGATAATCTGCCACGGCCGATCTTGCTAGGCCATAAATGACCATACATGGAAATAAGGCACAGTAACCATATTCCCAATGACACGTCAGTCGCAAAGTTAGTTTCCCAAACAAGTCTGGTTTTATTCAGAGTATGTCAGTCAGCCGACTGGGTCTCAACGCCTCACGATGTGTGTTCCCAGACACCGTGAGATGCGAGAGAGAGAGAGAGCTAACAGCGCTCAAGCAGCAATATATATACATCATATATCATCCTTTGCTAATGATATTCGACCCGCCCTCATACATGTCATACAGGCTAGGGTTCAGTGATTGACAATTATGACATGTTATGACAAGTCTTCATTCAGTCTAAACATTAGTTATTCTAGCAAAGGCTGCAGAGACAGATTTCTGTTATAAGGAACATGGAGCACTGGCTCGGTAAGGATTCTTAGCAGAGAAAAATTCCATACTAAGTTACCTGTTTGCTACGGCTCCTGAGCTAAGAGTCAGACAGTTCTGAAGCAGAAAATACCATCCTCTGTGAAGGAGCACCGCTAGAAGAATATAATTCATGTTTAACTGCCTTTTACAACAGTGCATGCAAGACAAACAGGCACCTGGACTACTGATTAGGCACGCTTCTGCATGGCTTCAAGGACTTAGTGAGAGGGAAAACAATGTATTTCTGCACAGTTCTGCATTCCTATCTGCTTTAGCATTTCAGAGTTCAAGCTGTGGCCTTGCACCGTGTGTGGATTTAAAGCATAGAATACATTTGCAAAGCGTTACAAAAAAGAAAATGGCCGACATTTCACAAAATGGACTTCCTATGGTTACATTCAGGTTTCTCAGATTGCGATGTTTGTCACATGATGCGATTCGCTTCTGGCCAATATATGATACGTATCATTTGGCTATGTGATTACTTTTTCGGTATAACAAACCCTCCTTTTGGCCTTAAGCCAATAGCATCAGCCAAACATCGGGTCTTAATCGGACCAGGTATCCAATTCTGAACTGCCCATGTCGCTATCATCATCATCAGAAATATTGATTGCCATAAATTCTTTAATTATTTCATTTTCGTGTTTTGCACCATCATTTATTGTACGAGGAGGAGGCTTCGTACTGATTGCATGTACACATTCATTTGTAATTTGGGAGCAAATGGCTGGCAGGCATTGTATGCAACAACAGCAGAGTATGAGGATTCCAAATATCATAACCAAGATTGCAATTAGCTTCCATCCCCAGGATCGTAGCCGTTCCCAGATCCATGAACTTATATTTAGATTCCAACCACCTGTGGGGACATGAATTTCAGAGCTTGGGACATGTAGTTTCTTAATTGCTTCACATATCGTAGGGGAGGAGTCACTTACAAATACACAGCACGCTGATCCCACTAATTTGCATACACCTCCACAATCAGCCACAATAATATCAAGCACCATTCTATTCTGAAGTGCAACTACTCTAATTGCTTTTTGTTCCAGTGTCATATTGTACAATATATCAGTGGTTCCATTTATTGTTTTCTCTAACACCCTGGGCAGTTTTATTATATTCCATGAGTTTATTGCTTGTCCCCAAAATGGTATAAATGATTTTGCTATATCCCCAACAATTTGCCCAGCAGTATCATCTCGTTGTGGCCGAGATCTAGATATTTTTGCTATTTCAGAAGTTTTGGCAAGAAATATACCAGGTAAAAGTATCCCTAAATAAAAGGTACCTTCCCAGTTTCTAGGTAACCATGCATAAGCCTGATCTCCACACACAAAACAGACAGAGCCTCCTATATATAATGGTTTCTCTTCTTGTTCAAGCACAGCAGTATTCATACATCTAGTAAATGTTCCCACTGGGTGGGAACCCTTTTTCCGTAAGCAAAATGGGACAGAATGTGGACTATGATTAATAATATAGGAGGGAGGCACAGCATCTTTGTTTCCAACCGGAGCCATTTTAAAAGTAATCAGGGACTGGTAAGGCCTAGAGAGCCTATCTACTGGACTTGTTGTTGCAGTATTTATTTTGCTTTGGTTTGTAAACACTGAATAACCTAATGGTTCTAATACCAATCTTTCAAATTCATTTATGTTTGTTCCATAAAAGTTTCCAGTGACACTATCATTCCATTTTCTGAAAAAAAGCACTCTTAATGATGCATAACAGGCAGTATTACGCCGGGGATCTGCTCCCTCCTACCCCAAACGCTTGATTTTGCCCCCACTGCACTTCCTCCCAGAATGGAGCGATTTTCGGGCACGTCCACCAGATATGCCCCGTTGTTCCCTCATGACCACACCCTCTCCAACACCCCTCTGATATCTCTGGACACATCCTGTGGAGTTTTGCCGGGGTTTAATGCCACCCAAATATTATTTTGTACCAGGCTTCATGCGTCTGTGATGCCCTGGCCAATTTAGGGATCTTCCTCCACAGATTAGACCATTCCTCCACTTCCAAACCCCTCCCTATAACCCACTCCCACCGTGTCAGGAAGGGCCAATGAGTACGGGGGCAGATTCCTCAAGAATCTTATATAGTTTGGAGATTATACCCTTGGCCCCAACATTCGTGAGTAAAAATTTCTTGAAGGCGGTAACCTCCCTAGTAACTCCTCGTTTGTTTGGTGGGTGTAGCAGCCAGTGGCGTAACTGGGCATACCTGTGTCTTTCCACTTCCCCGATCCCAAAGACTTCCTTGCACTCTCTGAATGATAGGATCTCACCCTTCTGGAAAATGTCCGGAATTCTCCTACAGCCCCCCTCCTCCACAATTAATGAATGCTCCCTTCTCAGTTCCGTAGGTGAATTCAGCGTTGTTAAATATCGGTGTAATGGGGGACGGGAAGGATGTAATTCCCCACGTTCTAACAGTCAATCCCAGTAATTTGCCATTAAGCCTGTAATAGAGCTTTCATACATGTGTTTAGGCCTAAGGTCCTTCCTCAACCATAGTACCTCCCCTAGGTTGTATGTAGTCACCGCCCTGTCCATTCCAACCCATAGTTGCCCCTCCCCCTCCCGCAACCACTCCATAATAACCCGCAGCTGTGTTGCTTCGTAGTAACATCTGAAATTGGGAAGGGCCAATCCCGCCTCCCTTCTGGAAGTCTCTAAAAAGCGTCTGCTGAGTCTAGCCCGTTTCCCTTCCCATATAAACTCCATCGTCAAGGATTGAAGCTCCCCAAAAAATTCTCTGGGACGGGCTGCAGGATGGCTTGAAAAAAGTAGAGCAGACGTGGCAATGTGACCATTTTAATTGCAGCAATACGCCCCAACCAAGATATGTGAAGGGACCTCCATGTCTGGAGGTCCTTTCTAATCCCTTCCAAGAGGGGGAGATAGTTTGCCTTATACCAGCCCTTGAGCGTAGGGGTGATCCGAATTCCCAAGTATTTAATTGCCCCGGGGACCAGACAATTGGGGTCTCAGTTTAAAGCTTAGTGCTTACCTCCCTCCCCAGGGATAGGCCCAGTAGCTCTGACTTTTCCATGTAGATACGCCAAACTCGCCAAATTCCTCAAGTATCTTCGTACTGGCCCCAATGGATTCTACTGGGTTAATAACCGAGAGCAGCATGTCATCGGCAAAAGCCGTGACCTTGTGCTATTTTCCCCCCAAGGGGGTGCCCTGCACTCCGTCATCATCCCGTATCGAATGCAAGAGTGGATCTAGGTATATGGCGTAGAGCAACGGGGAGAGGGGGCAGCCTTGTTTTGTGCCCCTACTCAGACCAAGTGAGCGTGAGAGAGAACCATTCACCATAATCCACATTTTCGGCTCCTGGCAGTTAGCTTTTACCATTTTCAAAAAGTCACCTCCCAGCTCCATCCCTTCCATGGTGCAAAACAGATAAGACCATTCCACGCGGTCAAAAGCCTTCTCGGCATCTAAGTACAGCAGGACTGCAGGAGTGTCCGTTTTCTGCGTTTTTTCCACCAGGTGGGCCACTTGCCTTATGTTATCCGATGTCTGTCTACCCCTAATGAACCCGGACTGGTCCCAGTGGATTAACTCCGGAAGCAGTCCCTCAAATCTATTAGCCAAAATCTTTGTATAGATTTCAGCATCCACATTGATCAATTCAATCGGCCTGTATGACAACCGTGCCATTGGGTCCTTGTGAGGTTTTGGGATCAGGGTCATTTTGGCCTCCTCCATAGAAGGGGTTATACATCCCGTGGTTTTGAACGTATTATATAGATGGGTCAAATGCGGAATAAGGAAACCAGCAAACGTTTTATAAAACACCCCCGTATACCCATCAGGGCCCGGCCTTTTCCCAGAGGGAGATTCCATATCACACTTCTCACCTCCTCCTCTGTGATCTCTTGGCTTAAAACTTCTTGGGATTCCTCACTGATTCTGCTCAAGGTAACTTTCCCAAAAACTCCTCTTGGGATTGAGCCGTAGGATGCTATGATGTGTAGAACTTCTCAGAAAAAGCTGCTATGTGTTCCTGGATATCCTTGTTAACCGTTAAACTTTCTCCCACCTCTGAACTAAGTGTCCGACTTGTTCGCCTTTGCATAGAATTTATGTCATATAGATAGTAGGGCCCCTTCTGCCTTTTTAGTTCAGAGGATTCGGCGATGTCCCTCCGCTCTCCTGTACTCCCTCAAAGAGGCTCTATTCAGCGTTATATCTGTTTTTTGTTGAGTGATTTCCACCTCTCCCTCTAACTGCCTTTCCAGTTCCCCTATTTGCCTATCTTGGTTGACCTTGGTTGCTATAAGCTTGCTTCGAATTGAAGCTTTGAACGCCTCCCACCTTATATCCTCAGGTGTATCCCTCCTCTTGTTCTCTTCCATACATTTCTTCATTTTCCCTTCAACTTCCTTCCTGAGCACAGGGTCTCTCATGAGGGCTGCCGGGTACTTCCAACTCCATATCCCCCTCCTTCTCTCCCCTAGCTCTAAATGCAGAGCAATAATTGTATGGTCCGCTATGCGTAGGGGGGCCTACTTTTACCTCTTTTACCCATCCCAGGAGGGTCGCCGATACCCATATATAATCTATCCTAGATTGAGTACCATGAACACCCTGGAGGAACGTATATCCCACCTCGTCCCCCCTTAATTCCCGCCAAGCATCCTTCAAGCCTAACCCCACCATTCTTTCCCATAAACACACTGAAGCCACTCTCTGCGGACTCATCGCCCTCTCCACAGATCTATCCCGAGCCCCATCCCATGCTAAGTTAAAATCACCCATTAAGACCACCGGGCCCCTTGCCATTTTACCTAGGATTTTGAGGAATTGTTTCAGGAATACTTCCTGCCCTACATTTGGGGCGCATATAACCGCGATCGTATTTATACAGTATCCAGACATGTTCCCCTCACTATAATGTATCTGCCCTCCTTGTTCCTGACCGCACACTCTTCCCTAAAGTGCACCGAATTTTGAAATGCCAAAGCCACACCTGCCGTTTTCGTGTTCGCTGAAGCCTGAAAGATTTGATCAAAGCCCCTAAACCTCAACCTCCTTTGGTCTCTGAGTAGTAAATGTGTTTCCTCCAGGCCCAATATATCCGGCCCCTCCTTCCTCGTAAATCTCTCCAGTTTTTTCCTACTTAGGGAAGAGTTGAGCCCCATCACGTTATGAGTTATCCACTTGAATTACCTAGGTTATTTCTAAGCCCAGTGTAATCACCCATGCCTAGGGCTACTTCTCTTGGAGCTTGTCTTCTTTTTGCCCACTGCCCCTCACACCCAGCCCAAGACCTCTCGTCCTTCCCCCTTTTGAACCATGTTGCCGCCCCTCTTGAACCCTGGAAACCCCCCCATGTCCATAACTCCCCCCTATCCCCCAATGGGGGTTTCCCCCCTCCCCTCGAACTCTCTAGGCTTACCTCCTCTCTTACCCACTCCAGGATGTTTGCTCCTCGTCACCCCATGCCCTAAAGATTGCTTCTGGCCCCACCACCCTTTAAAATCAGAACTTTAGCATCAGGAGTTTGATCCATTGGCCGCATCCCCCACTCCGTTTTGTTTTTCTCCGCCCTCCCCCCTTTCCGGGGGGCCTCTCAGAGCAGGTTTCCTCCTCCTTTTTTCACCCCACCGTAGACCATTCCCAATCCCTGAGCTTCTGGCGGTGAACTGCCCCTGCTGATCTTTCCGCCCTCCCCCCAGGCTCTGCCTGATCCATATCCAATTGCAGCAGGTTCGCCCCTTCTTCCAGAGAGATTATCCTCTTTTGTACTCCCTGCCAATCAAAGAGGAGGCCAAAGGGGAAGGTCCATTTATACTTGATCCCCTTGGCTCTGAGGAATGTCAGGATAGGGTTCATTTGCCACCAAGGTGCTGTTGGCCAAATCTTGATATAGTTCTATTTTATGGCGATCATGGCTGAGAGGTTCCCTCTGCCTAGCTGCTCTCAAGACTGCCTCCTTCTGAGCATATCTGGCAAAGGGCGCTAGGACATCCCTTGGTCTAGCATTTGCTCCTTTATTGATGCAACTCACTCTGTGGACCCTATCCAACTCAATAGATACCGGGGGGAATCGTCAAGCAGCCCCGTTAAAATGATGTAGGGCAATACTGAAGAATACATTCTTCAAATCAATCACACTGAAGTGTGATGCCGAAGCAGGACTCATAGTCAGTATCGTGGTTACATCAGGGCCTAACAGGAATTGAGCATCAACTACTTTGTTAACGGCACGTAAATCAATTATAAAACGGTAAGGAATATCATTACCTCCTTTCTTGTAAACTAGAAGAATCAGGCTATTACAAATACTACCAGAAATGTCTTCAATTACATTTCCAGCAATCAAATCTGACACAATAGATGTCAATGCCTTTTAACCTTCACTTGAAATTTTGTATTGCAGAATACGTGATAATGTAATTGTTTCCTTCAAAACAATTTTTAATGGTTCTACTTTCAAACATCCAAAATCATTATCATTCACTGCCCATATACAAGCTCGTACTTCACACAATTCAGTCGGCAACGGCATGGATACAAATTGTGATACAGGAGTTTTTTGTGGCAAAATTGTCAAGTACACTCCATCAGGAGAACAATGAATTACTGCATTCAACTTTTTCAATAGATTCAATCCCAACAAATTTTCGCAGCAATTTATCGTCAAGAGAAACGGACACCATTCAGTAAATGGACCTAGTGTAATTGGCACTGGTTGTGAAACTGGACTAATTACTGGTGTACCTGAGAACCCTACTGAGACATTTTTATGCCCTGACAGTGGTATGTTTGGAACTCGATGATGATCAATCGAACATTTTTGTGCACCTGTGCCCACTAAAAAAATGAGCTCCCTGTTCCCAACCTTCAATTTTTATGTAGAGCCCTTTCTGGTCAACGAGAATAGGCACTGGTTCCAACCCATATTTCGGGCTGTCCTAGGGGAACAGTACATCGTCAGATGTAAAGTCGCCTGAGTAATATGCATTGGGCAGGTTATCAAAAACATTTCCACCATTCATGGTATTCCGTTGTTGATTCCGATTACCATGATTATCCTGAAATTGTAGCTTTGTTTGATTACTATTCTGACCTAGTATTCCCGGACGACCTCCATTCTGTCTTCTTGGAATAGTCCCATTTCTATTCTGTATATAAGGGCACTGTGCTCGCCAATGGCCTTCTTGTCTACAATAGGCACATTGATTTATACCTATTGGACCCCCTTGCATGTTGGATGTTAAGGAAGATGGAACTCTAGATGGCACGTTTCCACCACCTCTATTATTGTTTGTTACCTGTTGCATTAACACTCTGGTTTTCAAATCTCCTCTTCCTCTTATTTCCTTATCCTTCTCTGAATTTACTCGATTATCATAATATTGGGCCATATGTAATACTTTGCTTTGTGATTTTGCTTGCCATGCGCTTTCAGATGTCATTATTAATGTTTGAATTTTCGATAACAATCCTCGCACAAACTTATCAACAAACAATCTCTTACCAGGTTCAGTACTTGATCTTGACCACTAAAATCTGCAAATACATCTTCAAATAGATTAAAATAATATGTTGCTCCTTCCAATTTGCCCTGTAAGCAAGCAGTCAATTTATTCCAAACTATTCTCTTCTCAGGCACTAAGGTTTTCAATTTCTCTACTATCCATAAAGGCAAAGTCAAAATTACTTGTGGAGGCTTCTCCCCCCATTTCTTTCACTATCAATTCTAATAAGGTTCTCCCATGTATCGCCTAACATCGGCGCATCATTTATACATCTAATCTGTTTCCATATGTCTGCAGGAACAATCACAGGGAACAATAAATCAATGTCACTCAGCGTACAAACAGACAAGTTTAAAACGGATTCAATTTCCTTATAAATTCCCGCCAGATTTTTTCTAATGTCAGGAACGGTCTGCTTTATCATATTCACTTCTTGCCTAGAAAATGGAACATGTACAAACTATGCGATATAATTGGCTTCTATCCTTCACGCTGGAATCGCTCCATCAGCGGCAACCTCTACTTTCGGGACAAATGTGGAAGGCACCTCCCTCATGGGTAATTGCAAAGTAGGGGTCACTACATTTGTTCGTCTAACAAGCAACAAAGCTAGGTCAAGAGAAAAAGCAGTCGTTACAGTATCAGGTCAAAATGCTCTTTTATAGATTGTCATTAAATCAGCAGGACAACACATCTTATTATTTATACATTCATCCTGTAAATACTCCACCATAACTTGTAACACCTTTCTCTGCATTTCTGGTGTATACTGACTAAACGTATCATGCACTTCATTCGGGGAAATGGCGGCATCCGTAATCCATCTAAGCACGTCTTGCGTACAAATTCGCATCTCTTCACTAACAGGTTTCAACAGCGGTAAAATCCATTTCTGAACGTACGACCTATGCAGTTCATCTTTTTTCATTATTTCTTTATGCAACCGATCAAGTTCTCTCTTAAACTCAAATATTTGTATGTGTTCTCGTACTTTCGACGCATTCTCTCACAAATTCGAAAGGACAACCAAATCATGTAACTCTTGCGGTACGACTGTATTAGTCAAATCATTCCATATTTTAACAAGATAATCCCCCATACATTCTAACAATACCTGTTGTTCACTAAGGCCTCTATGATCAGATATGGAACTTTGCACAGCCGCTTCATCGTCATCATCAATATACGTTTCGGCCCACTCTTTCAGTTCGGCTTTCCTTCTATTGCTAATCATACTATGAGTCTGTCTAATACTTCCTCTTTCAGGCCCCATTACTGCAGAACTGCCAGCTAAAGGGTAGAACTCCTGCTCTGAAGGAGGTGGAGAAAATGATGTCATGGGTGCAGATGGGACGGCTCCTGCAGGTGCAGATGGGATCGTAGGAATAGCAATAACAAAAGGAGGGGGTACATAAGGAGGCGGTGCAACTGGGTCAGTGCTTAAATGTTCATTCCTTCGCTCATTCAATATCTTATTTATCAGTTCATCTGATGTATGCAAATCTTGTGAAGGATATATTTTCTGTATGTCTAATTGTAAGGCCCTATCCATGTTCCTAATGGCTTCTGTTTGCTGCTGATCATGCTTTAGCGCTTTCTTTGTGTTTGTTTTATGTTTACGTGTGTGTTTCTCCCTACTTTTCAAACAGAGATTAGCTTCCTTTCTCCAGTCTCTTACAACGTCGAACGCTGCAGGTCTGGCCTTTTTTCGTAGCAAGACTCATTCTAAATGTTCTATACGCACTAATTCAAATCTCCCATTTTTAGGCCACTGAAGGTCTGATACACGTCTGGTCTGCCTATGCCAAACCGCATTGAACACTATTGCCCCTATTC
The DNA here is from genome assembly GCF_040938575.1 of Ambystoma mexicanum. Classification (NCBI taxonomy): domain Eukaryota; kingdom Metazoa; phylum Chordata; class Amphibia; order Caudata; family Ambystomatidae; genus Ambystoma; species Ambystoma mexicanum. The sequence continues at coordinate 1,399,766,768 of NC_090934.1, read as the reverse complement.
CATACTTTATGTACATCTCATGTGCCGGAAACCCTTCGGGTGGCTCGACCTGGCCAGTTTCCAAAGATTGTCTACCGCAGTGAAAATATCTCACTAAACAGGAAGACAATATCCCAGGCATGCTTAACTCTTACCCTTTTCTTACCCTGGGCGTATGAACTTGCAAGTGCAACTCTCGACCAATATCAGGACGTTTAAGAATCGGGGCATGACTCACCTCATCAACCAATTTGTCACTAAGGACACAATCTGCCTGTATACAGACGCAACCAAGAATTGTCACGACCTTGTGTCTGGCTCAACTTGCCTCGTTTCCAGGACCCTCGCCTCGATGCTCGCAGTGCGTTGCTTGTCGATCAGGGATCAGCTGTGTACAGATATGCGGAGGAGTCTCTAATCACTTCTGCAAGGGTGCCCCGAACACCTTCGTCCTCGAATCGTTCTTGCCTTCCTTCAACTTCAACGTATGCGATGGAGCATTAATGGGAGGGTCCTTATTCGGGCGCCATATTTGCTAGGCCATAAATGACCATACATGAAAATAAGGCACAATAATCATATACCCAATGACACGTCAGTCGCGAGGTTCGTTTTCCAAACAAGTCTGGTTTTATTCAGAGTATCTCAGTCGGCCGACTGGGTCTCAAAGCCTCACGACTTGTGTTCCCAAACACCATGAGATGCGAGAGAGAGCGAACAGCGTTCAAGTAGCAATATATATACATCATCCTTTGCTAATGCTATTCGACCCGCCCTCATACCTGCTAGGGTTCAGTGATTGACAATTATGAAACGTTATGACAAGTCTTCATTAGTTATTCCAGCAAAAGGCTGCAGAGACAGTTTTCTGTTATGAGGAACATGGAGCTCTGGCTCGGTAAGGCTATCTTGTTCTTAGCAGAGGAACATTCCATACTACGTTATCTGTTTGCTACGTCTCATGAGCTAAGATTCAGATAGTTCTGAAGCAGAAAATACCATCCTCCATGAAGGAGCACCGCTAGAAGAATATAATTCATGTTTACTGCCTTTTACAACAGTGCTTGCAAGACAAACCGGCACCTGGACTACTGATTAGGCACGGCTTCAAGGACTTAGTGAGAGGGAAAACAATGTATTTCTGCAGAGTTCTGCATTCCTGTGTGCATTAGCATTTCAGAGTTCAAGCCGTGGCCTTGCACTGTGTGTGGATCTAAAGCATAGAATACATTTGCAAAGCGTTACAAAAAAGAAAATGTTCGGCATTTCACAAAATGGACTCCCTATGGTTACATTCAGGTTACTAGGATTGTGATGTTTGTCACATGATGCAATTCGCTTCTGGCCAACATATTATACGTATCATTCGGCTATGTGGTTACTTTTTCGGTATAACAATCTGGCAATGGCGACTAATTTCCCTTGGGGGAATCTGCGAAGGGCTTTTAGTTTGAAAACATAACACCCAGGAAGAAACATAGTTCTTAAAGTCATTTAGCAAGGATGGCCACCAAAACATCTTTGAATACGTTCGGCAGTATTGGCAATCCTTCTATGGCCTGCAGTGACAGAATCATGACACAATGAACTTCCAAACGAAGGGAGTCAGTGGGAACAAAAACAAAATGACCATGAAAAAAGCCTCCTTGATCAGGCACCAGGCGTTTGAATGAAAGAGGGATTGTCATTTTCAAGGTTGGTTAATGGCTTCTCAATACATTTTAAAAAATCATGAATGACATGAAAGAATTTAGCTTTTGGAAAAATAGGTTCTGAACGAAACATGATCACTGATGAATGCTCTTTCCTGGATAATGCATCCGCCTGGAGATTAGTCTTCCCCGGTATGAATTGAAATTACATGTTATAAGGGCAAAAAAATTAGCCCATCGGACCTTACGACTATTACGTGTTTGGGCGTATTGGAGTGCTCTAAGGTTATGATGATCAGTTCTTACTATTACTGGAAACTGTGCCTCCACTCCTCAAAGGCCTTTTTAATAGCCAGTAGCTCTTTCTCTAATAACGTGTAATTGATTTCTGAAGAGGGCAAAGTTTTAGCGATCTAAGCGATAGGACACTCCCTACCCTGTTCATCTTCTTGCAAAAGTACAGCTCCCAAGGCAAACTGCAAGGCGTCGGATTCCAAAATGAACTTCTTATCTTGGTCAGGAGAGCGAAGAATGGGTGCAGATGTAAATCTCTCCTTAAGATCTGTTGAAGCCTGTTGTGCGAGATCTGACCAATTGAATCTAACGCCTTTCTTGAGAAGTTGTGTCAATGGGTGTATAATGTCCGAGAAGTCGGGATAAAATGTCTACAGAAGTTTGCAAAACCCAGGAATCTTTGAATGTCTTTGACCAAAGACAACAGAGGCCAATGCAGCACTGCAGTGACTTTGGAGGGATCCATGGAAATTCCCTCTTTGGACAAAACGTAGCCTAGATAGGTCACATGGTGTTAATAAAAATTTGCATTTCTCTATTTTACAATAGAGGTGGTTTACCTGGAGGTGACGCAAAACCTCTTGTACGTGTTGTGTGTGTTGTTCCGGATTAGATGAAAATATGAGGAAATCATACAGATACACTATCACATAATGCAATAGTACATCAGAAAAGAGATGGTCCATAAAGTGTTGGAATACCACCGGGGTAGTGGCCAACCCGAACAGCATTACCCGATATTGAAAACGTCCAAACGGAGTCAGAAAAGCAGTCTTCACTCAGCGCCTGCTATCATCCTGATGAGGTTGCAGGCTCCGCGGAGATCCAGTTTGGTATAAATCACAGACCCCTTCATGGCCTCCAGGATGTCGCGGATGAGCGGCATAGGGTACCTGTCCGGGATGGTTATGCAATTGAGACCCCTATAATCAATGCATGGATGAAGTTCTGAGGTATTTTTCTTAGGGATAAAAAACATGCAGGTGCTTGCGGGAGATGTAGAATCTGTGATCAGATCGTTCTTGAGATTGGTCTGAAGATAGTCCTTCAAAACTTCTTTTTCACTTGCCGACAGAATATACATCCTGCCGAAAGGAACCAGCTGGTCGGGTAGTAGATCCAAAGTGCAGTCGTTGCTGCGGTGTGGCGGCAGCTGAGTGTATTCAGCTACGGAAAAAACCTCCCGATACTGGGTGTACTGTGCCGGAATGCTCTGTATCTGATTGAGCACTGTGGTATCCGGAGAGCGAGGAACTGAGGTAGATGGGATATGGAATCCAACTGCCCACTGGGAAAGACATTGTTCTAACCAGTGTTCAGATCCCAGAAATAACATACCCGTAGCCCAATTAATAAAAGGATTGTGTTTCCTCAACCATGGCAAACCCCAAATCTCAGGATAGTGAGCAGCATTTATAATATTCAAATGGATCTCTTCAGTATGGGATGCCATGGACATGAGCAGGGGAGAGGTATTCTCAGAAATGAGACCAGGAGTAAGAGGACTCCCATCTACACTTTCTACTGGTATTGATATGGATTTAGCTGAATGCGGGATATTATGTAACATTGCCCATTTGTTATCGATAAAGTTTCCTGCTACCCCGCCATCAATGAGAGCTGGAACTGGTGAAGTCTGAGTCTTACCCCAGGCAAATATGACTAGTATTACTACCATGAAAATGTCCGGACAATCAGTGCAATGCAAAGCCAGTCTGCTAGATGGGAAACCATGAGATTCTACCCGACCCGTTGTTCCCTCTACGGCCGGGAGCTGGCGTTTCCTGGCCTTCTTGGAGGAGCCAGCGGGCACTCTCTGACCAAATGATCATCCACTCCACAATACATGCAGAGCCCCATGGTTTTTCTGCGATTGGGTTCCTCAGAAGACAAAGGACCCCAGGCGACAACCACCTGCATGGGCTCCTGTGGAGGCAAAGACTTGGCGGATACTTGGGGGTCTTGGAGGGTGCAAGGAGGGTTCAAGCAAAGTTCTATAGGATCAATACCTTCTCCTTTCTGCATGTCTCTCACGCAGGCGATAATCTAACTGCATACTCAGAGCGAGTATTCCGGCAAGGTTTGATGGTCTAGGAACTCGGGATAACTCATCTTTAAGATCCTCATTGAACCCTAGACGAAAGAGAGTGATTAAAGCATCATCTGGCCAAGAGGTATCAAGAGGCTAATTGTTTGAATTATGTGATATACGACAAAATGTCCTGGGATCCTTGTCGAAAGTCAAGAAACTGCTCCTGAGAAGCAAATGTAATCTCCTGTCGTCCGAACATGGATTTGAGGCTATTCACAAAGGCAGGTTAGGAGTCTAAAATAGGATTATTGGTCATCACTAGTGGAGTGGCCCAAGCCAACGCTGGACCTGTGAGGTTTGATTTCATAGGACCAAATCGGTCACGATCAGTGGGGAAAGAAAGAAACCTTAAATGTAAATTGTACAATGCAGGCCTCAAGGAACTCCTTCAATTTATGGGGGTTACCATCAAATCTTCCACAAGGCAGGGGGCCTGTAGGAAGGTCCAGACTATGAGGCATGCAAGCTCCCTGTTGCCGAAGAGGCTGCATTCTCTTGTTTGAGGTTATGAACCTCCGTGGTTAGGGATTGGACTGCGGACATTAGTTTTTGCATCTGTTGTTCCATGTTAGAGGCTGCTTCTAATACTGTTGCAATGTTACTCTTATCTTTAGGTGTAGCTTACGGTAATAAATTCATGAACAGATTTGAGTAAACTTGCACAGTAAAAGAAAGCAGAACTAACCTGGTATGATGCAGTCTGTGATCCAATGACAATCCGCCTGGTAGCCCTTTGCCGTCCCGCTAAGTATAGCCAGGAAGGAACAGGGTTTCTAGGGAAACCCTCTGGGGAATAAAACCCTGTGATGTCTTCGGCTGGTGAAGCTTGGAGTTCTATCTGTCCTAATTCAGATTGCGAGTGGAACAGGAATTATTTCCTGCTGAGGAGCGTAGGCGGTCAGCGTGCAGGTTACTGTGAAATAAAGCACCAGTGTTAACCAGGACAATACTCTCTCTTTATCCCCAATGTTGCCAAAACCTACACAATGCTCTTTAGTGTTCCCAAATGCTGTGCCCGGCAACGTGATGGTCTGAGAGAAGTCTGATGACTATGGGAAGAGTACAGAAGGTAAGAAATAGAGAGGTTTAGTATAAGCATCAGAAATGAAAGCGGCATTTGTATTTTGGGAGCGGCCGTCTTACCCTTGATCTTAGATCTTTCCGTTCCGAAGAGAACGTGAAAGGGATTTGTGATACGAGTTCCTGTACGATTACTACCTTGTCAACCTTCCACATATAGCTAGAAGAGTAATCCTTCACCAAATACGTAGAGGAAACGGTGGCTAGAAGAGAAAGAAAACAAAGTCTGGTAAGAACGCTGCTGCCAAGCGTTTACCTAGGAAACAGGGAAGCTCAATTCTTACCCAGAAAGCCGGCTTCCGAAAAGACGCTTGACAATGAGGGCCGTAGAGATGGCTAAGGCGCAGTGATCTGAAAAGTAAAGTCAGATTCTGTTAAGGTAATTAGAGAGGCCATAAGCAAGAGAGGAATTCCAGAGCAACGAACGTATGAAGCACTTTCTTGCCAGAGAAGCTATGTGCTGATCTGCAGGCAGCAGCTCTGTTGAGTCCCGTCCGACGCAGGGGGCGGAGTCCGACACACAACATGCCAGGAAGAGACTATAGCAGGGTTAGCGCTTGCAGCCACCATCTTAGTAGAACATCAGGCCAAAACTGATACATGCTTCCAACACTGCCAAATGGACCAGTTCTTGCGTCGATTCATGACATCAGTCCTTCTGACTAAGCTTCACATCCGACAAATTCATCAACTTTTCTTTCCATGCACTTAAACCTTCTTCACTTCACTTCCACCTCCCCTGCCCATCAGTTAGCCTGGTTATCTATGAGAAAGAGCAAAGTAGCTAAAGGAGTGTGAATCCCCAGCACCTCCTTCCCAGGACTGCACTAAGGATGCGGCCTGGTGTACAGAAATTTAGCAAGCGCTAGCTAAATCACCTTACTCCAAAGCAAGATTGAATCTAAAAAGACCAGCCTATCAAGTTGCCACTGCCCTAAATCTGCATTAGAGAAATGCCAGCCGCATTGTACACCTTTGAAATTCTCTCAACACCCAAGGAAGTGGAAGACATCATGAAAAGCCTGAAACCTTCTCATTGTCAAGGTGACATATGTCCAGAGCCCATTATTAAGGATGGAGCTAAAGAGTTAGCCCCTTTCATCACCACATTGATAAATACTTCTTTCAATCAAGTCCCTAACAATCTCAAGGAAGCTTGGGTCATGCCACTCCTTAAGAAACCCAACCTAGACCCAAACATTCCTACAAACTATAGGCCCATTATTACCGTCCCCTTCCTCTTAAAAATCCTGGACCGAGTTGCATATCTGCAAATTCAGAAGCATTTAGAGGGAAATAACCTACTAGGCCTCAGGCAATCTGGCTTCAGGCCAAGGCACGGGACTAAGACAGCTCTTTTAGACTTGAAAATCCAAATGGACGAGGCGAAAGACAAAGGCAAGCTAGCGATCCTCCTACTCCTAGACCTGTCAGCGGCCTTCAACATTGTCGACCACCAAATTCTAACCAGACATCTCGCCTCAGCAGCTGCCTTCTCTCCTAATGCATCTGAATGGGTCAACTCCTTTCTCTCCAACAGGACCACCAGAGTCTTCTCTCCTACAGCCTCAGCAGACCTGAGCCCCACACTCTGTGGAGTCCCCCAAGGCTCAGGTGTGTCACCCACACTCTAACATTTTTACAAAGCTCCTATTCGATCACCTGGACAACTTGGGTGTCAACTACGCAGATGACACCCAAGTCATCATCCCCCTCACAGGTTGCTATGATCAAGACTCTACACTTCTGAATGACATATACCTAGAAATCCAGGCCTGGATGGCCACAAACAGCTTATCCCTTAACGACGAAAAGACCGAGCTCCTGATTGTCGGCACCCTAGCACGCCTGAACAAACTTGACCACAGATACACATCCTTCAACATTGATGGTAACGTGATCAAGGTCTCCAAGGAAATAAAAACGTTGGTGGTCTACCTCATCTCTACACTTTGCCTCAAGAGACAAGTCAGCTCCATAGCGGCCTCTACAGCCTATACCAATACATTAATTTATAGCTGTAAATCCTATCTATCTACCAGCAGCTGCCTAACGCTAGCCAAAGTCTTAGCATTGTCAAAGATTGATTATTGCAACACACTCGTTCTAGGCTCTTCTGAACACAACCTAAACAGGCTTCAGGTACTTCAAAACAACTCCTTGCGAGCAGCACATAACATACCAAGATCCAGCCATATTTCGACTCTCAGACGAAACGTCAATTAGCTGCCAGTCCGTGACAGAAGAACAAGTTACTTACCAACTGTAATGTTCTTTCAATTGGATGTTCCTCCCATGTATTCCTCATCTTAGATATATCCTTACCTTTAGATTTCACGAAACCTAAAAGGTAAGGATATATCTAAGATGAGGAATACGTGGGAGGACACAATCCATTTGAATGGCACATTTTAAACATATATTTACCATGTGCGATTTTAACTGCCCCAACTACAATGAAATAAGACAACTAAACAAAAGGCAATGCATAGAAATGAAGCAACATAATGTGTAGGTTATGACACTGAAAAAACATGACAAAACTGCATTACATTATCACACTGGTTGAAAAGACTTGTTCATGTTTGGAGCCTGTGTATCCCCCTTTGTAATAAAGCTCCTTCTGCATTATAAGAGCAGACTACAATGGCTATCACCCACCAAAAGATGGCCATATGTATGTTGTTGCTCTACATAATTCTGGACCAATGGAGCTCCAATTTCTCTTTACATTTAATTATTGACCTATGTTCTCCTATACTGATCTGTACCTCTGCTAGTCTGGCCCACACGGGCACTTGATACAATAGAAACTTTACTAGTCCTGCAGTTTGTCATGATTCTCAAGCACCAATCCCTATTGCCAACTCGGAACGAGATGATTTTGCATGTGAACCTCAATGGTGCACAGGAGCCACAGGGGGAAATGGCCTAACAAAAACCCCATATTCCAGTCGGTTAGTATCTGATTTCATTTAGTAGCTGGAGGGAACTAAACGATCCTTGAGGTTTTTTGCTCTTTTGAGCGCAAACCTTGGGGCCTGTAATTCTGGAAAGTGTAATCTCACCAGGGGCCAAAACTTATTCACTACTTGTTTCAAAACGTTGGTGAGAGGACAAAGAAGTAGAAACGTGTTCACTTCTTGTTCTGGGCATTTATCACAATCAGGGAGTAAACTTTCCTGTGGTGTATTACAGTCTCTTGCTTTGGAATGAGCAATCAGACTTTCTCTCCAATCTCAAGCTCCGAAAAATGTATCTTTGAAAAAGAATATTTACTTGTGGATGTATTTGTTCTTTACATTTGTTCAACCAATCACAAAATGTGTTCAGTGACTCCAAATCTCCCACCCAAATCAATGTCATCCATGTATAGACGCCATTCTTTTATTCAATTCTTAAATGGGTTGAGATTAAAGAAGATGTAATCCTCTACATACCTTGCCATATACAATGTCGCCGATCTTGGGGCAAATTAATCATACCATAGCGGTACCACTCACATGTGAATAAAACTTTCATTTAAGCTCAAAATTGTTTTTTTCTGAGCCGAGTTAAGTAATTAGATAATAAATTGTCTAGTTGTCAGTTGAGGATGTTCACTGTTAGTAAGAAATTCACAAACCACTTTGCTTCGTTTTGAGGTATACTCGTTTATAACGAGGTAATTTGAAATGCAAGAAGTAGTTCTTTGCTTGTATCAAATGGGATAAGCCAAAGTTATTAATGACAGAAGTGCTGTCTTTCAGATAAGTTCTAGTCTTCACACACAGTTGTTTCAGAAAAAAAGAAATTGACAAATTGGTTCCAAAACTGAGCCACAACCTGCTAAAATTTGGCCATCCAACATTGATTTATGCACTTTTGGTAGTGCATGAAGGATAGGAGTGTGCAGATTGACTGCATTTTTTTTATCAGCTATGTATCTAATATTTTAAGACACATTTCTCAAAGAGGAGGATCTTGATAGGTTTCTGATTATGTTATGTTATATACATTTCTAAAGCGTGCATACACCCGAGGGTATCTTGGCGCTAAGTGATACAGAGAATGCAATAGTTCAGAGGAGCCTAATACAGATAGGTCTTAAGGGCACAATGAACAGACAGATGGTTAGCAACCCTTCGGAGAGGCAATGGAAGACTGTTCCAGGCCTTTGCGGCAGTGACAGAGAAAGCCCAGCCGCCGACACGAGAGCGTTTGACTCGAGGAATGGAAATCAGAAGAGCAGACTGGGAGCGCAGAGGACGGGACGGCACATAGCAGGGAAATTTTGTTTGGATGTATTCTGCACCCTGCTTGTAGAAAGCACGGTGCACAATGATGTAAAAAGGATGCGCTTCTCGATGGGCAGCCAATGCAGTTGCCTAAGGAGCGGGCTGATGTTAGCTCCATAAGGCCGGCGAGTGACAGCATCTGGAGGTGGTTGATAAGGTAGTCTGGCTGACCCAAGTAGAGGGAGTTGCAGTAGTCCGTGGTTCTCAACACTAAGGCTGCTACCACAAGTGCGTGGTATTCGGTAGGCCCAAAGGGCAGCACCTTGCGCAGTATACGCAGTTTGAAGTGACCAGACTCGCATACGGTGCAATGGATAGAGAAGATGACAATGTCACACCAAGATTTTTTACTGTTGCCGCGGGAAAAGGGCAGGTACCTAAAGCAATCGACCAGAACTCAGGGAGTCCAGAAGGAGAGGGGGCATGATGTACCGACCACCAACACCCCGTCTTGGACCCGTTGAGCTTCAGCCATCCAAGCGCCAAGATCTTCCAGGAAGCTCCTTAACCGAGTTGCAGTGTCAGCTCTGGCGAGATCAAGCCAGGCAAGAATCTGTTTGTCGTCGGCATAGGAATAAAATCTGAATCCATGCGACAGAATAAGAAGCAGGAGAGGGCAGATCCCTGAGGAACTACACAGGAGAGAAAGCCTGGAAGGGAGCAAAAAGGGGGCAGAGATACTGGGCCTTATCACGACTTTGGCGGTAGCCCTTAAATCCGGCGGTAGCGCTATTACCGCCGGATTTAAGGGTCCACCAAATCAGGACTTCGGCAGATTTCGCCCCAGCTCTGAGCTGGGAGGAAATCCACCGAAAATTCACACTATTACCGCTGGCGGGAAATCCGCCGGCGGTAAGAGCGCAAATTTTCCCCATTGAGCCCAATGGGGAATGGGGCATTCCCGAATGGGCTCAATGGGGAATGGGGATTTACTTTACCGCCGAACTCGTGATCCGGCGCTATTAGCGCCGGGGAGTTCGGCGGTAGGGCTAATACCACCGGCGGTAAGACCGCCGGCGTTACCGCCCAAGTCGTGATAAGGCCCATTGAGTCTGATTGGAGAGAAAGGCTTGAAACCACTCAAGGACTTGGCCAAAAATGCCAGCATCAGACAGACGTGCCAGGAGGGTGGGGTAGTCAGCCATGTCTAATGCGGCCAACAGCTCTAACAACAACACCGCTCCAACTCCGCCCTGATCGACTAGCCGAGAAAGATCGTCCATCACAGAGTTAAGGACTGTTTCAGTTCCTCTTCCGGGACTTAAACCTGATTGAACGGGGTCAAAAAACCCAAAGACTCCAGAAACGAAGACAGGGCGGGGGAGAAGCCACAAGAACCTTCATAGAAAAGGGGAGCAGAGAAATAGGCCGAAAGTTAGCCATTACCTCAGTATCCAGAGAAGGCTTTTTCAGCAAAGGAAGCACAAGTGCATGTTTCAGTTGACTGGGGATGGTGGCAGTTTGAAAAGAGTCATTAATGGCAGCGGTAATATGAGGGAGTAGTTTGTTAGCAGTCTCTTTAAGCAGGGTTCATTATCAAAGGGAATGAACATGGATAACTGTCTAAAACCCATACCAACGTCTTCATCCACCAAAACCTGTTCCTTAAAATAAGATTTAAGCCTCCCTTTGCAGAAAAACTGTGCTAGCTCCTGTTCTATTTGAAACCAGTCTGTGTGTTGCATTGGAACGTAAGAGACCTTTTTTTAACAGCCTCATTTCCTCCTCATTAATATTGAATGAGGATACATTAATCACACTTGTGATTTCCGTTTCACTGCTATTTATCGAGGAAATATGCTCTTTGGCGGGTCTCGAAGATTCCAGGAGCACCTTGGTTCAGATGCTCCTGAAATGTGGGATCACGGTTTCTGGAGTGTTGCCCTCTCCTTCTTCCTAAAAAAAAGGTCTTTGTCCTGGTTGATTAAATGTCTCAAAGGATCCATGTTGGTTCTCTGGACTTAAATCATTATTCAACGTATCGGAAAATGTAATCCATCTCCGTTTGTAGCCCCGTATTCCTCCTTTGTTACCATAACTTTCCCATTGATGTTGTCGGTTAGTATAGAAATCCTTTTCCAAGAAAGGATATATTCTTTCGTATTTTTAATAGACAAGGAAGCCCTGGCATTATCTTTTTTAGAATGCATCAATTGCTCGGAGAGTACTTCTCTGGCTGGAATCCTTGACATTTATTTGAAGAGATCCTTTGGCCATTCTTGGAATATATATTATTAGGATGCTTAACAGGCACCGCTGCCATTTCATGGTCTCCAGGCACATCATCATGTTTCGGGAGGATAGATTAGGAGCAATGTGCTCGCCTTGGATGCAAGACAACACAGAGCACCACAGGTTCAATCCCCGGGTCCGCGCTTAGAAAACCTCTGGGTATTAAGCGCACTATAAATAACCAATCATATATCATCATAGAACGAGTGGTTCTACGTGTTCTGCAGTTTACTTGTGAACTTTTGGTTGCCATAAATTTGACGAGTTCTTTTAGATGGAGGGGTCCCCCTTAACTCCCCTAGCTAGCCCAGGCCCCAGCCCCTATTTCCCCCACACCCACTTCCCTAACCCCACATACACATATGTCTACAAGTATATGTAATTGGTCAATTTCGAGCAAAGGTGCACAAGCCGCTGATTTCCAATCAGCAGTCTATGAAATCGCATACCATGGGTAAGAGTAAGTTGCCCGATGGTAAGCACACAAACTAAGACTTCCCAGATCCAAATGACAGAGGAAAGAAATTACAACTTCTCAAACCAGTTTTTCAAAAAGCATCTCTGAAAAGCTGTGGAGCTGGAAAAGGGTCTGTGTGATGAGAGTGACAGGCCATTGCCTCTTAAGGTGGAGAGCAGAGAGGCAAGATCAAACACCTCAACATCCTCCATCTTAAAGATCGAGAGCATTAGAGCACAACAGACAGGGCTACAGCAGTAAATGTCTCTTTTCAAAGACTAGCAAGCACAATAAAGGAGTGAAAGGATGCTGTGGCTGCAGGGATCTGCAGGAGGTACCAAGAAACATTTGCAGTGCATCTGAACACTCATTAGCTCTGGGCTTGCAGGGTGATCTTACAAGTGAGCGGTGGAGAGACCGGAGCTGAAGACAACTTGCCTCTCAATATTCTGACAGATTAGTCCTTCCTCCAACCGACTCGTCATAGATAGACCTTTTTTAGCACCAGTAATCTACAGAAACTTAATCAGCCACGAGGGAGTTTAGTCCAGCTCAGCCTCTCCTTTGCTCAGCACAGTTGGATGTCGGTTTTGATCTCAGAGACAGTATATATGGAGGCAGCAGTGCCCCGTTACACCAGTTCAGTTTTCTCTACCACTCAGAAGCTGAAGCACAGCAGATCACAAAGAGGGGAACCAGCTATCCACCATGAGTTGGAAGAGCAGTGAGCAATCTGTTGCAGGATGGAGTAATATCAGAATGGACATTACCAAGAGGCAAGTCATTTGCTGTTCTAGTAGATTCCCTTCTCCTAAAGATTCCTCAGCAGTACCGACAATGCAAGAGGGAGGAGTGTGAGAAACCACCACCTACACCAAGAAACTCTGGAGCACCAAAGCAGCAGACCAAACCAGTTAAGGAATCCAGGCAGGAGTGCTTGGTGAATGTGTGTAAAGAAGCTCACAAAGCTGCTTTGTCGCCCCTCTCTGTAGGCAGAGGCAGCTGACATGCCTCTAGTAGGATGGATACGCCCAGAGACCTTCAGGCATTGGCTTTCCAGTTTGATGAGAACCCTCGAAAATGCAAAGAACGATCCAACTTGGTATGGTCTGCTTGGTTGCAGCCATTCACACTCAAACTCCAACAAACATACAATATGGGGAGCTGGTCATCCTTCTGGATGTCCCACGTCCAAGAGAGTTGCTGAGAGCCCTCCTGGGGTTCAGATGATGAAAGCTCCCCATCTTATATGGAGAGTAGTAAAGGCTGCATCTACTCACGATTGTGACTATTTAAATCCAAGCCCAGATTTCTTCCTCCAGATTCTTGGGGCTCCAATCCAAGGGGAGACAGGACCAGAGACCTTTTCCAGAAATGAATATTCCTAGCTTAATTTGAATTCATGGTTACATACACAGCGTAAGTGACCCTCACCCTACGAACCACACTTGGTCTTTTCTTGTCAATCCATTTCCATATGGCCAGATCATACCAGACTGAAGGCTAAGTGAGCAATGTGGGAGAAAGTGAGACGATGAACCAACAGCTAGGAGGACAGTTGTAACTACAGTGACTAACTCTTACTTACTTCTACGTTCCGTCCATCCTCCACACTTTCCTGAGAGTACTAAACAGATTAAATTGCAGGAGAGTAGGACCTGACCTGATCTAGCCCAAATGGGTTCTAAATCACTGCTTGGTCCAAACCGGCCATAGCCAAGAGCTGGTGTCCATGCAGTGATGCTTGCAGAATGCAGAGGGTGCGGCCCATGTAGCTGCCTTGTCAAGGACTTTCCAGGGCACATGCTTCTGGAAGGCCAGCAAAGTAGCCTTCACCTTCACCGCTTGAGTATGCAAGCATTTGGTGGGGAAGTGGGAAGAGAGAATTTGAAATTACAATGCAGGAGATTACCTAGCTAGCAATAGTTTCTGGTGATGCCAGCTCACCAAGGGAAAGACAGCCAAAGAGAATAAAAAGGCATTCATAAGACCGGAATTTGATCCTATTTAGATATAACTTCAGGCCAGACGTAAATTAAGACCGAAGACTCTGTTCCATCTCCGAGGTCGGATTTGGGAAAGGGCAACGTTTGATTTATGCAATATTCCGACACTAGCAGGGGAACAAAGATGGATGGTCTGGAGGGCTACCTGGACTTTGTAAAAGACACACTGAAGCAGAAAAGACCCGGAGATCACCAATTCTTCAGGCAGACTTGAACTCTACTAGAAAGAGCGTTTTCCATGAGAACAGGTTAATTTCTATCAAAGGTTATGGGCTTCAAGGATTCATAGTTAAGGCCACCAAGATAACATTCAAGCCCAATGAGAGACGGAAGGACCTTAGGGGAAGAAACAGATGGTGAATCCTGTTAATAGGATTTGATCGTGAAAAGGAAAGCTTGTCCAAGCTCTTGTGGGGCCCAATGAAAAAAATGTAAGTACAGCAATAATTGATCAAAATTCCAGAAGAAACCCGATCGGACAAGAGGGCGAGCACCAGGTCCAGCTCACATAACCGGGGATTCAGATTCTTTTCAATGCATCAGTGGCAAGCCCACCAAAATGCACTTCTTGCTTCTGTACATCTTACTTGCAGGTCGAATGACCTGCATATTGCTATCGGAAAGTACCAAAACAGTGTTCAGGAACCAGGCCAATACAATCAGACAGGGGTGGGTGGGGGTGTAGGACTCTCCCCTGACTCTGGGCTGGTGTACTGCCCTTCTGGTTAGAGGGAGCAGGGGGACTGACAGACATTTACGTTCTGAAAACCAGAGCCTTTACAGTCACACAGGGACAAGCAGAATCATTGATACCAGACTAGATGCCCGACATTTTCTGAGCAAGAAATGACTGAGGAAAAGTAGACATGAACTAGCCCCCCTAAGGAATGCTCAGGGTGTACCCAAAGGTTGCTAAGCCCGGATGCAGGGATCGAAACTGTGTTGCACCTCGTCGTCTTGCTTCCAAGGCAAGCACATTGCCCCTGGACTCTTAGGGGACTGCCATCAACCTCGTAGCTGTACTCAGCCCAAAGGCGAGTGCCTTATACTGGTACATCACGTTGTGTGGCCGATTCCCTTGAAAGCCCTTAAATCCTCCTACGGACCTGGACCATCTGTTCGCTTGAAAGGACGGAAGTTTTGCTACTACTGCAAGAGACTAGCATAGTCTTTCCTTTTACAGAGATACTCATTTGCAGCAGAAATTGACAGATCAATGCCGTCATAGGGCAAACCCAGTAGGTTTCTCGGACATCAGTATTGCTCTCCTCATGCAAACCTGGCACCCGACATCCACTCCAATGAGTATATCTGGCATTACAGTAAAAGTGTGATGTGCCACAGACTGCATCAGATCCAAAACCACCTTGTGTTCAAGACCCAGGAATCATCTTTCAATAAATGCTGGCTGCCCCAACCAAGGAGGACAGTGGCTGACCATAGCAAACAGGTATTTTCTGTTGGTAAGGGCTTATAGGCAAAACAGGGGGTTCTGGGAGTCTCTCCATCGGCCTCAGTTGCGGGAGGAGTCTCAACCAGATTATTTAGCTCATTTAGCATATTCCTACACTCATTCCCCACCTACTAATAGATCTATTGCGATTAATCCCCAAACTCCCATTAGGGAGAACGTGCATAACAGCTAGGGCGAGGAAGAGGTAGGGAGTAGTGAAAAGTCACTTCCAGGAGGCTCCATATCCACAGTAAGCAACTCCCTAATTACTGCCATGAGAAAGAATGCAGTAATGAGGATCATGAAGGCCGGGCAGTCTAGTGGTTGGCAAATGAGTAAGCAGGCCGGGAAGTTCAAATACAGCCTGGATGCAGCCGACTATGAGAAGGAGAGCTGCAGACACCGAACTGCCCCACAACCTGCAATACCGCAGAGCACCACACTGAAGGCTAACACCATGACAGGCGACCTGAAGGTGAATCCAATATGGGAGCAGAAAGACCAGGGTGCAGGCAGTCGCTGAAAGAGCGCAGCAGGAAGAGCGCACTACAAATTTCGACACGAGAGTGCAGCGCTTGATGGGGCACACACAAAACCAGTACGTCAAAGCAGGGAAGACCAGAAAAACACTGAAATTTCTCCACTGGCTCCTGGTGTCTGCAATGCTCAAGTTCAAGACTTTTTGCATTGTCCACAAGGCTTTCTGGGGCCACGGCCCGCTCTACATCCAATGCCCTCTTCCAAAATACCTTCCTATTCGAGCCCTTCGCTCAGCTACCTCGAACTCTCTAATGGTTACATGCTTCTCCAGGAAGAGAGTGGGGGGTAGATCTCTCCTCTGCAGGTGCCTCCTACTGGAATGGCCTCCCTGCCCCCCTCAAACTTGACCCAGACAAAGTGAAGCTCTTGGAGCAGCTGCCTTTCCTCTTCTCCTCTGCTTTCTCTCCCTCCCCTGCTGACCTACCGGTCTGCTGTACTGACTGGTTGCTGGCTACCCACAGAGTTTCACTGGGTACCAGGCTCTTTCTTGTTCAGTCACCCTTGCACCGCCTCTGAGCCTGCCACACACTTGGGGTCTGTAACTGTAACCCTACAGTCCCTGTTCTCCCTGCACTACCAACATCCGAGCTGCCCAGGCTTCACTTACTTGGAGCATTGCTGCCCTGTTTTCGCCTCCCCTCTCCCTTGCACCTACCTCCCTTTCCCTTTGTACTTCTTGCTCTTGCACAATCTGAATGACACAAGAGCTAGTAAAATAGTTTGTCTTGTCCTCCTTCCGTTTTCCCTCCCTTGTCTTGTCACACCTAGAAACACTTATGTAGAGGAACGTTATACATGTCATATCATAATTGGTAAGCCCTGGGGAGTAAAAGGTTATCAGCTAGTATATTTCACTTCACAGAAGCAACTGGTGAACCTGAAACAAACAAGTGGGTTACCGGGTGACCAAATAAAGTAAATCACTTCTTCAGAACAGTGTGAGGGAAACGGCACCTTTAACAAAGAATTGGGAGTATTAGCAAAGCAAGTTATTCTTGTAATATTAACAAACACGTATACCAGGTGAAGTGAAGTACCTACATAACAAAGTGTTTGTAGTGTGTGTAACAATGTCCTGATCGGAAAGTGCACAAGGTGCAGTGAAAATTAGGCAGTTGTGTGACGAGGGCTAGCGGAAGAGTATCCCCGGTGAAGACCACATACCCATTGTAAAGAACTTTAAGGAAGGCCATGCCCTGGAATTAATGAACGGTTGTAACATTGTTCAGCAAAAGAGTGCTTCACAAGAGACATACCATTGGGATTTGTAACATGTAAAAGGGGAAGAGAAAGCTTGGGGAAAGGAGCAGACCCCAACAGAAGTAAATGCACTGAGGGGAGAAAGTAGTCCTCTTGGAGCCCGAATATTCTTTTGAGTTGGTGAAATTTACAAGGAATCTGGGGAAGGAAGCCGATCCCTGGAACTGTGACCATTGTTCATTGGAAACCTTTTTGTTGTATTGAAACTTGTGTGTTGAACGTGAGCATTTGAACACTTGGAAAACTCAGGAGTCAATACCCTTACACCTTGGAGTATATTGCGAGGGCCAGAATAGGATTACAGACAGGACAAACCTTTTGTTTGGACATCTTGACACTGACCAGATTAATTACTTTTGGTTGAGGTAGGGAAATTCCTCCTAGATTAGGGATAGCAAGGTATTGTCCAACCCTCATTGTTAATAAATGTTTGTTTCATTCCTGGCGCCTCACAAGGGGAAAAGAAGGAAACTGCTTCACTACATCATCATCTCCTCCATCAAAATCTGTGAGGTAGGGATCTGCTGGAATCAGGGGTAAACGTTATGGAGGAGTCATTTGTGCTAAAGGTTGAGGCCCAGAAGGCAGCGGCTGAAGGGGGGAGATCGGGGCCAAAGGCAGAGACTGCATCAGTGATTGGGGGGAGTGACATCCCTGAGGCCATTGCGGCCAGAACCGTCACTAGTGTGGTAACCACATAAACAACTTGGGTTGACGTGGGAATAAGCCAAGTGCCACACGACTGGCAGGGTTACGGTACGGAGAAGAATGGGAAAGCATTTTCCTGATGTCCTTCGAGTATGCCTACATTGAGCTCGGCAGCATGATAGCCTGAAATGAGGCAACATAACTGTCCTCCACAAGAGGCTGCTGAAGCTGTGGTAGTGGGCAGAACCCATGCTGTCAACAAGGAAGGCAGACAGGAAAGATTGCATGCCTAAATAATCCTGGGATGATGTGGTCTGCTGTAGGTCCAAATGTGCCAAGGAAATAAAATGTGGGGACGACCAGTGTTCGACAGGCACATGAGGGGAGGGGGTGTTCAACCCATAGTCCTCATAGTCCTAGAGCTACGCATCCCTTGCAGTCAAAGCAGAAGGCCATTTAAACTCCTATGTAACCTGGGGACCCGAGCATCGTCCCACTCTTTTGCAGGTGTGTCCACAATTGTGTGGACCAGATCAACCTCAGCTGCATTGGACCCTCATTTCACCAAGGCAATTGTAGGTGTTGAGGAGGAACCTCGGGGCTGGAAGCACTGGACTTAGACTATCTCCGGGGACTCTCAGGGCAACCCGGAGTGACCCAATGAAGGGAAGGTCACATCCCTGGTGTTGATGCTTGAGGGCCAAGAAGGCCTGGAGGTGCTGTGGAGGCGCGAGAATGATATGACCATTGAATGTCTCTTTCTGGCAAATGACTTAACAAAATGTGTCGCTGGACCAGCAGCAGTCCCCAATGGTGGTGGGCCCATGGAGTTCCAAACACGAGTGTGGATCCACCACAGGAACCTGCCAGTTGTTGCGGACACAAACGGAAGTGCACTTTGGATCCCCAGTAGAACAAAGGGAATATTTTAGTGAGGAATATTTCCTGATGGAAAAGGACTACGATCCCATCCCACAACGTATGAGGTCCCTAGAATATGGAGAAAGAGTGAAACAACTAAAGTACAGGAAGATGAAAGTTTCTGGAGATGGAATTCCAGCACAACCTTTAGAGACAATAAGGTGCAACGGTCCGGTGTTTTTTCCCCCAACTCACTCAATATCAAATTAAAAAACGTATACCACCTGCTGGGATAGATTGACTTGGTGGTGGGCCTTCTGGTAGCAACAACATCTTGGACATGTTATGTTATGTTACTTGGTATTTATATAGCACCTTATGTATCATTGGTATGATCTCAAAGCGCTGGTAGGTTGAATGCCCTCAGGAACCGCAGTTCAGATCAGTAGAGAGAGAGTGTCGTATAGTGTATGTGCGCACCGAATATGTGTGCAGCTGGTGTGGTTGTTGCATGATAGCTGCTTCTTAGCGGTAGGTGTGGTGCTGAGGAAATCAGTTGGATGTGTTCAGTCTGGCGGGTGGACACCTAGACTGAGTTCTGGCTGCGTTAAGCCTGAGGAGACGCCTAAACTAGCGGTAGGTGCTCAGCTAGCTGTGTTTTATTAGGATGATGGGTTTGTGGGGTTGTGTTAGTATGAGAACAGCTATACCGAATGTGTCATAGTATAGCTGTGTTCTAGTTGAATGATGCGGTGTAGAAGAGATTAAGCGTAGTGTTGTGATATGGTGGTTATCAGTAAAGTGGCTGTGACCAAGCACGAGAGCAGGACAGGGGGCGCACATAGCAGCATACATATATACAACGACAGGATGGATAGGGTAAACATGCGATACGGATAACGTGGGGGTACAGGTACATAGCAAATACATGGCATAAATATGAGATAGAGATATATTATGATATATCCACTCTGTCCTTTCCATCCACTCCATTCACTTTATCCTATACTTCTACTCCATCCACTTTTTCCATCCGTTCCATCCTTTCCCTTCTTATTCCCGCTTTTCCATCCAGCCCACCTACTCCATTATTCATCCACTCTATCTTTTCTATCCACTCCATACATTCCAATCCGTTCCATCCACTACATCCGTTCCATCCACTTCATCCGTTCCATCCACTTCATCCGTTCCATTTTCTAAGTTCAACTTTAACACAGTGACGCTATTAGGCACACTTGTTGTTGGGAACACTTTCTAAATTTAGGCTACAACATAGTGTCACCACTAGGCACACCTTCCAAGTTCAACTTTAGCACAGAGATGATATTAGGCACATTTTCTAGATTCAACTAGATCACAGTGACAGTATTAGGCACACTTTCTAAGTTCAACTTTAGCACAGTGATGTTATTAGGCACACTTTCTAGATTCAACTAGATCACAGTGACGGTATTAGGCACACTTTCTAAGTTCAACTTTAGCACAGTGATGTTATTAGGCACACTTTCTAGATTCAACTAGATCACAGTGACGGTATTAGGCACACTTTCTAAGTTCAACTTTAGCACAGTGATGATATTAGGCACACTTTCTAGTTTCAACTATAGCACAGTGACGCTATTAGGCACACTTTCTAAGTTCAACTTTAGCACAGTGATATTAGGCACACTTTCTAGATTCAACTATACCACAGTGACGCTATGGCCAGATCAATCACACTCCTAGCTTCGCCTGTCAGCAGCCATGCATGAAGGTTGAGTTTGTTAAGGCTCAGGTGGAGATCCTGGCCCTCTGACTGGGAAATCGGATCCACCGCCACCTAGATGCACCAAGGAGGTCAGATGGGCATATGCAGACGTTCCACATACTATGTCCTCTCGGCCCATTGTTGTGGCGATTAAAATAAATCCAAGCTTCCAGCGCCTCCTGAGTCAGCAGAATGACAGGAATCACCAGGCCCACACAGAGGACAGTGAAGCTCTGCCCATAATCAGTGAGTGCTCAAGAGTTCAGAGGTGACAATTTCCTGGAGCACAACTACTTACACTTCATGTTGACAATGGCGGCAAAGAGGTCCAACTAGGAAGTGCCACAAAGGGTAAAGATCTCCCTGTGAACTTCCTTTCAGAGTTCCTATTCGCAGGAGACAGCAGTCTGCTTGCTCAGGGCAACTGTATGCTTTGGCCCAGCAAGATAGGCAGCCAATAGACATCGTTCTCCAGAGTCAGGCCTAAAAATGTGCTTTCGCCACTAGGCGTTGGCTAGTCATAACTGACACTTGGCGAGTAGGAAATGGTGTGCCAGGCCAGTAGTTTTCACCTTGTCAAACACATTTGCAGTGCTTCCCTACGCAAAGGCAGCAACCCCACACGATTGTTGATGTAATGCATTGCCACCATTTCATCAGTCAGAATCCGGACACTCTTGCCCTGCACAGAGGAAAAGGTGCCTTGGTACGCGCGGAGTGTGAACTGTGCATGAAACTGTTAGGAAGAGCTTCATGCTTCATTGTGCATTTTGTTTTATTAATTGCATAGATTATGGCATACACAGCACACCTCTGAGCGATTGAAAACAGCTTTGCCAATCAGAATTGCTTTTTCACATCTAATCCTGGTCATTGGTTGTACGAATGGGTAGTTTCTTTGAAGTACATTTCCCGGCATCCAGCAGGGTTGATCTTCAGTCAGCAGCGAGTCAGCACCAGCGTGTTTGCAAGGCAGGTTAGCGACTGATTACAGCATTTGTGCGTTACTCTTGCCAGATGCCTACTTTCCGTAAGCATATCTCTGCCCTTTAAGGAACTGGCTCCACGAAACAAGCAAGCTACTGCCATACTTCGGGAAATATGAGGGCCTAGCTCTTCTCCCTTCTGATGCTGGCCCACTGGTTTCTCTGCTTCTATCACAGACCGCGTTGCACTCCAACGAACAAGTGAGACAAGAATCTATGGAACCTACAGCTAATACGAAACTTATGTATAACATGTTCCCCTCTTCTGTGCCCATGGAGCAATCCCAGATAACTCCCTGTTGACTTGTGTAACCCTAGGTCTACTGCTACGGTTGGCTGCGATGATCTGACTGATCTTCTGAAACAGGCAGCCTCCAACTGTAATAACCAGACTATGGCTAGACTGGCTGAGAACAGTCGTTGGTTCATACACCTGCTCTAAACTATCATCATACTCTCATATTGATACAAGATGACCATGTTTTGGCCATAGACTGTGCTAGACAACTTCTGCCGCATGATCCTTAAATAGATCTGTCACTCCCTCTATTGATATAAAAAAAAAACAGATGAAATGTCTACCTCTCAATTCTAGATCACTCATTCAACATTCAATATAGGTGGCTGAGCAAATCAGCATACAAAAAAAATTGACTGCCGTACCGTCACCGAGTCGTGGCTACATAATGCTGCAGGGCCTGCCCTCTCTCTTGCTGTACCTGCAGGATATTGTATCCAGAGAACAGATCGTTCCTGTGCAAGGGGGTGGGTGGGGAGCATAGCACTGATCTAGAAAGAATTGTTACAGGTTTGCAAGATTGAAAATATTGATACTATTGGAGTGTGAAGTGGTATTTGCAAAATTGCCCTTTGACCCAAACACTACCATGAACATTTTTCTCATATATACACCAACACAGGATACTCCCGATTGTTTAATACACGAGTGAATTTCCTCTCACTGAAACCACTATCAAGAACTATGGTTATGGGTGACTTCCATTTAGATTTCTCAGATGGTACTGATGCAATGGCCATTTTGGTTGGGTCCAGTCATTCAAAACTAGGCTTCAACTCAACATGTTAAAGTGCCTATCCACAATAAAGGAAGAATCCTAGATTGGGTGCTTACACATAACATTACTATTGGCAAGTTGAAATCAATCCCTGTCCCTGGTCAGACCACTTCTTTGTAGTTTGGAACATGACTTTCCAGGCTATGTCAAAAGTAGACCACTAAACAGTGGAGATTGTTTAGGAACCTTCGGAAACGGACACCATCTGCTATGGCTCTATATATTTCCTGGGTCATTGACAATTGATCTAATCTGTATCAGCTGCAGAGTTGGCCACTGCATACCAATTTATGCTGGAAAACAGTGTTAATAACTTGGCCCCAGTACATTCGCCTTGTGAGAACACTACCCGACAAAGCTGGTCTCTCAGCAGATTTTCTTGAACTGAAAGAAGAATCAGAATAAAGCACTGAACGACGGAAAAAACTAAACTCGTTCAAGACAATGGCCCTCATTACGACCCTTGCGGAAAGCGACTGACCGGAGCGCCACAGCGTAAATAGCGTTTCCGCCATTGTACGAAGGAGCAAAGTGCGGCCCATTCCGACCCATCGGGCACGAGCACCACGCCACGGCGGAAGTGCAAAGTCCGCGATGGCGGAAATGACCCCAAAACGGCCCACACCGCCGCCGTACGGCGCCCTAGGTGCAATACCGCCACCCCTCTTAGCGGTCACCGCAGTGTGCGCCTACCGGAAAGTACGGTGCCCGGAAATATACGGAAACGGAAGTTAAAACATGGGCCCGGAACGGGAAACATCCCGGCGTACACCTATAAAAACACTAAAACCACACAACCACTAAAATCACTACCCTGAAACACACCCCAACCCGTCAACCACCCTAGCGAAACCAAGAAAAATGGGAAAAGTAGCGAAGAAAGCGTGCGACCGCAAGCGGCAGGTCCACTTCTCCCGTGAGGAACTCACCGTGCTAACAGAGACCCTCCAGGAGAATGCTGCCGTCGTCTTCTCCACGCAAATGACCAGGACGGCACTTGCAAACAAGAAGGCCATATGGGCTCTGGTGGCACAGCGGGTAAGTGCGGTGGGGACCGCACCCCGCACCCCACAGCAATGCCGCAAGCGATGGGACGACCTGCGGATACGCGTCCGCAGCATACTCTCTGCCAACCGCAACATTGCCACAGCCACCGGGGGAGGTCCTGAATCACCCATCAAGTTGACCCCCTGGGAAGAAATCTGTGCCTCCACCATCGGAATGGAGAGCATAGAGGGAGTCGGAGGGATGGAGAAAGGAGTGCAGACATCCGAAGACTCAGGTAGGTGGGCCAGATAAAACAATGCCAAATCCACACAGTCCATCCATGTGAAGTACCATGCGTCCACATAGTGCAACAGAAACACATGTCCAGGAGAACGTCCACACACATCGGCCTGAAAGCGCACGTCAAAACCCACAATAAATACATAAATAATTAAAAACCCCTAATACACGCACTACACGTGCAGCAGGCACACCCTAACTGCAGGCTGCCAAACAACTGCACCCTCACTCCACACACAAATCAAAGCACCTCCAAGACCCCGACCCAAATCACCCTCAGGTACCACCCCAATGCATGTGATACAATGCCATTCCAATTCCCACTGACCCATCAATAACCCTCGCCCTCCTTTACTCCACCACAGGGTCCGATCCAAACGACGAGCTACAGGACACCCCTACCAGCACACCTGCAAAGAGGGCCAAGACCAACGGCCAGAGACCCTCCACCTCAGCTGCACGCATCAAGACACGGCAGCAGCACAAATCAGGTGGCAGCACAGAGGAGGGAACATCAACAGGCACCCCAGCAGCCAGCATGCCCAAAACACCACCACCACAGGTCCCCCCAATGGATGCCACAGAAGGCACTGCCTCTGGTGGCAGCAGCACCATAGGTGACACCCCATTGATGGCAGCATGCTCGGACACAGAAAACGGGGATGCCGAAGTCAGATCCATCCATGACCTGTCCCAATCCCCCTGTCTGTCCCATCCCGTACAACATGAGGATACCACGCAGGGGCACCCACAAGACGACGACTGGCCATCCCCCACAAGCCCTGTGGCAAGGCAACATGAGGACAACAGCCCCTCTGTGACACCCCCGCAAATGGCCATGGCCCAGCAGAGGCAACAGTCCCTCGACCAGTTGATCGAACAACAGCAGCAACTGGCCACACTCCTCAAGGACCATGCCGATGAATGTGGGGGCACTAAGGCAGACATAGAAACATCAACTGAGACACTTAGGGCAGAAATGGAGAGAGGTACAGAGACGCTAAGGGCACAAATTGAGAGAAGCACCGAGAGCCTGAGGGGGGAACTGCATGCGACGTCCAAAGACGTATGTGCCGAACTTGCCGCAGTGCGCCGTGTGCTCACTGAGCTCTCGCAAACCCTTAGGGACATGCATGGACGTGAGCAGGCAGACACATCATCCGTTGCAAGTACCGTCCAGGGCAGCCCCCAACGTAGATCTGGAAGGAACCTGCGCTCCACAGGCAGGGGTGCCCCTGATACCCGCAGAGGTGGCATGCAATAGCGACAGCCCACTGACAATGAGCATCTTTGGACACTGGTGTTCGGGGGGGAGGTAGGAGGGTGGAGGGGGTGTGTTGGGCTCACTTGGGTGGCGGGTCGATAGGGTGTTCAACATGATATCACATATGCCATAAAAAGTGCACGATCAACCAATGAGAAGTGTGGACATTGATCTTTGTGTACTAGGCCATCATAGGCGTACAGTCCATATTGTGCATGTCCCAGACACACGCAGTGCCACGAGTCCCGTGTCCATGTATCAGCCACCAGGCGTGAGTGCTAGAAGCATACATCAATGAGATGCTGACGAATGTCACGGGCCTCCGGTGCCTCGCAGACTCCATGAGGTGCTGCCACATCCCCACCCTCATCATGACCATCATCAGGTGCTTGCAGTTCAGCGTCAGGGGGCATGGGCACATTTCTACGTACGCACATGTTGTGGAGCATGACACATGCCATCACCATCTTTGCAACCTTCTCATGGCGGTACAGGAGTGCACCGCCAGACCTGCTGAGGCAGCGGAAACGGGTCTTCAGTAGGCCGAATGCCTGTTCAATGACTACACGGGTACGTGAGTGGGCATGGTTGTAGTCCTCCTCATGCTGGTCCCGTGGGTTCCGGACTGGTGTGAGGAGCCATCTCTTCAGTGGATATCCAGCATCACCTGTATGTGGACGAGAAACGTATGATGTGGAATGCCATTGATACGTACGCACACCCCCCCCCCCCCCTTCCTGGCAGGTCATTGACAATTCACATACCCCACATCATCATGCATGTAATGAGACTCACCGAGTAGCCAGGATCTGTTCCCTGCGTGTCGCTCCATGTAGCGTGGTATTGTAGAGTTCCTCAAGACCATAGAATCATGGGTTGATCCAGGGAATCGGGCACAACAATGTGTAATGATCCTGTTGGAGTCACACACCATCTGTACATTCAGGGAATGAAATTGTTTTCGGTTGCGGTACTGGGCCTCCATGGCATGTGGGACGACCAATTCAACATGGGTGTAGTCGATGGCACCAATGCAACCCGGTATGCCGGCAAGTGCATGGAATCCCACTTTTGTGTTGGTTATTTCCTGCTCCGAGCGTGGTAGAGAGATGTAGTCGTCTGCGTGCTTCAGGAGGGCATCGAGCACTTGCAATAGTGTCCGTGAGAACAGTGGCTGAGAAATGCCATGCAACTGTCCGACTGTGTGCTGGTAGGTGCCTGTGGCCAGGAAGTGGAGTACAGACACCACCTTCAGTAGGGGTGGGATGGCGGTTGGGCTATCTATCATGCTGACAAGGTCAGCCTGTGTCATGTCCACAATGGCGGCTATGGTGTCCCGGTCCAGACGGTAGAGGGTGTGGATCTGCTCATCAGTGAGGTTGAACGGATGTGCTCGGAGGCGTGGAATTGCGGGCTGCCTGCGTGGTGGTAGTGGCTGTGCTGGTGGGCCTTGCTGGCCCTGCCTTAGCCTCCTCCTGCGTCTCCTCCGTGCGGCTGGTTGTAGTTGGTGTTCGTCTACTTCTTGGAGTCGGAGCACTTGCAGTGCTATCAGGTCCCCCAGGGCCAACATCGCGAGTCCTGCCGGTAGCATTTCGGTGTGGTTGTGGGAGGAGACTGGCTGTGCAATTTATGTGTTTTCAGGCTGTATGGCCTCCACCTGTGGTGATTGATTCCACCTGTGCAAACTGCTCTCCCCTTTGGCCGAGCACGTCCCGCGCACAACGCTGCAATTCGGGGAATTGTATCTTGCTATTGCAATCATGTATTTGTACCCGATGGCCGTGTAAGATTGGTTGATATGTTCATTCTGCTGTGGTCCCATTGTTTCACATACTATCTGTGCAGTCGCGAACAGACTTGTGAGGGGTCAGTGGGACGTAGTACTCGAGTAACGGTGGGCCCTCATGCATCACTGTACCGAGTTGCAACGACGGGCGGGGCGTCCCATTCGTGGGTGAAGGCAGTTGCCATTTTCACACACAGCCGCACTCGATGGAATAATTAGTGATTTCAAACGGCCACAGATGCCTTTTCGACGTGATGTTGCAAATGAGGAATTCGAAGGGCGGCGCTTTCGGTTTCCAGCTAGCGGCGAGGAGATGCCCACAGGTCTGACTGCAAATGTAACGTTCTATTGTTCTATGTCCTTGAGACAGGGCCCATGGCGAGGGAGCAATGATTGATATGAATAGTTTGGGATGCGCAATAGCTACGTGGGCGATGAGGCCGTCCGTTCCCAAATACATGTTACTTCACAACACTGGAATTACGGGCTGGGGCACTGTGGATTTAGCAGGCTGCATAACGCACAGACTCAATGGATGTTTCTAATGTTATGTGAGTAATTATTCAGGCATTTTGATCCCGGGATGAGGGAATGATGGATGGATGCATGGGCAGGTGATTTGATACAGAGTTTGCCATGTACAGGGCTTCTTGGGATCTATCCGCCTCCCCTACGCTATGTGATGCAGGGCTGCCATAGTGGGACCATCGTCCATCTGGCCTTGTTGAGCCCTCCCTGTCTCGAGGCGCCCTCAGACACTCGTTTGTGATGGTGTTTGCACCTCGATATAGATGGTTATGAGTCGCAAGTGGTTTTGGGGTGGTGATGTTCCTTTGGAGTGGGCTAGCATGCATATGGCTGTGGATTTCGTGTGATCATTGAAGTGAGTTGTTGGTATGTAGTTCTGATGGCCATTCTGTTCTTTTTCTTTTCTTTTGGTTGACAGGTATCTCCTCCCCTTTTGCCACTGCCATCTGTATGCCACTCCTGCAGATGGAATTTACTCCCGACACCTGCTGCTTCGTGTTAATCAGTGGAGCAGCATTACGATCTTATGGGACGATCGCCAATGGGCCACATGCCCTTACGCAGTACTGGTGGCTCGGAGCAACATTTCGGCCTTTCAGCTGGACTAGTGCCTCCCCATTGGGACGGCCCTGCGGTTCTGTGCGCTTCCATGTTGCCTTTTCGTACGTGAATGTGGCTCTGTGTACCATGGGGGAACAGGGCGACACACAGGTAGTGGCTGGTCATTTCTTGCGGAAGCAGCCCACAATGGTGATTTGTGTTTTGGAGTTCATGGCCTGATGGCTGTATGGGCTTGGTGATTTTGATGTGCATAAAATTTCTATTCTGATTTGGCCCGTGTAGCGTTTTTCTTTGCAAGTGATGTGGCATATGCCTATTTGGGGGGCGATGTATTGTGAGGAGATCTGCATTGGGTTCCAGCTTCGGGGTTTAGTTGCGTGGTACTGTGCTGTGCGCGTTTGCCTACGAAGCCCAGTGAGGTCAGGGATGGGGGCTGCCAATATGCCAGTTTGAATGTTGTCATGCTCAGGGGCGGGGGATTGGGTTTTGTGTAACAGATGCCGGTCAGCCAGGTGGACTGGTGGAATGATGTGGTTTTCGGAATATTGCTGGTCACAGGTGCCTGTGTTTGCGTGCGTTTCTTGGTGGGGGACTGTGGTCATGTCCATTGGGATGGCTTCTGTATTCGTGCCATCTGTGCCCTGCAGCTCCCATTGGCCCCTCTTGTGTTTCTTTTGTTCGTTGGCATGCATGGGTGACTTGTACATTTCAATGGTTGCATTGTGGCTTCATTGCACCTACGGGGAGTTGTACTTTGTGGGCAGGGAGCGGTGTACAGGCACTCAGTGGGGCCGTTTACGGTTGATTCGCGATGCCGTACTTCTCGCCATGGCGGAATGGTACATTACGCCGTGCCTGATGGCGTTAGGTACATGTCCGCTAGGGTCGGAATTGGCGTACCGTTGCACCATGGTGGTGTTTGCGGTTTGGCATGGCGCGCGCGTGCTTGGTGCAGTTAGCGTTGGCGTTCACTACGGTGTCGCTAATGGCTTCGTACTTTGCGGTGACGGGTCATAGTCGCACCGAGCGCTATTCGATGGCGGTATTGCATTTCCGCCATCGTTTTTCGATTTCCGCCAGGGTCGTAATGAGGGCCAATGTCATCTATTCAGTCGCGGCCAAAGCTTACAAAGTTGCCATCTGTGCTCGCTTCACCAGCACATATACGAAAATTGAAAACGATGCAGAGAAGATTAGCATGGCCCCTGCGCAAGGATGACACACAAAATTGTGAAGCGTTCCAGAAATAAATAAAACAAAGTTGCCATCTGCGAGGCAAAAAAAACTTGATCAAAGAATGTAGGGGGCATTCTCCAATTCCTGGGAGCTCTTCAGAATTCTTAAGAGCTGGAGGATCCTTGTTCATGTCCAGCTCAGGTGAGCAAAGACGCAGGTTGGTGCACGGGCATCCAGAATGCCCTCATTGATGAACTGACACTCCTACAGAGGGATGTTGCAGCTACCAGTTTCAGGTGATAACGATAAAGGGGAACCGGTGCATTTAAACTTCAGTTGGTGAATGAAATGACAAATCATTAAGAAACAAGCCCACAAATTGTAGAGGCGATCTTTGCCCGGTCCTCACTGTGAAAGCATGTGCTCCTCAGCTAATCCCACTTAATACTAAATTTTATAAATCCCGCTTTCACAGAAAACTGTGTTCCACCTCATATCAAAACGGCATGGGTCTCAGATTAAAAAAACTCACTGGACCCCAATGTACCGGGTAATTATCGGCCAATTACCAACATGCCTTACCTGCTCAAAATCCTCGATAAAGTGGCTCATGTACAAATAGAGACATTCCTCTTGAAAGTTCTTGGGAGAGAAACAATTTGGCTTTAGGCGTGCACATAGCACATAAACCACCCTAGTAGATTTAAAAGATAACGGCCCTCATTACGACCCTGGCGGAAATCGTGGTGCAATATGCACCATGGAGCACGGCGGAAAGCTGCCAATAGCGCCATGGGGGTTGGCGGATTTACCGCCCCATTCCGACCTTGGCGGGGCGGTAAATCCCCAATCCCCATTTTACCCTTCCCCATTCCCATTTTTGCCCCATAGGGTATAATGGGAGTGGGGAAGGCGTTAATTACGCCACCGTAAAATACGGTGGCGTAATTAACAACAAGGTCCCGTAGCGCCATGGATTTCTCCGCCCGGAAAAACCAGGCGGAAAACGGCTCCATGGCGCTACGGGAACTCGTAGTAGGGCGGAAGGGTCAATCGCGAATACCGCTGGCGTAAACCCACTCCGCCAGGGTCGTAATGAGGCCCAACATCTTTAAATCTTTTGAGTCCCGTAATACAGCATTGCTGGTATCATTAGATACATTTGCAGCATTGGATCTGGTGGATCATGTCAAACTTAGACCGCTAACAGCATGCGGCTTCCTTTTCTTCATCAGCAACCGCATGGATAAAATAATTTCTCTGATCTTTTTCAAAGACGCTATGGCTGAAGAATCCTCAGTGTCCTGCAGGGTACCACAGGGATTGTGTATATCACTCACACTGTTCAACATTTTTCTGTTACCACTGTTTGGACAATTGGATATGGAAGGCCTTGTGTACGCTGACGATACACAATGCCCGATACCCCTTACTGGGAATCTTGATGCTGATCTACTTTCCATTAATGCTATCTATGGCCAGATCCTTGGCTCTTAATGATTCCATTACTGAGCTAATGGTTCTGGGTATCGCTGTGCAGCTGCGGTAGTTAGGCCCAGAATACCAGAGCTTTAATATTGCAGACTGCATCATTCTTACCCAAACTAAAGTCAAGATGTTAGGCGTTACCTTAGATCAGAAACTAACATGAAGGCGCAAATAAGCAGCCTGGTCTCGATCACCTCGAACAAGCTCAAATTGCTTGCTCAGCGTAGACCATTTTTTTATTCTACCAACAGTGCCACCATTGCATGAGATAGAATAGAAGCTAAACTGGACTACTGCTCCAGCCTTTTGATGGGCCCAGCCAAGGGCAAAGTAATGCAGTTGCAGATTGTCCAGAACATCGCTGTTCGCAACGTAGCAGGACTTTGCAGAATGGGTCATGTGTCTGCAGCTCACAGGGCTCTATACCGGCTGACTATTAGCAGTACAATCTCCTTCAGAGTTCAGTGTATTACACACAAGTGCCTATATTCGGGTAAGTCCCAAGTATCTGTCAAACTGTATAACTTGGCTCCCAGCAGGCAGTGTGTTACGATCCAACGTCTGGCTTTTGGATACATCACGGGCAAGACTGTACACTGTTGCTCAAGGGTCTTCGGGACACCCAAAATGTGGAATGCATTACCTCCTGATCAAACGGCGTGTACCCCCGTTTCTGCCTTCAGATGTGGGTTACAAATTGCTGTTACAGTGAACCACCGTTGCCTGCCAGATCCCTTGCCACTCCCTACCGGCTCTAACGTTCGTTCTGTGTTTTGTCTAGGCGCCCCCATGCCCACAGGCCATTGTCTTTGCACCATATACATAAAATATATATTTTATTTTTTTATTACTTGTATATAATCAAAATAAGATTTTTACAAGGACTCAAAAACATTTCGGTAGCACGAAAGAAGTTCATGATAGACATCACCAAGGGGACAAGAACAAAACAGTGCTTCCACCAAAAGGGAATATATTAAAAAAATGCAACCAAAGCGAGCCTGATGGCCCTATTTTAGCATATTGACATGTGCCTTTCCCTTCCCAGGGGATCAGTCTGCTCACCATGAAATTGAGGAGAGCTCCCAAACCTACCAGTGAGGTGGTGACAACTGTCAAGTAAGGCCAAAGTTACTGAAAGTGTTCTCCCCTTAGCACAGTTCGTCTCGTCATCTTAAAACTGAGACCACCAACAGAAAAGCAGTCACTGGAGCAACCTCGTGTGCAACAAAGCCGCAGGCACCTCAAGGATGCTGGATGTCAAGAAGTCCAGAAGATGCAGTAAGGCTGGAGCCATGACCAGACTCTGGGTTTGGAAGACATGAACCATTCCAGAATTGTAGAGAAAGCCCTTCCCAAACTAGTGCCCAGAATGTCCCTAGGGCTTGACATGGTACGGTTTTAATTTCAGGATGCAGCACAAGCTGTGGAGAAAATGACTGGTGTGGGGCATGTGGGCCATTGCCAGAACTTGGGTGCAAGTATGAATGAGCCAATAGTGTAAGCAAGGTGTGAATCTGATCCCTCCTGAAAACCTGCAGCGAGAGGAAAGGCAGGACCCTGAACTGGTAATGGGTGTTTCCCAACTACCAATATCCATTACTTCCTGTGCTTTGGATGGATATTTACATCGAAGTATGCATCTTTTAGGTCAAGTGGCACAGGCTAGTCCTGCAGTTCGAGGGCCTGGAGAATATGAGAATTTGTCCTTGTACATGTACAAACCCTTCAGCCACAGATGTGATTCGGGTCCCGCATTCTTTTGCACCAAAAATAAACAAGTACCTATCCATCCCTCCCTACGAGGCAGGCACAGCTCCATGCTGGCCTTCACCAGAAGTTGCTGAATCTCCACTAAGTCAGAGTCACTGTCCAGTCATTTGGTCGACAGACAATGGTCGACAGTCAAATGGTCGACGCAATTTGGTGGAAAGACAAATGGTCGAATTTTTTTAAAATTTATATATTTTTCAGGTTTTCATTTAGGAAAAAAGGGGTTTTTTTAGCAAAAAAAGGTGGTTGGGGGACCCCCCCCCCAAAACAAAAGTGAAAATGCAAAAAAATAAAAATTCAACCATTTGTCTTTCGACCAAATTGCGTCGACCATTTGTCCTGTCGACCATTTATTTTCGACCAAATGACCTGTAACCGTCAGAGTCCAGTGGAGGGATGGTACGTTAGAATAGCCTTATGAGACAGCCTAGAAACCCAGGCATCTGAGATGGTGTGCTGCCACTCCCTGATGAGCAATGGCAAATCCCCACTGAGAGTAGTGGGCAAAGTCCAAATGAAGGGAGTTTTGGACCACGGTTTTCTGAAGGGTCCGTGGATGTGGCAACTCCACCTCTACCATGGTTAGGTAAACAAGCTGATGAGCCTTTCATCCAGAAGGAAAAGGAGGTGTACGAAAGAAAGAAGAGACCCAGGATGATGGAGCCAGCATGTGGTTGTGCCAGGTAGACCCACAGTCCAAATCATGGCTTTGGAGGCCTTCAACTTCTCCAAAAACACATTGGTTTTAGCACCAAACACTGTCAAATGGCATGTTAAGGAGTGTTGTCTAGACATCTGCATGGCACTCATAAATCTGCAACTAGGAACGTCTGCACAGGACAGTTCTTAGTCCTACAGCACAAGCCACACAGTCTGCAGTGTCCTGTGTCCAGACCAGACCAGACTACAGCATTTGCTGTACTACCTTATCCTCCACCAGAGCAGTAAACCCATCCTACACCTCTGCATGGGGAGTTTCTCTGTAGCTTCAAAGATCACAGGCAAAGGCACAGGTGCGATTTGCAGGCCCCAAAACTAGGTTGCCGTAAGCAAACACATTGCAACCCATGGAATCAAGTCTTTTTTCTGTTAAAGCCCAAGTGAAAGTAGCAGGCTGATGCCATCATAGAGGCCTGCAGCACTAGGCTCTCAAGGTTTAGGGTGTGTGGCAAATGCCTGGGACTCAAGGGAGCCAATCAATGCCTATTGGCAAAGCCACAGTCAGATCAGAAGTCATGCGGTAAGTAAAGGAGCTGCAACTTTGAGTTTAAGAAATGTGTCTCCCTTGATGGACCATGCTCCATGTCGGCAAGGTCAAACTGGACCTCCTGCTTTCTGCTGCAGACAACCCAAGGTTTACCAGTTTTGGCAAGGGTCTTCTGGAAAGACAAATGGCAATTCCTGTAGACTGATGCATTGATGAAATGTAAGGTACCCGGTCCACAAGTCTTATCCAAGTCAGAGAACAATATACTCCGATCTACAGCACGACGGCAGCACTCCCCAGGAGTCCTCCACCCAGAGTCCATGGGCTCGATATCATGTTGCAAAGCAAAGAAAGCCAGCACCGTGGCTTTGATGGCAAACGCAGGGCCAAAGAGTGCTGTCAGGAAGCGGTCTCCACATGGGAGTCAGGGCCCAAGCCACCAGGCATGCAGTTGTAGTGCAGAGGTGTTTCTCATGGCACTAAGACACTGAGACGTGGCCCACCACTGGGACCTTGGTGACTGTTAAGGATTTCTGAACTCTGACCTGGAGCAGCAGATGTTCAGAAGGCCAACCTACTTTCTTGGAACAGGGTAACCTCTGGACAAGCCAAACCAATCGGGGTAGCTATGGCAGGCAGTCAAGACTAAATCTCAGGAGGGGTGAGGGTGACTGAAGGACCTCAGTGAGCACACAGAGCAAGGACACCTATAACACCTGTCTGGAGTAATTTGTATCAAAAATATAGACACATTTATTACAAGGCCTTTGTAACATAGACCATGGCAACAGAATCACAGTAACACTAAGTAAACCAATACATCACACTCCATACAATATATATACAAGACCATTGGGTCTAAAGGGTTAAATGCACAAAATATGTCGACAACCTAGATGGGAAGGAAACAGGCAGTGCAGATCATCTTTAGGCCCGGTTCAACATCAATAATACACCTAACTAAGAGGCAGACCAAGCCCTACGAAGAGAGGAGCGTTGTGCTCAACAGTACATGCACGCGCTTGTGCCAATGGGCGGAATAGGGTCTCTTCAAGGGTCTCTAGCAGCTCAGGAAGGTGGATGAGGTGATGCAGAACAGGTTCCCACTATTCAAGAAGGACCTCCACTTGAAGGCAGAGGCAGTTCGAGAGTGCGGGATGGAGTCGCTATTTCTCAATTGCTGTGGAAAGGGGAGGGGGTCCCTAGGAGACACTCATGCACAAAAATGGGGTCTTGCGCTGGGGGCCACCAGTTGGGGTAAGGAATACTCACCAGTGCCTGATGCAAGCAGACCCAAACTTCACCAGTTCAATCCACTTCGCTGGCAGGTTCAAATGCGGCAAACAGGACTTCTCTGCACCTTTCAGTTCCTGAGATACAGCGACGATTCCCAAACAGGACAGTGGGGATTTCTCCACTCCGGGAGGACGAATCGACCCAGTTTCACATGAGCCGGCTTCAAGGGCAAGAGGGTCACAAATGCAGCGAACTTGCACAGGTTGTTGTCACGGCAGGGCAACACGATAACTGTGCTTACTCCAGTCCTGGTGCACTCGTCTCACTTCAGACCTGGGAATGCCAACTGTACGAAATTCAGTGTGAGGGTACCATGGACTCAGAGCTAACAGTATACCAAGTTTCGGGGGCATCCTCAAACCGGCGGCGGTGACAGAGCAAAGCTACTGGGTAAACTGGTCAGTCCATTGGTTGGCCCAGGGACACTTCCGAGAAAGCTTACTTCATCAAAGCAGGGTTTGATGAAGGTGCCGAGAATAGTTGGTCCCACTATTCAATGGGTCGAAGCATCTTTGCAGATTTTATAGGACGACCAAAAGCAGAGGGGTCCCATGGGACGACAGCGGGCTCAGTGTGCCAAACCTTCCAGCGGGTCACCAGCGGTTCAACTCAGCTTCGTAGTTGCAGGATACTTGGATCCTATCCTTTGTTCAGTGAGAACTCAGGAGATCTGTAGTGGTGTTTTCCGCCTCCTCTTCCAAAGTTCCCATCACGCCAAAATGGAGAGGAACCAATAGGAGATTCTCTCACAAACACGCACTCCATACGTGGACCAATCACAGACCACGGTGGTCCCCGGCATTCATGGCACTCCAGACTCTGGCACCCAGAATGTGTATTGGAAGCAGACATCCCAGCCCACATCCGGGAGTCGCACACACACAAGGCATGCAGAAGCCCACAAAAGCATTGGGATTCGCAGGAAAGTGCATGACCAAATAAGGACTGGCCCGGGTTCAACGCGACTTGGGGGAGGTGAAGGGGCAAGATGGCCAAAGAACAGGACAAAGAACCTTGTGGCATGGCCATTTTGGAGCCAGGCCACCTATGTGTGCCAAACGCAGTTAACATGGCAGGAAAGGGTTAAAAAAGAATGCAAAATGATAGCTGCCACCAGCCCTGTCCATGACACATCTGCACAGTTCATAAAAAGTCCACCGAGAGTATGTAGGGCCTTTGGAAATGACTATAGACCCAAGTGTGCTGTATGTTAAGATACATTGCACACTTGTTACATGTTGCACAAAAGCTGCAACATGAGGAAAGGACTAAGGCAAACAAAGTCTCACAGTACTGACCGTCTTAAGGGCATGTCAGTTTCCCCATAAAAAGGGAGTGAAAGCCCAGAGGACTGCAGCTGAAGGCTGTTCTTCTCTGGCAAAGTCAGTCAAGAGGGTCTAAACAGGAGAAAAACGTTTGGGGGTTGATACATGGAGGGAAAATTACATACAATTATGAAATCTTTCCTAACAGTGACTATGGAGCATCTGGCACACCTCCAATTCTCTGTGATGAAGGGGATGGTGTTGATGTGATGGAGGTGCTTGAGTGTAAGGTGGTGAATCCTCAGATTAGTCATCAAACACCCTGGAAGCAGAATGAGGACTCCGCTTTCTGGGGGTCGAAGTGTGCCACACAGGTATTACTGAGTGAGCAGGACCTTCTACATAGTTTTTGTCTTTTCGGGCAGCAGCCAATGAATGGTCTTCATCCATCTGCTCCTCATTAAACAGAGCCTTCTTGGTGGAAGGCACCAAGCCAGGTGAACAACGCTGCCCTTATCCCACATTTGTAGAAGAGGTCTTGAAATAAAGTGCCATGCTCTCGCAGTGCCTATGAATGCATAAACTGCATGACTGTGTCCTGTTACGCTCTTCCGAAAGGCAATGGAGAAATTAAAGTGACTAGAGTACTCATCTAAGTTCACTTTCCTCCATCCTTGTGGGGGCGTCCCAAACCTAGAACCTTTGGCAGAAGCATGGCCCCAGCCATGGGAACCCCCACCGAGACTCCCTCTGGCACCTTAACTCAGCCCCCTTTTAACACAGAGGTTTTAGTACGTGGCTATACTTAATACTTTAAACCCTGCCATACAAGTGGGTGAATGTGGGTGGGACGTATGGAGGAAGGGGGACCAAGTCACTACAGTGAGTAACTTTAATTACGCTTACGTCCAGTCTCCTTTCCTCCATCCTTGAGGGCGATTCCACGAAGAAGAAAAAAAAGATCATAGGGTGGAGCAATGACAACCTGCCTCCTATCTAGGATGATGTAAAAAGGTTCTTCAGAACCACCTGGCTGAACTCTGCATCTCACCTGCAGCTGGTAGCCAAGGAATAGGGCTTACAGAACACTGACAGAGTGGCCCACGTATCACCCTGCTGAGACATCCCAGGAAGCAGGTCTCAGATACGGGTTGGCCATGGCCTTCGCTCTGACCACAAGGCCGTGAATCCCCTAAGGGGCTGGTTTACACACATGTCTCCAAGATGGCCTGGACCATCCAACGAGCGACAAAGGCTTTGGAAGCCTCTGTGCCGGGGGTCTAGGGATGTAACGGTATAACGTTAAAGATACCGTGAACCACTTAATTGAACAATAATAACCGTCACATTGTTTATACCGTTAAGTGTGCTTTTCACTCTGATTTGGAAAGGCTGCAGTAAGCAATTGCTGTACAGTCTTGGTTTTGCACTGTTGGATGTGCCGTCTGCCAAATAGTTTCAGTTGGAGCAGTTTTTAATGCCATTTCATAAACCACACGTGCCTTACACAAAATCAATATGTTAGCAATAGGAAGAATAGATACAGTGCCAAGAAGGAAAAGGGTTTACTTTGGGGTGGCGGCTTTGGGGTTTATATATTTATAATGGATAATGTTCTCTAAACATATGCCAATGGGGGGATTTCCCTGGTTCTATCATTGAATTTACATATAATAAGTCACACTGCGAAATTCACTCATCTCTGTGGGTATTCCCTGCTGCCATACCAAAGGGTAACATGTCAGTGATTACTGAACACCTTTTGGCCCGCAAGAAAACTAAAGGCTGTAACGTAAAAAGAAAGTGTGTGTATGTGCACAAGCGTATACTACCATCAGCCTCCATTGATCTGTGGCATGCAGGTTATCAAAATGGCAGCATGTTCATCTTCACCAGTAGCCAGTGGGGAAGCAAAAAGCCTAAATGACAACTTAAGAAAAGCTTTTCAGTTTGCTTTGCCAGTTGCAGCAGGCCTCCACCCCACCCCCTCCACACGTGTGTTTGGTGGAAGCAAGGCATTTCAGTGGAAAGTATGTTGAAAAGCCCAATTCTGGCCCTAGGTGCCTGGTTTTTTTTGTGATGATAAATCTGTCAATTTCTAACCTTTTAGAAAATATTTGTTAAGATCAGTTAACTCCACCTGCTATACCGCGATAACCATGATATACTGTCATTTGGCAAGAAGGTTATCGTACCGTCATAAAACGAATACCGTGACACCCCTACGGGGGACGTGCCCCAAACATGAACAATACCTCAAACTTCCTGTTAGATTTTGTCCAATAGAGATAGAACTTGAGGACCCTAGAGGTCAAGGAACGCAAAGCCATTTGGGTAGACTGTGGGTCTAAGAAGAGCACAACAGATTTCCTGATTCGAAGGGAGTGACCACCTTGGGCAAGAAATTAGGATGATTGCGCAAGATGACCTTGTGCCTGTGAAATATGGTGAAGGACTCGCATGAGAGCCAGCAGCTCGCTGACCCTGCACCCCGTAATGAGCACCACCAGCAGCACAGTCTACAGTGTCACCAGCCCGAGTCCCACCTAAAGTAGAGCAACATTGGATTTATTTACTGGATACCTTAAAACACGGCATGAACATCGCCGTGGAATGGAATAAATTGTTGTAGATCCATTTTTTTTTGGACAGCGATAGCTACCCATTAGGAAATTGCCAATTGAGAGGAATGAATCAATATGTAGTTCCAGGTCTAGCCTTTGTGAGGTAAAGTGGGTACCTACATGTTATGGAGTTAACAATAAGGGATGCAGGTACCCAGATAAATGTGCTAAACGAGGGCGGCACGGTAGACACTCTTCTAAATAGGTTGGGCCGTGGTTGCAGAATGTGAGTTCCAGATGTGTGCATTAACTATGTAACATGCAAAACACAAGCAACGGCGATCCCCGGATTTAATTTTGATAGCACACCCGTGTTTGATTAATCCAATTTTTTCATTTGACCATGGCAGTCAATTTTAGTTAAACTAAGACTACAGTCCTCTTTTTACTACCATGTAATGGCCATAAGAAAAGCAGTCCGTCCTCTATGACCATGAACAGAAGAAACAGGAAATACATTCTAATACAGCCACCGTGAGACTCAGTCGTGCTGCGAATTAGAGAGACACAAGATGTAATTTATATGAACATGGCAAGTACTGGTGGTCGCAATGAGCGAGTTTACCAATTTAAATAGCAAAAGATCGTACTACACTGACTCTGAAAATCTGTAAACTGGGGTTAGCTGGATTTGATATGCAATTTATGTACAATGGATACGGGCGTTTGCCCACATAATAGTTGGGAATTACGAACATTGTATGCACTTAAATCGGCATGAATTGTGATATACAGTGAAACAGCTATAGAAGTGTAGACTTCTTTTATCGAAGGAAGTCTGAGGCTATGCCATACGCAGAGAGCTTGGGTAATTGCCATCTATAGAGATATACCATGGAGCATACCTGCGAATGCAGAGTATACCTTTGAGCCTCACGAGGTGAACGGTGAGGGTGGGTAAAATGGAGCAAAAAACTTTAAAAATGATTTTAAAGAACTAATTCATTAAGAAATTAAAAAATGCCAGAAGTGGATTTATGGGTTGAACTGTGGATTTTGAATTGCGGTTCAGAGTTGAATTTATAAATATCCTCGGATGGAACATTGACGAGGTGTCGTGTTAATGTTACAGAGTCCTCTGATCTGGATCCTTCGGCAGGATACAGAAATAACCAGACACACGTGGTCTACACACTGATGCACCTTTAGATGCAAGTAAATGTAGGATCTTGGGCATCTGGTAGAATGTATAAGTAGATACTAGGAATTATATGCTTAGGTGATCTACTGTATATTACAGGAAGACCAGAACAGAATCAGATGAGACTGATGACGTGCTAATGTGGTTGGACAGATACCGTATGGATATGGAGCTGTACTAAACACAGGCGAGATCATTGGGAAGTAAGTGTGAGATGAATGCAATATCATCATCTATATTGGCGATTATTTCCACCATAGGGGGATAATGGTATACTGTTTTCCTATAGGTGACACCTGTGGATCAGGAAAAGACTGAGGAGTCCAGCACTCTCGAACAGTTGGAATCTTTTTCCATGTGTCCAGTGCTACCTTTATTTGGCTAGTGGAGGTTAGTACAGGTTATACACAACAAGTAAG
This sequence comes from Ambystoma mexicanum, assembly GCF_040938575.1. NCBI lineage: Eukaryota > Metazoa > Chordata > Amphibia > Caudata > Ambystomatidae > Ambystoma > Ambystoma mexicanum. The sequence goes on along the minus strand of NC_090934.1, from coordinate 1,399,726,310 downwards.
GGTTGTTGATGAGCATAATTTGATTGAGATGTCAATGACATAAGAAATGAGGCTGGATTACAAGCAAATGCTTTATGTATTGTAGGTAGTGAGAAACCATAAGAAGGGTGAATATACCTTCCATCAACACATGAAAGGCAGGAGTGAAGATACGATCACCCCTGACGTTTGTCCTGAAGAAGGTCGATTGAATAGAAGGCCACATTTGACAGACCATAAGTGACCGAAACATATGTAGATGAGGAGTCTATATGAATCATCATTGGACTTATGTACAGATCATGTATAGATTGAAAAGTCATTTTGAAGTACAACTAATTGTTAAATCGGAAATATAAATTTTCTTTGTGGGATCGCTAACAAATTGCGTGCGCTCTTTTCCACTCTCAAATTTCAAAAAATAATGAAAACTAATGTAAATACGGGGGGGTCGGCAGCAAGTGATAATACTCCCTCAAACTTCCCACAAAGTTTGTACCAGGTAAACAAAGAAATCAGAGTTCGGGAGGATATCTCGCGCTCACACCAACTGAATAGATACAAAAGTTCCTCAAGTTACATGACATTTGTTAGTTTAATTTGATTTTCAAAGTAAAGAACAGCCGACACGTGTTTCGACCTTTGGTCGTTATCAAGGCTGTACAGATTATAACATTCGTTCATTACATCATGAAGAAGAAAGAGAAAATTCAAAAAACCATACCATAGGTGCCAACATTTCAGATCAGGATATGGGAAAATTCACGCCATATGCAAAATATAAAACAAAAATTCAAAGGAAAATAAACAGAAAACAATAGTTTAGTTCTTCTACAAAGAATTAATAAGTAAATAAGTACATATATTGATTCTATGTGTTTAACATAGTATCCAATTACCAACTAATTATACAATAATATACAATCCCAATGTATTAATTGCACAGATTACTGGTTATCACCCTGTGACGCCATTCCAACATGACCAGAGGATATACGAATATTCCAAAAACATCATCGAACAATAAAGTTGCAACTCACCCTCTCAATGTCAATAGGTTATATCTTCTATCCCTGTGTTGTGGATCCTTTAGGTTAAAATTAAATATTATGAGTTACATGAGCGTCTAATCCCATATTGTAACAAAGTAAAAATAAATGACATAATGTTCACCAACCTGAAAATGTATGTTCCTAACATGTCATGGTCTTAACATTCCAAATTTATATCCAAAAATGGCTTCCACCTAGAAAAAATGTTTTAAAAATTTTTTTAAATTTTTGTTGGTAACTATGCTTCATAAGGTTAACTATAAGCCCCCTAATTAGTCATTTCCATATTTAAACAAATTCATGGGTCACTACATCCCTCATGTGTTATCATTTCAAATACATCATTGAACAAAATAGTATTGTGTTGTGTTGTGTTTGGTTCCCATCTGCACATCATGAGTTACTAAGAGGACCTCCCTTAAACATACCAGAAAGGATAGTTCAACCTATCCATGTTCCAAATCTCCGTAAGCTTACCTATACATGGGCTGGATCCCAGAACCTCAATATATTAAGAGGATCCCACGAGTTGGTCCTTCCATTTAAAAGTATTGTCCCTCGCGGGAAAACGGGCCGCAACGCGATGACGTCACACGCCCGCATGCGCGACGACGTCACGCATGCGCAGTGACGTCACGCGCATGAACGCGCGACGGCGCCATATACACGCGCACTCAGCATGATACAAGCGTTGATCACAAATTATCCTAATTAGGAAAGTAGCATTGGATTGCAAACAATTCTTATTTATTAACTAGTATCCGTTACCTAAGGTTGTCCAATATTTTGATATTAATGTAGCTACTTCTAATGGGATTTAGATTACCACAGTTTGGAAAACCCACACTTGATTGCCGAAATTGACTTGCCGTATTGGTTTGACAAAAAATATTGCAATGGAACCACACCCAGTTCCACACTTACATCCTCATGATGTGTAAACGTCCACCAAACACATGCATTCATTAGTGAAAGTGTAGTTTATTTAGATAATTTAAGGGACACAATTAAATTCATGTGTTTGGTGGACGTTTACACATCATGAGGATGTAAGTGTGGAACTGGGTGTGGTTCCATTGCAATATTTTTTGTCAAACCAATACGGCAAGTCAATTTCGGCAATCAAGTGTGGGTTTTCCAAACTGTGGTAATCTAAATCCCATTAGAAGTAGCTACATTAATATCAAAATATTGGACAACCTTAGGTAACGGATACTAGTTAATAAATAAGAATTGTTTGCAATCCAATGCTACTTTCCTAATTAGGATAATTTGTGATCAACGCTTGTATCATGCTGAGTGCGCGTGTATATGGCGCCGTCGCGCGGGCCTGCGCGTGACGTCACTGCGCATGCGTGACGTCGTCGCGCATGCGGGCGTGTGACGTCATCGCGTTGCGGCCCGTTTTCCCGCGAGGGACAATACTTTTAAATGGAAGGACCAACTTGTGGGATCCTCTTAATATATTGAGGTTCTGGGATCCAGCCCATGTATAGGTAAGCTTACGGAGATTTGGAACATGGATAGGTTGAACTATCCTTTCTGGTATGTTTAAGGGAGGTCCTCTTAGTAACTCATGATGTGCAGATGGGAACCAAACACAACACAATACTATTTTGTTCAATGATGTATTTGAAATGATAACACATGAGGGATGTAGTGACCCATGAATTTGTTTAAATATGGAAATGACTAATTAGGGGGCTTATAGTTAACCTTATGAAGCATAGTTACCAACAAAAATTTAAAAAAATTTAAAAAAAATTTTTAAACATTTTTTCTAGGTGGAAGCCATTTTTGGATATAAATTTGGAATGTTAAGACCATGACATGTTAGGAACATACATTTTCAGGTTGGTGAACATTATGTCATTTATTTTTACTTTGTTACAATATGGGATTAGACGCTCATGTAACTCATAATATTTAATTTTAACCTAAAGGATCCACAACACAGGGATAGAAGATATAACCTATTGACATTGAGAGGGTGAGTTGCAACTTTATTGTTCGATGATGTTTTTGGAATATTCGTATATCCTCTGGTCATGTTGGAATGGCGTCACAGGGTGATAACCAGTAATCTGTGCAATTAATACATTGGGATTGTATATTATTGTATAATTAGTTGGTAATTGGATACTATGTTAAACACATAGAATCAATATATGTACTTATTTACTTATTAATTCTTTGTAGAAGAACTAAACTATTGTTTTCTGTTTATTTTCCTTTGAATTTTTGTTTTATATTTTGCATATGGCGTGAATTTTCCCATATCCTGATCTGAAATGTTGGCACCTATGGTATGGTTTTTTGAATTTTCTCTTTCTTCTTCATGATGTAATGAACGAATGTTATAATCTGTACAGCCTTGATAACGACCAAAGGTCGAAACACGTGTCGGCTGTTCTTTACTTTGAAAATCAAATTAAACTAACAAATGTCATGTAACTTGAGGAACTTTTGTATCTATTCAGTTGGTGTGAGCGCGAGATATCCTCCCGAACTCTGATTTAATTGTTAAATCGGGTGTGTTGAGTGACGGGGAGGACTATAGGAGTTATGATCTTAGCAAGAGTATGTAAGTGGACATTTGCTAGTGTGGATGTGAATGAAAAGGTGGAAGAGATTTGTGATAAATGCTACGATAGCCTGTATGGTATTTTGTATTTTATATAGTTTGAATAACAATTGCACGAAATAAATATTTGATAAAATATGAGTAATTCAGTAATCTAGCATCATCGCGGTTCAGTTGTTTAGATTTACATATGCCATTTCCCTGAAGAACAACCCGAGGTACAGGGACCCTTGTTAACGACAATTTTGATTCCCACCGAGGCCATTGGCTCAAAGGGTTTGCACTGCAAGATTGCAAGAGCCAGACGTGCGGAAAAAAGACAGCACATCGTCCAGGGAACAGGTAAGGGGGTGGGGGGGGGGGGGCAAGCCCCTTGTTGCAAGCCCAGTGGCATAATCTTGTTAACTTGCTCTTGTACTGGGCATGCATAGAGGTTTACCTGAATGATGTCCCAGATGTCCCAGTTGTCCGGCGAGAATTGAGCATGGTGGACTTTCAGCTGTTGAGGAACCAAACCACTAGAGCCAGTGTGGCCTGGTCTAGATGCTCAACCACCCTGCGCTGCTGCCTCAGGAGGCCCCTGCTACGGATCGGGATCAGAAGGTGGACCAGACCCTGAGATCAAAACTGCAGTAGATCTGAAAACCAAGCCCTTATGGCCAGAGCGGGGCAATCAAGATGAGGCTGCAGCCCACCAACATCCGGAACGCACAGGGTCCACTGGAGCAACGGTTGAGGAGGAAACGCACAGCACCTGTGGCCATGCCAGCAGAGCTGAATGTGTTCCTCAGATGCCCCCACCCCCGGCCAGCTCAAGCGGCAAACCAGGGGCACTTGTAATTCAGAAGCGAGGCAAACCAGTCCAGATCCAAAACCCCCTCTCCTCGCATCTCTGTAACAGGAGCAATAAGGAGCGGATGTCTGAACCCCAAGAGGCTGAGCTGGTCCTCTTCCGCATTGCTGTACCCCGGAGGTGGACCGCTGAAATCCAAATCCCTTCCATAAAGGCCCATTCCCAGTTTGTCACTGCCTCCATGGAGAGGAAAACGGGTGCTACGCTGCTTGTTCACGTAAAACATTGTGGTGAAACACCAGGTTACTCACTGTAGTGACCACCTTACTCCTAGTCCATAGTCCCCTTTCCTCCATACTTATGGGATATCTCTCCGTCCTGTGGGACGGGACCGGAGCACTTTGTAAAAAGCATCCACATTTTTTCAAAAATGTGTCCCTCCTCTTTCCTGCGCGGGGCCCGGCACGCGGCCGTAACCCCGCCCACTTTGGCCCTGCCCCGTGCATCGCCCATCAGTCCTTTTCTATCGCAGGGTCAAGACCCATTAGCAATAACAGAGGAACCTTATTAGAGGGGACGGCGGGTGGGCTTATGGAGGAAAGGGGACTATGGACTAGGAGTAAGGTGGTCACTACGGTGAGTAACCTGGTAATACTCCTACGTCCGGTCCCCTTTCCTCCATACTTATGCGAGATTCCCAAGCACTCCTTACAGGAACTATGGGTGGATGGAAATACCCCTTACTGAAACAGGTTCTTCAGCACAGCCTGGCCGAACTGAGCGTCAGCCCTAGAGCTCATTTCGAGGCAGTAATGCTTACAGAAAGCAGATGGGGAGGCCCAAGAAGCCGCTTTAGCAATGGACTCCCAGGG